>NC_046624.1:0-1200000 GCF_900324465.2 Anabas testudineus
GTCCGGTAATAAAAAAGTAACATGGTCTGGGATAAAACAGTAACATGGTCTGTAATAAAACAGTAACATGGTCTGTAATAAAACAGTAACATGGTCTGGGATAAAACTGTAACATGGTCTGTAATAAAACAGTACCATGATCTGTTTAAAACAGTAAATTCACTGAATCTGTAGTAAATTACACGGTCATTAATTAGTTGTGCCTGTGAATATCCAGAAGGGGGCGCTCTCGTCGCGGTAGATTCATTCTTCATAATGAATGACGTCCGTGTGCAACATGTTTATTGATTTTATCCGTTTTTAGGTGTGAAAAACGTTCGTAAGTTTTGAATGCGTGAGCAGTAAGTCAGGAAATGCTGTGTTGAGTTTGTTTTATTATGTTTGCAGCTGTTTCTAATAACTGTGTGAACAACATAGCCTGTTTCTGCAGTGATGGATTTAGCAGTAAGCTAGCAAGTGCGGTACAATGTATGTTCAGTGTAACATGGGAAAACGCGCTGTGTTGTGTCTAATGTGTCTGTTAATGTTTGTGAAAAACGTGATGGATAACCCGTTAAGAACATCTGCATATTTACAAGGTATATAACAGATGGAACTTGTTGCACATTTGGCTTTATTTCGGTTAGTACTAATTTAAATCAGAGTGTGCAGATACAAATATCTGATTATCGAGATTATTCTCACTTTCCAGTCGTGAGGCTACTGCCCGACATGTCAGCAGGAACAGTGTGCACATACTTCAAGCCAACAGCGTAGTTTAAAGAGCTGTGGGGACAGTGAAAGCGGCATGGAAGAAGGCAAAGGAAGAGAACAAATGTCCCTACCACAACTGTGGATGTACAGGATAACACCACTTGACAACAATATGCCATCACTATATGAGCTACTCTATGGGAGGAAGCCAAGATCCAAATATTGCCAACCAGCAAAGAAGCTCTGCAGTCATACCATCCAGACACTGACCACCACCTGGAGTCCAACAGAGTAAAGGAGACAAAGCAGCGGGTGTTCTGTGTTAAAAGTGCAGGGGGTGAGAGAAGAGCCCTGCAGAACAAAGAACAAGTGTATGTGAGGAACACACTCAGCAGCCAGATCTGGGAGGATTACTCACATAGTTTAATAAGTGAATGGACAAATGACATTTTATTTGACCACTCAGGTTATACGGTTTGTTTATGAAAGAAGGGGGAAGTCATAATATGAATAATCTGATACAAGTCAATAAGTGTTTAAATCGCAGTTCACATATGTGCCTTTGAGAATGTTAGTTAAAACACTGGTGTTAATGTGTCACTAGGTGGCAGTGCAGGACAACAAATGCTTATATATCCTAGACAAAAAAAGAAAAAAAGACAGCCTTCTACATGCCCTATACTATGCTGTATGAGACTTTGGATGTGAAGTAAAAGCCATGACAGTATCATCATCATTTCACTGAGAGAGAAAGTTTGTTATTTGTTCATAGTTTGGTTTGGATGAAATGTAAAATGAAGAGAAAACCTAGATGAACATATGAAGAATAAGAAGAAATGAAGTGTGGATTTATTTCCTGTGGGAAAATGTGGTCAAACAGAGGAGACACGGTGGCTGTGACTCAATAGGTAGAGCAGTTGTCTGCCAATCACAGGATTAGTGGTTCGATTCCCGCGTGCCACGTCACATGCCAAAGTGTCCTTGGTCAAGATACTGAACCCCTAGTTGCCCCCGGTGAGTCAGGTCAGCTGCATAGCAGCTCTGCCATCGGTGTGTGCTTGTGCGTGTGAATGGGTGAATGAGACGCAGTGTAAAGCGCTTTGAGTACCAGCTAGGTAGAAAAGCGCTGTATAAGTGCAGGCCATTTACCATTTACTTAATGACAAGATGTTGACAGAAAGAGTGAAAGTCAACTTGGAGCAGAGAAGACGTGAGGACGCGGTCGGATCACAAAATGGACGCCAAAGATTCTGTGGTTGTAATGGTGAATCATTTCCACCAGATCCCCATTTAAAAATCAACAAAACCTCAGACGGTCAAGAAAAGTTTTTCACTCCACGATTTCTTCCAGATTGTCTCTTGTACTGAAGACTTGCTCCATCCCAATGACGACTAAAGACTCCTAGTCAGAGAACAGACAAACATCCAAGTTTCATGATGGAAAATGAGATTTGAACCCTTTGAAAGTCTTCTCTGTGTTTGTGAGTTGACTGAGACATGAACAGTCTCCACCCCGGTGCTCACACCGTACGCTAAATACACTGAACAGGAAATTATATTTATTTATTTATATTATTATTAAAAGAGAGGAAACACACACACAAGACGCATGCGCGAGTAATAGATAGTGGAGCAGACTTTTGATTGAAACGATGGAAAGTGAACTGAACCAGGGGTGCGTCCATTTTCATGAAAAGAGCTAATATGACTCAAACACGACCATGTTACTGTTTTATTACAGACCATGTTACTGTTTTATTACAGACCATGTTACTGTTTTATCCCAGACCATGTTACTTTTTTATTACAGACCATGTTACAGTTTTATCCCAGACCATGTTACTGTTTTGTTACAGACCATGTTACTGTTTTATCCCAGACCATGTTACTTTTTTATTACAGACCATGTTACAGTTTTATCCCAGACCATGTTACTGTTTTGTTACAGACCATGTTACTGTTTTTTCCCAGACCATGTTACTATTTTGTTACAGACCATGTTACAGTTTTATCCCAGACCATGTTACTGTTTTATTACAGACCATGTTACTGTTTTATCCCAGACCATGTTACTGTTTTATTACAGACCATGTTACTGTTTTATCCCAGACCATGTTACTGTTTTATTACAGACCATGTTACTGTTTTATCACAGACCATGTTACTGTTTTATAACAGACCATGTTACAGTTTTATTACAGACCATGTTACTGTTTTATCACAGACCATGTTACTGTTTTCTACATGATAAATAGTACATTTGCATAGTTTTTAAATTACCATATTGCTATTATTTCAAAGGATGGTCAACTTCACAAATGAATTCTGTATTGTAAATATGGTTTTAGCTTTAATATCTGTTGCACCTATCAGAACTTCCATCTACCATATGTGCAGTTGTAGGATGTCACAGAACAAAGAACATTTGGTTCATTTAACAATAAATACAGGTTGAATTGATCAGACGAGAAAAGCTGGAGAAAATACTTTTGGACAACAGGTGACTGCTGGAATCTGTAGACAGAGGCGGCAACTGCAGGGAGCTGGTAGAAGCTGACAGACAAAGGTTGAAGGTGGATGAGTGATTATTTCTGTGTCTGTTAGAGGCTGTAGATGGTGGAGGTAACTACTAATAACTATATTACAATACAATAATAAAATATATAATATAGATGTTAAGGGGTGAATATTTATTTATAGTTACTATTGGCACTGTAGGACCAACAAACAGTAAATATTTTAATGGTAAACAGGAAGTGATCTACAAACAACAAAAAACATATAAAGTCATGTTGTTTGTTGAAGCATCTGTTGCTAATGTACATTTTTCAACACGTTATCTCACACATTTAAACAAACACCCTGCATGAAAGATGAGAAGATGGGAGGAGCTACTAATTCATTTAATATTGGGATATGAGACTGACCACCAATGAGAGGTATGATTCTGGCTACAGTGCCAAAATCCCTGGTTAGTCTATTAAATAGCTACACTATAAATAAGCTGAAAGTCCCATGAATTACCTGAGATCAACTGACGAAACACAAAGGAATATGAGATGCACATATACTCAGAGAATAGAACATCTAATTATGGCAGTTTATAGCTTTAAATCACCCTTTTGTAAAAGAACCATTAAATTGCATTTGAACACATAGTGTAACGTGTGAATAGCCGGGATTTTCACTTTAAGGTACCTTATTGTTGGAGCTCATGTGTTCCTGTTTACCATGTCCTGTCTCACAGTTCAGGTTGCTACTGAGTGGCGTTTTCAAACCTATCCAGCAATGTCCACTCACCCTGATGAATCCTGAAACCTCCATCCTGAGGCCATGTGCACTGGCACTAACCTCCACAGCAGCAACATGTGCGTCGCCTCATCTAAAGCACACTGTTCCAAACATTCCAAGTTCCCACTAAACATCTTTCACTTAGCTCTTTAACTCAAATACCCAAAATCCCACTCACTCACAAGTTTGGTGCAACACGTGTCCTCTAACATTAAACTAGAGCCTTTTCTACATTTTACTGAAGTGGAAGTTAGTTCTTAGTTGTCCTTCTTCTCCTTCTCTCTTCAGTAGATTCAGTAGGTTAACATCACTCATTAGCCCACAGTAAAGACTGACACCTGTCTAATCCACACTTTCAAGAACTGAACTGTTCCAAACCGAGGATATTTCATTCACTATTCGTAACAGAGTTTTACCCAAACATAATCAAGATTGATGAAACACACATTTACACATTTGTAGATCTGTTGAGACTAGTATGTGTGTTGTATGCGCCCTTACTCATTGTGGTTTATGGTAGTGAGAAAGAGGTTCTGTGCGTTGTTTTTACCAGTATTAAGGTACATGTATGTGTGTGACTGTTGTGACCCATGTCGGATGTACAGAGCTGACAATAATGTTCTTGTGAAGAATAAATGGCTTGTTCTACAGCCAAAAGAGAAGACTTTACTTGTTCTTTACAAACCACGCAGGAGTTGCTGCACTCAACAAAATCTGAAACACGTTGAATGATGTGAACATAGACAAATCAACAGGGTACTACATACTGAATTATAATATTAGTATTTTAGTTTTTCAATCACATTAGCCCCATGAATGTATTGTATTGTATATATTTAAACATTGAATTTTTAATGTCAAAAAACATGATCAATTAATTTGAGGCAGTAGGTGAATAGTAAACCTCAAATAATGGGAGTCCATTTCTGGACGAATTTATTTTCTCCAACACGTTATATTCTGATGTTATTAGTGGATTACATCATACTTTACAATCACTATATCATGTGTTAGTGTGCAAATAAAGTGCTATTTTATTCTTTTAAAATACAAATGAACCGTTTACAGTGTTATTATTAATATATTTTCAGTTCAGTACAGCTGCACACAGGTACGATACAGCTACGAAGCTGACGATCCCTGCAGAAAGGTCCAGAGACACATCTATGGTAAGTTTATGGTGGGCAATCTGATGTGCACAAGACTGTTTTGCCAACATTATCCTTGTCTGCTAGTGGTGCACCGTGTGTGATTTCAAACAGAGATGGCCTCTTGCCTCCACCCTCCACACTGTAAATGGTAAATGTTCTGCAATAATATAGCACTTTTCTACCTAACTGGTACTCAAAGATTTACACTGCATCTCATTCACCCATTCACACACAGAGATTCAAGCACACGCCAATGGCAGCTGGTCTGACTCACCGGGGGCAATGTGGGGTTCAGCATCTTGCTCAAGGTCACTTTGGCATGTGATGTGGCAGTCGGGAATCGATCCTATGATTCTCAGACAACTGCTCTATCTATTAAGCCACAGCCATCCTACTGTAGATTTCTTTTACTCAAATCTCTGATTCTCACATGGAGGAAGATGAGTGGGCCGTCCATTATCAAGGATCTAGGTCTTCATAGTACTGACTGTACTTGTCTGGTGAGCACCTCCTGTGCAAACATCACCTATGATGACCCAGCCTAAATCTAGCTTTTGTGCATAAGGTGCATCATGAGGTCCATTATACCGTTCACGTCCATTATGGGCTCTAATAATGTCTCTTCCCAACAACAACGTGACATCAACTGCTGGCTCGAGAGCTGGGATTTTGTCTCTAATCTGTCTTAGGTGGTGATGATGGTATACAGCTTCTGGAGTAGGGATCTCTGATCTGTTATTTGGGATCTCATTATATTCAATAACAATGGGCAACGGGATTTTCACTGTTCCGTCCATAGATTCCACTGTGAATCCCTGGGCTTTTCTTCCTGCTGTCTCTACAACACCTGCATAGGTTTTGAGTGTATATGTCACTGCTGAACTTTTGTCAAAGAACTCAGTTCTGGCTAATGACAAGTTACGCTGGTCATCTAAAATAAATGTGCTTGTCACTGTTACATTCTGTGCATTTAATGGGAGTGTGACAGGATCTTGCAACGAAAAGCATGTGTTCATTTCTTTGAGGTCATTTTTCTGAATCCTCTGCATTTCTTCAGTGGATGTGGTTTATCATGCATAGGACACAGGCTGTTGACGCAGTATTTGATGGTAATTCATATGTTCTATGTACTGAAACAGATTTTATCAGACTTGGTTTGTCTTTCTTGTAGAAAAGGTAGACACATGAAAGCCTCTGTCATTTTTCTCATTAGCTTCTCTGCAAATGAAATCTTTATTAACAAAGAAAGGGGGAAAGGCAACACTTTGATCTTTCTTGTATTTGGACCCATAAGACATCCACTTGTCTTAGAGATAGAAAAGAAACTTGTCAACCATAGGTTGGCCAGACCTCACCCCACCCCCAAGTGCTCATGGTTTGCCCCTCCAGCTGCTCCCTCAACACCCAACCAGTCCAACCAAAATTGTTCAATTTCTATATAATTGATCAATAAAAGGACAAATGTGACCATGAATTGTTCAAATCATGTGTGTTTAATATTGGACTGTATGGTTTATTATCTTACCATATCACTAACCATCATGCTAGTAGAAATTAAAGGACAGAAAATAGATTCTGACTGGAAGTGTGACGTTCTGATTTATAACTTCTGTGTGAAAAGGGTGTTTTAGGTCACTCAGGAACAGTCAGAGACATCTCACCTACCTGAGGAATACTCTACTCAGATTGTTGTTTTCTCCATTATGAAAAACAGGGACTAAAGGGATTTCAGGTGTAGCTCTCCAAAAAAACAGACTTGAAAACCTTTACTGAGTTTCTTTACTGTAACCTGCTTTCTCTTGCTGTTGGGAAACATCAGCCTATGTCACTGTCTCATCTAATGTATCATAAAGATTCTATTAAAATGTTGGGATTGCCGATGATTGTTGTCTAATACTTCAGCAATACCCTTCTATTGACTTGGAGTGTTAGTTTGGTTAACATAGCTATTTTTTATATTAACAAAAACTATTATCACTTAACTACTTTTATTCCATTACTCTGAAAAAAATCTTGTACCAAAATGTTCTTGTTTGCAGTTAGCTCCCCTGTTTTAGTTATCAGAACACCTTACATTGCACACTTTTTTTGTTTTAATTTTATTATTAAAAGGAAGTACGGTATTTGTTTTAGCAAGATTTAGAGAAAAAGCACAGCAACTAAAACAAAGTTTTCTGTGTCCATCATAGGTGATTTTGCCCACTGATGAATCTGTTGAGGTATTGAATCTAGCTATGATTTTCAAGATACTCATAGTTACAGCTGCAAAGTGTAGTGGTAAACAGGGTCCAAATCCGAGCTGTGGCATACCTCTAGGAAGGGTCCTTAGGCAAATGATTTACAGACATCTAGACAGCAGCAAATTTTAGGGTAACACTTAAGTGTGTTCATTTCTACATACATACCAAACAAACTAATAAATAGAAACTGAACCACAAACTGCACACAATGTGCTACTAGTCATTTTTAGTGAGGATCAATGGAATGTTTTACTTCTACTCAAGTTAGTGCTGTTTCTGAAGCTGTCCCATCCACTAGAAAATTTTGCAATTAAAAGCTACCTAAACTTTCATGAACATACAGTATAATGAGTGACCTGTAGCTGAGTACATGTCTTCTCATAAGGAAACCTTTTTTACAATAACTAAAAATTTAAATAAGAGAAGAAAAACTGGTAAATGTAACAGCCCAGTTATAAACAGCTTGGTAGGATTCTCCTGTCTTCTAGCAGGGTGTATGTGAGTAACTGGCTATAAGAGGCAGCTTCCAGCTAGGATCTTGTCGCGGTTTTCTTCATACTGGTGTAGCATATTCTGCAGGTCATGATCAGCTGGAATCACCTGCACATATACACAGAGGTTTTCTTTAAAAACAGATCAGAATTAAGAAAGGTCAGCAGAACAAAGAGTGGAAATACACAACTTCATGGTGGGAAAAAGGTCAAACCAAAGAAAAGACTTCCCTGCAGATACCAGACACTGACCAAAACAGGAGCAGGAAGAGGGAAGGAGGTTTGCTTAATAAGCCAGTCCTCATAGAGGTGATGGATGGATTCCAGATACTCCTGATGGATGGAAACACACACACACACACACACACACACACACACACACACACACACACACACACACACACACACACACACACACACACACACACACACACACACACACACACACACACACACACACACACACACACACACACACACACACACACACCTTTAGAAGTGAGTTTAAAAGGTGCATCATCCAGAAAGTTTTCACAGCGTTTAACTTTTTCCCCATTTTGTTATGTTACAGCCTTATTCCAAAATTGATGAAATTCATTATTTTATTATTATTATTATATTTTTTTTATAAAAAAAGAAAAAAAAAAGAAAAGTATATTTAACCTCTTAGGACCTGGCGTACACATGCGTGTACATCACATTTTGGTTTCTTGTGCGTGCAAGCTGATCGCAACTGTTACAAAGCCCTTGACAAATAGGTGAGTAAAGAAAATGGCATTGCTAGTTTTCAATGCTAAATGTTTTGAATGTCTTATAATTTGTTTTTGCAGGCAGATGATGTCTTCCCAAAACTGTTGAAGCTGATGATGCTTAGTTTATATACTTATCAGGTTCCAATAAGCCCAAATAGCAAAGAGAAATAAAAAATGCATATTAAATTAGGGCCCGGGACTTAAGAGATTAAAATATAAAACTAAAAAAATCACATGTACATAAGTATCCACAGCCATTGCTCAATACTTTGTTGAAACACCTTTAGCACGAATTACAGCCTCAAGTCTTTTTGATTATAATGCTAAAAGCTTGACACACCTATTTTTGGTTTCTCCCATTCTTCTTTACCCCTCAAGCTCCATCAGGTTGGATGGGGAGCGCTGGTGCACAGTCATTTTCAGATCTCTCTAGAGATGTTCAATTGAGTTCTGGGCTCTGGCTGAACCACTCAGGGACATTCACAGAGTTGTCCTGTAACCACTCCTTTGTTTTCATTGTGTGTGCTTAGCCTGGTTGTCATGTTGAAATATAAATGCCCCAATCTGAGGTCCAGAGGTCTCTGGAACAGGTTTTCATCATAGATGTCTCTGTACATTGCTGTTTTCATCTTTCTCTCAATCCTGTCAAGTCTCCCTGTTCCTGCCTCTAAAAACATCCCCACAGCATGATGCTGCTGACACCATGCTTCACTATAGGGTTAGTATTGGGGAGGTGCTGAGAGGTGCCTGGTTTCATCCAGACATGTCACTTGGCATTCAGGCCAAAGAGTTTCAATCCTTGTTTCATCGGATCAGAGAAAACTTTGTCTCATGGTCTGAGAGTCCTACAGGTGCATTTTGACAACTTTTGCTGGGAAGTGGTTTACGTCTGGCCACTCTACCACACAGGCCTGATAGGTGGAGTGCTCCAGAGATGGTTGTTCTCCTGGAAGGTTCTCTTCCCTCCACAAGGAAACACTGGAGCTCCTTCAGAATGATCATTGGGCTCCAGGACTAAGGCCATTCTCTCTCTATTGCTCAGTTTGGCCGGACGGCCCACTCTAGGAAGAACTCTGGTGGTTTCAAACTTCTTCCATTTATGGATGATGGAGGTCACTGTGCTCATTTGGACCCTTAATGTTGCAGAAATTTTTCTGTAACCTTCCCCAATTCTGTGCCTCGATAAAAACCCTTCTTGGAGGTCTACAAAAAATTTCCTTGGACTTCATGGCTTGGTTTGTGCTCTGACATGCACTGTTAACTGTGGGACCCTATGTAGGCAGGTATGTCTTTACAAATCATATTCAATCAAGTGAATTTTGCACATGTCGACTCCAAATACGTTGTAGAATCATCTCAAGGATGATCAGTGGAAACAGGATTCACCAGAGCTTAATTTTAAGTGTCATGAGAAAGACTTTGAATACTTATGTACATGTGATTTTTTAGTTTTTAATAAAATTGCAAATAATTCAAAAATGGAGCCATGGGAAATGTGATCTCTGACAGTGACCTTAGTGTCTCTCATATTTAGAAAGTGATGGATGGTGAAGTAACAACACATTTGGGTTTGCATCCTCACCAGTGGAATGACTTTCTCCTCTTCTCGGCATCTCTGCTTTAACCTCTCGTAGCAGGTCTGAGGCGACGTCTGCAGGTAGACTGCAGCCAGAAGAAAAGATTCACACAAACTACATCAACAAGCTGTAGCTGCTCCCAACATCACTATCAAACAAATGTGACATACACTATATGATGGGATATCATTATAGTTCTAATGTTTGTTTAATGAGGGAATGTCAAAAATAAAAATGCTACACCTACCTACTGCATTTCCTACCAACATAAGCTTTATTAAATGTATGTTTGTGTTTTAGCTTTGTGTGTTCTCACCAATCAGGTCAACAGGAATGGAAATGTTAGTTGTGATCCAATCAAACCACTCGCTGAGTACAGCAAAGTCCACCTCTGGCATTTTCCCACTGAAAAAAATACAATTTTAAATACATTATTTAAAAATCTACAACATAGCGTCAAGACGTCCACTTCAACTCAGGCGTCTTTTTCCTTTGGAAATCTAAATTACAAAAGTGCCATTCGTGCTTCAACTGTTACATAACAAAATCAATCAAACCAGCAAGAACTTGTCTGAAACTGTGCAGGGATTCATTTATCTGGTCTCTTAGTCTGACCCAGGAGTTCTGACCACAAGCAAGAGTACCTTCTAAAGAGATTCTCCACAAAGATGTACTTGGCACTGAAGATGGACCTCTCCATCATCCTGACAGGAGCAGACTGTGAAGAAGAACAAGAACATTTTGGTGCAAGTCTTGGTAAATGGTTGATTTCCTGATGAAGTTGTATCTTTGTCCCGCTACTTCACAGCACTGCACACCGACACACTGTACATGAACTAGCAGAACAGTCCACTTACTACAGATGACAGGTGTCTATCCAGCATGGTGAGTTGAACGTAGGTCTGCAGTGTGATGCCCCAGCGCTTAGGATCCTGATACATCAGCGCCTGCAGGGACAGAAAAAAAACAGCTGACACAAGTAGCACATCAGACGAAGAAACAGCCATCAGTCCATCTGCTACTACAACTGTCTGAGTGATAAAAAGAACTCTGGTATCAGGTCAGTATGATCACACAGTACCAGTGGGTTGTGTCCACGAACATTCCTCCATTTAGAGACTGGTTCTGTAAGGACCTGGAATGAAAAATTAGTAGTACTCAAACCATGCCTGTGTAAGAAGTACAGTGATGCCTCCTAATGGAAGTACATACACACACTGCACACATTGGCTACAGAATGATATTGCTTTGCTGTACCTCTATATTGCTCGTCTTGCTAAAATATTCCAGACATGTTGTCTTCCCGCTGGCAATGTTCCCCTCAATACAGATCTGGCAAAACCAGGGAAAGAGATAAAGAGTGATGCAGACAATTCAAGTCAAGTCAAGTCAAAAAGCTTTATTGTCATTCCAACCACATATAGCTGAAGCAGTATATAGTGAAATGAGACGTTTCTCCAGAACCATGGTGCTACATAAAATGGCAACAAGACAAACATGGAGCTGAGGACTGCTAAGTTGTCCTAGCAAAACACATAAAGTGCATCCTGTGCAACCTAGTGCAAACAGTGCAAGAACACAAAGAAAAAGTGCAGACAGACGTCTGAAGACAGTGCAAGGATATTACCATGATAATGATAAGAATAACTTTATTGTCATTGTACGTTGTACAACAAAATTAGAGACATTTTGACATATGCAGCACAGTACGAGTATGTTGCAACCGTAATGATTCGCATTTAGTCACAACTCACCACTGCTTTCTTATCCCCTCCATTCCGCACCAGCTTCCCTTGGAAGGAAGACAACATAATGAGACAAGACTTCCCTTCCCACTTCCTAGTGCTGGCCTCTCTTGGGTCAGCAAGCTACAAGCAGGGAAACAAAGATATTAAGATGCAAAGCAGCTGCAGCACAGCGTGTTAGTAGGCGCACACCTTTGTTCTGGCTCTGTCCACCATGACACTGGACTGGAAATGTTTCCATGTACAATCTGACGAACCATGAGGTTTATGTAAAAATCCCCAAAGTAAAATCTACACTTTATCACTACAGTCACCATCATGCATTGTCCAACTTGTTGAAGAACAGATACAAAAACTAGCACAGACAGCAGTACACAAAAAGTGTTTTACTTGAAAGTTTGTGAACCATGTTGAATTTTCTCTAAAAATTGCTGAAGAGAATCCAACTAACAAATGGACAGAAAATCTAACCATATCATTTATCTACTAAAAAAAAGTATTCTACCTTCAATATTTGTGTGTGGCATTCATTTGTGAACCTCTAGGATTTAAAAGGGAAGGTCAGGTCAAAGGTTTCTGAACCTCACCAGCCTGAAAATGATTCCAAGACGATTCCTGAGGAGTATGTACTCCTCCAGGAGAGCATTCAGGAGTGGCCATCCAACAAAGATCCCACCTAAATCAAAGTATAGTCCAGGGGTCATAGGGTCACATCTAGGAAACTATAAGCCTCTAATGCGGCGGGCAATATTACGTTAGAATTATCAATATCAATGTTCTGTTCTCAGGTCCATCATCAGCATCAACACTGAACAGTAATGCTTTTCATTGCAGAGCTGCAAGGAATAAGCCACTTCTCTCCAAAAACATCATTACTGCCCGTCTACAATTGGCTTAACATTCAGCTATATAATGCCCCTAAACACATATGTTGTTCTACCAAAGAGTGTTAACACAGAAGAAAGGTGATGTTTGGAATGGTAAAATCAATGTCCTGATATTAATTAATAGAAATGCTCTGAAGCAGGCAGTTCATGTCAGGACGCCAAACAGCATCCCTCAGTTGAAGCTAGAATAAATGGTAAATGGTCTGCACTTATATAGCACTTTTCTACCTGGTTGGTACTCAAAGCACTTTACACTGCTTCTCATTCACCCATTCACACACACATTCACACACCGATGGCAGAGCTGCTATGCAGCTGACCTGACTCACCGGGGGCAACTAGGGGTTCAGTATCTTGCCTAAGGACACTTTGGCATGTGACGTGGCAGCCGGGAATCGAACCCCCAATCCTGTGATTGGCAGACAACTCTACCTATTGAGCCACAGCCACCCCTTGTATGTACAACATACAACAATGTAGAGTGTTGAATTACCACACACTAATACTCAAGATTCAATCATGTTTGACAATAAATTAAATAGTGAATTATTCAATAACTAATCACTTTTAGTGTGATATTTATGTACAAATACAGACAATTCTAAAGGGTTCACAAACTTTCAAGTACCACTGTAGATCAGCTGGTCAAGGCAGAAAACAGAAACTATAGTGTAGATGTGACAGACATTTACATTTAGTGATTTGGCAGATGCAAAGTGACTTAAAGGTAAGGCAAAACAAATCTAAGAAAAAAATCCTCTATAGGAAGAAATGTTTTTATTTCATGAGACCCCAATGCAAGATGGGAGAAAGATTTTATTTGTTTGTTGTTTTTTTAAAGATCAAACAGATAAATATTGATACCAGGCATGAAGACTTTCCCCTAGTAGCTCCTTCCAAGATAAGATCAACATTCAAAGATCAAAAAACTACTGCTGACACTGTGGCTCTCAGTGACATCATGTCAGAATTGAAGTATTTTTAAAGGGATTGACTTTTCCATACCTGCACACATCCTGGTGGTCAGCATTCCTCATAACTTTTAACAGCTCTTGTTGAACTGGAGACTCTTAAGAACAGTGATGCTTCTCATGTACGTGTGGCTCTGGTGTGTATGACACGAGGAAGAAATGTGCAGAGAGGGCAATCCAGGAAACACATTTCTAGAGAAATGAACCATCCCTTTAGTTTCACCTTTCAAGAAATAGCTTCTCTGACGTGTTGATCTTTTAATGTCAGGTCAGCTGCATAGCAGCTCTGCCATCGGTGTGTGTGTGTGCTTGTGTGTGTGAATGGGTGAATGAGAGGCAGTGTAAAGCACTTTGAGTACCAGTTAGGTAGAAAGGCGCTATATAAGTGCAGGCCATTTACCATTTAATGGTGGGGTCCCTTTTGGTGCCTGATCAAGCTTTGAATTAGATCGTGGTGGCCAACACTGCTCCTGGAGATCCACTAGCCTGCTTGTTTTCCAGCTATCTGTCTTACCCACTGCTGATTACATGCCCTGGCTTAGATCTTGAGAAGTAACTTCAAAGCCTGTAATTTAATGGATGTGATCACACAACCATCCGGGTTCTCAATCCAAGTTTAGGTTGAGAAAGCTCCGGGAACTATTCACTTTCGTTACGTTACAATACGTCAGTACACGGCTGCTACGGAAAGTAGCATAAACGTTACATCACTTTATTTGTGGCTTCACATTATGCTAAAAATCGTGTTTCCTCAAGCTACGTAGGAGAGACTAAAGGCACGAGGAGAGGTTTTCAGCTCATGAGAAGCAGCCGGTACTTGGCACCACTCACCTGCGGTACCGATCGCGGTCTCTGTGCCGCTCGGGCCTCTGCTCTGTAGCAGTCTGCAGCTCCCGGTGTTAAACGTCCTGCCTGGGTGACACCGAACCGCAGCAGCCGCTCTCAGAGACGACGGAGCCTCGGCACAGTGAGGAGACAACAGCCTAACACACCTGGACCATAGCGGCACTCCTCTACCTCCTACCAACATCTCGCTGTGGATGTGAGAAGAACTAACGCAGCGTTAGCGTGCGCCAAACAGGAAGAAACGCCTTCTTCTGCTTCAACTCATTTAAGCTGCACTGCAGCGCACAGCGCCATCTACCGTACAGGAGTCGCCGTGACACCAACCAACAGACGTGGACCTGTTAAAATCGTCAATTTCACTTCACACTTGAAGGCCATTGTACACATGAGGGCTTAAGCTTAAGTTACCTTTTCGATGCAGTTTCTTAATACACAATTAAGAATTGATGACAGTGGGGTGAATTCAGGTAATTTAAGACAGCATAAGAAAGCAGCATTTAAAAGTGTCAATGAAAACAATTGGTGCTGGGAGCTTGCTGTAGAACACGTGACAAGTCACATAACTGAATACCTGTGAAATCACCTGGGAGGGCGTGGCCAGCATCAAACAGGAAGCTGACCCTAAAAATGAAGAGGAATGAGAAAAAAAAAAAAAGTCCTGTCTAAAAAGAGGGATAGATTATGGTTTGAATTTGGCCTGTAAGAATATATAACCCTATACCATCCAATATTAAAGAAGTTCATTTTAAAACAATGAATGGCATCTAGCCATGTTGGGAATTCTTACGATTGAAGGTTAATATTAACCTGCCTGAATAATTGCACCTTCTTTTATTCAGGAATGTTTCCTGTTTATTCTGGCAGAATTTACACAATTGCATTTCGACTTATAATTTGGATAAACACAAATGCCTTGTCTAACCGTAATATAAAATTTGGCATTTTTATGGAGGACAGAAAGACTTAATAATTTAATAATTCTGGGCAAAAACGTTTTACACACAAATGTATATATCTAAAAGTTACATACATCCCACAATGGTTTTAAAAGAAATATGTCTTTTCTTAGATTCTTTGAAATTAATTTGTTCCAAGAATGTTATATATCTCTATATATCTATGATTGGCATGTATATCATCTAATTTGACCCCCACACAGGAGTATGGAATAGATTTTTTAATGTCCCTCTATTAGAACAATTGTCATTGCTAATACTTCTATGTTTGTTCTTTACTATACTATGCTTTTGACTAATCTGAACAGTGTTATGTATGTCAGAAAAACCTAAATGATTGTAGGATTTTGTATTTTATATTGAAGCTCAAGGTATTTACCAAAGAAAAAGAGATTATACTATGTCATAATTATTAGATACTATGTTTTAACTGTTTTAGTATTACAGTTTTACCTGGACTAATCTGACACAGCAGTGGACTTTGAGATTGACAGACATGTTGACACTATAGGAAAGAAGAAGAGACAGGGGTATAGTATGGGTATAGTTTATCACAAGAACAAGTTGGGACCTGGGTTTCTGTAAAGATGACAGTCTTGACCTGACCCTAACAGTACAGAGGAAAGTGGTACATGGAATCCATGTTACTGTAAAGAAGTACAGGTGCACGAAACTACAGTATCTGCACTCAGGCAGAACTGGGCATTACACTGGGCCGTTGTCTAAGACACCACAAAACTAGCTTTGATACATTTCAAAGGCATTAGTTTGTATCCACGAAGCATCCTATGCTGATTTAGCTGCTCCTGATGGAACAGAGACACTCTGAGTAGGTCACAACGAGTTTCCTGCCTGAACAGTCCCAGTCCCTGCTCTAGTTTTGAGAATGATGAACCTGGTTCTTAAGGCTCTGTTCTTCTCATCTAGTTGTTTTTTGTCAGGAAAAATAATATATTATTAAGGCAGAATTTTTGACACTATCTAATTAAAACTTAAATATCATGTTGTATGAAATTGTTAAAAGAATTTGTCTATCCTGTAGATATTTGACATACTATGGACCTTTCTTTACTCTGATTAAAGGTCTAAAGGAGCAGATGTTTTTAGGATAGAGATATCCTTGACCATGGAGAGGCACACGTGTGTGAGACTGTGCAGAATGGGTGCTGCTGACTCTGATTCTGACCATAAAAGAGGCAAGACATGGATCTTATTCTGATAAATAGCTGTGTAACAGGTAGTTCTTTGCTCATTAGCTGAGCCCTCTCATGAGATTGTTTCCTTCTTTGTGCTTCTTTATTTTTTATTTATTTTTTATAGTATATGAAGAAAAGGCATATTTCTATCTTGATAGAAATATGCCATTTATTTCCACAGTAATATATATGTGTGTTTTGTCAGCCTATAAATATTGTGTTTGTTGGTATTTGTGACTTTGGTGAAAATGTGATTACATTTCTTACTTATTGATGCAGAAAACCAGAAAACTGAAAATAGTTTATCTTGCAGCTGTATTTTTTCTCAGCCTCCTTACATGAGCAATAGGAGAGAAGGTCTATGAATAAAGTTAGATTAGATTAAACAGAAATTGTGTAAAAGACAACTCTCAAGAAAAGGTTACAGTGACTCTGCTAAGGAACAAGAAGAGCTGCTCTACAAGGTAAAGAACTGATCTGTTCTATTTCGTATAGGCTTCGCCCTCTAAGAGCTGTCGCTATTGGGTTTATCCCCGCGCGCATGCGCAGTCGTGAAGAAATCTTTCGCGCCCTGTGCCAGCACAGGGCTACCTCACTCAGGTCCGCCCACAGAGTATAAAAGCCCTGCGTGACCTGAGAACTGCTCCCCTTTTTTACTTCAGCGTACTAATGCAGTCATCTTGTGAAGCACAGAAGATGTGTTCTGCTCTGCGTTCCACCGGCGGGGTTCGGCTGTGCCCAGGATGCAAAACCGCCTTCATCTTGGACGATGACCTCCATGCTCGCTGCGAAATCTGTCTCGGCCCTGAACATGCCGAGCTTGCCCTCACTCCTCGGGCCACGTTCCCCTATTGTGCACGCCTGCCCCTGGAGGAGAAGCAGCGACGGGTGGACGCCTTCGCGGTGCTCCGGGAGGACGACGGAGGCGACACCTGGGCTAGGCCAGTTAGCTTCCACATGGAATAGAGAGAAGCTATCGATTGCCTTGACCCCACCCGGTCTAGAGGGCGAGCTCCATGTAGGGCAAGAGTGCCCTGACTCGGCTCCCTCCATTGTGGGCTCTCCTCCTGGTTCCCCCCTCTTCCTCGTGGAAGACATGGGTGACGACAGGATGGTCCAGCCAGCTGTCTCCTCTCTTCTGCCTGCCGGCCACCTGCCTGCCTGCGGTGCTCTTCTCAGGGACCTCCCTGAGATTATTAAGAGAGCGGCTGACAGGAAAGGTATTCCTCTGCCTCCGGAGCCGCCTGCACCTGCTCCCAGCGACATGGTCGGCGACGTCTACCGCAGTGAACAAGAGGCTAAACGCCTCCCGCTATGGCCGACTTTTCCCGCCCTCCGCCCTTTCCTATCGGAGGCCGGTCAGAATCCTGGGAAGCTGAAGGCGCCGGTGGCTCGTTATGACCCCTTCACCAGAGTTCACGGGGAGACGGAGCGTGGTTTTCCTGCCGTTCCACCGCTAGAGCCGAGTCTAGCCTCCATCTTGCTCCCTAAGGCGACCTTCTTCGGCAGACGTCGGCCTACTCCGCCATCTTCCCGTGACCAGG
Source organism: Anabas testudineus (assembly GCF_900324465.2). Lineage (NCBI taxonomy): Eukaryota > Metazoa > Chordata > Actinopteri > Anabantiformes > Anabantidae > Anabas > Anabas testudineus. Next base: position 18,341 of record NC_046624.1, read on the forward strand.
TCACCGCCCGACTCACCGACCGCACACACCAGTGTGCCGCCCAGACGGCAGCCGCCATCAACAGCATCGCCCTGCTCAGCTCCTCTGTTTCTTCCATCGCTGCGCAGCCTGGAGTGCTGCCAGCCGAGGCAGCGGATGAAATCGGCAAGGCTATGGCGGCCATCCTCACTTTGTCGTCGGCCGCGGCGGTGGCGCAGTCCCGCATCATGGTCTGGATGACCATGTTACAGCGTAACATGTGGCTTCACATGTCCCAGCTTCCGGAGCAGATCAGGAAGGGCCTCCTGGACGGACCCACCAGCCCCGATGGGCTGTTTGGTCCGCTCCTTCAGGAAGCGGTTTCCCACATGCAACAGGCATCAGAGGAGGCGGATAGAGTGAAGAGACTCACATCGTGGAGTTGTGCATCAACGCGGCCAGGACTCCTGGCGTGATCGCAGAGACTTCCGCGGCAGACCGAGACGCCCTTCAGCCACAGCTGTCGCTGCGTCTCCATCCACTCCGCTTCCACCGCCCCCGCCTCCTCCTCAGCATCTCGCTACAGCGCCCAGGCGGCCTGTCCCTCGTCAGTCGGCCGCTGGGACCCGGCGACCGGCGTGCACCTGGTCAAACCCGCCTGCCGAGCCTCCTCGCAAGCAGAGACGGCAATGACGGGATGAGGGAAACGTGTGTCACTCCGCGGAATCTTCCGCACACAACGGCTCTTTTCAGAGCCAACCACCTCTCAATAAAGAGCAGTTTCCTGACATTCAGTCCACTTCTGTCTCCTCTGAGTTTTTTGCGGCCGATTATTTTGACGCACACGTTTCCCACTCACATGTACATTTCACACACCCTGTGCCAGCGATGCGTTCTTCCCCCACCTCTGATCCTGTTGTAAGTGTTAATGGTGATTTTCCACTCGGGTGTGATTCAGACAACGACTCGTTTTCTCTGAATTCACAGCCCTTTCGCTTCCGCCCTCCCATGGGCTGCGATGAGCGGTCAAAACCCAGCTCTCGCGGCGGCGGAGAGGGCGCTCCTGTGGTTATCAGCCATGTTCACAGAGGCTCCACAAAAATGTGCTCGCCCGCTTTCGGAGTGTTACCCGGTGTGGCGAAGTCTGCTTCCTCTAAACAGGTGGATGGACAGTGTAATAAAAAAAAGGTTACACTCTCCAGTTCTCCTCTCCTCCTCCTCCATTCAACGGAGTGAGGGAGACTGTGATGACGTCTCAGGCGGAGACAGCCGCTCTGCAGATGGAATTGACGGAATTACAGGAGAAGGGAGTGATTTCAGAGATTCCTATAGGCGAGATAAACGAGGGGTTTTACTCTCGCTATTTTCTGGTGCCAAAGAAGACAGGCGGAATGAGACCCATACTCGACCTGTCCCTGTTCAACAAACACATCATAAGGAGACCGTTTCACATGCTCACCATAAGACACGTGTTGGAATGTGTTCGTCCCGGCGATTGGTTCACGTCAATCTACCTAAAAGACGCCTATTTCCATGTGCCTATAATCCCAAAACACAGGAAATTCCTGTGTTTCTCTTTCCACGGGGTTCAGTTTCAGTACAACCGTTTGCCTTTCGGTTATTCACTGGCTCCACGCACGTTCTCCAAGTGTGTAGAAACAGCCTTGGAGCCGTTACGCAGGAGAGGAATCAGAGTCTTATTTTATTTAGACGACCTGATTCTGATGGCTTCCTCCAAGGAAACTGCAGCGCTTCACACAGCGCAGAAAAGAAGAAAAAGAGCGGAGGAAGAAGAAGAAGAAGAAGGAGGGCCGAACGCCAATAGTTGCGACCCAGCGAGGAGCAGCGACCGGAGGTGAGGTGAGCTCGGCGGCAGTCAGGATGGCAGCAGAGTCCCAGTCCAAAGTGCAGCTGATCCAAAGGTGCATACGAGATTTCCCGGACTTTCCGAAGAAAGGGATCGTGTTCAAGTAAGACACTCGTCATTAATACTTTTTCTTTTCAGTTTGCGTTAGGTCTCATCCGCGCTACATGATAGGGGACACATCAGCACGTGTTTGACGACTGGTCTGTTTCCCAGGAAACAGCACTGAAGTAGGAAGTTTATTGTGAAAACACTGGAAGACTTTGGTCTGTCCAGAAAGTCAGAGGCGGATCTCAAGTGCAGGCTCGTACACGAATCCTTCTTTGCTCTGTGCAGCCGTCCACCGTGTTTGTTCTGGTCAAATAATGGACAGTGTTTGTGCCGTTACTACATCCTTTTAGGTGTCAGTCAGCTTGTGGAACATTTGTCTCTGCTGGGTTTTGCCATAAATTGGACAAAGAGCTCCCCTCTGCCCTCCCAGTTTAGTTTATCTGGGAGTGTGTTTGGATTCACGCAACGGGCGGCATGTGTTTGTCTCAGGTTGTGGGGGGGAGATGGAGAGGACGGCCATCTCTTCACATAAATTGCCTGGAGCTCTCCACGGTGCTCAAAGTACTGAAACATTTTGCACCTCTGCTGAGGAACGAACATGTAATGGTGAGAACAGACAACAAAACAGCTGCCGCTTACATCAATCGACAGGGCGTTGTTCGCTCAGCCCGCCTGCTGGAAATAGCCAGGGATCTGCTGTTATGGTCCCACAGCAAGCTACGCTCCATCAGAGCGGTTTATATTCCAGGCAAGGAGAACCGAGCCGCGGATCTGATGTCGCGAGCGGGTCCCTCGCCCAGCGACTGGAAAATCAATCCCGCGATCTCACGGGAGTTGTGGAACAGATTCGGCGCGGCAGAGGCGGATCTGTTCGCGTCGCGCGAAAACGCACAATGCGCGCTGTGGTTCTCGATGGACGCGCGCGACGATCCTCCACTCGGGGTGGATGCTTTCGCTCACCATCCGTGGCCCAGAGTCATTCTCTATGCTTTCCCTCCGATTCCTCTGATTCCACGTCTTTTGATACGTGTACAGGAGGAGCGTCTGTCAGTCATTCTGGTGGCTCTGGAGCGCACGAGTGCCTCCTGGTTTCCCATAATGATTCAGCTGTTGTCGAGCAACCCCTGGTGGCTGCCGTGGCGCAGCGACGCGCTCTCACAGGTGGACAATACAATCCACCACTACCCAGTGATAGGTCAGCGCCTGTGGGCCTGGCCCCTGAACGGAACGTTTAGAGAGCCTGGGTCTGCCGCCGGCAGTGATTCGCACCATTCAGAATGCACGAGCTCAATCCACCACACCTTCATACGCGGCAAAATGGTCGGCTTTTCAGCGATGGTGTGTGGAGAAGGATATGGATCCTACTTCCTGCTCTCTTTCCCAAATTCAGTTTTTTCTCCAGTTATTGGTAGATCGGGAGCTGGCTCTGTCTACAGTTAAAACATATGCCGCAGCCATTTCGTCTTGTCATAAAGGTTTTGGAGAGAGAACTGTTTTTGCGCATCCATTGATTAAACGGTTCTTAAAGGGTGTTCAGAGACAGCGGCCTCCGACTCGTAATATTACTCAGTGGGAATTGCCGCTGGTTTTGTGCGCTCTTAAACATCCTCCTTTTGAGCCTATATCAGAAATCTCTCTCAGGCACCTTTCTTTGAAAACAGCATTTCTCTTAGCCCTGTGTTCAGCTAAGAGGGTGAGTGATCTGTGTGCGCTGTCGGTCTCCCCTTCCTGCATTGTTATCAGGGAAGATGGAACTTCGGCAGTTCTCAGACCTAATCCGGCTTTTACGCCTAAAATTCTGACTTCCTCCTTTAAATCCAGAGTTATTACATTGGAGGGTTTTTTCCCCCCTCCCCACCGTAGTGAGGAGGAGGAGGCTGCGCACCGTCTCTGTCCCGTTCGCTCACTGTCATAGTACGTGACGCGCACAGCTGTTTTCAGACAGACTCAACAATTGTTTGTGCATTACAGAGAACATTCCCAAGGGAAAGCTCTAACTAAACAACGGCTGTCTCACTGGTTGTGTGAAGTTATCACACAGGCTTATGTGACAGCGGGTAAGGACCCTCCATGTACTGTCCGTGCTCATTCCACTAGAGCCATGTCCACTTCCACGGCTCTTTTCAAAGGTGTGTCAGTAGAAGACATATGTTCAGCGGCATCGCGGGCTTCCCCGTGCCCTTTTGTACGTTTTTATTTGCAGGACACCTCGGTGTCCTCATTGTCTCATTCGGTGCTGAGCGTGCACGACGATCGGTGGAGCTCCGTCAGTGCAGAGCGCGCACCGCTCGGACACGCGCCGCCGTGACATGTTTGTATGGGAAATAGAATATTCTCATAGCACATCCTGACAATGTGTGTCTTCTCTGATGTGGTTGATTCTTATGGGAATGGATGTTTTGCCGTTGACATGAGTGACACCGCTTGTGTTGGACAAGACGGTTTTGGACGGATCCTTGTTAGGTTGGTGTGGGTGGACTGGTGTTGTTGGTGCTTGGGGACTCCGGTGGTCCAGTGAGGCATTGACTACATCCAGCTTCGCCCTTTACCAATAGCGACAGCTCTTACAGGGCGAAGCCTATACGAAATAGAACGTTGGTTACGTATTGTAACCGCAGCTTCTATGAGTATAGGCGTAGCCCTCTAAGATGCGGGCCTCACTGGCTCCCCCTATGTCGGCTGAAGTAAAAGTTGACTTGGGGAGCAGTTCTCAGGTCACGCAGGGCTTTTATACTCTATGGGCGGACCTGAGTGAGGTAGCCCTGTGCTGGCACAGGGCGCGAAAGATTTCTTCACGACTGCGCATGCGCGTGGGGATAAACCCAATAGAGACAGCTCTTAGAGGGCTACGCCTATACTCATAGAAGCTGGGGTTACAATACGTAACCAACGATTTCTCTGTTGTCTGTGTCATGCGCATTTCAGTCCAGAGGAGGGCGGTAGTGCGTCTTCATGCTGTGTGACCAAGAAGAAAAAGAGCGGAGGAAGAAGAAGAAGAAGGAGGGCCGAACGCCAATAGTTGCGACCCAGCGAGGAGCAGCGACCGGAGGTGAGGTGAGCTCGGCGGCAGTCAGGATGGCAGCAGAGTCCCAGTCCAAAGTGCAGCTGATCCAAAGGTGCATACGAGATTTCCCGGACTTTCCGAAGAAAGGGATCGTGTTCAAGTAAGACACTCGTCATTAATACTTTTTCTTTTCAGTTTGCGTTAGGTCTCATCCGCGCTACATGATAGGGGACACATCAGCACGTGTTTGACGACTGGTCTGTTTCCCAGGAAACAGCACTGAAGTAGGAAGTTTATTGTGAAAACACTGGAAGACTTTGGTCTGTCCAGAAAGTCAGAGGCGGATCTCAAGTGCAGGCTCGTACACGAATCCTTCTTTGCTCTGTGCAGCCGTCCACCGTGTTTGTTCTGGTCAAATAATGGACAGTGTTTGTGCCGTTACTACATCCTTTTAGGTGTCAGTCAGTTAGGGCCTCAGGGAGGCAAAGAGGTGCCCCCCCAGGGTAGAGACTGAGTCAGAGTCAGGGGCAGCTAGAAAAGACTTTGTTTGTGAAAGAACAGCTGACTTTTTTTCCCCACTTATGGACATGCAATTGATCATTAATACAGTGTATTTACATTGTTATGTCTACTGTGTGTTAATGTTGTGAATGCCTATTGTAGCTGGAGACAGCCCGTTAAAATTGAATATCTTAAAAAACAGTTTTGCATCATCTGCAAACAGTAGCACCGGCTCATGACATCAGGGCTGGAGGATGTGGCCATCGGATCGGAGACCTTGTGAGTGGTGGACGGCATGTCAATTAGTGAGTCATTAGAAAATGAACTGACAAGAATTTTGATGAACGATTAAATGGTGAAGGTATTCATTGCAGAAATAGAGCAGCTTCGCTCTCCAGCTCTGCGTGTCCTGAAGCAAAACACAGAGCCCAACATTGCTTCGAGTGGGTCAGGCAGCTTGTTTGCCAAATGGATGAGAAGTAGGTCTGTGAGGTGCTTTAGGGTCCCAATAACAGAGAAAAGTGCAACATAAGTGCAGACTATTTCCCATTAACCATTCATTTCCATAGCACTCACCTGGATGCTGATATGTATTGTGTGTGTCATGCAGAGACATCTGTCCCCTCCTGAAGGATCCAGCTGCTCTGACAGCAGTGATCGACCTGTTTGAAGAACACGTGAAGAAGAATCACAAGCAGGTTGACTTGATCATAGGTAAGAAAACTAAACAAACCAGTTGTTGGTGTAAACTAGCTCTTTACCTGATGAACCTTAAAGGAACAGTGCACAGAAAAGAAAAGTATTCATCAATACACCTTGCTGACAGTTAATGGGTACGAAGAGATGAGGTTAAAAAACTACTTGAAACAATTCTTCTTCTTCTTCTTCTTCTTCTTCTTCTTCTTCTTCTTCTTGAAACAATATAAGACATAATATAAGGGTTATAAAATGTTATAAAAATGTTTTATAAGGCACAGTGGTAGTGTGTTTCTTATTCCTATTTTTCTGTTACCATTTTTCTCTGTTATGAGGATTGGATGCTCGTGGTTTCCTGTTTGGGCCTCTGCTCGCCCAGCGGCTGGGTGTCGGCTTTGTTCTGGTTAGAAAGAGAGGCAAACTGCCTGGACCCACTGTGTCTGTGGCATATGCTCTGGAGTATGGAGAGGTAAAAAAAACACAAACACCTAGTTTAAAGCAGTACTTTATACTTCCATATCTTTAAGGAGCCCCTAAAGGGACAGTGGCAAAAAAAAAAGAAAAAGTTTCTCATGAGCACAAGAAGCTTTGTTGTGAGCACTAGAAAGTACACACGGGAAACAACATTAACCTAAATCAGAGTATTTGATCTATCTCGTATCTTATGTGAGAATGTGTGCGAATATTTATTAAACATCTGATCAATTTACCACTTTCTATACCACTCTAAGGCCAGTTTAACCATTAAAATGCTATTTTCTCATTGCCACAGGGATACATGTTGTGTACAGTTTTTGCACTGTATGACGGTTTTGAAAATATGTTCTCCTGGAGGGATGACTTAATTACAGTGGCAAACAGCTTCTGATTGTTACTTTCTGACAACACTAAACATGCACTGTGGAGTCCACTCTCATTTTGTACATTACAAAATTAGCTTGTGGGACCATATAGCATTACCACCACATACAGTAGCTACATATAGAGGACATGCAGTTGCGATGTTGTTGATGTCTCAGCTTTGTCCTAACACTGCAGCATTGTTCTGGTCCTTTGCTTCATGGTGCCATCATGCTGGAATTGAAATATTAGCCTCATGTGGCTGAGAAGCACATTTTTCTCTGCCAGTCACCTTTCATTATTGCATCAGTGCCAAGCTGTTTTACTTGTGTCCCTCCAGGCAGATGCAGAGATCCAGGAGGACGCAGTGTTTCCAGGACAAAAGGTTCTGCTAATTGATGATCTTCTGGCTACTGGAGGTGAGAACTCTCCTGGGTAGGGGTCTCCGAGCTCCTCCCGAGTGACTGAGCTCCTCACCCTATCACTAAGGGTGCGCCCAGCCACTCTATGGAGGAAACTCATTTCCGCCGCTTGTATCCAGGACCTTGTCCTTTCGGTCATGACCCAAAGCTCATGGCCATAGGTGAGGGTAGGAACGTAGACTGACCGGTAAATCGAGAGCTTTGCCTTTCGGCTCAGCTCCTTTTTCACCACGACGGACCGGTACACTGACCGCATTACTGCTGCCGATGCACCAATCCGTCTGTCAATCTCATACTCCCTTTTTTCACTCACAAATATACATTATGTGGATCTCTATGTGGAGTTTTTCGTTTCCTGACTCTTCACTTCTATGCACACTTATCACAATATAGAAAAAAGATAAAAATGATGATGAGCATACTCTAATGGTTTAAGAATGAATGCTGCTGGTGTAAAGATTTCTCTTTCCAGAATATATTATAAACTGATATTCTTTACTGGACAGTGTATTTTAGTGGCAGATGCTTTGTGAATCATTTTTTAACTTTCAGGCATGGGAAACTTTGTGAATACAGCCCCTAATTTTAAGTGTTTTCACTGATAAACGTAACTGTATTTTTGTTAAAAACAGGCACATTTACTGTGTTTGATGCTGCAACACACAGAAAGAAAGTTGATAAAATATTAAAATATATTCTTCTTCAACTGTTGTGGATGATTTCAAAATGAGCAGGTTAATTGGAAATGGAAATGAAAAAGGTGCATACATATATTTATTGGACCACTGTAGGAAACTATTAACTAAACTATATACTAAATTGTTGTATTCTTAGTTTCTGTGTGTGTGTGTGTGTGTGTGTGTGTGTGTGTGTTTTGCAGGAACGCTGTATGCAACATGTGAGCTAATAAGGAAGCTGCAGGCCGAGGTGCTGGGTTGCATGGTGGTCATTGAGCTCAAAGAACTGCATGGTGCCGACAAATTGAAACCACACTCTGTGTTCTCTTTGGTACAGTACTGAGGACTGTCAGACATCTGCGTCATCGTGTCCATCAAAACCAGAAGTTTCTTCACATTTGTGGTTTTTGCCTTTATCATGTATGTTTATGCATTGTAGCTTAAAGTTTAAAATAATCTATGCATCTGTCCATGATCTTACCTGCTTTACCTGTCAAGGCTTGCTGAGAGATGAAAATATAATTTTTAATTATTGATAAATCTGTTAATTCCTTAGTGAACATGCTTTGAACTTGTGATAGGAAGGTAGTTTGGTTCCCAATGACCCTAAACGAGTCTTAACATGCCTTGAATTTCCTCTTTTGTTTTTTGTTTTTTTGTCCTAGATTTCTTTCACTAAATCATATGATCACATGTTTACTGTACTGTATTTTCACACATTGTGTTTGCTGAATCTTTATCAGTGTATTCATTACCTCACACAACAACATAAAATAATAGGAATGGTGTGAATAGGAATAGGAATTATGCTGGCTAAGGAACAACACATAAATATTTAACAACTGTTTACCCTATCATTTGTTCTTAGGTAGCTTAAGTCCTTAAGTGTCTGTACACCTTCACTGCAAACAGCCAAATCAATGTACCAACATAAGAGCTCAGGTTGTTTTTGTAGATGTCTACTGTTTACATTTGATCTGTGACCATTGTTTATTGGGACTTTTGTTTATACTGTATGATTTTGTGTTTTCTGCTTAAACCTCACATGTATTCATACAAAAAAGGAAAAATAGAGGCATTCCAATAATAAATGAGTATGAAGAATAGTGTACGTATGTTTAAAGGAGAAATATGGTGTTCCTCTCACAAATATAACGTTGAATTTATAAGGGATAAACCACATTTGCTCTTTGCCTCAGGTCTTATTCACTCCAGTTCAGGTTTTCTTTGATGATGTGGCTGTTTTTTTTTTTTTTTAGGATTGCTGTGTGCCTGTCCCTGCTAATGAGAAGCACAAGGCCTCTACTGACCGTGGGGTACTTGGTCACCTCCTTGAGGTCTTTCTTAAACAAAGTCACTCAGTTTGGCTTGATGATGGAGCCGGGGTGGTTTCAAACTTCCTTCACAGTTGCCATACCAAAACATGGTGTTGTTGAAGGTCAACGTGCGCTCCTTCTCCTTCGTGGCCTATTTTTTCTTCCGAACATGCAGGCTGTATTGTAGGATTTACAGCAGAAGGAAAGTAACAGGCCTCACTTTTCCAATACTTTTAAAGGGGAGTGTAAGTTTAAAAGAATGGATGAATGCTGGATGTAGTGTAATAAAACTTACATTAATGAGTCTCTGGAATACATGTAAAGAACCTTTGAAGAACCATTATTCCAGATGTTACATGAATAGAGGAAGAGGTTGCATTTAAGCTTTGTATAAGCTCAACATCTGTTTATATTATAGGGTTAGGGTATTATTTATTTTATGGTATGCATCTGAAGTGAATTTCCTTTCACCACCGATATGGTGGAGGCCTGACAAAGTAAAACACGATACTACTAGTGCTGACAATGTTTATTTGTTTAGCATCACCCATGACACCTTCCTTTTCTCTTTCCCTGATCTTTACAGAAGTAGTTAACTGTCAGCTTCAGATCACTGATGCTGCCTTCATCTGACAATCATTTTCATTTTATAAACTCAACTCGCACAAAAAAATAAAAATAAAAATGGAGGCAGCAGGGCTCTGGTGAATACTTGTGTTTTATAAACATTATCAAACATTTAAAAATGTAAACAGCGGTTCTACACTGTAGAAAACTGGTCCCTAAAAAGACTGGAAGCAGTGGACACACCAATAATCACTTGTATGGAGGAAAAAAAGAAACAAAGCACGAGTTACTATAAACACATGCATGAATAAAACAACCTGTTTACAACACAGGAAGGATGGAGGAAATCCCAGGACCAGGTCTGGTCAGTCCCACGTGGCCCCATGATACTGAGACATTCTAGTGTCCTGGAACAGCCCAGTTCAGTCTGTGACTGCACAATGGCAACAACAGCAGAAACACACACACCTGCTGCCAACAACCCAGAGAAACTCAAATCTGGTGCTTAAACGCAGCCGGCTGCTCGTACGGCAAAGACGGGACCACACCGAGCCATCACTCTGCTGTTTCAGTGCGAAGAGAGTGTCTCAGAGTCTCTCCTCCTCTCCGAGTCTGCTGTTCAGTTTGTCCAGAACGATGCTGAGCTCCATGTTCTTGTTCAGCTTCAGGTAGAAGTCTTTCCTGATTGGATGGATGGTCAGCCATTCAGAAGCCAATTCTGCCAGCAGCTGGATGTGTTTCTCCATTTCACCTGTTAATAAGGAGGAGCAGCTAATGAGATGATAGTACTTAGCAATACACTGCTTTGTCTACTAGTGGTTAAAGACAGAGAAATGCTATATAGATGCTGATCCCTCATTGTTGTCTGAACACACCTGTGCTGAGAGCAGACCTGTAGCTGGCCACCATCCTGTTACAGGCCACTTCCATGATTAAAGCCGGCTTCTTCTCTGCAACAAAAATGTTCCGAAGGATCCTCGCCAGCTCCCCGAGCCGTGACATCATCAGAAGGCGCTCCTCCTGGCTGGCGTTTCGAGTCATGGCTGCCTGGAGCTTCTGGGCCTCCTTCGCCCGAATCTGGAAGACCAACAAAACATTACAATTCAATTCCATTCAATACGAATTTCTAATGGGGAATAGATCAATTCCACATACTAACAACATGCCCTTCTCCTTCTGTACATACCCTGTCCAGCAGAGACTGGGACACTCCTTTCAGGGCATTAGGGACCTGAGTTGCAGGTCCAGCCGATGGAGTTGATGTCTGTGGGGCCGTCAAGTTCTTTGCAGTTGATGTCTCTTTACTGTCTGCAGCTTTGTCTTCTGTTTTCAGGGCCAGAGAAACCAGAGCCTTCTCCATCTGAACACAGGATGAGAGAACAAAGTCATGAGATTTATAGACACAACAGTGCAGAGTACCACCTTAAGATATCTTAAACACAATAACTGATGTTTGAAACGGACATGGTACCTTGGGGGTAATAAGGGAGCGGGCCTTATCCAGAACCTCCTGAGCTGTGGCAGGTTTGTCAGTGTGTGGAGGCTGAGGCAGTGGGCTTGTCTGGACATCTGGCACGCTGTCCACATTAAAGCGGGGGTGCCAGCGGGACAGTTTGTCATCTGGAACGGACACAGGGGGAACCAGAGAGGACAGGAAGACCTGGTACCAGAGTTGGAAAAACTAGTTAGAACCTTTCTATGATACCACACGTTGTTTACTGTGCCAAGTTCAAAACTGCTGTCATTTCCTGCTAGAGAAACCCGATGTGATCAGCACTGACCTTATGGTGCTGTTTGACAATGGAGACCAGGTTCAGGTGGAAGACATGTCTTCTCTCCAGGAGAAGAGAGGCTGACAGGATGGGACGTGCTCCGTTCTGATCTGAAGAGGACAGAGACACAGACACAGACACAGACACAGACACAGACACAGACACAGACACAGACACAGACACAGACACACACAAGAGAAAACTGTGAAACAGCTAATCATATTGTCACACTCTGCACTCATGCTATCTTGGCTGAATAAGACAATGTTTTGGTTTATACACAGCCTTCACCCATACACACATAACTGACTGATCCCAGGACCGGAATAGCCCGGTTCACACACACAGACATACACACAATCACACCCACTCACACTGTGTACATTCTAATATCACATGACTATAAATAAAAGAATACGCTGTCTGTGTGTCATCTGTCTGATTGCAGGGTTTCTTAGCGAGGAGTGAAACTCATCATAGGTGATAAACCCCCTACACACACACACGCACGCACGCACGCAATAGCAGTAAGCCAAAGTGAAATACAGTCAATGGTATGTTCTAACCGGAGAGGATGACGGGCTCCACGGTCAGCTGGTAGCCACCCTTCTTAATGCTGCTGTTGAAGGTTGGGATGTTCTTCTCCTGTCTGAATGTGTAAGCCTCAGGAAACACAGTCTTAATCTGACCCAAGTGGCTCTCCTCAAAGCGCCTAAAAGGTGGATATAGAGAAGAGGCAAACATTAGCTCTTGCAGTCTGGGAGCCAGAAATGACACAGATGACACTGTCATTGTTCTTGTGAAATACATATTTATTTACCTATTTGACTCCTTATAAGTCAACTGCAAAACAAGACAAGCCTTGTTTGCATTGGAAAGCTACAATCACACCATGTCCCCATGCTTCCACTTACTTGTGCATCATATCCTGGACTCCCTGTTTGACCTTGGCGAAGGTGACTGTCTCGCAGCGGTTGTACAGCATGGCGACCACAGTGTCCAAGCTCCTGAACATCTCAGCCAGCACCTTGTACTGGTAAGGCAGGGATAGGCCTGGGGGGACTGCCTGAGCGAGGGTGTGGTACCGCTGGTACGCTGGCAGCTCAGCACTAAGGGACAACAGAGGGAAAAACGCACACATTGGAGTCTGATTTTGACCTAATAAGCTAGCCTAAATGTGTAAATGTGCAACTGACACAGGACAGTTTTCTGGCTCTGTGTATACAATATATGTACCCGCTTACCTGTCCTGGGCTTGTGTCTCAGTGTGCCTGCTCTCTTCGGCCTCTCTCTCCTTGTTCCTCCGCTGGGCTTTAGCTGCCAGCTCTTTGGCTCTCGCCACAGTCAGCTTGAGGGCGTCAACATCACAAGTAGAAGAAGTGGTGCTCTTGGAGACAGCGGGGGTAGTGTTGTTGGGCACTGGAGTTGCTGGAGAAGCGGATGGCGATGGCATCGAAGCAGAAGCAGAGGAAGAGCTGGTTATTTCCTCTGCGTGTTTCTTGATCCTTTGAAGGCGAGACTTGAGTGCTGCAATGTCGTCTTTATGCAGAATCTGACAAAAGGGGGGGAAATTGAAATGCTAATGAGTTTTTAGGACAACTGGCACTAATATAATAATATTTTCACTGTCCTTGTTGAATGATAGTACATGCAGAACAAAACCAATAACAAATCTTCCTGCTAAAAAACTATTTAACTATTTGCTAAAAACTCTACAGGGTTCATTTGTTGTCAGATACACATAAAACATATTAGCATTGCTCTGGGAGACATGTTCCTTTATAATCATGGACACACACTGTGTAGTTTACTGTGAATTAATCTTACACACACCATCCTGCTGCCACAAAAACACTTAAAGCACCACATGTTGACCGAGCAGTGCTTCTGTACAACTTTAACACTATGATACAGTGAGACATTGCTGTATATGTACAACAACATGCTGCGCAAGTGTCACAGTGTAGCCTACAGCATCCCGGTGTTTCCTCTCACACTACCAAAGACACTTGTGTTACCTTGCTGGCCTGTCCTCCAGCGCTCTTGCTGGCGACTTTAACATGACTCTCAGCATTGTGTCCACACACAGAGGCTGCTGGAGCTGCTGGCTGCTCGCTCACCTCAGTGGGCTCGGGATGTGCCTCAGCCTGGGCCAACAACAGAAGAGATGTGGTTTACACTTCCACTCACACAGTTCACTTAGACCTGGAGTTACTCTTTTCTAAGCTGTACAGGCTGACAACCAAACAGCAGAGATGGCACGTAAAGTTACTTAGGTACTGAACAATTCTGTTTGTACTTTACTTCACGCTGCTTTAGTGTCACCTCAACTCAGATTAAAATACTGTATTTTATTACTTCTTTTATATTTCTGACTGTTTACTTACTTATCTTGTTTTCACCTGTTCACAGCACAAGCATGCAATAAGTTAACAATTAGGGTAGCATGTAGTATTTGTCTGAGAAAGTACTTGCACTTACTCGAGTTCTATGTTTGTGTACTGAATAACACCACGAAAGTAGCATTTACCTGTAATGAGTCTTGAGGGAGGACCAGTTTCTTCCTGGCCGTCTTCCTTATGGCTTTCTTAGGGACATTCATGTTTCCGGCGGCCTCCACTTGCCGTCTCTTCTTGGCCGTGCTGTGGTCGGCGGTGGCTGAAAACACAGCTGCCCCGAGGTCAAACTCTGCGTCAGTGGAGCTCCGCTTTGGAGTCCAGGGACTGGAAGGGGACTGTTTCCCGGTGTTGCTGACCGTCTCTCCATGGTTTAGTCCCGCTGCCTCATCGATAACTCGGACAAATTCTTCATGGATGGAGGACGAACAAAGCAACGTGTCTTTGTTTTTAGAAGATCTGGACCTGGTGGTGGCAGAAGAGCCGCGGCTGCGCTGCTTCACTGGTTTGACTGGGCCTGCGATGCCCTTCTTTCTCTGGGAAAAGAAATCAGTAACTCGAGCCTGAGACATGCTGCTGCTGCTGCTGCTGGTGAACACAAAACACGTGAAATAATAATAGAAAAACAACAACAATCTACGCCGAACCACAGTCGCTAAAGATATAAATAGCTTCCATGAACAACAACACCCCGGAAATGTTCACACTTCACAGGAAGAAGAATAGAACTTTCGCGCGAAACACACAAAGCCACGCCTTATCCGGTCCACGCCCTATCAAAGTAAAAGAAGGACGGAAGCGTTTTGATGAATGTGACGGTTATCGGAGACACAATCGTTTAAAATGTAAACTTGCGAAATTGCTCATTGTGCTGTATTACAGACAATGGTACTAAAAACTGCCCTGTAGTGATTTGGATTATTCCTTTAATTTACCGTCCTTTTTATAAAATTAGATAGATAGATAGATAGATAGTTGGATAGATAGATTGATAGATAGATAGATAGATAACGACACCCTTACTATACATGCATGTATATACTATACTATAAATGGTTAATAATTTAGGCTACATAGGCTTGTGACAGATGTGATGGAAAATAAGCCTGAAAAATAAAAGCTCAGTTTTTTTCAAAGACACCCTCTGCAAACAAACCGGCCATTGACTGGTATGATGGCTTTAATCTTTGTAGAGAGTGGACTTTTTATAGCTAAACTGTGATGATGGTCATCTAACGCTGAGGAGATCAAGTCATCATTGACTTTCTAGTACAGTTTCTAGTTCATTAAAAACATCAACATCTGCAGCAGAGGGTGTGTAATCAAATGGTAATATTGTTGTGTATATGTATTATTTGTTAAAGTTTAAATCAAAGTGAAAATTAATTCTGAAAAGTGAATGATATGCATGATTAATCATTTCTGACAATCACCACCTGTCTTCACAGTTCATGATCAATGACACAGAACAGGGGTGCAACAACTATCTGCAGTGATAACAAGCTGTTGACAAGCTGCTACATTGTCATTAATTGCTCCTATTCTGCAAGGTGCTCTGCTGTTCATTACATGTGCCTGGAATTCCATCTGCAAGTCACATAGCAGCACAAGAAAGCTATTTTACATGTTACATGTTACATTTTACTTTCATAAAGGATGACAAAAGAAAAGACTGCTGAAAGCTGATTGTGATACTTTGATACAGTATAGTTCTGCCAGCATTTAGTTTGATCTCAAAGTGGCTCACACAGCAACAACATCCTACTTCCTCATTAACATAGACATATCCTTTAATTCTAATGAGCAATTCTACATTTGATTAATCTGTGTTGATCATCTTTTAACGCACACACCTTTAACACATACACACACTCCTGGACCCCTAAGTTTCTTTATACTTTGAAGGTTTCTGGGACAACGCCCTTAAACACAAATGAATAGATTAAGGAAACATAACAGGATTAACATGTCTCACAGGCCCACACTAATTATTATTGAGATCAAACTAAATGCTGGCAGAACTATACTGTATCAAAGAAAGACTGAATGGACATAAAGACATAAAAGTGATTCCTCTACATTTTAACTTGAATTTTACTTATTGTCAGTCTAAGTGAAAGACTTTATAAAGTATTTTCCCCCTGTATGATCAAAACTTTAGAATAAGCTTAATTGGTTTGATAATGGCAGTGGTTCCTAACTTGGGGCCCCTTAAGGTGTCCCGTGAAAAATCGGAGGGATTGTCATATGATTAAAGTAACAAGATAAAGGTGCATGTCTCATGCACAATTTGTTTTGTTTTTTTATGCTGAGACTCTTCTTCATGTTTGCCTTATTTTTGTCTACATGCAGGGGCAGCTCTAGTTTTTCAGACAAGGGGGGTACATTTGGACAGTAACTAAAAAGGTGGTGATGAAGTTCACTTGTGTAGACTTGTGAGTGATAACCTTGTATAGATGTGAGTTCTGTGTGTGATGCACACAGCTCTTCACTGTTCTCTCATACAGTACATGAAGTCAGTGTATGACTGAATTTACAAAAGGAACCCGTTTTCATGAAAATTTTAGACTCATAATATGCAGGTGGGTTATACATATTAATGATATAATGATATTCATGTTTCATACTTAAGGAATTGGTGACATCTGTCTTTGTCGCGACTCCCTAAACATTGTGAGGTGTCAAAAAACACATTTTTCTACATTTAATTGTAATCAAGTACCACCACCTTCTGACTCTGGCAGTGGGGCCACTAGATGTAACCAATCAAATTTGTACATTCAATCAGTTGGCTGACTCCAAAGCAAAGATGTGAATATACAAACTCCAGAGTTATGCGTCTTGCTGTAAGAGTCTTTTATTTTAGATGTATATCTAATACAACTTACAAGTACAAGTCAGGCATTCAATGTTACTCAGTACAAAAGTATTAGCTTAAAATATATAAATAAAATTATACCAAATGTAAAAGTAGCTACTCTTTATGCAGAGTGGCTCATTTAACATCTAAGAATACGATATTATGAGATTAGAATAATTTATGCACAATTGCCTTACTTTTATTGCAGCTGGTTGCAATCTATCGCAATACATTGTAATTTATTGGCGCGTTATATTTTTATTTCCAAAGTAATTACAGCTGTTAAATAACTAAAACTACATTATTTCCATCACTGTTAACCACGTTTCTACCGCTGCTCGCTAGGGGGCGCCGCTGACACACGCGCTGCAGGTGGGCAGCCGTGTGGTGTCAAGAAACATCGAACTGTGGCGCTAGTGTTGATTCACGTGGTCCTATTAGAAATACCAGTCTGGGGGCAAACAAAACAGTTACTTACAGCACAACATGTCCAACAGCCCGTTTGATAGTGTGCGTGTGTTTGTGTGGTCACTTTCTGCTAAAACTGAGTGGAAGAGCCGCAGCGAGCGGCGCGGTGCCTGGGCCGCCGTCAGTCAGACAGTAAGCGGCGGCGGCGACAGACGTAGCCCAGCGGAGAATAGCTGCTCTATGAACGCCCTTCAGGCTGAGCTGCCTATGAATCAGATTTTCCACCTACAGCACTGTTACTTCACACTGCTGCCGCTCCCCTCCTCCTCCTGCGAAGGAAGTCGCGCAGCAAAAAAGTTTTCTCCCTCGGCCGACAGCGAGTTGCGAGGAGAACAAGATGTTTGCTCAGCAGCTCTCTGTCCCGCCGTCGTTTTCTGTCCAGTCTCGATGGACTCTTCAGTAATGGCGTGTCCGTGCCTTTGGATGGAGTCGCTGAAGTTAGCGAACCCGCGTCTACGCCCTGAGTGACACCTCGTTTTGTGAGTATCGGTCTGCTGCGTGTCTGTCATGGATCTTCAGGTGATCGTCTGGTTCTTCTACTGCTTCCTGCTGCCCAGCGCGCTCCTGACAGGTAGGAAACAACCCAGACTGCAAACTTGGTGGTAGGAAAGCTGTCCAAAAGAGCCGTTTAAAACTTAAAACTTAAAATCTCAGTCCTGTGTGTGTGTGTGTGTGAGAGTGTGTCAGGCGACAGTGAGAGACAAGAAAAGCGATCTGTGCCTCAGGGTTGGAAATTAACCAAATGAACAGGAGCTCCAACTTGTTATTTTCTCCCCCCTGACTGAGGATACCGTGTGTGTGGCTTGACTCTCAAACATGTGGAGCCTGACCAGTCATAGGAGGAATATCTCCAGTCAGTGCTGATGGAAACCAAAGCGGCTCTCTGTGGCTCACACTGTTGGTTTGTGGAAGGCTCGGTGCTCGCATTACTCTGAACTTCTTATACTTTATTCTTATACTCTTATACTTTAGTTTGCTGCAGGTGGTTTCAGGTTTCTGCCCTTTTACATACCAATCCATTTCATTTCTAGTTGCATTTGCTCAGGTGCAGTCCTGCTGAAAGTTGCTCTGCAAGGATCTTCTCTAAACAATTCTGATGCTCTTCAGGATATTTATGCTTACATTGCTGCAATAACTAATTACTATGACAAGAGCAAGAACTCGAAGAGGATCACGTTTATTTGTTGTATGTGATTGAACAAAGTGGAAAAAATCAACTAGTGTGTATATGTAGAATGGCTTCACACGAACTATGTCAAGATGTAGAAATAAATATTACATACCTTCAATGTTTGAAAAAAAACAGCTAGATTACATGTGCAGCTGGTGTAGGCTACTGCAGTGGCAGAGCATTTTCATACGAGTGGCCAGACAGAACCTTGTACACAGGGGTTTTAGTAAATATTTATCAGTATTACATAGTTGTTTAAAATTCTTAATATTTCATCCACATTTTCAAAATGTGCTTTAAATGCTACAGATACTTCACCGTTAGAGACTTCACGTGAAACCTTCAGAGAAGTAAGTGGACAAAGAAAGTTCAAGAAACTAGCAAGTTGCTCATATGACGGGCGTTTGTGACTACCCCTGCATATGAATGTGCATCGAAACACCGCTGGGAAATTACTCAGTCCCTCAATACAGTTAAGTGACACATGGGACGGTCATTAAGGTTTAAGGGATGATTGAGGTCTTGGTGAAGACACTGACAAGCCTTCCCACTTGTACTTGAGCCAGGCTGTAATACTGGGGTTGTATAAAGCTACAGAGAGTGTCGTGAAAAACACAGAAACTTCCAAAAATCTAAATGCATTTTGATTATTATCCCATATGTTCAGCCTTGGTATACACCAACCCTGAGTTCTGAGATACTGTGGAGATGGCATTAAGCAGTTCTTTTCACTTCCAGTACAAAAAGGTGTGCTATTTACAGTATGTCCCTCTCAGTACGGAAACTACCTCATTAGCATCTTGTTGTGTCAGTTTTTAATATGACTCAGATTCAGGAATTCTGCTTGGAGTTATATACAGTATATATGATGCAGTAAATGTTCAGAATGAACAAAGGCGAGTCTGTGCCACAAAACATTTTTGTATCTGGTCTGTAACATAACAACACTTGAAGGATCCTGCAAAAATGGTGACTCAGTTTTCCAGTGATCAGTGAGCTGTTTAAATCCCTTTGTTTGATCCTCTGAAGCAGGCACAGTAAGTCAGACTTGTCATTCTGGAAAGCCTGTGTTAAGCCCAAAGATGGCTGATTAACCCTCTAATCTGGCTATCTGAATCCTGAAATCTCATAACTCACACAGCCAGGATATACACACACACACACACACACACACACACACACACACACACACACAAAACACAGAGCAGTAAAAACTCAGATGGTGACTTTATCTCTGTCTTTAAACCATCTTATGAAAATCAAGTCGTTATGACTGGGGGGGGGATACTGGTGCTGTGCGTATCCTGGCAGGATGTTACCAGACACAGCGTGCAGTGTTTCTGTCAACACTTCACAGGTTTTTACTAAGTCAAAGGAAGTGAAAGATGCCAATAAAGTTGCCACATTGCCACACACACAGACTAATGCACATGCTTGCCTTTCGTAGTTGTGAGGACACCCTGTGACACAATGCATAAACCAGCCTCTTACCATAACCGTCACAGCTGAATTCCTAACCTCAACTTAGTTTGTCTTTTACTGCAGTCTTTATTTGATTTGGAGATTTCTCCTTTAATTCTATTCCTCAACAGTAGAAATGTATGTTCAGTTGGATTGAAGTCTGGTAATTGACTTGGTCAGTCTAAAACCTTCCTTAAAAGTTTTGGATCATACTTCCATCATGTTGGTAGAGTTTAATCTTGGTCTCATCAGCCTTTCTCTGTACTTTTCGGCAAATCTCAACCTGGCTGTATGATTCTACGTGCTGACTAGGCGTCTTATCGTATGGCCTCTGTATTTATCCTTTGAAGTCTTGTTTGAATGGTGGATTGTGAAACCTTCACTCCTGCTATGTGGAGGTTGTTTGTTAATGACTTTTGTGGTTTTACCTTTCTCTCACAATGCTTCTGCCATCAGCTGCTGTTATTGTGCTTGGCAATACTGTTCTGTGTCCAGGACATTTTAAAATTGTTGTATTGGCTGTGTCTCATATTCATCTTTTGAGATGAAAAAACCATATCTGGTAACTTCTGTGCTCTTCTGTATGAATAGTGAGGCTGTGCTATAATGTCTGAAACTGATCATTTTGGGCATAATAACTGTTAATGATATGAGTTATTCCACAAGTGTTTCAGGGTTCAGCGTTACCTGAAGTGACTCGTTTGAATTGGACTGGACCAGACTTTGATATGTGTTTAATATCTGTTACTAGTATAAGTAATAGTACTTCAAGAAAGATCACATTTGTAGACATTAAGGAAATTTGCACATTTTTTATATTATTGAATCATCCTCTGATAATGGTGTACGGTTCAAATGTTTAATTTCCAAGTGTTTTAATGATTGCCTTTTAAAGGGATAAACACAAATGTCTTCTGTGTACAGCAAAAACATGAATTGGCCTCACTGTTCCAGTACTTTCGAAGGGGACTGTAGTTGTATGGAAATGATAGAAATAATATGCTGTGGCCTGCACGGTCACAAGATCCTCACTAGCTGCCCCCAAGGAGCAGTCAAAAACATTTAGTGAATCTAAGTTGTTGACCTGTTCCCACATGTACAGTACATGACAGTGTTACTGCATGGACTCACATGTGATCTGCCACCACAGCGGTGTCTTTTTTACAACCTGGATCAGTCTCTAGCAGTGATATACTAAATTGGCATTAGTGCTGATGTTGACAACACCTGTGACAGTGAGCCAGAGACCTCAGAAGTAGTGAAGCAGAACAAGGTAAAACGAGCACTGATATTTACATAGATTGTAGCTTAAGTTTGTGTGTCAGTGTGTGAGAGCAAATAGAATTTGGAGCCGTCATATTGAAAGAACCATACAAAACAAGAGCTACCTTGTTCAAGAGAGTGTTGTGGTTTGTGCTTGTGTTGTGCATGGGTGTTGCTAAGCCAGTGAGTCACAGCCATTCTACAGCAGGGCGCTTTAACAAGACTTCATGGCTCAATGAGAAATACTCTGCGTGTGTGTGAGCTGTGGTCTGTTTTGAACAAATACAAACATGTCACCCAGTGTTACACTGACAGTGGTTTTTGAGCAACACTGGATCACTTTGGCTTATACAAATAAGCAAACAATCAGGATTCACATATGTCAGCGTTGGCTTTAGGGCCTTTGTTGACAGTAACAGAAACTATAGTAGATGCTTTACAACTTTTTCTTGACTTCTGCACAGCTAAGTCAAACTTTCCAAAGTGCTGGCTTCTTTTTTCCTCCCCAGCACTTGGTAAAGCGATGCTGGTGCATATTTGAGCCAGCAAATACTACTTACTTAGAGCTTGTCACGTTTAGGAGAGTTCAGAGCCAGGACAGCATCTGCTCTGAGGCCTGTCTGTATTGGAGCATTAACACATGGAATATCTGAACACACAAGTGGCTTTCTGGAAAAATTAGATGTCACTGAAATGTGAAAACTGGCACATGCACCCCTGCACCAAACTGTAGAGGCTCTGACCAGCTCCTTCAGCACGAGACTATTACACCCACAGTGCAAGAAGGAGCGCTACCGCAGGTCATTCCTCCCCACATACATACTATACAACACAGTACTACAGTGACACACTATGTATCTACACAGTGTATTTCATTTGTTGTTGCTGTTGTTGTTTATGTCATTTGCTTTTATACTGGTGTTAACTTTATATCTATCTATCTATCTATCTATCTATCTATCTATCTATCTATCTATCTATCTATCTATCTATCTATCTATCTATCTATCTATCTATCTATCTATCTATCTATCTATCTATCTATCTATCTATCTACTGCATCGGGAAATAGGACAGTTATTGGCATTTATTATTGTCATATTGCTATTCTGCAGGTGGGTGGACCTTGACTTGAGGTATTTAGTTTCTTTAGTAGAGTTCCTTTAAACAATTACATTTCGTAGTTCGGATCAGGGTTAGATAGTTGAAGGGACATACATGGGGCCTGGGACAACAGGGACTGTTATACATTGATGTTAGTTGGACAGATTGGCTCCTGAAGATTCTGTTCATCAAGCCAGTGAGGCCAGTAGTTTAAGCTGAGCACATTGTAAATATAAGTTTAGGACAACTGCAGAGTATCTGCTCTTTGGATAGGTCAGAGTAAGACTTTTCAGACAGCTGAAAGCTACGTTAGATCAGATGGCTGAGTAGATCTGACTCTCTGCAGGTTTGTACCTTCACTGGATGGTACCAGAATATATCCAGGTAGAGGTATGTGTGGGTTTGTGAGAATTCAGCATCAGACTGGAGACACAGCAGGGACACTCTTCTGGGTATAGAGTGTAGTAATATGTCCCTAAAAACCAGAAACAAGTTAGCATTTCAGCACTTTTCGTTCCAAAGTCATGTGAACATCATCAGGACAGCTATCTACTGTATACTTTTTAGATCAGCTTTGATTTTGACACAGATATGAACAATTCCAGATCAGGACAAGCTAAGATGAAAACGCTTTTGTAGAAGTTGAAAACTTAGTGGTGTTGACGTAGAAACTGTGTGACTGTGGTGTAGTTTGTTTATACCCTAACAATAACTTGCATTATATTTCTGGTGATTGTATTTAGGCTTTAAAAATCATGAAAGTGGTGTTTATTTGTGATTATCCTGCTAAGAAAACATGGATATCATAAACTTTTCTTTGTCAATTCAATTCAATTTTATTTGTATAGTGTTTTTTACAATTGACATTGTCACAAAGCAGCTTTACACAAGCAAAGAAACTACGGACGTTTACATGGACAATAAATGTGTATGAATCATAATAATCAGATTGTCCCTGATGAGCAAGCCGAGGGCGACGGTGGCAAGGAAAAACTCCCTGAGAAGGCAACAGGAAGAAACCTTGAGAGGAACCAGACTCAACAGGGAACCCATCCTCATATGGGTGATTACATGCTATGTGTTAGGCAGCAGGCAGTCCAATAGTTAATGTCTTTAAGTTAATGTGGAGTCCAGTTAGTTATTTGAGGCTCTGGTAGACTTCTAGGAAATTCCAGTCCTGGACTATCGAGCATGATCGAGCATTGAGCACTGGTGGGGCACCAGGACGAGTCAGACAGGTCCAGAGGGCAAAGGGTGGAACGACGTGTAGCTCAACAGAGAGAGAGGAAGAGGGAATGAGAGAGAGGGAGAGAGAAAGAGAGAGAGAAGAGGAGAGATAACAGTTCGGTGTGACAGGTTTGTGAGGTTTGTCACAGATCTTATTTCTGAAATAACCTTAACCTCCTGATAATTGGATCAGCCTTATTTAGCCATGAAACTTAAATTACATGAGATCCAACTTGAATTAATCCTGATCATCATAGCTTGTTCTCTGACTTTACTAGAAAAAAAACATTTGTTTTATATTTTATTCTTTAAACATAAACACATCTGTCATGTCTGTTACTGTAGGATGTTTCCATTTGCAATATGAGACACTAGAATGTTTTAACCCTCTATCCCATATTCCACTTCATCCAGCCTTTTTGCACTTGCGCTGCTTAACATACACACAAACCAAAATAGCAGGGAGAATACACCCACACAGGCCCCGTGCCCAAAGTCTACCACTTTGTGCTCTTGGTGACCATAAACTAAAAGGCTGCTTTTGATGAACATCCAGATATTTGGTCCTACAGTGACATTTAGGTTTTTTAGCTGCTCCTGCAGCTGCTATCAGATTTCTGTCTGATGAGTTCCAATGAGCTGAGGCCTGCTGTAATCATCAGGTCCATGTGTGGTGTGTTTGTTTTCACTGTCATGGAAGAAATGAACACTGGGGCCACAACGGGGTGTTGGGGGACCTAACATATACTACCCATAAATTACCTTCTGCGCCAACACTGTGTGTGTGTGTGTGTGTGTGTGAGAGAGATTAGTGTAAATTATTAATGTCTGTTTGCCCCTTTTCTTTCCACAAAAACAGGAAAGCATACACACAGAACGTTCCATTACTAAAAAAAGCTGAGTTGGACAGCTCCTTCATCACATGTAGCTTCACTGCTCTCAGCTGTGGTGAGTTCCACATGAGACCTGTTAGTTTTTCCAGTTTAAATGAGGAGTGAAATCTAACACATAGATAGAACTGGCTGCATTTTAAGTGAATCTAACGTTGCTGTTGAATATCATCTTAGCAGTTAACCAGCCGTTCCAAAAGAGGTCCAGAGCAGATTCCAACATGGCTGGGCTCTGCTGGAAAAGAGGAATTTGAAGTCCTCATTTTCCAGACAGTTAACAGTGGATAGCAGCTTCATGCCTTTAAGTATAATCTTCTCTGCAGGATTCAGGGAGCCATGTTTAAGAGTTTAAGTAAGAAATGGATTTAAGGGCACACTGGGTAGCCTTCTGCAGCTTGAGGCTTGTAAACCCAGCAACGCATGGTCAAATCACACACTCTACACAGCATCATGAGACATTCTAAACCTCAGAGAACCGGGTAGGGTGAAAGGGTAGAGCTGGGAAACACACTTAACAGTGGCATGACTCACAGGAGAAGTTAATTATTTCAAGTGAAGAAACAGTCAGCGGTCAGTAGAGGTCATTGCTTTTTACCGATGTGCACTGTTCACATACTTGCCTGTGTGCTTCATATATATCTGGAGATTTTAAAAGTCTAAACATTAGGGGGAAAACTGGTGCCTGGATACATAAATACAAGATATTTATGATGTGTTTGCCTGCACATCCTAAATAACAGTAACACACATACTGTGTGTGACTGTGCTGTTTAGAGTTTAGAGTGCAGAGTTTGGCCCACAGGAAGACTTCCATAAGCTGGCCAATCAGAATAAAGGTTGACAGGATGTGTCTTTAAACATGGAAGCTCCAATAGCTTTTTTTAGTCTTGAAGCCAGAAGAACTGTTGCATGAGGAGACATTATTACATGCGTTTGCCTTTTTTTAACATGAAAATCATATAACCTTGTATTAGTGGAGCTCAAGATTAAAATATAAATCGTAAAGTATGCATAATATTTAACTGTGAACCTATTAAAGTGTTTCACCACCTAGTCCTACTCCTCATACACAGACAACTGCATTCTTGTGTAGAGCCAGTAGAGCTGATGTCAGCTTGTTTTAGGGAGTGGCACAATGCTCCGCTACCTAAAGCAAACTGACATGGAGCTAAAGGTCATTACTGCTGTCTTCAGATTCCTATTCCGTACTGGTTCCGTGATTTGTACTGTATTGTAGTGTTAGTGTCTAGTGTGCAACATTTGCTCACACTAATACAATCATGAGGAAAAAAAAGACCAGGCAGAAGGTAGGATCTCTGTACACCAACAGTAAGACAGGATGGTAGACAGGGATTTGACTGCTTCTGGTCTCCGATTACAGGATGAGAGAACTGAGCAGGAACCGAGAACCCACCCCCCACCCTTTCATCTGCCCTACTTCTGCTTCTAACTGGAAAACCTTTTTTTAATTTCCATGTTGTTGATGAGGGGACCAGGACTAACTGGGAACACTGAAACTGAAATTTGAGCAGAGCATAAGTGCTACTCAAGCGTCATTCCACACAGACTCTGACCTGCGTCCAGCATCTCGATCATCAGAATAGCTCTGTGTGTGTGTCTGTCTGCAACCCTCATGACAAAGGGGACAGCAGCCAGACAAATTGTCTTAACTGGGCTGACTGACAGCACAAATGTATATTGGCTCATCAGAAAAAAAACAGTTTCATTTCTGATTTTATTCATTTTCCACTGTGTGCTGCAGAGAGCAGTGAGGAAAGTGAGTAGCATCAATCATCACAAAGAGCTTTTACTCAGCTGTCTGCGACAATCATGCTTTACTAAACGCAGCAGGGAGGGAAAAAAGTCATGACGCGTAAAAAGGGTGACAAACATGTCACGCCTGAATCCGAACTGGTCTTAACTACAACATCCCCAGTATTTGCAACTCAGACGATCCAGAGGTACTTTTTCTTAAGTTAAGAATCTGAATACATCTAATACCAGCACCCAGCTGACCATTGGTTTAGTGTTGGGCTAAGAATGAGAAAACATGTTAGTCATGTACTGATGCAGTGGTTGAGAGAAAAGGATTTGTCTTCTGATGAGAACTAATTTCACTTCCTCAGACTGTGGGGGAGGGACTTACTTTGGCAACCCTGAAGTGGCATAAAAATGACTAAACCTTCACTTTGTGCTGATCACAAGCTATGACACCACCACCATGCATAATGAAATGGACTCACTTTGGTTTCCTGTCACACAGTGGTTCATAACACAAGTGGAAAATAACATGAGCAATAAGGAATCTGAACAATTGCATAAGGATATTAAGTAATTTCTATTTGCTATTTAGTTTAAATCCATTTAACTCATTCTGATGCTAGCTATATGTTTGGTTACTGCTGCCTCTTCAGACTCTGCTGTCCTCGGTCCTGCCGTCCTTCTGTCTCTGCAAGAAGGCTTTGTCCTCACCACTCAGCTCAGGCTGCTCATGCCTTGCATCTGCTGCAGATATGGTGGTGGTGGTGGTGCTGCTCCCTCTGTGGAACACTCTATACATACAAACTAAATGGCTGAACATAATAAACATAGCCATTATAAATCAAAATGTTCAGCATTGTTGTTTTCATGCACATTCCAAAAAAGTACTAGCATCTATCTGGCAGCCTGACAGAGCTGCAGAGTGGCTCAGTGCTCCATTGTTATCACTGTAAACACTAAGCTGCGGAGGTCAGCAGCAGCAGTCATAAGGAGATAGACGGCGGCTGCTGCTCTCATGAACACAGCAGTTGAATATTTTGCTTCCTTTGTATCCATGGCAACCACAGACACCAAGTTGAAAATGGCACAAAAGGTAGTTTTATCTGTACCTCGGTTTGTTTAATACAGCCACAATCTGAGTTCAACTTGTACACCGCTTCAGCATCACAGCAACATCTTTTAACATTTGATTATTTACTATTTTTATTAATTTTATTATATTAGTTTGCAAAATACATTAGGCATGTCATATGACTACCCTCTTTCTCTAGTGTCAGCTCCTCGGTTGAACTGTGTGATGAAGTTGTGCTGCTGTATGTGGATCTTGCTGGTAGATACAGTATGTTAAATCTGATATTAAACTTTACTGATGCTACACATAGTTTATTTCCACCAGGAAGTCAGTTTAAAACACCGTTATAAACTAATCACATTTCCGAAGCTCTTGCTTGAGAATTACAATCATGTTAAAATTGTAACTCAGTTCCACTCTTCCCTTACTACGGCCCCGCTGCATGGCTCTGTTATATTCAGATTTTGGCAGTGTTGTTCCAGCTGTGTCTTCTTACAGGAGTGTTTGTCTGTTTGTGTATTAATTGTATTAAAGGGGAATTTGTCTTCTTACTAATGGGTAGGTACATACAGTACAGATAATGTGTGCATGGATTCGACACCTCTTGGACTTTTAGGATATAAATCATCAGGCCTGATGTCAGGCACAGACACAGACACAGACATGCTTTACCAGAATTTCCCTTCAGGGATTATTAAGGTTTATCTTATTTGACCTGAGAAAAGCATCAACTGAAAAAGGGACCAGCACAGAAGGCGTGGTGTCATAGCACAGAAGGGTAGTAGTTTGTATTGATATTTTTTCACTGGATGGCAGGAAACAAGGAACACCCAGGAGTGATCTAGTGGCCCACAATAACACCAGAGCCGCTTTCTCTTAGTTTATATATATATATATAAATGCCAGCCTGGTGGAAGGCAGCTGATGACTTCAGGCATTTCAGCCACAGTGTTTAGGATGGTGCCTGCAAACATTCCTCAGTCAGTTTTTCTGTCCTGACAAGTTTTCTTCTCTAACTGTTTCTTCGTTCAAGAAACTAGTTAGAAGCAAAAACACTATCTGACAATCAGTGCAACTATGCGCTCTGTGTTAGAAATGAGTGGGAACCTGTTTGATGTGTAACAGGGAGTAGAAGCCCAACCCACCCATAAAAAATAACAGCAAAACAGAGTTATGGCAAACATATTGCAGCCTGCATTGCATTCTATCATTATTGCATGTCCTAGAAAAAAAGTCAGACTGAGATATAGATGGGTGGTGACCTTTCAGTTGCTAAGCTGTAATTTTACCCCTGTTCTGTGCAGCCTTACCTATGAGAGTGCAGCTTTGCATACTTGAACCCTCTACCAACCACTTTAGAAGAGTCAGGGCAGTTCTCCAGATCTTGTCAGGACCTCCACAGTTTTCTTGAACTGCCTTTATTTATTGATGTTTCAGATGGTGAAAACTGGCAGCTTGCACATATCTTTTTTAATAACTCTTCACTGCTTTGTAGGAAGCATTTATCCTTATATTTGCGCCATGAATAGTAGAGTAGCATGCTAATGTCCGTGAGGTACACTTGGTGTAATGCTACCTTCAAACACTTTTATGATTTTAACTTAATAGAAGAAGCACAGATAATTTAAGTTAAGTTAAAATGAGTGAACACATTTTTTAATTGCCACTATTATTAAGAAGCATTTAGCACAAAATGTGCAAAGAGAAAGAGAGGCAAAAATCTGAGCCCTGGAATGAAGTGTTGCAACATGTCCTACCACCGCCTGCCAGTGAGGAGAGATGTAAAAAAACAAACCAAACCATAACTGTTGCATCAGACACTGAACAATAATTACTCAGCGCCTCAACATTAGACACCAATAGGAAACATGACAGGAGAAGGAGAGCAGAGTGCTGAGATAGGTGATGTGGTTACTAAACAGTGTTATCATGTCTGTCCATAGACATAATTTTGGGTGTGTTTGATGATTAACTGGGTAGCAGTAGGGTGGAGCTCCTTAACACTCTGCTTCTTCTGGATGTGGGGCCTGATATTGTTGATGTTGACAACAATGTGCTGCTCAGAGACAGACTCATTAGGATCAATAATAAAGAAATCATGACCACAACATTGCTACTCTTTATTTCTTGAAATCTTTTATTTGAAGTTAAGTCCTCTCTGGGGTTTGCCCTCTGGGGTCCAGTGAAGGGCTAAGTGGGTGATATATTCTGGTTCATATTTGGTACTGTGGTTGGCTATTGCATAACAGAAAATCCTTTAAAATGGTTCATTTAGTTATTTCGGTAATACTAGGAGAACTGAGAGATGACCTCACTGAACAGAGGAATAGGCTTAAAGTGATTAATTCCCCACCTGTTGGAGAACAATGGGCTGTGTGAGCTAGTTGACAGTTAGTGGCAGTAAACTACTGGAGCTCACAGGCCTTAACATTCATATACACACACACAGCATAAATGAATACAGTGACTTGGCATTTTACCATCATGTCAGATGATCAACTGCATGAGTCGCATAAGGAAGAGGGGAAATGCTTCCTCCCGATCAAAGCCAACACTGTTCATTGCTGCATTACAGCTGCAGTGGTTTAGAGGATTAATAGGGGGTTTCCCCGAGTTATCTACCAACTGCCAAAGCCTCTTCCTTAAGCACTATGCTGAACCATGAACACCAAAGCCTAGAAATACTTCAATTAAAGGATCACTTCAGCCCAACTAAAATGTGTTTTCTTTCTTCCCTCTATGCACATAGACTTGGTTGTTTTTTCTAGGTTTAGACATTTCTGTTCCCACCCATTCTCTGATGCTGTGTTGGGGTAAGAGTGACTACCCCAGATTGGGTAGCTGCCAGGACATATCAGATGTTTAGTTTAATAGGGAGTATATTCAGCAGTGCAGCCAAGATTTGAACTGGCAGAGGCTAAGAGAAAGCTCCTGGGAAGAGCATTCGGTGAAAAGAAAAGCTCACAGCTCACAACTCAACAAGTTGTTGAGGTCAAGATTTGGTTTGACTGGACAAAAAAAAAAAAAAAAAAAAAAAAAAAATTGAAGAAAGACAAAGAAAAAGGGATTTGTCAGTGACATTAGGAACATGAACAGTAGCTTGTGTATGAATCAAGCTGCAATAGCTGTGGTATCATGGAGCTTTAGTTGTGGATTTTCAGGGCTGGGTTTGTTTAGTCAGTGTTGTCCCAAAGGTTACACTACAATGTCATTTGGTCATAATAATCATAAAAAAATGCAGCTCAAGAGACACTCAACAATACCTTGTAATATCTAAATGTGGCTGCCTAATCTCACAATATTGTGCAGAATAGCAGGAAATGTAGTACGTGTTTACCCGAGGGCTCTGACATGCCCAACATGTCCACAACATGTCTGTCCTTGACATGTGTTAATCTGTCTTGAAGCAAAGACAAACAAGAGCTAAAGACAGGAAAGCATTAAGAAGACAACAAGGTAGGAGACGGTACTTTTACAGTCTGCCTCTGGTGTACTGCAATTCCTGCAGACAGACAGGAAAATCCTATGTTTTATGCTTTAACTGCTACAGGAAGTAACAGAGTGCTTCTGTGTTGATTCTTTGTCTCAGTTACTGAGTCATGGTTCTCTCATAAAGTGATTCAGAGAGATAGAAAACCAGGGTTAGATTAAAAAAAAAAAGGGAGAACCAACTTGTAACTGATGTCAAGCTTTGTAGTTTTTAGGATATATACAGAGGCTGACCTGAAGGAACTGGGACAAGCGGTAACTTATATTCATATCCTCACTGTGGCTTGGCAGTAACCCAGAAGATTAAGATATCTTTAAATGCGCTATATTGCATATAATATTCTGTTCAAAGATGAGCATGATCCCAATCCAATATAAAATTCCCTTTTGGTGGATGCAAAACAGATACCTTTAAATTTCAACCTGTGTACAACCTGATGGTTAATTCTTAATGGTCAAAATTTAATCAATATGATTTAAGTTACATCATTAAGTATGATAAAAGTTTTGACTGGTCATAAATGCATTGGGGAAATCTTTAATTTCAATCCTGTCCATGAACGTATGCATAAAATAAATATATAAGTAAAACAACCCATTTAGTAGTATTTTCTGCTCGTGGTAAAATTAGTTTTTTAACTTTTAATGATTGTAATAGAAACCACATGTCAATGTACCAAATCATCAGTGCTTTAGTTGTTTGTCATGTTTGATTACCAGCTCAGGGCGAAAAGTTCAGAAGTCAGAGACGAAGAGGCAACAGATAAAAATCCATATTTGTGTTTTGCTTGAATTATTTTATCATGAATGATTAACTGTGTACAGAATCTGGGTCAACATTTGGATCTGCTACTGTTCCCATCATATCATAGATCCACTTTTTTGGAGTGTTTAGACAACTCATTGTCACCTCCAAGCTCCAACTGTGATCCCAGCAGGTTGAGATTAATCGAGACCTTAATTTCCTTCAGGGAGCTAATAATTATCACTGCGTGTGTTTAACAGGAGGAAAGAAGCCTGTACATTTAGTTTTTTTTCCAGCTCTTGATCTTGACAGATTGTCTTAATTCCTTCAAGCCTACAACACCCAATAAAATCCCAATGTTGTACTTAATGTGCAGGAGAAAGATGTGTGGAGTTTTCTCTAGTTGGAAGCAAACTGCACCAGACAGTAAGAGCTCTCTGAGGGTGAAGTGTTGATAGTGCTGCACTTCTTGAAGCATCACTCTTTTAGCAAAAGGTGATACCGCACCCATCTTTATGTTTCAAAAGTAGATCACTATGTTTGTGAAAAATTTAACTGTGACAACATGAAATGTTCCATTAGTGCTGTGCAAGTCAAGGTTCTCAAAATGTTTAGCTGTTTTAGGACACCTGAGCACTTAGATCTGTGATCTTCATCTTTCCTGTAGCATATGAATTCAACACAATACATGTGCGTTATACTGTAAAACGGAGAGCATGGGTCATTAGAGTGAAAAAAATCTGTGCTGTAAAAACAAAATATCCAATGTATGTGTATGCTGGGACAGGGAGACTGGTCAGATTTTACTGTAAACTGACTGAATTGTGAAAATATATTTTGACAATCAATATCTTCTTCATGTCATGTATTTCTGAAAGCATGCTGTTGTTTGATTCAGGTGTCTCTGTCTTTACAGCTTGTCTCTTTCGCTTCAACATCCTGTCGCTGGTTTATTTCCTCTACCTGCTGCTTCTGCCATGGTTCCTGTGTCCCAACAAACACACAATCAGAGGTAAGGCGGTCTATGTTTGCATAGAAGTTTGTTCATCCTCTCTAATCAGCAATAATTTTATCCTCATTTAGGATTTGATTTGATACAAGGAGATATGAGTTTAAGTGAGTGAGTGGACAAGCAAAACAAAACAAAACAAAAAAAAAAGAAAACACTGCAATTCTGCATCGCTTTACCACAGTTGACAGAAGAACTGGATACTTGAGAAACAGTGATGCTAGTGCAGAGCACAACAGCAATGCTTTTGTGCAGTGCAACATGATTGTTAAAGGTGGTGATTATGTCCAATAAGAAATGACCTAACGCGTTCTTATTCTCATTACCTCTGAACGGAAGATGTTCATGCTAGGCTTTGTTAGCCTTAGGCACTTAGGAAACCATTCTTATAGACTAAGACCCAGTTCTTTGGCTGTCAAAGCGCATTGGGTTCAGTGTTTAGTTTCTTTTTCAGTGACAGTACAGTACAGGTTGGGACAGTACAATATGAAGGTGTAGAGAGTTGTGAACCACTTGGCTCTAACCAGTGTGACCTGTTACAGTGGCAAGAAAAACTTTGTGAACCTTTTGGAATTTCATAGTTTTCTGCATTAATTTGTCATAAAATGTGCTCTGATCTTCATCTCTTCTGAAAATAATAGTACACAAACATTATATGCTTTCATGTTTTTATTGAACATAACATGTAAACATTCACAGTGCAGGCTGGAAAAAGTATGTGAACCTTTGGACTTAATAACTGGTTGACCCTCCTTTGGCAGCAATAACCTCAACCAAACGTTTCCTGTAGTTGCAGATCAGACCTGCACAACGATCTGGAGTCATTTTGGACCACTCCTCTTCACAAAACTGTTTCAGTGTAGCAATATTCTTGGGATGTCTGGTGTGAATGGCTCTCTTAAGGTCATGTCACAGCATTTCAATCGGGTTGAGGTCAGGACTCTGACTGGGCCACTCCAGAAGGCATATTTTGTTCTGTTGAAGCCATTCTTTTGTTGAATTACTTGTATGTTTTGGATCATTGTCCTGTTGCATCACCCATCCTCTGCGGCGCTTTAGTTGGCAGACAGGTTACGTTTTCCTGCAAAATGTCTCAATAAACTCTGGAATTCATTTTTCCATCAATGACAACAATCCGTTCAGGCCCTGAGGCAGCAAAGCAGCCCCAAACCATGATGCTCCCTCTGCCATGTTTTACAGTGGGGATGAGGTGGTCATGTTGTGCCTTTTTTTTCTCCACACATAGTGTTGTGTGTTTTTTCCAAACAACTCAATTGTGGTTTCATCTGTCCACAGAATGTTTTGCCAGTAGTGCTGTGGAACATCCAGGTGCTCTTTCGCAAACTTCAAACGTTCTGCAATATTTTTTTGGGACAGAAATGGCTTCCTCTGTTGTGTCCTCCCATGTACTCCATTCTTGTTTAATGTTTTCCATATTGTAGATGTGTCAACAAAAATGTTAACATGTGCCAGAGATTTCTTCTGTCTTTAGCTGACACTCTAGGATGCTTCTTTCCCTCATTAAGCATTCTGCGCTGTGCTCTTGCAGTCATCTTTACAGGACGACCACGCCTAAGGAGAGTAGCAACAGTGCTGAACTTTCTCCATTTGTAGACAGTCTGTCTTACAGTGGACACATGAACATCAAGGCTTTTGGAGATACTTTTGTAACCCTTTCCAGCTTCATGCAAGTCAACAATGCTTGATCATAGGTCTTCTGAGAGCTCTTTTCTGCGAGGCATGGTTCACATCAGGCAGCGCTTCTTGAAACCGGTAAACCCAAAACTGGTGTGTGTTTTTAAAGGGCAGGACAGCTTTCAGCAACACATCCAATATCACACTGATTGGACTCAAGGTTGGCTCACTCCTGGCTTTAATTAGCTCTTGGGGAAGTCATTAGGCTAGGGGTTCACATACTTTTTCCACCCTGCACTATAAATATTTACATGTTATGTTCAATAAAAACATGAAAACATATAATGTTTGTGTACTATTTTAAGCAGACTATGTTTTTCTATTGTTGTGACTTAGATGAAGATCAGAGCACATTTTATGACAAATTACTGCAGAAAATCATGAAATTCCAAAAGGTTCACAAAGTTTTTCTTGCCACTGTACATCTCTGTAGTGCTTCAGTCTCAGTATGCACAGAGATTAAATGCATGCCTCCAAATCCCTTCTTACTTCCATAAAATCATTTCTTGCCTAAGTGCCAACAGACCACTGTGTCTCTGGACTTTGCTGCTCTAAATGTTGTTTGACATCGTTATGTTGGTGTTATAGTCAAACAGTCATAGCTGATACTGTCATATTGGACTCTAAACGTTTGTTGTGTGTGCTGTTTATTGGACTTGCAGACATGAAGATAAATTACGTGTGAATTATGAAAAGACAGTCCTGAGAGGAGGGGACGTCTTGACAGGATGGAGTATAAATAAAAGATGAAAGCTGTTTGTGTTGCATGTGTTAACAAATGAGACTTGAGGCCAGCTGGAACACAATCATTCAAGGCTTTCACAGCTCAGACGCTGTTAATACTGTGTCTGCTGGGTGTACAAGGAATTTGTCTGCTGGCCATTTATTTAATTAACATTTTAGAAGTTGAAAAGAAGATTAGATTAATGTGATTTATTGAGTAGGGTTAGAGGAATGAATCAGTCAACAGCAAAGTCTGTTTGGTGCCTCAGCACTGAGGAGTCTGTGTGAAACATCTTGTTTTCCAACTCTTTGCTGTTCTCCATCCATCAGTGCAGCAACCACAGGGAAAGGGCAAAGAGGCTGTGCTGCCTTCTCCTGGCACCAGCTGTGGCTCTATATGTAACACTCATGTTTGAACAGAATCAACATTTTCCAAAACAGAGAACTGCTCCTGACTGCCAAAGGCCATTATTTCAGTTGGCTGAAGAACCCAGAAATGGTCCAGATTCCATAAAAGGTACTTATGCGTACTTTTAGCAGGCCAACCTGTTGGTGGAAAGTATGTCACATACAACTAGATCTGCATTCTGTATGCATCTAGGACTTCGGCATACAACACTTTTTGATTGCTGTGAGGCCTTGTGAGGGAACACAACCAACCACTAAAGCTGCTGCACAGTTTCGTTACACTGAGTTACTCTCCTCTTTTAGTGGAAACTACCAGTTGCACATTTAAATATGCTGGCTCAGACAGAAATCTGTGAAATCCATAGAGGGCTGGGTTGGAAATACAAACAGGGGAGGAGGCCACACCACTGTGACCCTCTGTTCTCAGGCAGCATCAACCTTTGAAGGGTAGCATGTCCTGTACTGTACAGTTATCCTGAGTATCCCCTTCACCTGGACTCACTGCTGCCTTGAGCTGCAATGATAAGTTGCACATTGTCTCTCCCTTAGCAAGCAGACCGATAATAAAGTAAGCAGAAATTCCAAGCAAGCATGACCTTATTTCAACTTCTACATTGTGATGTTTCATGAATTACTGACTTTTCACTGACCAAATAATAAATGGAGAACACTACAGTCAAAGCAGTGGCATTATTTTGATTTTTTTTTACCAGTTTCGTGTTCACCCTAGTGTGGGTGAACACGAAACTGGTTCAGAGTTGATGGCCTGCAACCTCACTTATTTATGATGCTGCTGAAAGCCCCTACACTCTGAATCGAGTTACAGCTAGTCACAGCTTTTATCACAGATTTACGGGATCTGTGGATCGCACTACTCCGCCCCACCTCACCCTCTTAAACCTGACACTGATGTCCACACCAATGTGTTTTATGTGTGACATGCCACCACAGAGACATTTAGTATTCCCAGCTGACTCATTATGGTGAATCTTTGAACTATTAAGACAGGGTTTAAGATTAAGCTGTGACTGTGCTGCAAATGACAGTGATTGTACAGCAGGGTGGTCAGACTCAGGACTGACACCTGCTGTACATGGAACATGTTGAAATGTACATAACTCTTTGTGCAGACCACCATGAACCATACTGCCACATGGCACTGGTGTTATAAGGAAACTATTATTTAAGGTTTGGTTCCTTGTAGGCACAAAAGGACTTCACTAGGTTTAGGGAAGCATTTTAGTGTTAGTGGGAACAGGAAACAGGAAGCAACATTTTATTATGCCATCGACTGACCCTGACCTCTGACATTTTTTACTTTTCACCTAATGGACGAGATTCATAGCGCTAAGGACTGCTAGAGCGCTTTGTTCCTCAAATGTAAACGGAACATTCTGGGGCCTTTGCCAGGCAGAGGCTGCTGCCAGACGGACAGTCATGGTTTACTGGTGGTGTTATTTTTTCTTATTATGAACAAATCTCAGATAGTCAAAGCAAAGGTCCATCTCGCAACACTTCCTGACTGCAGTTCTAACCCTAACTCCAGTTTCTGGAAAACAATGAAGCCTCAATGGTTTCAACAGCAAGTCCACAACTCCTGCACGAGAAGCTGCAGTTGACGTTATATCAACCGGGCACATAGAAGATTTACATTTACATTTAGTCATTTAGCAGACGCTTTTATCCAAAGCGACTTACAAGTGAAGAACAAGGCAAACAAACAAAATCTAAAGAGAAACAACATCAAAGATGTGAGTACAAGAGAGCAGAAATATTATATATTGTGACGAGCCTCAGAGTGAACAACTCTTTTTATTTTTATAAATCAGAACAGAGTGACAACAGGTCTCAGTGCAGTCTTTAGTCACCCCCGGAAACACTAAATCTCCCGCCTGTTTCTCCCGGGTTTCCTCTTCCCCACCCCCGGAAGCACACCTGACATCACACAACTATATACACTTCAAAATAAAAGAACCAATTAAAAGAACCACATAACGCATAACAGGAACTGGAACAGTCAAACACCAACAGAACAATGTGCCCCACCTCTGGGTCGCTACACAGCCCCCCCCCCCTAAGAGGTTTAAGTGTCCCCACTAACCTCAGTCCATGCAACAAAGTCCCTTAAATGATCAGGCCGGCGCCGTTGACGCGCCGGTCTCTCCTGATCCCCACCCCCAGTGTCTGAAAATGTCCCAAGTCCTGAAGTGTCTCTGTCACTGTCACCGGGGATGACAGGTGGAGGGTCGTTTTCACCCTCGTCATCATCCCCAGTCGGGGCAAGCGGGTGGTAGGGTGCCAGCCGGTCCCGGTGCAGCACCACCCTCCGCCGCCGACCAGGCATCTGAACCCGAAAGACCACCTCCGACAGCCGTTCCAACACCTCCCCCGGCCCTTGCCAGTGGCTGCAGAGCTTCGGTGAGATCCCCCTCTTTCTCACCGGGCAATACACCCACACAGAGCGTCATACGCTCTTTTCTGCTTGACCCCAGCGTCCTTCTGTGCGCGTCGGGTCAAATCATGCACCAGTCTGAGTCTCTCTCTAAGGCGCCTGTAATAGTCCATCTCCGGGCCGCCAGCGATCTCCGGTTCTGGCGGCGATCCAAAGACCAAGTCGACTGGGGTGCGGAGCTCTCTGCCAAACATCAGTGCAGCAGGGGTGCACTGGCTGGACTCCTGTACAGCAGTCCGGTAGGACCAGAGGCAGGTGCTGATCCCAATCTCGCTGGTGATGGCTGGTCAGGATGGCAAGCTGGGTGGCCAGGGTGCGGTTGAAACGCTCCACCAACCCGTCGCTCTGTGGGTGAAGTGGAGTGGTCCGTGTTTTCCTCACTCCCATCCTCTGGCACACCTCACTAAACAGCCGGCTCTCGAAGTTACGCCCCTGGTCACTATGGAGCTCTGCAGGAACCCCAAATCTGGTGAACATCTCGTCCACCAGTTTCTGCGCTGATGTGATAGCGCTCTGGTCCGGCACCGCATACGCCTCTGGCCACTTAGTGAAATAATCCATTGCAACGAGGACGTAGCGGTTACCGGACTCTGTGAGGGGAAACGGCCCTAGAATGTCCACCCCGACCCTCTCCATCGGGGCTCCCACCAGGTACTGCTGCAGCGGACCCCTGGAGCGCTGACAGGGTCCTTTCTGGGCGGTGCAGGTGTCACAGCATTGGACGTGGAGCTCCACATCCTGACGACAGCCAGGCCAGTAGAACCTCTGCCTAAGACGGCGAATCGTTTTGGTGTTGCCGTAGTGACCAGCTCCTGCCGTTCCATGGACCAGTTGGAGGACCTCGGGCCGCAGGGCGCGAGGAACCAGAAGCTGCAGCTTGTCCGACCCCTGGTC
This sequence comes from Anabas testudineus, assembly GCF_900324465.2. Classification (NCBI taxonomy): domain Eukaryota; kingdom Metazoa; phylum Chordata; class Actinopteri; order Anabantiformes; family Anabantidae; genus Anabas; species Anabas testudineus. The sequence continues at coordinate 57,097 of NC_046624.1, forward strand.
TGGCGCTCGCCACCGTCGGTACAGCACGCCGTCGTGAAGCTCCAAATTGCCCCACTGAGAATGGAGGACCTTCACCTCAGGCTCCTCTGCAGACACTGCTGGCCAGTCTGGACGCTGCTGAGCTTCCAGCCAGCCTCTCACCATTAATAGCACAGGATCTGCCCCCTGGTAATGGCGTAACTGTTCCCCAGTGAACAGCTGCTCTGCCTCTGCGCTGTCGACTCCTAGGCGGGCGGTGGCTGCCTCGGGTCCCCACTCCCTCTCCTCCTGACGCTGACAGTGACGACACTCCTCTGCAGCGCACGGTCGCCTGGAGAGGGCATCGGCGTTGCTGTGCTGTCGCCCCGGCCGATGTTGGATCTCTGTTGTCGGGATGCTGGCTGATAGAGGTGACGGCTTGAGTGCGTTGGCCTCAGCGCGCCGACGAGCCCGGCGTCCCCGTCGTTTGATGCTCCCTCTCCGGCCCGACTGAAGTGGCACGGTCTCCGTGCCGAAGCATAGGGCGAGCCCCGACACGTCAACACGCACACCCCAGCGGGTTAGCAGGTCCAGGCCGATGATGCAGTCGTCACGGATGTCAGCAAGCCAAAACTCATGGCTCACCTCTTGCTCCCCCACAGCGACCTGCAGCGCCCGTTTCCCTGGCATCACAGTCTTTTCCCCAGTGACAGTCATTAATTCTGTTGCAGTGGGGGTCCACCCCTCCGGGAGTGGACCGGTTGTCCCCGGGAGAAACCCCCGTCGCAGCAAGCAGATGGTGGACCCCGTATCCACCAGGGCCCGACATTGCTGGTTCTCTATAACACAGTCCACATATAGTCCTTTAATAAATCCACAGCGACCCACTGTGTGAATGTTCCCGGAGAGGGGTGTGTCTGATTGGAGTGAGTAGGCTATCCCCTCACTCCGCTGCCGTTTCCCTGCGGTGACCCGGCCTTAGCTTTCGGCGAGGGGGCGGGGCAATCACGGGCAAAATGTCCCAGTTCACCACAGCGGAAACAGCCCCTGTCTTCCCGGCGAGGCCGACGCACCGGAACGGCAGCCGGTTGAGCTCGGCTGACGTTCTCCTCTGGCATCTCCTTCTCACTGCTGCACTCGGCTGCCCACGCTAGCAATAGCTGGTCCGGGAGCCTCCGCTGTGATGGTCTCGGGCTCAGTACCTCCTCGGCCCGCTCTGCTTCACGGAGCGCCTCTTCCAGAGAGCCAGTCCTGGCGAGGCGGACGTGTTGGCGGAGCCGCTCCGGCGTGAGCCCCCGCAGGAAGGCGTCTAAACTCAGCTCCTCCCGGGCGGCGGCAGGAAATGAGGGGTAGCCGCGCCGCGAGTAGAGTTGCAGATCGGCTGCGAACGTCCCCAGACTCTCCCCCTCACTGCGCCGACGACTGGCTAGCTGCTCGCGAGCCTGCTCTGTCGAGGTCCGCTGTCCGAAGCGTCTCTCAAGCGCCGCGGTGATCACCGGTAGCTCCTGCCGTTGCTCCGGTGCGACATCAATTAGCACCTGCAATTAAAAGAACCACATAACACATAACAGGAACTGGAACAGTCAAACACCAACAGAACAATGTGCCCCACCTCTGGGTCGCTACAATATATATATTTTTTTTAGTGCAAAGGTAGAATGGTAGAGCCAATGTTAGTTTTCTTTAACACGACCATCTAGAAAAATGACTCACTAATGGCAGCTTTCCCTAATGACTGTTATCACAGTTGTCATTACACATGTAATAGTTTTCAGAGTCTTGTCTAAATTGTCACAACTAGGATCAGAGGATTTGGCTGTGCTAAACTTTCAAATCCAAACACCCTTTTTTTGATCAGCCAACAACTCTCCATGTAATACTGAGTATAGTACAAAAAGTAAATAGTACTAGTAGTTACTCTGAACAAATCAGATGCTCTCAGAATGTGCATTTTACACTGTAGCGGCTGGTTAGTGTAGTGGTAACATCACCGCCTCCCATGTAGGAGACTGGGGTTCAAATCCCAGCTGTGGCCTAACACCAGTAGGGGTCCTTAGGCAAGACCTCCTCACGCTCACCCTGCCTACCTTTGTACCTTGTAATGACTTGTAAGTCGCTTTGGATAAAAGCGTCTGCTAAATGACTAAAATGTAAATGTAAATGTATTTATGTGAATTGGAGTTGTATTCACTCTGTTGTCTTTGACTGTACACTGAATATGTTCCTCCATCCTCTTTCGTTTTGTATCTCTTTCTTTGTCTTGCAGGTCACACAGGTCGCTTTATCAGAGCGCTGTTCTGTACCAGTCTACTCTTTGTACTTGCTCATATCTGCTTCCAGACAGTACTATACACATATCCTCCTCTCAGTATCGCCATAGGTGATAACTGCTCACAATGGGACACCATAACCAGACATATAGGAGTGTCCAGGTATGTAACGTGTACGTGATGTTTAAGTACAGCTCATCTATTGATGGGCAGAGAAATGTTTGACCTCACTTGACTTTTCCATTTGTGTGTGTGTGTGTATGTGTCTCGGTGTCTCGTAGGCTTCCCTTGGATGATCCCTGGAGTGTGTTACGCCTTCTGTGTCCTGACCTGGGTGTGTGTGTGGTTGCCTTGGTAACAATTATCCTCTGCAGCAGATTGGTCAGGAACAGAAAAATGGCGGCTGCTGCCAACATTACGTCTGTGAGTCATAGTGTGTGTGTGGGTGTGTGTGTGTGTGTGTGTGTGAGAGAGAGAGAGAGAGAGAGAGAGAGAGAGAGAGAGAGTGAAGGGCTTGGCTGAAGGGATCACTGTTGTTGGAGACACCGTTTGATAAATGATGGAGATGTTGTTTTATTGGATCAGGTTTATGATCAGTTAGCCTTGTTTACTTGCTGTAATAGAGTATGAAAACTTTAAAAATTATGTTGCTACTATAAGTGGAGATTCTAAAGTAAGAGCACATATATTGACTGACAAACAGAAAAAGTTTCATCAACGCATTTGTGACTTTTCCTCAGTACACCAGTTCTGTAGCAAAGTCTGGTCACGGGTTTTCTTTATATTGTATTCACTTTTAAAAATTTAGCTGTGCTTAAACATCCTTTCCAGCAGGCAGTGTTCTAGCTAGTGTAAAGGCCACATACAGTACCATTTAACTACTCCTCTGTCTTTTGCCTCTGCCTTGTTGATGCTGCTGTGTGTTAATGCAAGTCTTAATATAGTTAGGCCCGGTTCAAAAGGTCGCGATAGTTGAACTGGCCATTAAAGTGTTTACACTGACTTAACTTTTTTGTACCAATCAAAACACAGCCAATGTCCACCAGAAAGTTCTTGGCACCTGACTTTCTCAGGACGTCTTCTCCTTGGTAAAAAGACCTTAAGGGAACTGTGATGCATTTTCACAACAGATAATCTTATGAGGAGAGGAATTAAGGTTGTTGGTATTTGGGAAAAGTTCCTGGAGTGGAAACATACCTTATCAGGAGCACCCAGCATAGCCCACCTCTGCTAATCCTTACATCATTTGTGATGTGTGTGTCCTGTGTGAACTAGTATGAATCTCTGACAACAGGTGTCTGAGGTATCCCACAGACCTTAGAACAGAAGGTTCTAGCAGACATAGCAGCAGCTTTCAGTGGTGAAATTAGATTGCTTGGTGAACTAGAGTGTCTTTACACAGTGGCAAGAAAAAGTATGTGAACCTTTTGTTAAAATGTGATCTGATCTTCATCTAAGTCAAGAGTATTCATAAATGTAATGTGCTTAAAATAACACAAAAATAACACTTTATTAAGAACAACCACAAAACCCTCACAGTGCGAGTGTTTCCTGAAGGGGATCAATAAAGTATGTCATAAAACTTAAGAAAATTAGTTTGAAGGTGTGGACTAGAGCTACTTGGAATGACAAAAAACACTCTTAACTTTTTGAGTTTACTCCACACAAGGAAAATACGCTTATGTGTGACTGCCAAAGATTTGAAGGCATCATTGGAACTGACTAACATCTGTGTTCATGAGTCTACAGTAGGTAAAACATTGAACAAGCAGGGGGTCTATGACAGGACACCACAAAAGAAGCTGCTGCTTACTAAAAAGAACATTGCTGCACGCCTGAGGTTTGCAAAAGAGTACATTGTCAGTGAACAGCAGTATTGACAAAATGTTTTGTGGACTGACAAAACTAAGATTAAACTATTTGGAAAGAACACCCAGCACTATAGCTGGCATAAAAAGGTCACTGCATATCATCATAAAAACATCATCCCAATCATAAAGTATGGTGGAAGAAACATCATGATTTGAGCCAACTTTGCTGCATCAGGCCCTGGCCAGCTTGCAGTGATTGAGGGGAAGATGAATTCCCAAGTGTATCAAAAAAATTCCTCAGGATAATGTGAGAATGTCTGTACGTCAGCTCAAACTCTGTAGAAGTTGGTGATGCTACAGTACAATGACCCAAAACACTGGCACAAGTCCACAAGAGTATTAATTCCAAGAGTTCATATCCTTTTTCCAACACTATGATGTTTCTATTGTTGTTCTCAATGAATAGATGAAAGATCAAACTTTTTTGTGGTATTATTTTAGGCACATTATATTTGTCAATAGTCTTTTTCTTGCCACTATAAATCTTATTTCAACAATCAGTACTTAAATGTTTTGAATCTAATTGTATTGTATTAAATTAATAATTTCCTGATTGTTTCCTGTTATTGGACAAACTATATTAATCTTAGTGCTGCCCTGTCTCCACCCCTCTCTCTTTTTCTTTATACCTTCTTATTTCTGTTGTTTAGTCTCCAGAGTAACCATCCAACCAAACAGGACAGAGATGTGGGTCACAAAATTAAGGAGACAGTGAAATTTGGGTAAAAACACATATTCCAGAAGAGGTTTGGAGTTTTTCATAATGTATGAAAAACGGTCAAATGGAAACAATTTCTGTTTTTGTAGTGCTAGGAGCAGGTTCTGCTGATGGCAGTCTCTGACCAGTACTTCCAGGGCAAGATATAACAAGAACCACCAATAGATTTCAATGTTATCAGCTGTGGATATTCATGGCCCCAAGAGGAGAATTCCTCAACAGTAGTGGTTTTAGTGACCCTCCTAAACTTTCATTGGGAATTGTTGTCAGGCCACTGTTTCCCCTGGCAATGGTCCATGACTAGGGATTTCAAAAAGAACAGATTTTTATGATGGCTGGTTAGTGTAGTGTTAACATCACCGCCTTCCATGTGGGAGGCTGGGGTTTGAATCCCAGCTGTGGCTTACCTCCAGTAGTGGTCCTTAGGCAAGACCTCTTTACGCTTACCCTGCCTACCCTTGTAACTCGCTTTGGATAAAAGCGTCTTCCAAATGGAAAGAAGTAAATGTAAATGACATGTGGATAATCATTGTTCTCATGCTGGGTGACTCCCTGACATTCCCTCTGCCTCCTCTATCAGGCCATTTGCTTCAATGTTCACAGTAACAGCACCTGTGCTCTGGTGCTTAGCAGCTAATGGCCAGTGGCTTTATCAGAGCTTTGGTATTATAAAAAGCTGCTTGTAAACCTTTCTGCAGCAAACAATATTTCTGTCTGTCAGTTCTTGATGAACTGTGATTATCATTTGAATGATTTATCATATTTGAGTTGAGTGTTCCCAAAGCCAGCTTCTTACTGACTGAATCAGTAAACGTGACAACTGTGAGTGTTGAGTGTGAGATGCTGTGATATTCTTGTCTTAGTAATTAGTAACATTAGGTTTTTGCCACCTGTTGCTGCACATCACGTGTTTTTCTAGCACTAGTCTATAGAGTGTGTTCAAAAGGATAGTCGTTTGCATGTGTAGCTCCAGTTGTTGGCAGCAGCATAACTAGGAGAAAGGGTTTCTATTTTTATTCATGTTCACAGTAGGGTGGTAAAACAACGTCTCTCTGTGTTCACTTATCTGACTTGTCTGCATGTGAGCCAGATAAACACAAGATTGTTGGACTGTATATGGCTATAGGGAGAGGTTTGCAGAGGGTCTTTTGTGAAATTGTTAGCCTTAATATAAAAATAAATAAACAACATTAGACTTTTCACACTGTATTATCTAGACCACATTAGTTAGACATATTGTGAGGCATCGCAATGAGAGCTGGGTACTTTTTATAGTGAAATCCTCAGTTTGTCAGTAGTAGATGGTGATCTGATGTATTTTCTAAGAGCAGTGCTGCCCGAGGACTGTATGATTGTGCACATTCAGCAGTGGTTTACACATTGACATTTCCCTAGAATCTTATGAAATGTAGATGATAAAATACTTCCATTCTTTAGAATCTTCTGCTGAGAAAAACAGTATTCTTTTTGAACTCTATGACAAATCTCTCCTGAAAGTCTTAAACCAACAACCCATCTTTGCTTGCAAAGCTGGAGCCTTTGATGGATTTATACCCGAACATGAAACCCTCACCTGTTACTAGTTAACCTGCTCATTTTAGAATCATCCAGGGTAACTAAAAAGAACCTTCATGGTTGTAATTGAACGTGATTATACCGTAGTATCTGTATCTGTAGTAGTAACGTTCTTTGTGCCTCTTTCTCATCTTAGCTAGAAGATTATTCAACAGATAAAACCACAGATGTCGAGGAGGAGGATGAGGATGAGGAGGATGACAAGGAAGAGGCAAGAGATGAAGAGGATGAAGAGCAGTCATTACCTGGGGAACCTGATGAGGAGGTTTCCACAGCAACCAGAGCCAAGCAGCTGGCCGAGCGTCTGAAGGCCACAGCACGGAAAGTTCTACGAGACCTGGGGAGGATCCTGGCCATTAGCCTGCTGGCTCTGGCTGGTAGGTTTCTCCACCATTTTCCAGCACACAAAGAAGAAGCTGGAAATGTAGCAAGCAAATTGTTTTTGTCAGGGAAGCCCCTGACGTTGTTGTTGGTGCTGTCATACCCTAGGAAACCATTACCATAGCAGCCTGGGGCAGCTGCAGTTAGCACAGCTGTTTCAAATACAGTTTGCCAATGCTATTTTATCTTCAATTACTCTGAGTTCAGGAGGTGGTAGTCTTTGTTTTTTTAACTCTGACGGCTCAGAACGGTCAGTGTATTAAATGGATTACTCTCTTACTGTCATGTACACAAAGGAGCGTCAACTCTGAATTACCATTCTTCCAGAAACATAACATGGGACAGTGTGACCTTCGCCCTTTCCTCTGAAGAGTCTCAAATAAAAGTCTATTAAAAAAGAGCAAACCTAATGGCTTGTACAGTACATAGATTATATTGTCTATTTCCAAAGCATTCAATCCATTAGTATAATGACAGACTTCTTGGGGTGGCTGTGGCTCAATAGGTAGAGCAGTTGACTACCAATCACAGGTCCCCCGGTGAGTCAGGTCAGCTGCATAGCAGCTCTGCCATCGGTGTGTGTGAATGGGTGAGTGAGACGCAGTGTAAAGCGCTTTGAGTACCAGCTAGGTAGAAAAGCGTTATATAAGTGCAGACCATTTACCATTTGTGTCATACTCGCCACTCTACTGCTTCCTCTCTCTTTTTAACAGACGCACTGTCCTCATGTATTTCCACATCAAGCTCTCTTTCCCATGCCCTCCTGACGTTGAGCTATTGTCAGTGAAAATCAACACTTCCTTCAAGTTACAGCACATAAATACAAATTTTTCCTCTACTTCCACTCTTTGTTCTGAGTTTGACCTAATAGGCCACAAATATAAAGAAGAACTGTAAAGGTTGCATGCAAAGATGAAGTGAGTTGACAGAGAGGCTGCATGTATTCTAGCCTCATGCGTAAGATGTTTGCTGTTGCTCTGACCTCTGCCCCTCCCCACAGGCATCACACTGCCCTCTGCCTTCTCAGCCATCTACTTCCTGCTTTTCATCAGCATCTGCACATGGTGGGCATGGAACCTTCCCATCAGTCACCTGGGTTTCAATGCACTGTGCGTGATGGTGGGCTTCTTTGCCGCTGGTCACATGGTTTGTCTGTACTTGTACCAAAGTCTGCTGGCCCAGGCCCTGTTCCCCCCACACAGTCTGTGGGCCAGGTAAGACTCTATACAACACAGGTGAATGACACACACACAGTTTCTGATGTAATACCTTTAGAAACACGATTTTTTTGTTGTTTGTTAATCTCATTTAAATAATTTGGGTCCCAATAGTTGAGTGACAGTTCGGTCTAATCCTTTATTATACTACTGCTAATGTTATTAGATAATCTTTATTTTAAAATACAGCAGTAGTTTAGTAGTAGTAGTAGTAGTAGTATTGTTCCTCAGTCTGGGGGCCATAGTAAAGACATCTTCAGAAATGCATTGGAATTTTGGCGGAACTGTATGTGAGAACACAAATGTCCAAGTCAGTCAGCTTGGACATTGGATGGACTCATGGTACATAGAAAATGAGTCCATATCTAAATACAGCAGGTAATTCAGGAGAATTCACAGCAAGCAAGTGGGTGTTCCCTTTCTGCCGGTCAGCACAGCACTGCACAACACATGCGAAAGTACTGGAATTATTTACCACACTTTCAGGTGTTGTGCCGCGCTTCTTTCTCTCAGAGAACCAGGGTTATATACATAACACTGTAAAAAATCAACACAGATTTCCATGTTGTACTTTTTGTGTTTCCTGCCTTTGTCTTGTACACAGAGTACAGTATAATACAGGTTGACAGGATGTTGTGAGAAGACACTGAAATATGCAGATACTTAAGATACAGGCATGACAACTGATGTATTAAAAGCAGTAGGGAGTCTGTCGAGACTGCTTATGGGCTGAGATGTTTATGTACACTATTGCTTACACACCCTTGTTGTTTGGGGGAGCATAACCACTTCTGCATTTCCAAAATCATATTTAATTAGCTTTTTTGTTCCTTACTGCAACAATGATTGTTTGCAGTCTACAGAGGTAAGAGATGATATTCCTTATGCACCAGGAAGCGTTCAACATCTATTTGTAGTGTAGTAGAAAACAGAAAGTGGAGGTGTGAGCAGGGCAATGTGAACAGAGTGTGATTTCTGGACTGGAATGTGTGGAATGACTGGCTAGCAGCAAACAGCGAGCAGCTGATGATTCCTCACCTCACCTCACCTCACCTTATCAGAGGAACTGCAGAGGAATGAACGAGCAGTGCAGCATTCCACTGTGATGAATGATCGCGCCCCCGTCTCTGTTTCTCTCTCAGCTATCATCACAGTGTATCTATGTCAGTATCACTTAACCAGCAGTTCATCAATCAGATGTTCTCTTTCTGACTGTGACAAAAAAGTAAATATAAATTGGAGGCTCTTGCTCACAATCTGTTGCTCTTGCATCACCATTTCTTAAGCGCTCTAGCAGTGTTGGTGTTTGAGGAAAAAAAATCTTCTTCATCTTTATATCTAAAGAAGAAAAAGAAAAATCATCATTTTAGCTAATAGATATGCTCGTCTTTAATTTTCTGTGTTTTCAATTCCCTAAATGATTTGCGTAAAAAAGTCAAATACACAAATTAAACAAAAGATTCAATCTAATTTTTACCACTCTCCATTTAACTAGCAGATCTTACCTTGGATTCTGACCAGTGGCGATCCAGTAGAGTGGGTTTTTTTCCACGTCATAAAATCGTGTCTTGGCTTCTGCAGTTAATATCCCCTTCATTGTTTTGATGCCAGAGTCCTCTTCAGTTTCTTTGGTTAAAAGTCTCTGAAGCACATTACCAGCAGGAATCACATGTGATGCTACTGCATCAGCGGAGCTCACTTTTCGGGTTAACTCTTCACAGGTGCCAGAACGGCTAGCGTCTTCTCTAACAGTGTCCACTGGTTTAAAATCTATGCACAAGTATTTTGTGCATCAGCAACACTTCTCTGAGCTAGCAGACCCTTATTAATAGGCAGCTGAAGAGTAGACACAGGGCAGGCTAGGCAACCTGCATCATGTATACATATATCATATTTTTAACGTTGTCTCAGAGTATTACGTGAACAGTCATTTTAAGAACGGCCCACATCTGTATATTAGTATATTATCGAATACAACTGCTATGGACCAAAATTGTATTGCTTGTAATGTGACTCACTGAGAGTCAAATCCTTGTCAATCTACTGTTCCTGTTAAACTGATGAGGGAAATTGGGCTGACACTGCTGTTCCGAATATCAGTGGTGAAGCTAATGGATGAAATGTCCTGCAACATGCTATGAACGTGTTTTTTCACAAAGTCATGTACCTTTAGTGAGGTATTGTTAGCGATGTGGTAAGGGCTCCTGGCATCAGTTAACCTCAGGATTTTACTGCCTCCTTCAGTTGTTATTGGTTTCTCATCAGTCCAGGTCAGCAGTGGGTTAAGGTCTGGTGATTGACTTGAGTCTAATAATGATGAAATCCTATGCTGAGGGTTTAGTCGTGCCAGTTCTATTCTGGCACGACACATCTACGCCAGTTCCACAAATTCTGCACACACAGTTTTGAGGCCTTTGCCCACTTAAAGTGTGAGCTACTTAACAGCCTGCTAAGTAGGTCAATGACACACATGGTTAAGTAGCAAAGTGATTTACGTGAGGTACAAGTCAAAGGCAGAGTAAGTGTAAAGAGGTCTTGCCTAAGGACCCCTACTGGAGGTAGACCAAAACTGGGTTTACCTCATCTAACCTGGAGATACAGTATTATACATGTATACAGTATACAGTTATTCCAAATCCATTTTTAGATCTACCTCTTTTATATATTGCTGCTAATTTGTCCTGCCAGATAACTATCTTGTTACAGAGTTGAGCACAGGCCTTTTCAGACATGGACTTGGAGTCTTGCTCATGATATACTAGTGTGAACTTTGTTAACATAATTATTATTATATTATTGTGTGGGTTTGAGGTGCCAACAGTCCTCATTCTGATTACTAGGGGATTTATAAACCTTCTAAAACACTGACCACGTTTGTTGAACCTCTATTCTTCTGTAGACTCTTTGGCCTGAAGGATATCATCATACCAGGAAACTGCTCCTCGCCCTACGACTTCAACCTCAATGGCAACCATGACTGGCCAGTTTATGTCAACCCAGGAATACTGTTGCTCCTTTACATTACCATAGCAACTGTTCTGAAGACAGGATGTCATGGAACACCAAACCAGGTATCCCCTGCTTCCTGTCCCGTACTGACTGTTATTATTACACAGAAAATCCAAAAATAAAATTGTTATTGGATATTGGGTTAGATTCATAATTTCATGACAGGCAGGATGGAAAAAACTATATCTAATATAGTAAATGTAACATTGGCTTTATACTAATGTATAAAAATAAACTTCTGACTGAATTTTTAAATCTGATAATGGAGCCTCTTGCCTTTATCCAGCTCATCACTTTCTTGCACAGTTGATCACTGGGAAGAGACGCGTCCTTTTTATCTGCAGAACCAGCAGAATGTTTTCTTTTCTTTTTTTTAAATAAGGAGACATTTGGAGAAGTGTTTCTACTGGTGCCGTGTTTGTGTTAAGCAGGTTGAGAAGGAGCAGTGGCAGGACAAAAGGGAAGCGTTAAAGGAGGAGATGGTGGAGTTAAGGTCGTGGAATCAGCAGAAAGAAGCCTCTAAAGATGACACTCAGGTAGATACTCTTTACCAGCCTGGCAAGCATATACAACTTGTCCTCTAAGATCTTCAGCCTTCAGTCAGACCAAGATTTCTCTTCTTAGTCCATTTAATGTCTCATGTCTGAATTGTGTCTTGTCTTTTCTGTTTCAGCTCATGCTCCTGTCTGTGGGAACAGAAAACAGCCAAGGAGCGATGGTGGCTGGAGAGAGTCAGCCAGACCTGGGTATCAAACATTCTCAGAAATGGTTTATGCAGCTGACACAGTATAGTGTCATTTTGAAACTAAATCAGGAAGATAAAAGAGTAAAACACTACATAATATACTGTGACACGGCACAAGGTTTATTAGTGAATATAAAAGCTTTTTGTGCGCTCTTTAATTTTAAATTTAGAATAAAAAAATAATGTTCAGTAAAATTAATAAAATGATCAATAGCAGGTGAATGCTCTGAAGAGAATTGACACTACTGACTGATGTCTCTTAAGACAAAGAGACACTGCTGACAGTAAACCTTTCACATTGTCTGTTGTAAACACTGAGCGACTTCCTGCTTCAGCTTTGACTCACTGTACATAGTGTGGCAACTCCTATTTAGAGGTGGCTTAATAGACAGTTCAGGTGTCTCTCCCTCTCTCTAGTGAACTGGATAAACTGTTGGCTTATTTTCAACATGTCCTGACTGTTTCTTAACCCATCTGACTTTGTTCTGTTTCCCAAATGTCATCTCCTAACACGGTGATAATAATAAAATCACTACTGATATAACTGTATACGTATTTACATATGTAACACATTATATCTCTTGATGCCGCATGTCAGCTGTTATTGTTGTCCTGTGTTACATCTAATATAATCTTCTTCATACTGACGTGATTATTTCTGGCAGATGTTGCTGCCTCCAGAGGTGGACAAAGTGAAAGTCCTTTTTTCCTGCTGGCAAAGGTGGTCATGCAGCAGAGCTACGTCTGTGCTCTCATAGCCATGATGGTAACTATTCGGATAAACCATGGTTTTATCCATTTGTAAAATAACACTGATACTTAAGACTAACACAGTCCACCTTGCTGCTGTATTTAAACTTTTCCCAGCTTAAATGAGCTGCAAACTGGAACTGTGTCTGTTCTTATGAGCCCTTTCTGTTTTTTTCAGGTTTGGAGCATCACGTACCACAGCTGGCTGACCTTTGTGCTGCTGTTGTGGGCTTGCCTCATCTGGATCATCCGCGCCAGGTACTGTTAAATAGTCTTTAACTTTTTAAACTTGTATGTCTTTACTCCTACACATACTGCTCTCATCTCAGCTTTTTGGTTTGCTAAACGAAACGTGAATTCAACACAGCTGTGTTGATTTCGGCTACGTCATAAATAAACCACACAGTGACAGTTAACTGTCTCTCTGTGCAGACAGCATGCAGCCACACTGTGCTCTCCATTCATCCTGCTCTACGGCCTGGTGCTGTGCTGTCTGCAGTATGTCTGGGCGATGGAGCTGCAGCCTGAACTCCCCACCACTGTGGGAACCATGAGCCTCAGACAGCTGGGACTGGACAGAGCCCAGTACCCCTGTCTAAGACTGGGAGCGATGGTAAGATGAGAGCATGGATACTGTATGATCTCATGATGTGGAAGTCAAACTTGAGACATCTTATGAAACTGTATGATATTTGTGATTAAATATAACCTTTAGTCACTGAGCAAAGTAAGTGCTAAGAGCTCAAAGCTCTGCACAGCACTGACATCGGCCTATTTAAACCGTTTTTATATATCTGCCTTATATTTGCAGACTGAGTGCACAAAAGATTTGCTCAACAATTTTCCAGGTTCAGTAGTAGGAAAATACTTTACCAGGCCAACGTCAAGTGTTATGCTGTGGCACTTCATTTAAATCACACTCAGCTGTGGCTTGGCGCTTTTGAAAAAACAAATTGTTTAAGAAATATGTCCTGAAACCAGCAGAGTGAAGGGACATCGTTTGTTTAAGACATTTTTGTCATCTTTATAGAAACCCACTCTGTCATACTCTTTATGTTGTTCTGTCTTTGTCTCTGTCCAGCTTCTGTTCACTTTAACTTTCTGGCTGCTGTTACGTCAGTCAGTGAAGGAAAACTTCCGCAGGAAGAGGAAAATGGCCACACCACTACAGGAAGTCACCACAGGAGGTCAGACATCTTTTACTGTACAGTGGTGTACAGACCAATTTGCATGAAATGGTCATAAAATGTGCTCTGATCTTTATCTAACTCACAACAATAGAAAAACACAGTCTGCTGAAAATAATAGCACACAAACATTGTATGTTTTTATTGAACATAACATTCACAGTGCAGGGTGGAAAAAGTATGTGAACCTTTGGACTTAATAACTGGATGACCCTTCTTTGGCAGCAATAACCTCAACCAAACGTTTCCTGTAGTTGCAGATCAGACCTGCACAACGATCTGGAATAATTTTGGACCACTCCTCTTCACAAAACTGTTTCAGTGTAGCAATATTCTTGGGATGTCTGGTGTGAATGGCTCTCTTAAGGTCATGTCACAGCATTTCAATCGGGTTGAGGTCAGGACTCTGACTGGGCCACTCCAGAAGGCATATTTTGTTCTGTTGAAGCCATTCTTTTGTTGAATTACTTGTATGTTTTGGATCATTGTCCTGTTGCATCACCCATCCTCTGCGACGCTTTAGTTGGCAGACAGGTTACGTTTTCCTGCAAAATGTCTCAATAAACTCTGGAATTCATTTTTCCATCAATGACAACAATCCGTTCAGGCCCTGAGGCAGCAAAGCAGCCCCAAACCATGATGCTCCCTCTGCCATGTTTTACAGTGGGGATGAGGTGGTCATGTTGTGCCTTTTTTTTCTCCACACACAGTGTTGTGTGTTTTTTCCAAACAACTCAATTGTGGTTTCATCTGTCCACAGAATGTTTTGCCAGTAGTGCTGTGGAACATCCAGGTGCTCTTTCGCAAACTTCAAACATGCTGCAATATTTTTTTGGGACAGAAATGGCTTCCTCCGTTGTGTTCTCCCATGTACTCCATTCTTGTTTGATGTTTTCCTTATTGTAGATGTGTCAACAAAAATGTTAGCATGTGCCAGAGATTTCTGTAAGTCTTTAGCTGACACTCTAGGATTCTTCTTTACCTCATTCAGCATTCTGCGCTGTGTTCTTGCAGTCATCTGTACAGGACGACCACGCCTAGGGAGAGTAGCAACAGTGCTGCAACAGTAAACCCAAAACTGGTATGTGTTTTTAAAGGGCAGGACAGCTTTCAGCAACAGATCCAATATCATCACACTGATTGGACTCAAGGTTGGCTCACTCCTGGCTCCAATTAGGTCTTGGAGAAGTCATTAGGCTAGGGGTTCACATACTACTGTGAATGTTTACATGTTATGTTCAATAAAAACATGAAAACATATAATGTTTGTGTACTATTATTTTTAGCAGACTGTGTTTTTGTATTGTTGTGAGTTAGATGAAGATCGGAGCACATTTTATGACCAATTCATGCAAAACTCCACGTAATCCCAAAGGGTTCACATGCTTTTTCTTGCCACCGTACATACACACATGCACCTGTTTTCCAGCCTTGAAACATTTGCTTTGGTTA
Source organism: Anabas testudineus (assembly GCF_900324465.2). Lineage (NCBI taxonomy): Eukaryota > Metazoa > Chordata > Actinopteri > Anabantiformes > Anabantidae > Anabas > Anabas testudineus. The sequence goes on from NC_046624.1 coordinate 72,230, forward strand.
TTCCAGGAACAGGTAGTTTTCATAAAGTCAGCTTTACATTCTCGCACAGAAACACGATGTATTGTCCAAACTAGTGACAGGATTTCAGGGGACTGTGCTGTTGAATTGTAGAAATCTGACTTTTCTCCCCCTCCCTCTCTCACCTCTTCCTTATCCATTAGAAGACGGGGCTGCTAACGAATCCGTGCTGAAGGTTCTGGGAGGCATGGTGATGAGCTGTTATGCCAAATACTGGATCTATGTGTGTGGAGGGATGTTCATCATGGTCTCATTTGCTGGAAAGCTTGTAGGATACAAGATCGTCTACATGCTGCTGTTCCTGCTCTGCCTCTGTCTCTATCAGGTGAGAACAGGCCTGCATGAAACTGCATGTGGGTCCAGGGTTCATTTAGGTGGAACCTGAGTACAGTTCAGTTTGAAATCTCTCCAAATGAGTCACTTGTCAACATTTCTCAGGTGTACTATTCTCTATGGAGGCGTCTGTTGAAGCTCTTCTGGTGGCTTGTTGTAGCCTACACCATGCTGGTGCTGATCTCCATCTACACGTACCAGTTTGAAGACTTCCCGGGATACTGGAGAAACTTCACTGGTTTCACAGAAGAACAGTATGCCTTGTTAAAAATGCTAGAGATGGCTGTGCTCTCCTTAAATAGAAATTACTATAACATTTATAACAGTCTCTTGATTTAATTTCATTTTAAAAAACCTATTTGTCACTGCTCATAGCCTGCCCACCCCCAACACCTGTTTCATGAACCTGCTGTGATGTTCTTTGTGTTCAGATTGAGCACACACATTTAGGAATAAGTAATGTAACAGCAACAACATATGAAATGAAACTAATGTAGGTGTAATCCTGCCCCCCTGTTGTCCCAAGGCTAGCAGCGATTGGTCTGGAAACATTTGCTCTGTCTGAGCTCTTCAGCAGTATCCTGATCCCTGGTTTCTTCCTGCTGGCCTGCATTCTGCAGCTGCACTACTTCCACAAACCCTTCATGAGAATCACTGACCTGGAGCATGTTACACCAATACACAAGTAAGACAACAGTCCCAGAAGGCTGCACCTGAACCTACAGTACATATCCCTAAAAACAAAAGCATTTATTCAGTCTAACCACCAAGAGCCTAGCAAACAGAAATGATCCCTGCATTATGTTATTACAGTGGTCAAGTTAATTGGACAGGGCACACTTTCCTTGTTACCACTATGAAATGAATTTGACAGACACACAAAAATATACCAGTGATCCAGTACTGCAGATTTATTGATCTTCACATGTCCTGCATAACTTTGAGATCTATTTAAAATGTAGGCTGGATTTCCATAGGAGCAAATGAGCAGTCAGTCTTCTAGAAAAAAAAAGCAAACTGTTAGTTGGACTTTTTTGCTATTTATCATAAATTAAAGTTCAGTAAGTGAAATTGTAAAAAAGGCAGAAGTGAAATCAGATGGTCCAGTGTCATTCAAAATGTTCTTGAATTACTTTCTTTAATAATGGAACCTGGATAAGTGTCCTTTCCTAAGTAATAAGTGGCAGACGTACACAGCCAGTACTCAAGTAAAAAGGTACATTCCTTAAAACATACTGCACTACAAGTAGAACTTCGGATTCTTTCATGTTAAAGGACTAGTAGGTCCTAAATTTAAGGTTCTCCACTAAAAAAAAAAAAAAGTATTTGAAACAATGTAGAATGTGATGGTGTTGAGTCTAGTTCATATTTGTTCCACATGTCTCATTAATCACTCCAGGTCTTGTTCAGTTTGATTCAAGGAGAGAACCAACCGTGGTAAATACCTTAGAACTGGACTGTGGTTCAGCAGTTTCATAGTTGTTTCAGTAAACACCAGCTATGGTAACATGTCAGACCACAAGTGAAGATTTACAGTACATATTTCCAATCCTTGTGTGCTAATACTTTGGAATTCAGTATTTCTCCCTTTTCAAGAAATAACGAGACAGTGTTCCTGCAGGAAGAAGAGCAGTGAGAGGACTGAGCAGACCCACTCTGTTAACGTGGGGCTAAACGTAGATGAGGAGGTGACAAACGTCGATGAGGAATCTGAAGATGAAGGTAAACCTAAATAACAAACAATAAAACAATGGTAGTAGTTTATATTAAATAGACATTTTCACAACAACAACAAGTGAGTAATAATCATTCTACATTATTTATGATTCACTGATGGTGATCTTGTTTGATTTCTCCCATGTATGATTCAGGGGAGTTGATGCCCAGTAAGTGGGGTCTGGTGACGGACAGGCTGCTGGTTCTCTGCAGAAGGTTCTCTGACACTCTAGCCAAAATACAAGGGTTTCTCTGGAGGCTTCTGGAGCTCCACATTCTCAAGATGGTGGCCCTCTGCTCTGTGTGGGTTGCACTTGAAGAGGTAAAGGCTGTGTGTGTAAAAGCAGTGAGACAATGTAATGAGTGAGACAAGTATACTGTCCTCTGCCTACACTTTACAGTAATTAATAATAATGCTCATAGTAAGTAGACATCACACCCTTTAGGAAACGGCGCCATGAACACCCATGATACTGTACCTGACTTTAAACGTTGGTATATTAGTGCATTGTGATCTAAATGTCGCCCCGCAGCCTTCTGTGATGAACCTGGTCTTGGTGGTGTTGTGGTCTCTGGCGATGCCCTATGGTCGCTTCAGGCCAATGGCTTCCTGTCTGTCTACGGTCTGGGTGTGTGTCATCATCGTGTGTAAGATGCTGTACCAGCTCAGTGTTGTCAACCCTGTTGAGTACTCCAGTAACTGTACCACGGTAAGAGGCACACACACACACACACACACACACACACACACCGTGAGTAGCAGTAAAAGATATACAATACAAATAAATAAATGGCCTGAAATTCTTCTAAAGCTTCATATTTGAACCAGATGTTCTCAGTAACTTTCTAACCTTATAAAGTCTAATACACAATTAGTCATAATACAGAGTGGTGATTGCACTGTTGACCATGTTGTAGCTATGATTAAATGTGATGTTCCTATCTGACTGACTTAGACTCTGAATGGTTTGATTGTTTCTCATATGGCGTATTCATACGACCTGAGTGCGTCCTTATTCCTCTAATAGATGACCGAGGTCGAGAGCTCATTGGAACAGGAGTTTCCGCGTATCTCACATATACACACCACATCAAAGATTTATTTTATCACAACTATAATGTGGAACTTTTCGTGCTGAGTCTCTGTAGTAGAAGCCGTTTAGGCGGTGGCGTACAGTAATCTTTTCAATCCAGCCTCCCGGTATTCTGCAATTAAGGTTGTTTATGAGGCAACAGGCAACAGGAGTTTTTCCATGCACTCGCTAGATCAGTTTTAGTCTCTGCGGCCCGTCTTAGAAGAACATTGCTCCTACAGTGCACATGGAAAAGCTGATGTGCCACTCAGTAACAGATATTGACAAAATGATAACATCACTCACACAGGAGGAAGTGGTGCTTTTAACTGGGGACTATTTTCTGTGGGCGTATTAATCCATAGTTGGTTCCCTGGTGGGTGTTTGTGGGACTGCGTCCCAATAAAGTACAAGAACATGTCAGTGCAACAGTCTTTCTTCGGGTCTTACTGATGTGATGTGATCTAATGTAAGCTGTTTGTAACTAGATGTGATTACATCAATAACCATGGTCCCCCAAGCCCCCTGTCCTGCTTGTTTTCTAACTATTTCTGTCCTACCCACTGTTGTTTACCTGGATCAGGTGTGTTCGGCCAATCAGAAGCTGGAAGATTACATTTACATTTAGTCGTTTGGCAGATGATTTTATCCAAAGCGACTTACAATTGGACAGCTGCCAGACAGTACATATTGGTGCTGCTATGGGGTTTCGGTGTCTTGTCCAAGCAAACCCCGACCTCGACAGTAGCCAGGAGGTAACGCGAATCAGGTTTGTGTTAATCATAGGTCGAGTATCATGGGTGGGGTTTGTAGATGACTGCTCTACCAACTGAGCTACTGCCTCCTGAAGTGCAGGTGTCATTGGGAAAACAACACGACAATGTGCCGTGAGGACCACCATTGGAAACCACTGCTCGAGAAGGAGATAAAAATAACTAGCCTTTATTATTATATTATGCGTATTGCTGTTTAATGAGCTCAATAATGAAAAGATTCAGATTAGAGCTGATCTATAATCATATGTGGTTCAAATATTTGTGTATAAACTATTGACATTTAGAATAAAATGTGAAATTCTTCAATGACTTTGGACCCTTGAGTTCAGAATTGTAATATATAATTTTTTGGCTAGTGATTGTTATTTGTATTTTTTCTTGCGCTGTCTCATTCTAATTGTATCAATTGCATTTACAAGCAGCCAGCTACTGTAATAATTATCCACTTACATTCAGTGACCTGTATTGGACAGCAGCAGCTGTGGTCATTGCTCTTTTGTTTGAGATCAAGGCTTTTTGACCATTACTGCAGAAATTTGTGTGTTGCCTTGCACATGGAAGAAAGTGCTGTGATCGTTCAGATGTGACTGTTGATCTGCTCCAGTTGGGTAGCTGCCCACTACAGTCCAGGAGCTGCCAATCACTACACGCTGTTGCTTCATTAAGTGAAACAGCTCTGAAGTAGAACTACTAATGCTAACCCTGACACCTTCTCTCAGTCCTGTTTGTTTTGTCTTTTTTTCCTCTCACAGCCTCTGATAAATGAAACCAACCTGTTGCCAAAGGAGATGATCAACTCTACTCTGTACAAGGAGCCAGTGGATCCAGCTCAGTGGTTTGGCATCAGGAAGGATGACACCGTGCTGGGATACAGCAAGGTGTGTCCAGTATGCAGTTTGTTTCCTAGTCAGTGAGAAAATTAGAAATGCTCAGGCTGACACATCCTCTCCAGTGCCATCTCTCTATCTAGATAGTTTTGGTTTTAGCTGCACAGGTTTTTCTGAGAGAGGTCGTCATTCCATTTACTGTGTTTTGAATGTAGCAAAAATCTAAACTTTCTTTAATTCACTTAAATTTTTATTTATCCAACAAAAGATAAATACATTTAGATATTTTGCCTTGTACCCCACTTGTAAGTCACTTTGTATAAAAGCATCTGTAAATGAAGAACAACAGATTTAACTGAATTTTGTAAATGTTGGGACAGAGGCAAAAAAAATAAAATAAAAATTCTAGAATATTCAAGTAAGAACGTTCTGCCTGGTTCCAAAATGAGCAGGTTAATTGTTAACAGAAGGTGAAGAAGACTTGGTGTTAGCAAGCAATTCATTCATTAGATATTTGTCAGTAAGTTCAAAAAGCATTTTTCTTACAACAAGATTCAAAGATTGTAGATCTCCTGAGAGAGGAGCCCTCAGACAGCATCGCATGAGAAACTGTCTTGTCATGCAAGTCCTGAAACACTGTTATGCAGGAAACAATACTTCAATTCTGTGGAGAAACATCACTGAGTTCTCTGGGCCCAGCCTGGAGACTGTAGAAAAGTGTTCTGTGGTTACAGGAGGCCACGTTTGAGCTTATTTTCTGCGTTAACAGGCGCCAGGTTTTCTGTGTCAAAGATGAAAAGGACCATCCAGCCTGTAATCAGTGAACATTTCACTTAGAAAATGGCAACAAGTCATTAGAATCATAAAGTCTAATTACAGCGTGTTGCAGCATCAAACTCTAAATTGACTCATATTTACAAAATACTATTAGGTTGCTCGGTGAGAATACTGAGAATTCCGCTTTTGCTTGTACTGACTAAGCCTTCAGCCTTGACAGTTTGTGTCAGTTAAAGGTTGAAGTCAATCATAGATTTTGGGAAATGGGCTTTGGAACTAGTTACGTTCAGCCCTAACTATCTCCAGGCATGAGGAGGTCTCAGTTTGAACCCTTTAAACTCACTGTCAACACCCTAGAGTATTTTTCTGAAATGTGCAGACACAGAGCTTTCTCAGGTCCTGTGTATAATTACTGACTTCTCAAGAAATACTCATGCAGTCAATGTGAGGTTTCACACCCCCCCCTGCTGGAGCTTAATGGTCACTACCAGCCCACTCACTGCTGGTGGTATTAGAACGACATTATGGCCAGCAAACACAGTAAAAGCCCAGAACAGTTGAGTTCCAACTACTGCAACTGACAGTAAATGTTCTGCAAATAGGATGCAACATGAACATACACACACCAGTAATCAAGAGTGACTGAGGGGAATCTATCCTTAAAATGCTTCTTTTCCTTTATACTGTATGTTGCTGATCCAGTGAAGTACAGTTAATTCTGATTACTGAATGACTCTGAATGTTTTTTTTTTTTTTTTTTTTTTTTTTTTTTTTGTAGAACCATTTATTAGTGCTGATGTTGTTGGTGTTTGAGGCGACAGTGTATCGTCACCAGACTCACCACTACCGTCAGCTCCAACGCTCTCCCCCAACCATCCCCGCTCTCTTCCCTGCTGCCACAAGGGACACCCTGGACCAGGGCCTCATACCTTACTTCAAGTACCTGCTTAACTACGCCTTCTACAAGTTTGGATTAGAGGTACAGTAGCTTGGAGACATTAAGTAATCACTAAGTCAGAGCAGTAATTAAAAAAACTATTTTTATCTCTGGTAACTCTTTTTTTAAAGATTTGTTTCCTGATGACGGTGAATGTGATTGGCCAGCGGATGAACTTCTTGGTGATCATCCACGGCTGCTGGTTAGTAGCCATCTTGGTGAGGCGGCGGCGGGCCGCCATGGCCAGGATCTGGCCCAGATATTGTCTTTTCCTGTCCATCTTCATGATCTACCAGTATCTGCTGTGTGTGGGCATTCCGCCTGCTCTCTGCATAGGTGAGTCGTGGCATGACATTTTAGTATATAACTACATTAATATATCATACTGTAATACTGTAAGCGTACAGCCAGCAGACCTGTACTCACCAATGTAAACAGCATAATTTTAGCTCTACGGTGCTATTGATGTTTGTTAATCGTGCTACACCGTAATGTACTGTTCAGTTTAACACTTCTGCAGCTCAGCATGTTAGATTGTTGTGCAAAGCAAACTTTAGATTATAGTCTAAAAAGATGCATGAGAATATCATAATCATAAAATGCCCTACTCCTTCCTTCCTGTACCTCTACCTATTGTCTTGCAGACTACCCATGGCGCTGGAAAACTCCAGTGCTGATGAACTCAGCTCTCATTAAATGGATCTATCTGCCTGACTTCTACACTGTGCCCAACTCCAGAAACCTCATAGGTCAGCCTCTGTGCTCTGTGTTCATCTGTGTGTCTGTTTGCTTCTCATATGTGTAAAGCGATCAGACATAGAACTCAAATATTGTCCTCCCAGACCTTCTGTATCTTCAGTAGATGTACTAATCATCTCATATTCTGTGTTGCTGTGTGTGTGTCCACAGCCGACTTCGTGCTGCTGATGTGTGTGTCCCAGCAGTGGAAGGTGTTTGAGTGTGAGTACACAGAGGAGTGGATGGTTCTGGCAGGAGAGAACACAGACGAGCCAGACCCAATGGAAGGTCGACCGTTTAACCCTGCGCCCAACTTTATCAACTGCAGGTAAATGCTGCATGCAGCTACTGTTAAGCTGGCTGAATTGCAAGATGAGCAGAGAATGGAACCCCCAGAAAAGATACTGTTAATATAATATACATTGTTCATTACAACCAATAAAAAAAATCTAAATTATTATTACTATAAAGTTCACTAAGCTATAGTGAAAATATTTTATTCATTATGTCTCATACTTGTTCTGGTGTTTCTGATTTCTTATCAACTGACTTATTCACAGCTAAATGATCAATCATAATACTGGCCCATTTGGACTTTCATTATCCAGCTGTTGGTTCAGTGACTATTGAGAGAAATCTTCTTCTGCTCACTTGTAACAATAACATAGAAGGAAGGTTTAGATATTCTTCTTTCTCTGTCCTCATCCAGGAGTTACCTGGACATGGCTAAAGTTTTGGTGTTTCGTCACTTCTTCTGGTTTGTGCTGTCGGTGGTCTTCATCACCGGGGCCACCAGGATCTCTGTGTTTGGCCTGGGCTACCTGCTCGCCTGCTTCTTTTTTCTGCTGTTTGGGACCCAGCTATTGGTCAAACCATCCAGAACCCGCCTCACCCTGTGGGACTGTCTCATTATCTACAACGTAGCGGTCATTATATCTAAAAACGTTTTATCAGTGAGTAGAAAGCTCATCATCTGCTATTGCAGTGTGCACATGGGCTAGTTGAAGGTGAACATAAATTCCCTTATGAAAGTATTGGAATAGCAGTTTGTGTTTGTGTGTGTGTGTGTGTGTGTGTGTGTGTGTGTGTGTGTGTGTGTGTGTGTGTGTGTGTGTGTGTGTGTGTGTGTGTGTGTGTGTGTTTCAGATCCTGGCATGTGTGTTTGTACTTGAGATGCAGAAGGGCTTCTGTTGGGTCATTCAGCTCTTCAGCCTGGTTTGCACAGTCAAAGGATACTATGATCGTAAGTGCTTTAATAATAATTAGACTTCAACAATTCCCAAATATAACCAAAGTAACATATATAATAATTGATTATGATATTTAGTGTTTTATCTTTCTATCTTTCATTTGCCAATGTGGGATAAAACTGTATAACAAATTACAAAACCAGTTCCAGACTAAACTTTTTTTCCCCCTCTCAGCTAAAGAGGTGAGTGACGAGACATGCAGCCTCCCAGTTGAAGAGGCTGGTATCATCTGGGACAGCATCTGTTTTCTCTGCCTACTGCTGCAGAGGAGAATCTTCCTCAGCTTCTACTTTGTGCACGTGACGGCAGAGCTGCAGGCTTCTGCCAAACAGGCCTCCAGGTAAAATACGGTACAATGCTCGGTGTCACCCCATGATTTAAGAACAGCTAAAGTGAAACTGCTGTGAAGATGTGCTCCTCTGTTACTTGCTTATACATGCAGTGACAACTTCTTCTTTCTTGTAGGGGGTTTGAGCTCTTCAGAGCAAGTATTGTGAAGAATATTAGGTCCCACCAGCAAGCTGAGAAGAAATCTTTGTCGCAGCTCAAGAGATCGTAAGTGTCCCATTGCAGTAATACAGTAAGTACAGCTAATGACATGAGCTGGTCAGTCAGTCCTCTGTCATTAGTCCATTGGACCTTTGTCCAACCCACACTTGAGAAATATCTTTACATTGAATTTACTGGCACAAAATGTGCAACATTGGTTTATCATGCAGTACTTCAGTACAATGTGCAGAAGTACTGCATTGGTTAGGTTTTCTACATTGTTCTTATTTCATTAAGTGTGTGTGTGTGTGTTTATCCATGAGTAATTATAAGGAGCAACCAAGCAGGGTTTAGTTTTGGGCTTCTTCATATTTAGATTTTTGATTCAGACAATAATCCTAAAACCTTAATGATCCTAGTGTGAAATTCTACACAGCTGTAATTAAGTAATTCAGATCCTAACTATTGGAATCAAAGCAGCGTAAAAGGTGTTAAGGTGGTAAGCTCTGCATTACCAGCCTCATCCTGCTTTTCCTGCCCTCTTTTCTCAGGATGCAGAGAATTCGCTCCAGGCAGCAGAAGTACAGAGACGGACACAAAACGAGTGAAGATTCTACCGACAGTCCAACGGCTGGTGTGACTCGCTGTTTTAGTCATTCACTGTTTCAGTCAACCTTTAAACTTATATTCTGTAACAGCAATGATACCCTTTCTTTTCTCCTTTTTCCTCCTTTTCTTTTGTTTTCTCCTCCCAGACGCCAAGGAAGACCAGAAAGGGTCCAGGAAGAAAATGTGGTACCAGCCATGGTTGGACCATGCTACAGGTATCACAGATGCTTCATTGTCTTCTTTAAGAGTGAAATAGTCACATTAAAATGAGGTAGAGGAGGCTGTAATGTGTGTTCTACTTCCAGTGCTCCACTCAGGAGAGTACTACCTGTTTGAATCAGACAGTGAGGATGAAGAGGATCTACAGTCTGAAGAACAGAGGCCTCAGAAACACACTGCTTGTCAGGTCAGACACACAAAAGTACATCCATCCATCCAATTTTCAACCTCTTATCCTGAAGTTTGGCTGCAGTGGCAGCAGGTTCAGGAAGGCAGGCTCAACATGCCTCTCCCCCCACCATGATCCCTGGCCCAATAAGATACACAATTATTCCTTCTTTTCCTGTTGGTCTGCTCCTGGGGTCTCCTCACAGTTGGATGCGCCCACAAAACCTCCAGTGGAGCTCTGATGGGAACAAGGCTGAATTTGTTTCAGATTTTCAACGAGTAACTAATTTAATATATGGCAGTTTCATGTAGTTGCAGTTGTTGCATCAAAATCTGTCAAAGACTGTTTCTCTCCCAGCTGGTGTACCAGGCGTGGGTAAGCAGTGTGAAAGCAGCTTTGAGAGAACGTCAGAGACGCCAGAGACAGCTGAGGAGGATGGAGAGGAAGCAGAAAGAGGGACAAAGAAGAGCAGATTTCCAGCAGCAGGCCTTCTCTGTGACAGGTTCAGTGTTCCTTTGTACAGTCAGGTTCCTTAAGGGAGTGAGTTTGCTTGATATACTGGATACTGTATAGGCTCATGTTGCTGTACTTTAATTTGAATATCATGCTGTGGTTGACATATGTTTAACACAGCTACTATTTCCAAATATTATTAAAGTATCCAAATGCACGTTGATTACAAGAAATCTAGAATAAAATAAAAATGGGATTTTACAGCTGATTACACACAGACATATTAAGTAAGTATGCTGTGTGTGTGTGTGTGTGTGTGTGTGTGTGTGTGTGTGTAGATGGTGACAGTGACAATGATGTGTTTGAGGACCCTGTCATTCAGCAGGAGGTGGATGAGCCACAGGAACCAGAGTCTGGTAGGTTCACATTGTCACATTGCAGATGAATGTCATTAGAACTGAGTTATATCAGTCACAGTTTGTTTCCATGACTGTGTCAACTACCCCCCCACCTGTCTCGCTCTGTATGCTGCAGGTCACGGCGAGATGGTGCAGAGGATCCTGGATATCCTGCGCTTCCTTTGGGCCATAGTTCTGGCCATGGTGGATGGACTGACTCAGTGGCTCAACCTGCTGACCAAGCAGTACAGAGAGACCTCCACTGTTCTGTGCAATGAACGCTACTCCATCATACACAAGATACAGCAGGTAAACACCCAGCACAACACAGCAGAGCAAAAAAGCGATGACAACATGATGCACGGGCAAGCACACACTCTCTCTCTAACTTGTGTCCCTCTAATTGGCAGCATCACACACTGGCAGATGACCAGGTCTCTCTGGACAGTGAGAGTCCCACACTGGAAACTTGTTTGGATGAGACAGACGCAGAAAACTCCACCAGATACAGGTGAGTGTGGAAAAGAGTGTTCTTAGCTTGTATTTTCTGTTTACCACTGTCACAATACTATAGATGTGGTCATTTCCCCAGAGTTTACTGAGAGTGTCTGTCTGATGGATGAGATGGCAACTGTGACTTCTTGTTCTCAAACATGCAGTTTCACTTTTTAACTTTTTCAGTCTCTGTGTATTTATGCGTTTGAATTACTGTCTCAGCTTCCTGGATGTGGACAGCAGGGGTGTGACAGGACGGTCTACGCCTAGGCCCAGGGTCAACAGCGCTAGCACTGGGAATCTCTTGAGTCCAGAACCCTCATCCAGCAACATGGAGTTGGTACCAGAGCCAACACAACAACAACACAGACACTCCAGGACAGCCAGCGAGCTGCTGGGAGAAAGGTAGATTTTAAGGAAATTACAATTCTAGTTAAAACTTCATCACTGATTCTGTCAGTTATTGAAAGGCTGGCAATGTCTTTCCTGTCCTTGTCTGCAGGCAGTTCTATATTGAGGAGCTGGAACACAGCAGAGAGTTCTACGATAACCAGAACCGTCTGCTGAAGCTGCTGTTCGCCATGTATAACCTGCTGGCAGCCAACTCGGAGCTCGTCTGCTATTTCATCATAGTGTTAAACAATGTGGTCAGTGCCTCTGTCATATCACTGGTCCTGCCCATACTGGTGTTCCTCTGGGCTATGTTGGCTGTTCCAAGACCAACCAAGAAGTTTTGGATGACTGCTATAGTCTACACAGAGGTATGAACACTAACTACTGCAGCTGCACCTTTCAGAATATGCAGTAATCAAAGCCATCACTGGGAGATCAGGACAGTTGTGCACTGTTGCTAGTGTTTCTGTTCATGAACACTTCAGTGACCTCAAAGTTAATTAATTAATTTAAGTGCAAAACAGAACAATGTCTCGAAAATTCAGTATCTTTTTGCGTGCTACCAGTGAAATCACCAAAGTGAGGAATTTCCAAAACCCACAGGCGTGCTGTCATTGTGCTTTATGTTAAAAGATAGCTTCAACAACAGGTTACAGTGGGAAGAAAAACTTTCGGAACCTTTTGGAATTTCATGGTTTTCTGCATTAATTTGTGCTCTGATCTTCATCCAAGTCACAACAATAGAAAAAAACACTCCTTAAAATACTACACAAACATTATGTTAACCATAACATGTAAACATTCACAGTGCACAACTGTCCTGAGTGCAGCGCAGAATGCTGAACATTTCACAAGTAGGTGCGTGGACCCAAAAGCACAAATTGAGGCAGGCTGGAGAGCAAGTGTCTTTTATTCAGCAGGTGGTAGATATATAAACAAAGAGATGAATGGAATAAACTAAGGACGCTGCACTAACCTGCAGGAGTGTAAGAAAACAAAAATACAATAACTGAATAACTCCACTGACAGGGGAAAAAAATCCAAAAACAGGATAATAACTAAAATCAGCTGTTCTAGCGGGCAAGTAGACAGACATACATACAGTCCAGAGTTAACAGATTAAGAGAATCTTTTTAGCTGAGCTGGTTTCAGGCAGACAGGTGTGGTCTTTCCAGAGAAGATGACGAACTGACAGGGGAGCAGAGTTGTGGAGTGGGTTATATAGCAATGGGGAAGAGACAATGAAACAGGTGAACTAGATGAGTGTTAACAAGGTGCCCGGACGTTGAGGAGCAGAAACATGCAGGGTATCTGAAATTAGAAAGGGACCATAAATGAGTACAGACAGGAATGGCAGAGAACAGAATATGCAGAAAGGGTGACGGAACAAGGTAAAGAAGCATCCTAGAGTGTCAGCTAAAGACTTACAGAAATCTCTGGCACATGCTAACATTTTTGTTGACACATCTACAATAAGGAAAACAATAAACAAGAATGGAGTACATGGGAGGACACCACAGAGGAAGCCAATGCTGTCCAAAAAAAATATTGCAGCACAGTTGAAGTTTACAAAAGAGCACCTGGATGTTCCACAGCAATACTGGCAAAATATTCTGTGGACAGATGAAACCAAAATTGAGACGTTTGGAAAAAACACACAACGCTATGTGCGGAGAAAAAAAAAAAAAAAAAAGACAGCACACAGCATTAAAACCTCATCCCCACTGCAAAACATGGCAGAGGGAGCATCATGGTTTTGGGCTGCCTCAGGGCCTGAACGGATTGTTGTCATTGATGGAAAAATGAATTCCAGAGTTTGAGACATTTTGCAGGAAAACGTAACCTGTCTGCCAACTAAAGCGCCGCAGAGGATGGGTGATGCAACAGGACAATGATCCAAAGCATACAAGTAATTCAACAAAAGAATGGCTTCAACCGAAATACACCACCTGGAGTGGCCCAGTCAGAGTCCTGACCTTAACCCGATTGAAATACTCTGGCATGACCTTAAGAGACCCATTCAGAAGAAGAAAGCCTTTAATGGTCATGTCACATTTACAATGAAATTTGTCCTCTGCATTTAACCCATCCCCTGGGGGAGCAGTGGGCAGCTACATACAGCGCCCGGGGAGCTAGCGTGGTGTGTCTCGCTCAAGAACCTTCTGCATTCAAAGCAGATGATCTACCCACTGAGCCACCAGGACGCCATTCACACCAGACATCGTTGTGCAGGTCTGATCTGCAACTACAGGAAAAGTTTGGTTGAGGTTATTGCTGCCAAAGGATGGTCAACCAGTTATTAAGTCCAAAGGTTCAAATACTTTTTGCACTGTGAATGTAGTGTTGTTTTAGGGAGAGTAGCAACAGTGCTGAACTTTCTCCATTTGTAGACAGTCTGTCTTACCGTGGACACATGAACATCAAGGCTTTTGGAGATACTTTTGTAACCCTTTCCAGCTTCATGCAAGTCAACAATTCTTGATTGTAGGTCTTCTGAGAGGTCTTTTCTGCGACGCGTGGTTCACATCAGGCAGTGCCTCTTGAAACCAGTAAACCCAAAACTGGTGTGTGTTTTTAAAGGGCACGACAGCTTTCAGCAACACATCCAATATCATCACACTGATTGGACTCAAGGTTGGCTCACTCCTGGCTCCAATTAACTCATGGAGAAGTCATTAAGCTAGGGGTTCACATACTTTTTCCACCCTGCACTGTGAATGTTTACATGTTTACATGCACTGTGTTACATTACAAGTTTTTCTTGCCACTGTAGACACATGAAGCAGGTTTTACTTGCTGTAATCAACCCTCCTGCCCATACAGGATTTATAGGCTTTATGATCGACAGAGAACCAGTTTGGTTTAACTGCAATACATTACCATTGATCTGATAGAGGGCAGCAGGTATTCTGTTGCCTCTCCCGTGCTCTTCTCTGGTCTGACTGGGGTCACTGTTGTGCTGCTCTTCCTCTTCCCAGGTGATGGTGGTGGTGAAATACCTCTTCCAGTTTGGATTCTTTCCCTGGAACAGTGTTTACGAGATGAATCTAAATGAAGACAAACCTTTCTTCCCGCCTCGCATCCTGGGCCTGGAAAAGACAGACAACTACATCAGATACGATCTTCTTCAGCTTCTGGCACTATTCTTCCACAGATCCCTGCTCATGGTCAGTTAGTGATGGTTACACAGTCACCAACCAGTAAGCCAGGACACACTGAACTTGGCTACCAAAGATCCATCCACTGTCCAATAAATAGCTTATACACTGAATTTATTTACAATCTGCTGCCACTGGACCATATCAATAGGTGGTCTATCCCATAAGACCAAATATAGAAAAGTGTTTCTAATGTACTCCTGATCAGATGCATACTAAAGCAAAACATGCATGAATATGTCCTATAAAGATGACACACAGTATATTCATATATTTTCAACAACATATTTCACTTTTACTTGAGTAAAAGAAAGAAATGGTTTGTTAGACAAGAAACCAAGTCAGTTTGATGATTAAGTAATGTAACAACTGCCACCTTGGCCAGCTTAACATCGGCATAACAGGTTTGCATATTTGTGTGTGTGTGTGTGTGTGTGTGTGTGTGTGTGTGTGTGCAGCGTTATGGTCTGTGGGACAATGAAGAACCCCTGGAAGAGCAAAGCCCTTCAGCAGAAGGTTTTAAGGGTGAAGGAAAAGCTAAAGAAGGAAATGAAGATGGAAAGAGGAAGGAGGGAGGAGGAGAAGAGGAGAGGGGCAGAGTTAGCCCAACATCCACCCTGGACAATTTGGAAATTATTGAGCTTGACCAACTTGAAAAGGTTAGATGCTTTTAGTTACTGTGCTGTCAATAATCACTTTTACAAAACGAGTTCTTGACCAAGAACCAAAGCAGTGACATTGTGCAAATTAAACGTAAAGATGTTAAAAGAATCACCTGTTTATTAATGTAGGATAATGTTGATCCGAGTGCTGCAGCTACGCCACAGTCCCCAGCAGCTGAAACAGCACCCACTGGGTCAAAAGATGGACTACACTCCCTGGATCGTGCCAGCAAGCTGATGGAGGGAGACAACAAAGAGGCGATAGAGGAAGTCCCGAAAAAAAGCAGCAGCATCCGCTTCCGCAGGAAACCTAAGCAACCCAAACGACAGCGCAGCAAAGGTTTGTACCTCCTAATATGTCAACTGTGACATTACGTTGGTAAAGTACACAGCCATCTTAATGGTTCAGTGTCAAGCCTATTAACAGATTCTGCAAAGCAGAAATACAAATACCACTTCATTAAAAAAGTAGTAAAGGCCATCTGACAAATATTTAACAATGTAAAAACAAGACATATGACGTTGATATGACTATGAGATGACTTTGCATGAATTGCATTTTCATTAGTATGTTCCCTAACAATCCAATACACTTCCAAATATACCAGGAAGCCTTTTTATGAAAGTATTTCTGACCTTGTTTTTTTTCTACTTTCTACTATGATGCTTGGATGGGTGTGTTCAGAATCTCCTATTGCACTTCGCCTGCCAGGATTGGCTGGGACTAAGTGTGTCAGTGTCAAGGAGGGGAGAGACCCTCCCCTGTTAAAGGGGCTGACATGACAAGTCATTCAAAACCTCTTCTCGGTACGAGCAGAAGTTCCACACCATATCTTTGGGCCAAGTGAATGTCTTTGACCCCTTCCCGAGTAATTAGCTGGACCGTGGTTTTAAAATACCTCATTAATGTCAAAGTCCTATATAATGTCAAAGTCCTATATAGCGCTTTTCTACCTAACTGGTACTCAAAGCGCTTTACACTGCATCTCATTCACATACACACACACACACACACACTCACTCTGACTCACTGGGGGCAACTTGGGGTTCAGTATCTTGCCCAAGGACACTTGCTGGGAAACAAACCACCGATCCTATGATTGGCAGACAACTGCTCCACCAATTGAGCCACAGCCACCCCCTTTATTTAGTAGATGCACCTTTGGCTGAAGTCACATCATGGAGTCTGTGTGGATAGGTCTCAATTAGGCTTGCACATCTGGACACTGGAATTTTTTGCCATTCTTTTTTGCAAAACTGCTCAAGCTCTGTCAGGTAGTGTGGGGATCGGTTTTGAACAGCCCTTTTCAAGTCCGTCCACAAATTCTCTATTGGATTGAGGTCTGGGCTTTGACTTGACCACTCCAAAACATTCACTTTGTTGTTTGTAAACCATTTCTGTGTAGCTTTTACTTTATGCCTTGGGTTTTCTCCAAAGCCGTAGGGGTCTTGCCGACTGAACAAGATTGTCCTCCAGGATTGTGTTATATTTTGCCGCATTCATCTTACCCTCTACCTTAACAAGCCTTCCAAGGCCGGCTGCCGAGAAGCATCCCCACAGCATGATGCTGCCATTACCGTGTTTCACAGTAGGGATGGTGTGTTTCTTGTAATGTGCAGTGTTTTGTGTACGTCAAACATAGCATCTTGTCTGATACCATTCTCATCAGACCACAATTTTTTTTGTATCCATCCCCTGACTGCTTTTCAATGACCTGTTCTCTGTGTTGGGAGGGTTCTTTTGTCCTCATGGTGTAATAGTAGCCAGGAATACTGATTAACCAGTGACTGGACCTTCCAGACACAAGTGTCTTTATACTGCAATCACTTGAGACACACATATTAATGCAAACACTGATTTCACCATATATATTTTTATTTAATTGACATTACTCTGTAGAAACCTGTTTTCACTTTGACATTAATGAGGTATTTTTCTGACATTTGTTTGTCAAAGTCGCCAACTTTTATTGACCCGGATTGATTTATTATGTCAATAAATGTATGAAACATCCAAGGGGGTGAATACTTTTTATAGGCACTGTATAAGCAACATTTTTAGCTGAAGGAAAGTGTGAATGTAGCAGTACATCCTGCAACTTCTGGGCTCCACTCTGATAATTTGTTGTATTCCGGAAGAGCCCACAGCTGAGTCAGCAGATCCCAGTATAGACACAGTGAAGAAGAAGCAGAAAGGCAGGAGGAGAGAGGCGGCCAGTGAGAGATTGTTGGCTGTTGGACAGAAGATTAAACATGTCTTAGTCTCTGGGTGAGTAGGATGGAGAAGCTTCTAAATATATATATATATATATATATATATATATATATATATATATATATAAAATGTATATAGTTATAAATTAATTTGCATTTCCATGAAGGAAATAAGTATTTGATCCCCTATCCGTCAGCAAGATCTCTAGCTCCCAGGTGGATCTTATACAGGTAACGAGCTGACATTGGCAGCCCTCTCAGCTCGTTACCTGTATAAAAGAGACCTGTCCACAGACGCAATCAATCAATCCAGATTCCAAACTCTTCACCATGGCCAAGACCAAAGAGCTTTCCAAGGATGTCAGGGACAAGATTGTGGACCTACACAAGGCTGGAATGGGCTACAAGACCATCGCCAAGCAGCTGGGTGAGAAGGTGACAACAGTTGGTGCAATTATTCGCAAATGGAAGAAACATAAATTAACTGCCAATCTCCCTTGGTCTGGAGCTCCATGCAAGATCTCACCTCGTGGAGTTTCAATGATAATGAGAACGGTGAGGAATCAGCCAAGAACCACTCGGGAGAAACTTGTCAATGATCTCAAGGCAGCTGGGACCATAGTCACCAAAAAAACAGTTGGTAACACACTACGCCGTGAAGGACTGAAATCCTGCTGTGCCCGCAAGGTCCCCCTGCTCAAGAAAGCCCATCTACAGGCCCGTTTGAAGTTTGCCACTGAACATCTGACTGATTCAGAGGAAGACTGGGTGAAAGTGTTGTGGTCAGATAAGACCAAAATCGAGCTCTTTGGCATCAACTCAACTCGCTGTGTTTGGAGGAGGAGGAAGGCTGCCTATGACTCCAAAAACACCATCCCCACTGTCAAATATGGAGGTGGAAACATTATGCTTTGGGGGTGTTTTTCTGCCAAGGGGACAGGACAATTGCACCGCATCAAAGGGAGGATGGATGGGGCCATGTACTGTCAAATGTTGGGTGAGAACCTCCTGCCCTCAGTCAGGGCATTGAAAAGGGTCGTGGTTGGGTACTCCAGCATGACAATGATCCAAAACACACGGCTAAGGCAACAAATCACTGGCTCAAGAAGAAGCATATTAAGGTCATGGAGTGGCCTAGTCAGTCTCCAGACCTTAATCCCATAGAAAATCTGTGGAGGGAGCTGAAGGTTCGAGTTGCCAAACATTGGAGAGGATCTGCAAAGAGGAGTGGGCCAAAATCCCCCCTGAGATGTGTGCAAACCTTGTGGCCAACTACAAGAAACGGCTGACCTCTGTGATTGCCAACAAAGGTTTTGCCACCAAGTACTAAAGCACGTTTTTCGAAGGGATCAAATACTTCTTTCCTTCGTGGAAATGCAAATTAATTTATAACTCTTTTTGAAACGCATTTTTCTGGACTTTTTTTGTCATTGTTGTGTCTCACTGTTCAAATACACCTACCATTGAAATTATAGCCTGATCATTTCTTTATTAGTGGGCAAACTTACAAAATCAGCTGGGGTTATATATATATATATATATATATATATATATATATATATATATATATATATAATATATATATATATATATATATATAATGCAAATATTTTATTGAAAATACTATTACTTGGCTTCACATGCTTCACTGTTTTCCTTTGCAGTATTCAGAGCGTATACAAGCCAGTTCAGGGTTTCTTCAGGGATGTTCTCCACGCTGAGTATCGGGCTGCCACTGACGTCTACGCACTCATGTTCCTTACTGATGTCATTGACTTCATCATCATCATCTTTGGGTTTTGGGCTTTTGGGGTGAGATGGATTGTTGGATGGAAGTTTTCATTCTGTAATTATTTATCACACATTTACACGGATGAAAACCTGAACTACAGCACAAAGAAACACTGTTTTAAATCCAAATGTAGATGTTTTTAAAATGTAAACTAAACTAAAACAAAATTATCTACAATAAAAATAAAATGCTGTTACAACTCTAAGTACAAATCACTGTTCAGCAACATAGCATCAAACATGACACACAACACATGTTTGGCTTGAAGCATGCATTCACAGTAACTGTAAAACGTCAGTGTTGTGGATTATTACCTCACTATTCTGCATCATCAAGGAATTTTTTTTTTCTCTTGAGTACGCTATTCTAACCAGTCTTGTTTAGCATAATATTTTAATACAGTAAATGGAAAAAGTCCCATTGTGACATGCACATCTCTCCTTCAGAAACACAGTGCAGCAGCTGATATAGCTTCCACCCTCTCAGAGGACCAGGTTCCTGAGGCCTTCCTGGTCATGCTCCTCATTCAGTTCAGCACCATGATCATCGACAGAGCTTTGTACCTGCGCAAGGCCGTCTTGGGAAAACTAATTTTCCAGGTTCAGATCACATATTCAGATTATCCTGATTCCATGTTTTCCCTTTGAGGAAGCAGTTTAGTTTGTACCTTCATCTGTGATCACACAATACAGTGGCCAAAAAAGTATGTGAATCTTTTAGAAGGTCATGGTTAATTTGCAATAATTTGTCATAAGATGGAATCTGAGCTTCCTCTAAGTCAAGAGTATTAGCAAATATGTGCTTAAAATAATAACACAAAAGAAATTCTGATCTTTCATGTCTTTATTGATAACAACCATATAATCTCAAAGTGGTAGTGGAAAAAGAATGTGAACCCTTGGAATTAATGTCTAGTTGACCCCAACATTAGCAGTAATAACCTTAACCAGGCGCTTTCTGTAGCTGTAGATCAGACCTGCACATTGTTCAGTTTTTACAATTTTAGCCCATTCTTCGTGGCAGAACTCTGTCAAATGCTTTGCACATTTTCAATACAAAGAAATACATAACCATATATAACATTGCGGTTGTATACGTCAGTAGACGTTAGTTGTAATTCCACACCACAAGTTGTAATTCACATGCATCACCTAGTATTTTTTATTAACTTAATATAAATATATACATTTTCAAGCTAACTCAACCTTAAATTTCTAGTTTTTAATGGAGTATTTCAAATTAAAATGATGGGTTAAATTAATAAATTTCTGAGTTCACTCAACTCATTACAAACAAACTAGACATATTAGTAGATTTTGTCTAATGATAAAGCTGAGCTAAATTTTTAGGTTTAAACAACTAATATACAAACTAATAAACCTAAATCCACCAAGCTAAGACAAGTTTACAGCATACAATATTTAATCTAGGCTGACTTGATGTAAAACTTTAAGGAAGTTGTTCAACTCAGTGTGGATGTTTGTTCCAGATGTTAGGAAATTCCCTCCTGAGAACTGACAAGAACACATGACATATATGAGTTCACACTGAACTTGACCTTTGACCACCAAAATCTAATCAGTTCATCCTTGAGTCCAGGTCCATTTGTGCCAAATTTGAAGAAAGTTTCTTAAGGAATTGTTTGAATATTGTATTCATAAGAATAGGATGGACAGATAACATGAAAACATTTTTAGAGCAGTTCTATTAATGTGCTGTTCTGCATATAAGTAGCTTATTTCATCCTATTTTTTCTGTCCATCCTTCATGTCCTTCTTTTCCTTCCCTTCAGGTATTTCTAGTGTTTGGGATTCACCTGTGGATGTTCTTCATTCTGCCTGCTGTCACTGAAAGGTGAGGTCAACTAAAATCAATTATGGCAAGGAGTATTCATTGTAGTGACAACCAAATGACTACATCATAGAGAGTAACTTCAAATTTGACTTGTTTTGCTAACCTAAAATAACAAATCATAAAATGTAAAATCTCTATGGTAGTGCCATACATTTTTTCAGATGAGTCTTAGATTTCATGAGCTTTAATGTTGCTCGTCTCTCTTTATTCCTGTCTAGGAAGTTCAATCAGAACTTTGTGGCCCAGCTCTGGTACTTTGTCAAATGCATTTACTTCGGCCTGTCAGCCTATCAGATCCGCTGTGGATATCCCACTCGTATCCTCGGCAACTTCCTCACCAAGAAATACAACCACCTCAATCTGTTTCTTTTCCAAGGGTAAGGACACAGAGCAAATCAGAAGGAAACTCAGTGTTACATGGGTCCAAAGTCATCTTATAACATAGTAACATTATGCTACACATAATGTCTCTGTGTGTGTAGGTTTCGTCTGGTGCCGTTCCTGGTGGAGCTGCGAGCAGTGATGGACTGGGTTTGGACTGACACCACTCTGTCCTTGTCCAATTGGATGTGTGTGGAGGACATTTATGCCAACATCTTCATCATTAAATGCAGCCGGGAGACAGAAAAGGTAGGAAGTGTTTAAGTATAGCGATGTGATTGTGGACCAAATGTCTTCTTCTTGAAAAAGGCTAATTTTAGAAAAAATCTTTTGTTATTAAAAACTAAAGTTAGCCTGCAGTATGTAAATGTGTTCTTAAGTAAAATATTTAAATCAAATGCCTTATAACCAATAGATGTGGTGCAAATTAACATAAGCAATGTTTGTGGCTAGAGCAGTAACTCTGTGAAGATGTCTTTAAATTTCATTCTGAAGCGATTTGTTGTAAACGGACGTTTTATACTGCAAGATCACTTGGGACATTCCCAAGCTAGATGAGATACACAGTAAAATCCATCCAGTGAGTCCTGACTCTGCCTTGGGGCATCTTAGCAATTAGACATGTACAGAAAATCATCCAGGAGGTTATTTTTTCAGATGCAACTCAATCTCTAAGGATGAGCCCAACCACTCAGTGATGGAATCTCTTGTACCTTTTGTATCTGCAACCTCATTCTTTCATTAACACCGACTTATTTTTAACTACCTTATATTTTCTCTCAGAAATATCCACAGCCCAAAGGGCAGAAGAAGAAGAAGATAGTGAAATATGGTATGGGTGGACTCATCATCTTCTTCTTGATCTGCATCATCTGGTTTCCACTTCTCTTTATTTCATTGGTCAGATCAGTGGTGGGTGTGGTCAACCACCCCATCGATGTCACTGTGACTGTCAAGCTGGGAGGATACGAGGTAATCAACATTACTACTGCTACAGACCTATCTTAGTACTAATAAAATGACTCTAATACTACTAATAAATTAAGTAAATGCTGATAAGTTGTAAAGCTCAGATGACACAGTACTTAAAATGTGGATAATCCTGAATGTTTCTCTGTTTATATCCAGCCCCTGTTCACCATGAGTGTGCAGCAGCAGTCCATCAAGCCATTCACAGAGCCTGAGTATGACCAGCTCACCAATACATTTGGAGGCAATGCAGTGCGTACTGACTTCAGTCTAATCTATTTGTCTTTCTGAATGAACTGCTACTGTCTGCCTTTCCTGTTGTTTGAGCATTTCATATCGGCAGAATAGGAAGGATGGGAATAATTCCATTAGGAATGAGTTGGGAGCATTCTTGATGGTGGATTCTGCCATGTTGACACTTTTGCAATTCTTTCTGCCAAGTGGGAGATATTGAAATGGTCAAACATTTCACAGCTCTGAATGTTTTTTTCCACTTAATGTATTTGTTGACATCAAACACCACAGAACTGTGAAATAGGCATCAGTATGGTATAAATAATGAATGTTTGAACTTCACTTTTAAGGAATGCCTTTTGTTCCCATCAGTTTAAATCTCTGTCTGTCTCTTTGTCCAGACTTGCTTAAGTCTCAATAAAATGCCATTTGCCGTGCACTTATGCCTGATTTCAGAGTCCAGAGCTAGCTGTTAAATTCAGGGGACGATGACTTGGAGAAGCTTTTCTCTTCGTCGGATTTTTAAAAATGATTAATTGGATTAAAGACGGCTGTTACTGTTCACCTGTTCAGTAACAGGCATAATAACAGGCATGTCTTTAGACATCTTTGAGAACAGTTCTGTTGGAGTTCTGGTCTGTGCATCTGTGCATTTTGCTACAGCTAAACATTTCTAATTATTGTTGTAAGTTTGTGTGTGAGTTGATGCCAGATCTGCAGACCTGTTTCATACATAATGCTGTCTGCCTTTACGCACATCCAGGTAGCCATGCAGTTCATCACTCTCTACAGTTACGAGGACATTGTGACGGCCATGATTGAAGGTAGTTCAGGTTCAGTATGGAGGATCAGCCCCCCCAGCAGACAGGAAGTCATTAAAGAACTGCTTGGAAGTCCTGTTGACCTAACACTACGTTTATCCTGGAATTTCCAAAGGTAAGAGCTTTTCATTCTTCATATACAAAATGACTTTAGGCTGTTGAATTGCTGTTTTTTACCTCTACGAGCTAACTGGCTCTGTCTTCTCCCTAAATGTTTCTTGGTTTGACAGGGACCTGGGTAAAGGAGGAACAGTGGAACACACCTTCGACAAACATTCTATAGACCTTGATCCTGGCAACCCAGTAAGAGCCGATCTGGCCTCCCTACTGGTTGGCAATCGCACTGAACCTGTGTAGGTTAACTCTCCGAACTGATGTTAAATGTAAATACAAGTGTTTAGTGTTCCTGTTTTATAAGTACAGTCGTATCAATCCAATCATGGAAATTGGGTCTCTTCTCTTTCACCAGGCTTGTTCCAAATTTATTCCCTAACTATATCCGGGCCCCCAATGGAGCAGAGGCCAAACCAGTCAGTCAACTCTATAAAGGTCAGAATTCACTATTAGTTGAAAATGTACTGTATGAAGAAGAATTAACACTAGAGGGCAACATAGTGAACAACAGCCTAATGTCATGTTTAGTGACAGAGCTCTACTTTTATGTTGTACTTTTACGCACAATGTGCATTGTGGCAGTGGTCAACTGGTATTTTCCTGTGGTCATTGAAGTTTTTTCCATCGACTGTTTGGTGACTTGGTGACTTGCAGTGGTCTGTTGGATGGCATATGCCCACTTGTTTTTCTGATCTCACCCCCCATATCCAAAGTGCAGTTGGCAGATGTTATCTGGGTTTAAAAACATGGAGCTCTAAGGGTCTGACTAAATAAGATTTAAATAAGTATCTATTATATTTTTAACACAGCTGATTGGTTGTCTTGTAGATAATGAAGAAGATTACCTAAATATAACCCTGTCCCTGATGAGTGACCGGTCTCAGAGCAACAGCAGGAACCAGGAGTGGTGGAACATTGCCATTGCAGGCTGTGACCCCTCCTCATGTGATGTTCTGCCCATGGTCATATTCAATGACAAAGTCAGTCCACCTAGCTTGGGCTTCCTGGCTGGATATGGGTAAGAAACACACACCTCTAAACTACTTGTACAGTCCTATCTGAAAGAATACATTTGGGTTTAAGATGAAATGAAGGATATCACATAAAGGTTATTCAGGATTTATTTCATGTGACTGTTGGTGATGTCACTGTTGTTCTTGTGTTTTTTTTTTCCTCTCACAGTTTTCTCAATGCTTGCATCATTAGCTGTTATTGTTCACTAGTGGTTTCTTTCTTTTTCGGGACTTTCCAAATTGTTCTTATGGCAATGTCCAATATTTTGTGCAATGCCTCTGATTGTTTTTCCCTTTTTTGTCAGATTCAGAATGGCTTACATGTCTCCCTAAACAGTTCTCTGGTTTTCATGTTGAAGTAGTGATTTAGGGTTAGTTATTATTTATAAAAGTGTATCTCACAGGAGACCCTGTGGTAAAGATAGGTAAAGATAATGAACACTTGTCAGTTACGTTAACCTTCATGTCATATCCATTGTTTGATTTGGTGTACAGCAAAAACCATAACAAATTTGCCTTGTTATTGCAGTGCTTTTGGAACGGATTGTGTATAGACTGCGTGTAAACATATTTAAGAATGTTTAATGCACCAATTTCGAAGGGTATTTATATACTAGGTTTCTAACTGGACTAAAGTATCTCAACCATGTATCTAAAAAGGAATGGGGGAGTAGAGCAACAGTTGTGCAGGTAGGGTGGTGGAGGAGGAGTGAAGAGGAGTTTGAGAGGCACTGATAGGATAAGAGATGACAGAGAGTGGTAGGAAGGTATTGTTGATTTTCTTTCATGTAATACAATTAACAATGGCAAATGAAATCACTGTGTCTGTGTCATCACAATTGGACCCAGCCAGTTCTCCCTTGAAACACCCACTTGGTTAAATGATTTATTCAAAAATGTAATAAATAAATAAATAAATAAAAATGTAGCTACTGTTTTACTAGAACGGTCATGCTAAGAGGCCTTACCCTCCCAACCATTAGGATTCCATTTGGGATTCCATCATATCATGCCACACTGCCCAAACTTCATACTAACTCTTTGCCACCCCATGGAACATGTTGTAGATCCACCCCTTGTCTTTAGCTGAAAGAGGTAATAGACAAAATGTGTCACTTGGTCCTCAAACCTGGCACTCATGGATGAGCTGGTTAGAATATGAGTCTGAGCAGACATGCATAATCTTTTGCATAATAATAATTTGTATGACCTTTGTGTCCCTACTCTTCAGTGTAACCTCTTTTTTCCTCCTTCCAGGATCATGGGTCTGTACGTGTCTGTGGTCTTAGTAATTGGGAAGTTTGTACGTGGGTTCTTTAGTGAGATCTCCCACTCCATCATGTTTGAGGAGCTGCCCTGTGTGGACCGCATCCTAAAGCTCTGCACAGACATCTTTCTGGTTAGTTTGCAGTGTGGGGATACACACACCCACAGACTGTACATACATTTACAGGACTCACACACTCACACACACTCTCAGACTGATTTCTGTTTTTCTTGTTCTTGAATTTAGATATTTGCAGCATGGATATTTATGTATGTGTGTAATGGTCTTATCATTTGCAAATATTTACTTTCTATATTAATACAAGTGTGTGTGTGTGTGTTTGTGTTTATGTTTGTTTCAGGTGCGTGAGACAGGGGAGCTGGAGCTGGAAGAGGAACTTTACTCCAAACTCATCTTCCTCTATAGATCTCCAGAGACTATGATCAAATGGACTAGGGACATACAAAGCTGAGATCCAGACAAATAAAGAATGACTCATTATGTTTGGTTATAATGGAACATAGTGTGCACACTTTAAAACTGTCCAGGGGACAGCACATGGAAGGCTTCTTGAGGACACTCATAGACTTACAGCCAAGGAGACACAAGGGATGTACACTAATAGACATACTGTATGAAACACGTTCTTTGTAGCTGCTGGAGCACTTTCTTCCAAGCACCTTACACTACAGACAATTGAGAGTGGAACTGCTGTCCCACTGTGGGTGGGGTCGATGGCAGCCAGATGTTTACCCTGCAGGATCGGATGTAACGCTTCTGGAAAGCAAAATCAGCGCTCAGATTGAGCCGTGTTTGAAAGTCAGAGGTTGAAGTACATTTGAGCCACTCAGGTGGAGTGACTATGTGGCTAAAGCCCGACACTAGATGTAGGTGGAACCAGCCGATTGTTCAGTTCAGACACCTTTGTCATCTCTTGTAGAGGAGTTCAGAGGTACACAGCAAAACAAAAGCACAGATACATATCTCTGAAAAGCATGTATGCACAACAGTTGACAGATTGCTCAGCTGATCAGGGGCAGTGAACTTGCTTAAGGTACTGGAAGGCATTTCACCTTCTATCTTCGTCTTCAGCAGTTCTGACTGATTGGGAGTACCAGGTATTTAAACTCTGTGGAGGCATTAACACCTTGAGGTTTGCTGAGGTCACAGGAATTGTTGTAATATCTCATCATCATGTCTGTCATTAATGTCACACAACCCTCATGTGTTCCTAACAACACACGTGATGTTCAGGTGAGACAACGTTGACGACTCCACCAAGGTCAAATCGATCACTTAACAAAGACTCTGGTAACAAATTGATGAATAGTTGATGAGCTGACCGAAGGGCTTAACTCTTAACTCATAGGACGCATTGATATGATCTGATCTGCTATAGCAGCTATTTTTCCTACATCATGTGACATGAACAGTAGTGGCTGTGGGGTATCTCGCAGGGGTTTACGATGACTGTGCCATTTACATTTAGTCATTTGGCAGACACTATCCAAAGTGACTTACAAGTGAAATACAAGGGTAAGCTTAAGCGTCATGCCTAAGCCGGGCATTCGAACCCCGGCCTCCCGCATGGAGGGCAATGATCTTACTACTACACCAGAGCAAGAATGAAACGGCAGTGACAGCAGCTGATACTGCTGAACCTGTTGTAGCCCAGGAACAGCAGAAGTCTCTTCAGCAGTCACTCTGACTGAGGCCACCCCGGCAGGTTAATCCAGCCTCTACAGCTGCACTCTTCACTTATCGCACACTAACACACACACTAACTTTGTGGAGCTGTACATAGAAAGACATTTGTATCAGAATAGCTGTAAACGTACAGTACTTGCTGCAGGACTCCTGTGTCTGGCAGACTTTACAACTGATCTTGAGCGCTATTTATTCTGTTGATTTCATTTTCTACCTTCAAGTACAGACATTCTTTTAGTTTTTGATTTAGACAGCAAATGACTGAAAGATTAGAGAGAGGAGAGCAGTCAAACCAGAGACCTATGAACAAATGTCACAAAATGTTCACCTTTCTCCTTAGCGATTAGTGAAAATGGATGTGAATGTGGTCTTTCTCATTTTAAATTGCTTTTCATTACATTGCTGTGAGAAGATTGCCTTAAGACTTTGAACAAAGAAAAAACCTTTTCTACTGTATTTTTCACTGATGTGATCTTGCCCTTCAAGATATCAAGGCTGTATTACTTACATATAGCTGCATCTTCCTCCAAACCCTCATTGGTTTGTTGCTGTAACTTTTCATAAATAAAGCACCAAAAAATAATGTAAGAAAAGGCTGATGACAGTAAAGAGATTCACTGTTATGGTTTTCCGCACTCATAAAGTTGTAGATGAACTGGAGGACACGTGTCTGTGATTCTCTGATATGTTGATTCAGAGTGCATCTGTTGAACCAACATCATTTTCAGATCTCTTCTACAGAGCTCTTGGCCAGTTGGCAAACTAAGGTCTGGGACCAGGCTAGGTTTCTTCAGTGTGTCATGACACACTTTACCACCACACTGACCCACCATATTGAGAGGAACAGCAGCTGTGAGGGGCAAGTTATATAAATAATGCATGGCAGTCAACTATTGTAAAGTGTAATATTGTTAAACATGTGGAGTAGTGGCAGATACTACATTGTATCTTTGTTACAGTGCTGAGGTTGTAATAAAGTTGTAGTTCCTCCAATTATTTAGTGTTAGACTCAAATCAAGGAAATAAACTTACAGAAGAAAAATTCAAAAACAAACTCATGAAGCTCAGATATACTGACTTTCAGCTTGAGAAACAGTAGATCCTACATCCCACAACACAATTGTTTCTGTTATATGTGCTGTGCTGTAAACTTCAAATCTAAACTAAAATGCAGTCCTGTTTCCAAAAGAGTCAGGGCTTGGTGTAAAATGTAACTACGGATGGACTGCAGTACTAAGACACTGTTTCTTGAAAACATTTTGAAGATTTTGATTTGATGAAGGAAGATGTTCTTCTGACATGTGGTGCCATGGTCCGCCAGGTTGGTTTAACACCAGGACTCTTTTACTACTGAGCCATGCTGCTGTAATGTGTGCAGAATGTGGTTTTATATCTTAAAAAGAAGTTGTGTGGATGGCACCTCACTACATTTCACAGTTTCCCAGCTGTTTTGGAAACATGGTAGTCTACATCAAAACCTCCTCTGGATTATTGTGTCTTGAATTGATGCATCAACAAAAATTTGAATTATCATATTCATGACTCATGTTTTACATTTACATTTAGTCATTTGGCAGATGCTTTTATCGAAAGCAACTTATAAGTAAGGAACAAGGCAAGAAAAATATCTAAGTCAAGGAGAAAAACATCAAGCAAAGTGCTATCAATGTTTTCAGCATTTACAAGTACCAAGATCCCACCCTAACATTTTCATCCAGCATTTAAATAAACTTTTGATTAGGAAGGATTTGAGTGACACAACAAATTGTATTTTAAATGCTGACTCTTTCATTTAAAAAAAACGTCTCTAAGCTGGACAACAGTGATTTTATATATACATATATTTTCTCCCCCACTCACTACAGGCTGTCCACTGCTTTTCAAAAGTTCCCTGCAGTTACATCCTGAAGTTTTCACTTTGGAACTACTAATCGCTTTCTCTTTATGCGCCCCACCACAGCTTTATACATCACCTGCCTTTAGAGGCAGTAATGGGAATTTTCCCATCCTCAGCTGGGATCATATGTGTTTATTGAGGTAATTTAGCCATTTGGCTAACACCAAACTATATTTATAAGCTCATCATTCCATTAGTAATGATTAGCCATGTGATGTTTGAATTGATTCCTTGTAAAATGAACCACACACACAGCACAGCTCTGTCATAGTGCTGCCATTAAGGCGCTATTTCCTGAATGTAACGACCAGTTTACTTTTTAACTCCAGATTCCTGTAAAATAAAGCTCATAGAATGATTTTTAAAAACAACTCAAATGAAAATATTCTAGCCAAATGCAGTGGCCTAATACGTAGACAGCCCACTGGAAGTTACCTTTTATGTTTAAAGACAAAAGAACACTGCGACCAACTGTGCAAAAAGATGATGGAAACCCCAATCAGGGGATGGATTCAAGAACCTTTTCAAGTCATTGAGTCTGTTTCATCAGTTCTGTCTGACTGGCTGTAGTGATGCAAGATTGTTCCCCAGATTTTGAGTAGAGGGACCTCTGTCCTGTCGGGTTAAAAAAAAGACAGTCTGAGTTATTCAATACCTCTTATTATTAAAATAAGGTCCAGGTTAGGTGAAGACACTTTTATTGTTCTTTAATTATTATTTTAATGGTCATTACAACATGTCTTATAGTAGTATTTATTCTCATACATTACCATAAAAAACACCTGTTGCTCCAGATACTATTTGTAGAACTAACCGCTGACTGTGGAGAAAATTGTACAAACTGTGTTTTGGAGTTTGAAAAGCATTTAAAGAACCCAGGAAATCAAACTTGCATGATTTTAAAAGCAACATATCAGGGAATAGTCTACTGTGAATTTACTGTGTCAGATGTGTATTACAAAATAGGTCATTGGGCACAGAGATGTCACAGTACACCCAGAGGTCTTAACCTCATCAGTCCTTCATCACGTTTGTTCGTCATCTCTGCTGACTTGAACCACTTCTGCGCAACATGGGGGCAAATACTGATAATGATACAGTGACAAACGGGAAACCCAGTTTACACCACTAAGATAATGAATAAAACTACAAGAAAAAACATCGAATATACTAACCTATTTTCCTGTGAAGGGTTGTGGGAATGCCACTATCCCAGCTGTCATAAGCAGGTCTGTGAAATTACCTTTTAGTTTTAGTTTAGTGGCAGCAAATGAAGTAAATATTTAGGCACTACATTTATTATATACTACAGAATACTTTAGAATCCCCAGTGTGAAATTCACAAGCTACCCTTCAGTGTGCAAGGTAATTCAATTTAGTTATTATATTCAAAATATGCAATTAGCAAAACAGTGTTAAATAAGCTCAGTCATTACCGGCTGCAACATTAATGCATCAGTAATTGTAATCCATTAATACCACATATCAATATTTTTGTATTTTTAACATTTAAATGTAAGTTGTAGGCTAAAGTATAGAACATTTCTGCACTGTGGTATACAATGATACAGTGATCAAATATACTTTAAAAATTTTATTTTAAAAAATTCAGTTCGCACATTTTTTATTGTAGATAACGAATTAGAATCCCTGTCTGGTAGGATTTAGGATTCTGATTTAGGATTCTGATTTAGGATTCTGATGCTTGACGACGAGTGATCCCATAATGCCCCGCTTTCCAAAGCAGGACTTCCGGTATGTGACGTGTCCGCCTCCTGCAGAACCGGATGTTGGTGGCTGCCTGCTGTAGATGTCAGATGCAGTGTGAACTGCCAGGAACGAGATAAGTGTGTACATTTTAGTGGAGATTCGCCCGGGTGAAGATGTTGCTGTGGCTGCTTGGAGCTGCGTTGCTGGCTCGAGCGGCCGGCTTCTACCTCCCGGGTCTGGCGCCCGTCAGCTTTTGTGAGGCTGGACATGACCAAGTTCCAGACTGCAGGGTAAACATAACATGTCACCATTACGACTTCCAGATGTTAGAATAAAACAACTGGGTTGTTAACGTTAGTATGTCTTATCCAGTAAACACAAACACAAAGCATAACGGTTGTTAAATCACATTAAGTGAACCAAGCTAGTTAGTAAGCGAGCTAGCTACAAGCTAGCTAGCCAAAACAAACAAGCAGCAATGCTAACGGGTACCATGCTAACCAGATAGTAAGTCATCTGTTTAAATACATAAAGTAACATCGTTAGTCTGGATACCAAACTCATGACGGGTACATTAACTAGTCCTAGTTTCTGTATCACGAAGAGAGTTAAGCTTTCTCTGGCTCAGCTTACCCGTTTCAATTACAGTTATAGTTAACAAGCATTGACCGACCTGGATAAAGTAATATATTAAAGTAAGTATATTCTTTCTTCTGCCCGAAGATAGGACTTATTTGTCATAAAACTATTTTTATGACAAAGATAAAAATAAAACAAACATTATTAGTGTCTCATAAACTCCCTGCATTTGATAACAGCTGTATCAATGCAGGGAGTGTTTATGAGAGTGCAGGTGGAAATGCTGGAGCAGGAAAACGAAGGATCCTGTGTGAATGAGTAATTTTTTTCTTATCTGACTGGTCGATTATGCTGTTCATCTTCTGAACAGGTTAAATCTGTACTGCATAGGTTACCATGGTGAAGCAGGTTTTTGAACTTCAGTATGCATACATTGTGTCAGTTAGGTGGTCAGTCCATCACTCCACAATGCTTTACACTATGCACATCTCAGTCTGTCCAAATAACAGTCCCTCCTTCCCTATCTTTGTGCCTGCGTGGTGCAGTAGCAGCTTTAATTTCTGTGTAGCAACAAATGTAGCAGAACAAGAGATCTCACAGAAGGACTGTGGTGTGTGTGTGTATATATTTAGTACCTAAAATATTCCTCTTAATGTCTCCATGATTTTTTTTTTAGTCAGAAAACAAATCTCTTGTATTTACGATTTTCGTATTGCTAAGTTTTTAAAATGTCATAACAACATACCCACACAAAAAAAAGAATGTCTACCAACCAATGGGTATAACATAAACATAAACTCCTGACTGGAACTTTCCTGCTCTCTTTCTAATAAGAGTCTTCCTTCTTTTTCTTCTAGTCGACCATTGAGCTGTTTGTGAACAGGCTGGACTCAGTGGAGTCTGTTCTGCCTTATGAATACACTGCGTAAGTAGCTCTGTGTCAATCTGTCGTTTCTTTGCGGGATTTATTTGAATTCCATTTCCCTTCCATTTTGTCTTATTCCCTCAAGCTGCATGACCTACTTCTTCTCTGTACCTCATTGTTGTATAGAAGCATTCCGGAACTGTTAAGCTGAAATAGTTCTTAGGTAAATATTTAACTGCTCAATCCATTAAACTTAAAATATCTAAGAGAGGCCTACAGTGCTACTGTGTTTTCTATCAGTTTTCTATCTATGTCAGTAATTCCTGTAGTGTAGTTTAGTGTGTTTTGGCCTTGAGTCGTGTCCTCTTTTCTGTGCAGGTTTGACTTCTGCTCAAAGAACACTGAGAAACGTCCCTCAGAGAATTTAGGCCAGGTTCTGTTTGGTGAGAGAATCGAACCTTCACCATACAAGGTAACACACCTCAGCGACAATAGCAACAAACACACGCATATGTATTTACACAATAAACATTCAGACAGTGACTTAGTCACACGGCAGAGGCGAAAATTAATCGTCTGAGCACAGGGTTCTGTTGGAATGATCTTTCTGTGGCTATACTTACACTGATAGCAGAGGCAGAGAGGGAAGCTGCTTATTGATGTTTGTTATAATCCCATACTTTAAGTCACCCACAGAAATGGAGAGTGAGTAAAGCAGAGTATTTGCAAACTCAATTGTTGCTCCAGAAAGTTAGTCGAGTATAATTTCGTGAGAAAGTGAGGCCCATGTGGGCACAGAATTGGTGTCATGCATGGTGTCATCAATGACATCATGGTCAACCTGTTGACACAATAGCGATATACACATACAATATATACACATACAATATTATATATAACCCAGTGTCAAAAAAGTTACAGAAAATACTTATAATATATACTACAACATAAAATTACTTTTACACATATTTAAAGGTTTTATTAAATATTATTCAGCTAAATTTCTTCCATATGTACCTCATAAATAATATCAAAGCCTTAAGTTAAAGTACTGTCATCAAAGTATACTCAATCAACAAAGTATGTCATTCTACGTGTTCAGCAGTTGAATAGCTGTATGTGTATCATAGGCTATGAGCACTTTGTATATAGTTGGATAACGCTGTTTACAGGATAAATAGCCGCTGAATAAATAGAGGAAGTTGTGCATAATCAGACACAAACAACTTACTGTAGTTTCCAATAAGATTAGAATATCAGTAAACATGGAAACATGCTGTTGTTGCCAGTATTTGCACTGCAATGTTCAACCTGCTTCATGCCTACGTCAAATAGAATGGAAATGTTATAGTGTAAAATGTGCAAAGTGGAGAGTAACAATGTGTACACACTATATATACCTAAGGTATACTAATGGTGTGTCATGTGTGTTAGTTTGAGTTCAAGAAATCCCAGGAGTGTCAGAAGGTGTGTATGAGAGCCTATGACACCAACAACCCATCAGACAAAGCCAAACTGGATTTTCTCAAAAAAGGCATGCTACTCAACTACCAGCATCACTGGTATGTATGATTCCCTGACATGTGTACAGTACACACACCATAAAGGTGAAGAAAAAGCATGACCAGTGGTAACTGTCTGAACACAAGCTATATAATTTTGTCATTTTTGTGCGTGTGCGTGTGTGTGTGTGCGTGCACGCGCACAGGATTGTGGATAACATGCCGGTCACCTGGTGTTATGATGTTGAAGATGGACAAAAGTTCTGCAATCCTGGTTTCCCTATTGGCTGTTATGTCACAGAAGGAGGTCACCCCAAAGATGCCTGCGTGGTCAATGTGAGTGAGTGAAACAGGGACACACATTAAGGCTTGTGTAACTGTATAATGAACATTATACATAATGTGTGGAAGTGAAGACTAATGTCAGCCTCATGTTTTCTTACTTGTAAAAAAACTCATACACAGCGAGGTACAAATCTAATATATACTTTGGTGGTGCATAGAGAAATGGTCTGGCAGTTTGGACACATAAACAGACCAAACAGCTAGTATTGAGCTGAATGTCCCTTAGCAAGTTTTGCAGACACTTTTTGTTGCCACCAACAAGCTGCTGGAACTCTCTTCTTGGCAGAGTTCAGTTGTATTAGTAATCACCCATTTGTGTCCCAGTTTTGACCATGTAGCTGATGGTGTGAGCTTAGGCTAAAGAATTCCTCCATTTATTTTTATTGTTAACCATAGGTACAGTTTTTGGTGTTGAATACATCGCCTTTACTCTTCCAAACAACTCAATCTTTGTTTCATTAGACCACAAACCTTCCTCCAGAAGTTAAGCTCCAAACTTTAGTCAAACCTGATGTTGACTTTGGAACAGTCTCTATGGGGGTTGGGGCTTGATGTAGAGAAATATCAGAGACAGGGTCAGCAGTCATCATTCTCAGTCCCCAGAGTTACAAAGGTTTATATCCCACACATGAAGCTGTACTACTGTAACATTAACACCAGTAACATTGTTTGCTCTGTATGATTAGACTTTTTGTGTTTAATTTTGTTTTCCAGTCTAACTTCAATGAAAAGGATGCGTTCTACATCTTTAACCACGTGGACATCACTATTTATTACCACATCGTTGAGCATGAGCAGCTCGGAGCACGACTGGTTGCTGCTAAAATTGAACCCAAAAGGTAGTGAATGACTGACACAGATGGAGCTAGTGTAGTGCAAATGTACTTTCTAGTTATTTAGCCTAGATAGTTCAGGTGCTGTATCCTGGTGTGAAACCATCCACTCCACACATTAGCAGAATAATGATAGAAGTGGTGATGTACTGTGATCAGAAATCCTCTTCCTTCCTCTCTGTGCAGCTATGAAAACCCTAATGATGACAACCCTGATTGTTCTGGAGGTCCAAAGTTCCTAAAAAACAAACACACAGGAACGTTCAAGATCCCATATACCTACTCTGTCAGCTTTGTGGTTTGTATCATCTTGGTTGGCTTATTGTTGTGTTGCAATCAAAGGGTCTAAACACTTATGTAAAGGAGAGATTTCATTTTGCTAAAATATAAAAATATGTTTTATCATTCATTGAGTTAATGAGAGCACATTGGTGAATAAAAGGGACAGTTTTCTCATATAAAATGAACTCTAAAACACACAATGTCCAAAAATCGGACTACTTTCTGAACCATTGTTCCTGTTACAGGACCTCCAGCTTTGAAACTTAATTGAAGCTCTACACTTACAATACAGAAACATCTTATTTCATCCTCAAGTCTTGAGTCAGGTCTTTATTGAATCACCCTAATGGCAAAAATAAGTGAGCCAGTGCTCACTGATTAAACATTTGGCAGCAATAACCTCAGACAAGTTTTTCCTGTAGCTGTGGACTAGACCTGCACGACATTCAAAATTCTTCCCGGACATTATGGTTCAACCAGTACTGTATGTCACCTTCTGTACACTGTTAGACGTAATAGCCTTCACTCATACGACACAGATTTGTGACCTGATTGTTGGTAAGACATTTGAAGTTGTCTACATTTAGGCCCTAGGTGCAATATTTAAACACAATTGACACAATTGTCATCATTTTGGCTCTGTGGATTTAGAATAAATCAATCAAGATATGCTTAAAATGTAGGCTCAACAAACTTCTGCTTCATTTCAAATCCACTTTGTGGGTATACAGAGCAGACATGTTGTGTCATCATTTCTAAACCTTCCTCTATATGAAGGTAAGTTAAGCTTTACCCAGTACTATGCTGAAGAGCAGTGTCAACTGGTAAATATTTATTATATTAAGATAAAGAGGAGGTACCATCTCATCATCAGAGAACTGTGTGTACATGTGTTTGTAGGAAGACAAGAAGATTCGTTGGGCGTCGAGATGGGACTACATTCTGGAGTCAATGCCTCACACCAACATCCAGTGGTTCAGGTAGCATTCAAACACACGTTCACTTATACAGTGGCAAGAAAAATTATTAGAACCTTTTGGAATTCAGTCAAGAGTATTAACAAGTTTAATGTACCTAAAATAAGATCACAAAAACAATTCAGATTTTCTGTGTCTTTATTAAGAACAACCATAGAAACCATACTGCTAGTGGAAAAAGTAGGAACTGTTAGAATAATGACCTACTAAAGACTATTTGGAGTCAGGTGTTGGCATACCTGGAGTTTGCTTTTTAGATGTGGACTGGTGAACCTCTGGTTCTAAGACTCAGACTCTCTAAGATGTCCTTTTTATACATACGTGCTGGAGACCTGTTGCCAATTAACTTTATTAGTTGCTAAATGTACTCATCCTTGTCAGTCCCACTTACTTTTCAAGTATTTTGTTTCTTCTGTCCCAACTTTTCTAAGACATTCATTATGTTTTCTATGTTAAATTGTGAATAAAATATGGGTTTATGAGATTTGAAAATCATCTGTTTTTATGTGGATTTTACACAGTGTCCTGACTTTTTTGGAATTGGGGTTATAATATTAAAAGTCTGGTGATGATCTGGTAGGGTCATAATGATTAATTCCAGTCATTGCTCAATCCTGTTGTCTGATAGTTAACCTGTCACCTCCATGCACAAACACTGATACATCAACTAATGTGTAAATTATGAGCTGTTTGAATTGCTGTTTTTTCTCCGCAGCATCATGAACTCGTTGGTCATAGTGTTATTCCTGTCTGGAATGGTAGCCATGATCATGCTGAGGACTCTTCATAAAGACATTGCCAGATACAATCAGATGGACTCTGTGGTGAGTTCCTGTCTCTGTGGCTGATGAGAACACTTCTGAGCTGAGGACAGAAAATTGCCAATAGTTATAAGTTCATAGTTAACAGCAGTGATAAAACCTTTTAAACTGAAAATATTGAGTTAGCGTTGTTCTCATTACATCTGCTCATGTGTCCTGTTCTTCAGGAGGATGCCCAGGAGGAGTTTGGATGGAAGTTGGTCCATGGAGATGTTTTCAGACCTCCGAGGAAGGGGATGCTGCTGTCGGTTTTCCTTGGCTCTGGAACACAGATCTTCATTATGACCTTTGTCACCCTTTGTATGTCTTTGTTATATTCTTATAAAACATTAATTAATGGCCAAACCCGTACCACTTCACGGCGACAGTTCCCAGTTTAATTTTTTTGCTTTAATGCAAATTCAGCTGTTGTGATGAGTCCAGATGGTTTAAAGTCTGATGATGACATGTTGTAAAAATCTCCATTTAAATGACATTATCAAAACTTTGAGCGACTTTCCCTTTCCTCTCCAGTCTTTGCCTGTCTTGGGTTCCTGTCTCCAGCAAACCGTGGGGCTCTGATGACGTGTGCTGTCGTTCTCTGGGTTCTTCTGGGAACTCCTGCTGGATATGTGGCCGCTCGCCTCTACAAATGTCAGTGAGAAAGAACACAGTGTTTAATATTGTAGCGAAAAAGGGAATAAGAGTTTTCCGGTAGGCTCACAGTTACTGATTTCTGAAAACTATATTCTTCTTGGTCTTTGTGTATGGTTATGACAGCGTTTGGAGGAGAAAAGTGGAAGACCAACGTGTTGCTGACAGCCTTCCTCTGTCCTGGGTAAGACTGGTTCAAACGCGACAATGGCAGACATTTACCAGATGATATAGATTCCGCGCTCTTACTCGTCATCTCTGTCACAGTCACAACATCCCGTCTGTCTCCCCTCAGGGTTGTGTTTGCCGATTTCTTTGTAATGAACTTGATCCTATGGGGTGAGGGGTCTTCAGCAGCCATGCCCTTTGGGACACTGGTAGCCATACTGGCTCTGTGGTTCTGCATCTCAGTGCCACTTACGTTTATAGGAGCATACTTTGGCTTCAAGAAGGCAGTAAGTAAACCTAAACTCTATGTTTCATAGCCTCTTTCCTGTGTGACATATTCTGGATGTACACGTTTGATTCTCTCCCTTTTCTGTTGTGATCTGATTGTTTAAGGGTATTGAGCACCCAGTGCGCACCAATCAGATTCCACGCCAAATCCCAGAGCAGTCATTCTACACTAAACCTTTCCCTGGGATCGTCATGGGAGGAATTCTGCCGTTTGGATGTATATTTATCCAGCTGTTCTTCATACTAAACTCTATCTGGTGAGAAAGAAGAAAACGAGTTGGCTGTAGATACTCTGATAAATCTGATTACATTGTACAAGACCTGGTTTTGTGACTAGAATTGAGTCTGGAGAGAGCGGATCAGTTTGGCTCTATTCAGTTAGAGATGTGGAAGCTCTACCATCGAACGTTTATCTCTTTGCATCTCAGTTTTGTATTAACCAAACATTGTAGGAGACTCCTCTCCACCGAGTGATGCTGTGTTGTATTTTGTCTTTTGTATTTAATGTCAGAATGTCTCCTTGTGTCCTCCAGGTCTCATCAGATGTACTACATGTTTGGCTTCCTTTTTCTAGTCTTCATTATTCTGGTCATCACCTGCTCTGAGGCCACCATCCTGCTCTGCTACTTCCACCTATGTGCTGAGGTAAACAGCACAATCAGTGATATTCTTCAACCTCCTCATCATCACATTAATGTTCAGTTATTTGCTTTGATCACTGGATGCTTTTAGCCAAAGTGACTTAGCACAAAGCAGCAAAACAGCTCAGTCAAGGAGAAGACATTGAAAGCAAAGTGCCCTGACTAGAAAATGTTGAGATGGGTCAGATTTTTTTCGGATGTTGTAGCGAGCAAATCTGCTGTCAGTGACGACCCCCAGAATCAGTCCTAGCAGACTTTGTGGGGACAATCACTGAAAAGCTTAAAGCAATGCTCTCTTCTTCTCTTCTGTTAATGTTGCAACCAAAATTCCCAATGCAACAAAACACATGATCACATTTAAGGATCAGCTCTGGCACCAGTGAAACATAGAGATGAATCCAAAAACTTTTTAAAGCTGAAGGACAGGACATCTTTCCACAGATGCATGGTGCAAAACTGGTATCTCTCTATCACTACCTCAAAATACTATTTAGTGGTAGTGTAGAAAACAGGGGGTTTTCTCCCTTTGGTTGTACACTGTGTGCAATTAGCTCAATAAAGAAGGGCATTTCTTTGCTGCAAGATGGGTACTGCATTTCACGGCTGTCGTCTGTGGCTTTGAATGATGGAGATTAAGTTGGATGCCACACTGTCCCAAACAGTTATCACACATGCAAAGTCTGTTTAGGTGTTTTCTAGATTTAGATCTGGTTTATGCACGACTATCATTGTTCCACTCCCTTCTCTACATCTAAGTTTAAGACTGTAAATGTACTGAACTGTCTCTTGTCATCACAGGACTACCACTGGCAGTGGCGCTCCTTCCTGACCAGCAGCTTCACTGCTGTCTACTTCCTGGTCTATGCCATTCATTATTTCTTCTCCAAGCTGCAAATCACTGGACTGGCCAGCACCATTCTGTACTTTGG
The DNA here is from genome assembly GCF_900324465.2 of Anabas testudineus. NCBI lineage: Eukaryota > Metazoa > Chordata > Actinopteri > Anabantiformes > Anabantidae > Anabas > Anabas testudineus. The sequence continues at coordinate 112,556 of NC_046624.1, forward strand.
ATACACCATGATCATGGCTCTGATCTTTTTCTTATTCACTGGTAGGTATAAAAGAGACAAGTGAAGGATGACAGTTGGTGTATTTTTTCCATCCAGCTGATATTGAAATGTGTATTTTCTCTATCCTCAGGCACAATTGGCTTCTTTGCCTGTTTTTGGTTTGTTACCAAGATCTACAGTGTAGTCAAAGTTGACTGAAGGATCCAAACACCACAGACTGTATTGGGCTGAAAGTTGCTTCCTCTCATCAACATTTGGAAACAATTAATATCCATCTGAACTGAACTGAACATCACCACCTTCACCTCCTAATTCTCTCAGAGACGACTCTGGCTCCGACAGATGACCAATTTCTTTGTTTTGTGTGCCTCGGGTGTTCATGTGTGAGCATGTGTACACTGGGTTGTATTTTTGTACAGACTGTCATCTGTCATGTCCTGTTTTTTTAATTCTCTCTGCATTTTATGAGCTCTCTGTGTTTGCGGATGTAGTGAAACAAATAAAGCTTGGAGGTGCTGCTTCCTCAAATGGACTCTCTGGGACAATGTGTCAAGTTGTTGTGTTTACGTTAGCCACAATTTTTGCAAAAAGTCCATGCAAGGCAAATCTAAATGAGCTCCAGTATCCTGCTTGTGTGTCTAGTCCCACATTTCAGCGTCAAAAATGTCTACAGTTTTAAGGCAGCTACAGAATGCAGCCTACGTTTGTTTAAAACTGTTAACAAGCAGTGTTTCTCAGAGGAAATGCAGGTTCAGTTCTGAAACTAATGTTTGACTGGTTCCATAATGCAGGACAAGATATCTTTGAGCAAAAGTGTTTTAATTTAGATCCAAGAGAAAGTCTGTGTTTTGTCCCATTAAAGGACAACTTCACCAATTTTAAACTCTCTAATAAATTCTCTGCTTATTGTAGCTGAAAAACGTTCTTTATTTAGACGAAAAAAGCAACAAGGAACAAACCCCTGTCCTATTTCCCATCATCCTCTTGCTACAGAAAAGCTATGACTTGTATCACATCCCACCCTCAGAAAGACATTTCCTCAGCTGCTTATTTGGTTAGCATGTTGTGTTGTGTTGTGTGAGCTACAAGCAGGAAATGGTCTGATGCTGCTTGAAGACTGCCCCAAGCTTAAGGTGAATGGATGCCGTAATTCTTTAGTTAAGTCTAGCAAATCTGACCAGGAGGCAGTACTAAAATGCACATTAAAGCTGTATCTAGTATCAATGCACAGCATTTTAAGAAGCTGCTGCAAACATATCTACTGGGCCTCTATAAAAAGTGTGACAAGAGTCTATACTACTAACGATAAATTCAGATTTTAACTTTATGAGTGTAGCATTAAATCCAGAGCTTACATTTAAACTCAGAATTCCCTGTTTCGAATTAAGAAGTTTAAACAAAAACAATCGGTCCTTATTTTATAGTTTTTTTCATTTATGTGCTGCCTTATAATGTGTGTTTTCGAAAGGCATTATGATTTTGACAGTTGTTCCCAGCTTCTCCTACACGGCTTTCTGGCATTGGCATTTACAGCAACAATTTGTGTTATATAACTTTTATATAAAATTATATGCATATGACTTTTTCTAATATTTATGAGTTTGAACAATCAGCTTTGTCTTTTAATTAAATAGTTTTTCCCCTCTTATTTGTTTTCTTTCGTCTTTCATCTCCTGATTGCCCTGAAAGGACATGACTAAACATCTCATGTTGTGTTTTGATTGTCTTTCTCTGTCATTAAGATGTAGAATTGTTATTGCACCCTTTGTGTTGTACATTTCCTTTGAAATAAATACAATTTACAATGTCAACCTTGCTTTTCAGGTCTACATCCCCAGCCGTCCACTGCGCTCAACCAGGGAACGTCGTCTGGTGGTACCAGCACCACACAGTCGACACCAAGGAAAACTGTTCAGCTCAGTGATCCCACGATGGTGGAATGAGCTGCCTATCTCTGCACGCTCAGCCACCTCTCTTGCAATCTTTAAAAAACAGCTGAAAACAGAACTCTTCCGCATCTTCCTTTGCACTTAAAAAAAAAAGAAGCTTTTCTACTCTTTTGTTCTCACGTCTTGAAACAGAAACACTTTTTGACAGCACTTTGCTTTGATGTTGTTTCTTCTTGACTTAGATTTTGTTTGCTTGCCTTGTTCCTCACTTGTTAGTCGCTTTGGATAAAAGCGTCTGCTAAATGACTAAATGTAAATGTAAATGTAAACCTTCTCTCAAGTCTTCAGAATAACAAAGTGAAATCTAGTTTTCTGAGTTTAAAGCAAACACTTTTATGCTCCTCCCTCACATTTGTAACTTTGGATCAAATCTGTTCATAAAAAACGGCCTCTGTGTGTTGCAGATTAATTTAGATTTGCTTCAGTTCTTTGTCCTTTGTTTACATTCTGGGATCATAGTGTGACCCAGAATGCCAACCTCTTTACAGATTAACCCAGATTAAGGTGTTAACATATTTTAACAAGTACTCTAATTATTTCCAGAAAGACTTGACTTACTTTATCTCCAGTTTTATCTAATATTTAGTACAGAGATATCACAGTATGTATCTAGATAGCTATTGCACATCTAGGATATTGTTCAGCATGTTATACATTTGTGAAGATGCTTACATAGAAAACTACCATCTGCATACCTTCCCACACTAAGTGCATCGTCTGCTAGGATTTATGATGTTGATGTTATGTTGTTATTATTTCGTTTCAGGTCCTGGAGATTGTGGATAGAAACATGAACGACTCTTTCCTGTATGGTGAGGGGAGGCTTGTGTTCCTTCTGAAGTCCACAGTCATCTGAACAGATTTCATTTCACAAAATAAAAACAAAGAACCCTACAAATGCTCATTTTCCAACCAGAAATCCACCACATTTAAGAGGAATGTATACTGCACAATTTTAAGGGCACTTACAATGTTAAAGATTATGCTAGTTTTAACAGTAATATAACTGTGTTTTCAGCAGCAATTTGAAAATGGTGCTATATGCAGTAAACTGCTGTACAATGGTAAGCACGCACTGTAATGTTAATAGCAGTACTGCTGTGTTGTCAACACTGCTTTGCTGTTAAGGCCTTATACAGGACGTTGCTGTAAATTAAGCGATGATAAACTACTTACTTTTTACCACTACTATATATATATATATATATATATATATATATATATATATATATATATATATATATATATATATTGTTTGTTTGTTTGTTTTGTATTATTTTGTATGTGTTTTTATGAGTGTTGCTTCTTCCTGCTGTATGAGGACATTAGCTAACTAGTACATACAGCTAGCATTGTTAGCAAATACCAAAAGGCTAGAAAACAGTTAAACAAGTTCGTGATTTTGGTTTAATATAATGTCATCTGTTTTAGGGCACATTGCAATGTCCAGAAGGTAAATATTTGTGTAATATTTATGTCTTTTAATTCCACATAGTTAAATTGTATGTAAAATGTAAAAAAACATAAAATGTTGACTGTAATGGTAACTTTCATAGCACGCTAGTAGCGACTAACACATTAGCTCGCTGGGGATGTTAGCATAGTTCAGGTGTGTTTGGTGTCAGTAAATTTGTAAAGCTGAAACTACCCCACTTTTGGCTGACTTACACAAAGTAAATGGGGACAAGAACATTTGTGTAGTATTCATTATATTAGAAAAACAAGAGCAGTCCATTCATGGATGCTATGAGCAGTACCTCCTGATGCTTGTGGTAATAGTGTTGTGACAGTTGTACATTGGAATGAATGTCTGTATATTACAACCCCCAGCGTACCTGGTAATTAAATTGAATGTACTGTCAGCTCTTAAGAAGCACTAATGCACCTTCAGCTCTAAGCGAGTACTATTGTACTGTCTGCTCTGTAGCGAATACTCATTTCTGTCATTAGTTCTCTTTGACTTTTTGTTTCTGGTGTGTAGCATCACAGACTGTGTCACAATCTCCTCCCCTGCAAATCCCTAAATATATTATTTAGGTCCTTTGACCTCTGATGATGTCACAGTGGACAAGATTAACAATGTTAATATTGAGCATGTTTTAACATTAAAGAGACGGGGTGTAGAGGATTGACATAACAGCTAGTGTTACAGCTCCGAGGCCAGAGTACTGTCAGCTGTTAGTGAGTGCTATTGTACTATCAACTAGTACGAATGTACTGTCTGCTCTCACCAAGTGCTAATTTACTGTCTGCTCTGAGGTAGTACAAATGTACCTTCAGCTCTGAGTGAGTACTCATTTCTGTCATCAGTTTTCTTTGACTTTTTGTTTGTGCTGTGTAACATCACAGAAGGTTTCACAATCTGCTTCCCATTCAAATCCCTAAATTTATTATTTAGGTCCTTTGATCTCTGATGATGTCACAGTTGACAACCTTAACAATGTTAATGTTGAGCATGTGTTAACATGAAAGTGACGGGGTGTAGAGGATTGACATAACATGTAGTGTTATAGCTCTGAGGCTAGAGTACTGTCAGCTGTTAGTGAGTAGTATTGTACTATCAGCTCTCAGCTAGTAATAATGTACTGTCTGCTCTCAGCGAGTGTATTGTCAGCACTGAGCTAGTACTCTTGTATTGTCAGTTCTCAAAATCTCCCAATGTACCTTCAGCTCTGAGTGAGTAATCATTTCTGTCATTAGTTCTCTGTGACTTTTTGTTTCTGGTGTGTTACATCACAGAAGGTTTCACAATCTTCTCCCCTGCAAATCCCTAAATATATTCTTTAGGTCCTTTGATCTCTGATGATGTCATAGTTGACAACCTTAACAATGTAAATGTTGAGCGTGTGTTAACATTAAAGTGACGGGGTGTAGAGGATTGACATAACATGTAGTGTTATAGCTCTGAGACTAGAGTACTGTCAGCTGTTAGTGAGTACTCCTGTATGTTCTACTCTCAGTTAGTACTAATGTACCTTCAGCTTTCAGCAAGTACTATCGTACTGTCTGCTCTCAGCTAGTGCTATTGTACTGTCAGTTCTCAAAATCTACTAATGTATGTTCAGCTCTGAGTGAGTACTCATTTCTGTCATTAGTTCTCTTTGACTTTTTGATTCTGGTGTGTAGCTTCACAGACGGTGTCAAAATCTGCTCCCCTGCAAATCCCTAAATATATTATTTAGGTCCTTCAATGTTAACACACGCTCAACATTAACATTGTTAAGGTTCTCAACTGTGACATCATCAGACATCAAAGTGACGGGGTGTAGAGGATTGACATAACAGCTAGTGTTACAGCTCCGAGGCCAGAGTACTGTCAGCTGTTAGTGAGTACTATTGTACTATCAGCTCTCAGCTAGTACTAATGTACTGTCTGCTCTCACCGAGTGGTAATTTACTGTCAGCACTGAGCTAGTACTATTGTACTGTCTGCTCTCAGCTAGTACAAATGTACTTTCAGCTCTGAGTGAGTACTCATTTCTGTCATTAGTTCTCTGATTCACATTCTGCTTCCCATTCAAATCCCTAAATATTTTCTTTAGGTCCTTTGATCTCTGATGATGTCACAGTTGACAACCTTAACAATGTTAATGTTGAGCATTTGTTAACATGAAAGTGACGGGGTGTAGAGGATTGACATAACATGTAGTGTTATAGCTCTGAGGCTAGAGTACTGTCAGCTGTTAGTGAGTGCTATTGTACTATCAACTATCAGCTAGTACGAATGTACTTTCTGCTCTCAGCTAGTACAAATGTACTTTCAGCTCTGAGTGAGTACTCATTTCTGTCATTAGTTCTCTTTGACTCTTTGTTTCTGGTGTGTAGCTTCACGGACGGTGTCAAAATCTGCTCCCCTGCAAATCCCTAAATATATTATTTAAGTCCTTCAATGTTAACACACGCTCAACGTTAACATTGTTAAGGTTCTCAACTGTGACATCATCAGACATCAAAGTGACGGGGTGTAGAGGATTGACAAAACAGCTATTGTTACAGCTCCGAGGCCAGCGTACTGTCAGCTGTTAGTGAGTACTATTGTACTATCAGCTCTCAGCTAGTACTAATGTACTGTCTGCTCTCACCGAGTGGTAATTTACTGTCAGCTCTGAGGTAGTACTATTGTACTGTCTGCTCTGAGGTAGTACAAATGTACCTTCAGCTCTGAGTGAGTACTCATTTCTGTCATTAGTTTTCTTTGACTTTTAGTTTCTGCTGTGTAACATCACAGAAGGTTTCACAATCTGCTTCCCATTCAAATCTCTAAATTTATTATTTAGATCCTTTGATGTCTGATGATGTCACAGTTGACAACCTTAAAAATGTAAATGTTGAGCATGTGTTAACATTAAAGTGACGGGGTGTAGAGGATTGACATAACAGCTAGTGTTACAGGTCCGAGGCAAGAGTACTGTCAGCTGTTATTGAGTAGTATTGTACTATCAGCTCTCAGCTAGTACTAATATAATGTCAGCTGTTAGTCAGTACTATTGTACTGTCAGTTCTCAAAATCTACTAATGTACCTTCAGCTCTGAGTGAGTACTCATTTCTGTCATTAGTTCTCTTTGACTTTTTGTGTCTGGTGTGTAGCATCCCAGACGTCACAATTTGCTCCCCTGCAAATCCCTAAATATACTCTTTAGGTCCTTTGATGTCTGATGATGTCACAGTTGACAACCTTAACAATGTTAATGTTGAGCATGTGTTAACATGAAAGTGACAGGGTGTAGAGGATTGACATAACAGCTAGTGTTACAGCTCCGATGCCAGAGTACTGTCAGCTGTTCGTTAGTGTTTTGTACTATCAGCTCTCAGCAAGTGCTAATGTACTGTCTGCTCTGTGCTAGTACAAATGTACCTTCAGCTCTGAGTGAGTACTCATTTCTGTCATTAGTTCTCTGTGACTTTTTGTTTCTGGTGTGTTACATCACAGAAGGTTTCACAATCTTCTCCCCTGCAAATCCCTAAATATATTCTTTAGGTCCTTTGATCTCTGATGATGTCATAGTTGACAACCTTAACAATGTAAATGTTGAGCGTGTGTTAACATTAAAGTGACGGGGAGAAGAGGATTGACATAACAGCTGTTAGTGAGTGCGATTGTACAATCAGCTCTCAGCTAGTACTAATGTACTGTCTGCTCTCACCGAGTGGTAATTTACTGTCAGCACTGAGCTAGTCCTATTGTTCTTTCAGCTCTCAGCTTGTACAAATGTACCCTCAGCTTTCAGCAAGTACTATTGTACTGTCTGCTCTCAGCTAGTACAAATGTACTTTCAGCTCTGAGTGAGTACTCATTTTTGTCATTAGTTCGCTTTGACTCTTTGTTTCTGGTGTGTAGCTTCACAGATGGTGTCAAAATCTGCTCCCCTGCAAATCCCTAAATATATTATTTAGGTCCTTCAATGTTAACACACGCTCAACATTAACATTGTTAAGGTTCTCAACTGTGACATCATCAGACATCAAAGTGACGGGGTGTAGAGGATTGACATAACAGCTAGTGTTACAGCTCCGAGGCCAGAGTACCGTCAGCTGTTAGTGAGTGCTATTGTACTATCAGCTATCACCTAGTACTAATATACTGTCTGCTCTCAGCGAGTACTATTGTACTGTCGGCTCTCAGCAAGTACTAATTTACTGTCAGCACTGAGCTAGTACTATTGTACTGTCAGTTCTCAAAATCTACTAATGTACCTTCAGCTCTGAGTGAGTACTCATTTCTGTCATTAGTTCTCTTTGACTTTTTGTGTCTGGTGTGTAGAATCCCAGACGTCACAATTTGCTCCCCTGCAAATCCCTAAATATACTCTTTAGGTCCTTTGATGTCTGATGATGTCACAGTTGACAACCTTAACAATGTAAATGTTGAGCGTGTGTTAACATTAAAGTGACGGGGTGTAGAGGATTGACATAACAGCTAGTGTTACAGGTCCGAGGCAAGAGTACTGTCAGCTGTTATTGAGTAGTATTGTACTATCAGCTCTCAGCTAGTACTAATGTACTGTCTGCTCTCAGCGAGTGTATTGTCAGCACTGAGCTAGTACTCTTGTATTGTCAGTTCTCAAAATCTACCAATGTACCTTCAGCTCTGAGTGAGTACTCATTTCTGTCCTTAGTTCTCTGTGACTTTTTGTTTCTGGTGTGTTACATCACAGAAGGTTTCACATTCTGCTTCCCATGCAAATCCCTAAATATATTCTTTAGGTCCTTTGATCTCTGATGATGTCACAGTTGACAACCTTAAGAATGTAAATGTTGAGCGTGTGTTAACATTAAAGTGACGGGGTGTAGAGGATTGACATAACAGCTAGTGTTACAGGTCCGAGGCAAGAGTACTGTCAGCTTTTATTGAGTAGTATTGTACTATCAGCTCTCAGCTAGTACTAATGTACTGTCTGCTCTCAGCGAGTGTATTGTCAGCACTGAGCTAGTACTCTTGTATTGTCAGTTCTCAAAATCTACCAATGTACCTTCAGCTCTGAGTGAGTACTCATTTCTGTCATTAGTTCTCTGTGACTTTTTGTTTCTGGTGTGTTACATCACAGAAGGTTTCACATTCTGCTTCCCATTCAAATCCCTAAATATTTTCTTTAGGTCCTTTGATCTCTGATGATGTCACAGTTGACAACCTTAACAATGTTAATGTTGAGCATGTGTTAACATGAAAGTGACGGGGTGTAGAGGATTGACATAACATGTAGTGTTATAGCTCTGAGACTAGAGTACTGTCAGCTGTTAGTGAGTACTCCTGTATGTTCTACTCTCAGTTAGTACTAATGTACCTTCAGCTTTCAGCAAGTACTATCGTACTGTCTGCTCTCAGCTAGTGCTATTGTACTGTCAGTTCTCAAAATCTACTAATGTATGTTCAGCTCTGAGTGAGTACTCATTTCTGTCATTAGTTCTCTTTGACTTTTTGTTTCTGGTGTGTAGCTTCACAGACGGTGTCAAAATCTGCTCCCCTGCAAATCCCTAAATATATTATTTAGGTCCTTCAATGTTAACACACGCTCAACATTAACATTGTTAAGGTTCTCAACTGTGACATCATCAGACATCAAAGTGACGGGGTGTAGAGGATTGACATAACAGCTAGTGTTACAGGTCCGAGGCAAGAGTACTGTCAGCTGTTAGTGAGTACTATTGTACTATCAGCTCTCAGCTAGTACTAATGTACTGTCTGCTCTCACCGAGTGGTAATTTACTGTCAGCACTGAGCTAGTACTATTGTACTGTCTGCTCTCAGCTAGTACAAATGTACTTTCAGCTCTGAGTGAGTACTCATTTCTGTCATTAGTTCTCTGATTTTTTCTTTCTGGTGTGTAGCATCCCAGACGGTGTCAAAATCTGCTCCCCTGCAAATCCCTAAATATATTAGTTAGGTCCTTTGATCTCTGATGATGTCACAGTTGACAACCTTAACAATGTAAATGTTGAGCGTGTGTTAACATTAAAGTGACGGGGTGTAGAGGATTGACATAACAGCTAGTGTTACAGGTCCGAGGCAAGAGTACTGTCAGCTTTTATTGAGTAGTATTGTACTATCAGCTCTCAGCTAGTACTAATGTACTGTCTGCTCTCAGCGAGTGTATTGTCAGCACTGAGCTAGTACTCTTGTATTGTCAGTTCTCAAAATCTACCAATGTACCTTCAGCTCTGAGTGAGTACTCATTTCTGTCATTAGTTCTCTGTGACTTTTTGTTTCTGGTGTGTTACATCACAGAAGGTTTCACATTCTGCTTCCCATTCAAATCCCTAAATATTTTCTTTAGGTCCTTTGATCTCTGATGATGTCACAGTTGACAACCTTAACAATGTTAATGTTGAGCATGTGTTAACATGAAAGTGACGGGGTGTAGAGGATTGACATAACATGTAGTGTTATAGCTCTGAGACTAGAGTACTGTCAGCTGTTAGTGAGTACTCCTGTATGTTCTACTCTCAGTTAGTACTAATGTACCTTCAGCTTTCAGCAAGTACTATCGTACTGTCTGCTCTCAGCTAGTGCTATTGTACTGTCAGTTCTCAAAATCTACTAATGTATGTTCAGCTCTGAGTGAGTACTCATTTCTGTCATTAGTTCTCTTTGACTTTTTGTTTCTGGTGTGTAGCTTCACAGACGGTGTCAAAATCTGCTCCCCTGCAAATCCCTAAATATATTATTTAGGTCCTTCAATGTTAACACACGCTCAACATTAACATTGTTAAGGTTCTCAACTGTGACATCATCAGACATCAAAGTGACGGGGTGTAGAGGATTGACATAACAGCTAGTGTTACAGCTCCGAGGCCAGCGTACTGTCAGCTGTTAGTGAGTACTATTGTACTATCAGCTCTCAGCTAGTACTAATGTACTGTCTGCTCTCACCGAGTGGTAATTTACTGTCAGCACTGAGCTAGTACTATTGTACTGTCTGCTCTCAGCTAGTACAAATGTACTTTCAGCTCTGAGTGAGTACTCATTTCTGTCATTAGTTCTCTGATTTTTTCTTTCTGGTGTGTAGCATCCCAGACGGTGTCAAAATCTGCTCCCCTGCAAATCCCTAAATATATTAGTTAGGTCCTTTGATCTCTGATGATGTCACAGTTGACAACCTTAACAATGTAAATGTTGAGCGTGTGTTAACATTAAAGTGACGGGGTGTAGAGGATTGACATAACAGCTAGTGTTACAGGTCCGAGGCAAGAGTACTGTCAGCTTTTATTGAGTAGTATTGTACTATCAGCTCTCAGCTAGTACTAATGTACTGTCTGCTCTCAGCGAGTGTATTGTCAGCACTGAGCTAGTACTCTTGTATTGTCAGTTCTCAAAATCTACCAATGTACCTTCAGCTCTGAGTGAGTACTCATTTCTGTCATTAGTTCTCTGTGACTTTTTGTTTCTGGTGTGTTACATCACAGAAGGTTTCACATTCTGCTTCCCATTCAAATCCCTAAATATTTTCTTTAGGTCCTTTGATCTCTGATGATGTCACAGTTGACAACCTTAACAATGTTAATGTTGAGCATTTGTTAACATGAAAGTGACGGGGAGAAGAGGATTGACATAACATGTAGTGTTATAGCTCTGAGGCTAGAGTACTGTCAGCTGTTAGTGAGTGCTATTGTACTATCAACTATCAGCTAGTACGAATGTACTGTCTGCTCTCACCAAGTGCTAATTTACTGTCTGCTCTGAGGTAGTACAAATGTACCTTCAGCTCTGAGTGAGTACTAATTTCTGTCATCAGTTTTCTTTGACTTTTTGTTTGTGCTGTGTAACATCACAGAAGGTTTCACAATCTGCTTCCCATTCAAATCCCTAAATTTATTATTTAGGTCCTTTGATCTCTGATGATGTCACAGTTGACAACCTTAACAATGTTAATGTTGAGCATGTGTTAACATTAAAGTGACGGGGTGTAGAGGATTGACATAACAGCTAGTGTTACAGCTCCGAGGCAAGAGTACTGTCAGCTGTTATTGAGTAGTATTGTACTATCAGCTCTCAGCTAGTACTATTGTACTGTCTACTCTCAGCTAGTACAAAATGTACCTTCAGCTCTGAGTGAGTACTCATTTCTGTCATTAGTTCTCTGATTTTTTCGTTCTGGTGTGTAGCATCCCAGACGGTGTCAAAATCTGCTCCCCTGCAAATCCCTAAATATATTATTTAGGTCCTTTGATCTCTGATGATATCACATTTGACAACCTTAACAATGTTAATGTTGAGCATGTGTTAACATGAAAGTGACAGGGTGTAGAGGATTGACATAACAGCTAGTGTTACAGCTCCGATGCCAGAGTACTGTCAGCTGTTCGTTAGTGTTTTGTACTATCAGCTCTCAGCAAGTGCTAATGTACTGTCTGCTCTGTGCTAGTACAAATGTACCTTCAGCTCTGAGTGAGTACTCATTTCTGTCATTAGTTCTCTGTGACTTTTTGTTTCTGGTGTGTTACATCACAGAAGGTTTCACAATCTTCTCCCCTGCAAATCCCTAAATATATTCTTTAGGTCCTTTGATCTCTGATGATGTCATAGTTGACAACCTTAACAATGTAAATGTTGAGCGTGTGTTAACATTAAAGTGACGGGGAGAAGAGGATTGACATAACAGCTGTTAGTGAGTGCGATTGTACAATCAGCTCTCAGCTAGTACTAATGTACTGTCTGCTCTCACCGAGTGGTAATTTACTGTCAGCACTGAGCTAGTACTCTTGTTCTTTCAGCTCTCAGCTTGTACAAATGTACCCTCAGCTTTCAGCAAGTACTATTGTACTGTCTGCTCTCAGCTAGTACAAATGTACTTTCAGCTCTGAGTGAGTACTCATTTCTGTCATTAGTTCTCTGATTCACATTCTGCTTCCCATTCAAATCCCTAAATATTTTCTTTAGGTCCTTTGATCTCTGATGATGTCACAGTTGACAACCTTAACAATGTTAATGTTGAGCATTTGTTAACATGAAAGTGACGGGGTGTAGAGGATTGACCTAACATGTAGTGTTATAGCTCTGAGGCTAGAGTACTGTCAGCTGTTAGTGAGTGCTATTGTACTATCAACTATCAGCTAGTACGAATGTACTTTCTGCTCTCAGCTAGTACAAATGTACTTTCAGCTCTGAGTGAGTACTCATTTCTGTCATTAGTTCTCTTTGACTCTTTGTTTCTGGTGTGTAGCTTCACGGACGGTGTCAAAATCTGCTCCCCTGCAAATCCCTAAATATATTATTTAAGTCCTTCAATGTTAACACACGCTCAACATTAACATTGTTAAGGTTCTCAACTGTGACATCATCAGACATCAAAGTGACGGGGTGTAGAGGATTGACAAAACAGCTATTGTTACAGCTCCGAGGCCAGCGTACTGTCAGCTGTTAGTGAGTACTATTGTACTATCAGCTCTCAGCTAGTACTAATGTACTGTCTGCTCTCACCGAGTGGTAATTTACTGTCAGCTCTGAGGTAGTACTATTGTACTGTCTGCTCTGAGGTAGTACAAATGTACCTTCAGCTCTGAGTGAGTACTCATTTCTGTCATTAGTTTTCTTTGACTTTTAGTTTCTGCTGTGTAACATCACAGAAGGTTTCACAATCTGCTTCCCATTCAAATCTCTAAATTTATTATTTAGATCCTTTGATGTCTGATGATGTCACAGTTGACAACCTTAAAAATGTAAATGTTGAGCATGTGTTAACATTAAAGTGACGGGGTGTAGAGGATTGACATAACAGCTAGTGTTACAGGTCCGAGGCAAGAGTACTGTCAGCTGTTATTGAGTAGTATTGTACTATCAGCTCTCAGCTAGTACTAATATAATGTCAGCTGTTAGTCAGTACTATTGTACTGTCAGTTCTCAAAATCTACTAATGTACCTTCAGCTCTGAGTGAGTACTCATTTCTGTCATTAGTTCTCTTTGACTTTTTGTGTCTGGTGTGTAGCATCCCAGACGTCACAATTTGCTCCCCTGCAAATCCCTAAATATACTCTTTAGGTCCTTTGATGTCTGATGATGTCACAGTTGACAACCTTAACAATGTTAATGTTGAGCATGTGTTAACATGAAAGTGACAGAGTGTAGAGGATTGACATAACAGCTAGTGTTACAGCTCCGATGCCAGAGTACTGTCAGCTGTTCGTTAGTGTTTTGTACTATCAGCTCTCAGCAAGTGCTAATGTACTGTCTGCTCTGTGCTAGTACAAATGTACCTTCAGCTCTGAGTGAGTACTCATTTCTGTCATTAGTTCTCTGTGACTTTTTGTTTCTGGTGTGTTACATCACAGAAGGTTTCACAATCTTCTCCCCTGCAAATCCCTAAATATATTCTTTAGGTCCTTTGATCTCTGATGATGTCATAGTTGACAACCTTAACAATGTAAATGTTGAGCGTGTGTTAACATTAAAGTGACGGGGAGAAGAGGATTGACATAACAGCTGTTAGTGAGTGCGATTGTACAATCAGCTCTCAGCTAGTACTAATGTACTGTCTGCTCTCACCGAGTGGTAATTTACTGTCAGCACTGAGCTAGTCCTATTGTTCTTTCAGCTCTCAGCTTGTACAAATGTACCCTCAGCTTTCAGCAAGTACTATTGTACTGTCTGCTCTCAGCTAGTACAAATGTACTTTCAGCTCTGAGTGAGTACTCATTTTTGTCATTAGTTCGCTTTGACTCTTTGTTTCTGGTGTGTAGCTTCACAGATGGTGTCAAAATCTGCTCCCCTGCAAATCCCTAAATATATTATTTAGGTCCTTCAATGTAAACACACGCTCAACATTAACATTGTTAAGGTTCTCAACTGTGACATCATCAGACATCAAAGTGACGGGGTGTAGAGGATTGACATAACAGCTAGTGTTACAGCTCCGAGGCCAGAGTACCGTCAGCTGTTAGTGAGTGCTATTGTACTATCAGCTATCACCTAGTACTAATATACTGTCTGCTCTCAGCGAGTACTATTGTACTGTCGGCTCTCAGCAAGTACTAATGTACTGTCAGCTCTGAGCTAGTACTATTGTACTGTCTGCTCTCAGCTAGTACAAATGTACTTTCAGCTCTTAGTGAGTACTCATTTCTGTCATTAGTTCTCTTTGACTTTTTGTGTCTGGTGTGTAGCATCCCAGACGTCACAATTTGCTCCCCTGCAAATCCTTAAATATACTCTTTAGGTCCTTTGATGTCTGATGATGTCACAGTTGACAACCTTAACAATGTAAATGTTGAGCGTGTGTTAACATTAAAGTGACGGGGTGTAGAGGATTGACATAACAGCTAGTGTTACAGGTCCGAGGCAAGAGTACTGTCAGCTGTTATTGAGTACTATTGTACTATCAGCTCTCAGCTAGTACTAATGTACTGTCTGCTCTCACCGAGTGGTAATTTACTGTCAGCACTGAGCTAGTAGTATTGTACTGTCAGTTCTCAAAATCTACTAATGTACCTTCAGCTCTGAGTGAGTATTCATTTCTGTCATTAGTTCTCTTTGACTTTTTGTGTCTGGTGTGTAGAATCCCAGACGTCACAATTTGCTCCCCTGCAAATCCCTAAATATACTCTTTAGGTCCTTTGATGTCTGATGATGTCACAGTTGACAACCTAAAAAATGTAAATGTTGAGCATGTGTTAACATTAAAGTGACGGGGTGTAGAGGATTGACATAACAGCTAGTGTTACAGGTCCGAGGCAAGAGTACTGTCAGCTGTTATTGAGTAGTATTGTACTATCAGCTCTCAGCTAGTACTAATATAATGTCAGCTGTTAGTCAGTACTATTGTACTATTAGCTCTCAGCTAGTACTAATGTACTGTCTGCTCTCAGCGAGTGTATTGTCAGCACTGAGCTAGTACTCTTGTATTGTCAGTTCTCAAAATCTACCAATGTACCTTCAGCTCTGAGTGAGTACTCATTTCTGTCCTTAGTTCTCTGTGACTTTTTGTTTCTGGTGTGTTACATCACAGAAGGTTTCACATTCTGCTTCCCATGCAAATCCCTAAATATATTCTTTAGGTCCTTTGATCTCTGATGATGTCACAGTTGACAACCTTAAGAATGTAAATGTTGAGCGTGTGTTAACATTAAAGTGACGGGGTGTAGAGGATTGACATAACAGCTAGTGTTACAGGTCCGAGGCAAGAGTACTGTCAGCTTTTTTTGAGTAGTATTGTACTATCAGCTCTCAGCTAGTACTAATGTACTGTCTGCTCTCAGCGAGTGTATTGTCAGCACTGAGCTAGTACTCTTGTATTGTCAGTTCTCAAAATCTACCAATGTACCTTCAGCTCTGAGTGAGTACTCATTTCTGTCATTAGTTCTCTGTGACTTTTTGTTTCTGGTGTGTTACATCACAGAAGGTTTCACATTCTGCTTCCCATTCAAATCCCTAAATATTTTCTTTAGGTCCTTTGATCTCTGATGATGTCACAGTTGACAACCTTAACAATGTTAATGTTGAGCATGTGTTAACATGAAAGTGACGGGGTGTAGAGGATTGACATAACATGTAGTGTTATAGCTTTGAGACTAGAGTACTGTCAGCTGTTAGTGAGTACTCCTGTATGTTCTACTCTCAGTTAGTACTAATGTACCTTCAGCTTTCAGCAAGTACTATCGTACTGTCTGCTCTCAGCTAGTGCTATTGTACTGTCAGTTCTCAAAATCTACTAATGTATGTTCAGCTCTGAGTGAGTACTCATTTCTGTCATTAGTTCTCTTTGACTTTTTGTTTCTGGTGTGTAGCTTCACAGACGGTGTCAAAATCTGCTCCCCTGCAAATCCCTAAATATATTATTTAGGTCCTTCAATGTTAACACACGCTCAACATTAACATTGTTAAGGTTCTCAACTGTGACATCATCAGACATCAAAGTGACGGGGTGTAGAGGATTGACATAACAGCTAGTGTTACAGCTCCGAGGCCAGCGTACTGTCAGCTGTTAGTGAGTACTATTGTACTATCAGCTCTCAGCTAGTACTAATGTACTGTCTGCTCTCACCGAGTGGTAATTTACTGTCAGCACTGAGCTAGTACTATTGTACTGTCTGCTCTCAGCTAGTACAAATGTACTTTCAGCTCTGAGTGAGTACTCATTTCTGTCATTAGTTCTCTGATTTTTTCTTTCTGGTGTGTAGCATCCCAGACGGTGTCAAAATCTGCTCCCCTGCAAATCCCTAAATATATTAGTTAGGTCCTTTGATCTCTGATGATGTCACAGTTGACAACCTTAAGAATGTAAATGTTGAGCGTGTGTTAACATTAAAGTGACGGGGTGTAGAGGATTGACATAACAGCTAGTGTTACAGGTCCGAGGCAAGAGTACTGTCAGCTTTTATTGAGTAGTATTGTACTATCAGCTCTCAGCTAGTACTAATGTACTGTCTGCTCTCAGCGAGTGTATTGTCAGCACTGAGCTAGTACTCTTGTATTGTCAGTTCTCAAAATCTACCAATGTACCTTCAGCTCTGAGTGAGTACTCATTTCTGTCCTTAGTTCTCTGTGACTTTTTGTTTCTGGTGTGTAGCATCCCAGACGTCACAATTTGCTCCCCTGCAAATCCTTAAATATACTCTTTAGGTCCTTTGATGTCTGATGATGTCACAGTTGACAACCTTAACAATGTAAATGTTGAGCGTGTGTTAACATTAAAGTGACGGGGTGTAGAGGATTGACATAACAGCTAGTGTTACAGGTCCGAGGCAAGAGTACTGTCAGCTGTTATTGAGTACGATTGTACTATCAGCTCTCAGCTAGTACTAATGTACTGTCTGCTCTCACCGAGTGGTAATTTACTGTCAGCACTGAGCTAGTACTATTGTACTGTCAGTTCTCAAAATCTACTAATGTACCTTCAGCTCTGAGTGAGTACTCATTTCTGTCATTAGTTCGCTTTGACTTTTTGTGTCTGGTGTGTAGCATCCCAGACGTCACAATTTGCTCCCCTGCAAATCCTTAAATATACTCTTTAGGTCCTTTGATGTCTGATGATGTCACAGTTGACAACCTTAACAATGTAAATGTTGAGCGTGTGTTAACATTAAAGTGACGGGGTGTAGAGGATTGACATAACAGCTAGTGTTACAGGTCCGAGGCAAGAGTACTGTCAGCTGTTATTGAGTAGTATTGTACTATCAGCTCTCAGCTAGTACTAATATAATGTCAGCTGTTAGTCAGTACTATTGTACTGTCTGCTCTCAGCGAGTGTATTGTCAGCACTGAGCTAGTACTCTTGTATTGTCAGTTCTCAAAATCTACCAATGTACCTTCAGCTCTGAGTGAGTACTCATTTCTGTCCTTAGTTCTCTGTGACTTTTTGTTTCTGGTGTGTTACATCACAGAAGGTTTCACATTCTGCTTCCCATTCAAATCCCTAAATATATTCTTTAGGTCCTTTGATCTCTGATGATGTCACAGTTGACAACCTTAACAATGTTAATGTTGAGCATGTGTTAACATGAAAGTGACGGGGTGTAGAGAATTGACATAACATGTAGTGTTATAGCTCTGAGGCTAGAGTACTGTCAGCTTTTAGTGAGTACTCCTGTATGTTCTACTCTCAGTTAGTACTAATGTACCTTCAGCTTTTAGCAAGTACTATCGTACTGTCTGCTCTCAGCTAGTACTCTTGTACTGTCAGTTCTCAAAATCTACTAATGTATGTTCAGCTCTTAGTGAGTACTCATTTTTGTCGTTAGTTCTCTTTGACTTTTTGTTTCTGGTGTGTAGCTTCACAGACGGTGTCAAAATCTGCTCCCCTGCAAATCCCTAAATATATTCTTTAAGTCCTTCAATGTTAACACACGCTCAACATTAACATTGTTAAGGTTCTCAACTGTGACATCATCAGACATCAAAGTGACGGGGTGTAGAGGATTGACAAAACAGCTAGTGTTACAGCTCCGAGGCCAGAGTACTGTCAGCTGTTAGTGAGTACTATTGTACTATCAGCTCTCAGCTAGTACTAATGTACTGTCTGCTCTCACCGAGTGGTAATTTACTGTCAGCACTGAGCTAGTACTATTGTACATTCTGTTCTCAGCTAGTACAAATGTACTTTCAGCTCTGAGTGAGTACTCATTTCTGTCATTAGTTCTATGATTTTTTCTTTCTGGTGTGTAGCATCCCAGACGGTGTCACAATTTGCTCCCCTGCAAATCCCTAAATTTATTATTTAGGTCCTTTGATCTCTGATGATGTCACATTTGACAACCTTAACAATGTTAATGTTGAGCATGTGTTAACATGAAAGTGACAGGGTGTAGAGGATTGACATAACAGCTAGTGTTACAGCTCCGATGCCAGAGTACTGTCAGCTGTTCGTTAGTGTTTTGTATTATCAGCTCTCAGCAAGTGCTAATGTACTGTCTGCTCTGTGCTAGTACAAATGTACCTTCAGCTCTGAGTGAGTACTCATTTCTGTCATTAGTTCTCTGTGACTTTTTGTTTCTGGTGTGTTGCATCACAAAAGGTTTCACAATCTTCTCCCCTGCAAATCCCTAAATATATTCTTTAGGTCCTTTGATCTCTGATGATGTCACAGTTGACAACCTTAACAATGTAAATGTTGAGCGTGTGTTAACATTAAAGTGACGGGGAGAAGAGGATTGACATAACAGCTAGTGTTACAGCTCCGACGCCAGAGTACTGTCAGCTGTTAGTGAGTGCTATTGTACTTTCAGCTCTCAGCTAGTACTAATGTACTGTCTGCTCTCACCGAGTGGTAATTTACTGTCAGCACTGAGCTAGTACTATTGTTCTTTCAGCTCTCAGCTTGTACAAATGTACCCTCAGCTTTCAGCAAGTACTATTGTACTGTCTGCTCTCAGTGAGTGTACTGTCACCACTGAGCTAGTACTATTGTACTGTCAGTTCTCAAAATCTACTGATGTACCTTCAGCTCTGAGTGAGTACTCATTTCTTTCATTAGTTCTCTTTAACTTTTGGTTTCTGGTGTGTAGCATCACAGACGCTGTCACAATCTACTCCCCTGAAAATCCCTAAATTTATTATTTAGGTCCTTTGATCTCTGATGATGTCACAGTTGACAACCTTAACAATGTTAATGTTGAGCGTGTGTTAACATTAAAGTGACGGGGTGTAGAGGATTGACATAACAGCTAGTGTTATAGCTTCGAGGCCAGAGTTCTGTCAGCTTTTAGTTAGTGTTTTGTACTATCAGCTCTCAGCTGGTACCAATGTACTGTCTGCTCTCACCAAGTGCTAATTTACTGTCAGCTCTGAGGTAGTACTATTGTACTGTCTGCTCTGAGGTAGTACAAATGTACCTTCAGCTCTGAGTGAGTACTCATTTCTGTCATTAGTTTTCTTTGACTTTTTGTTTCTGCTGTGTAACATCACAGAAGGTTTCACAATCTGCTTCCCATTCAAATCCCTAAATTTATTATTTAGGTCCTTTGATCTCTGATGATGTCACAGTTGACAACCTTAACAATGTTAATGTTGAGCGTGTGTTAACATTAAAGTGACAGGGTGTAGAGGATTGACATAACAGCTAGTGTTACAGGTCCGAGGCAAGAGTACTGTCAGCTGTTAGTGAGTGCTATTGTACTATCAGCTATCACCTAGTACTAATATACTGTCTGCTCTCAGCGAGTACTATTGTACTGTCGGCTCTCACCAAGTACTAATGTACTGTCAGCTCTGAGCTAGTACTATTGTACTGTCTGCTCTCAGCTAGTACAAATGTACTTTCAGCTCTGAGTGAGTACTCATTTCTGTCATTAGTTCGCTTTGACTTTTTGTGTCTGGTGTGTAGCATCCCAGACGTCACAATTTGCTCCCCTGCAAATCCTTAAATATACTCTTTAGGTCCTTTGATGTCTGATGATGTCACAGTTGACAACCTTAACAATGTAAATGTTGAGCGTGTGTTAACATTAAAGTGACGGGGTGTAGAGGATTGACATAACAGCTAGTGTTACAGGTTCGAGGCAAGAGTACTGTCAGCTGTTATTGAGTACGATTGTACTATCAGCTCTCAGCTAGTACTAATGTACTGTCTGCTCTCACCGAGTGGTAATTTACTGTCAGCACTGAGCTAGTACTATTGTACTGTCAGTTCTCAAAATCTACTAATGTACCTTCAGCTCTGAGTGAGTACTCATTTCTGTCATTAGTTCGCTTTGACTTTTTGTGTCTGGTGTGTAGCATCCCAGACGTCACAATTTGCTCCCCTGCAAATCCTTAAATATACTCTTTAGGTCTTTTGATGTCTGATGATGTCACAGTTGACAACCTTAACAATGTAAATGTTGAGCGTGTGTTAACATTAAAGTGACGGGGTGTAGAGGATTGACATAACAGCTAGTGTTACAGGTCCGAGGCAAGAGTACTGTCAGCTGTTATTGAGTACGATTGTACTATCAGCTCTCAGCTAGTACTAATGTACTGTCTGCTCTCACCGAGTGGTAATTTACTTTCAGCACTGAGCTAGTACTATTGTACTGTCAGTTCTCAAAATCTACTAATGTACCTTCAGCTCTGAGTGAGTACTCATTTCTGTCATTAGTTCGCTTTGACTTTTTGTGTCTGGTGTGTAGCATCCCAGACGTCACAATTTGCTCCCCTGCAAATCCTTAAATATACTCTTTAGGTCCTTTGATGTCTGATGATGTCACAGTTGACAACCTTAACAATGTAAATGTTGAGCGTGTGTTAACATTAAAGTGACGGGGTGTAGAGGATTGACATAACAGCTAGTGTTACAGGTCCGAGGCAAGAGTACTGTCAGCTGTTATTGAGTAGTATTGTACTATCAGCTCTCAGCTAGTACTAATATAATGTCAGCTGTTAGTCAGTACTATTGTACTGTCTGCTCTCAGCGAGTGTATTGTCAGCACTGAGCTAGTACTCTTGTATTGTCAGTTCTCAAAATCTACCAATGTACCTTCAGCTCTGAGTGAGTACTCATTTCTGTCCTTAGTTCTCTGTGACTTTTTGTTTCTGGTGTGTTACATCACAGAAGGTTTCACATTCTGCTTCCCATTCAAATCCCTAAATATATTCTTTAGGTCCTTTGATCTCTGATGATGTCACAGTTGACAACCTTAACAATGTTAATGTTGAGCATGTGTTAACATGAAAGTGATGGGGTGTAGAGGATTGACATAACATGTAGTGTTATAGCTCTGAGGCTAGAGTACTGTCAGCTTTTAGTGAGTACTCCTGTATGTTCTACTCTCAGTTAGTACTAATGTACCTTCAGCTTTCAGCAAGTACTATCGTACTGTCTGCTCTCAGCTAGTACTCTTGTACTGTCAGTTCTCAAAATCTACTAATGTATGTTCAGCTCTTAGTGAGTACTCATTTTTGTCGTTAGTTCTCTTTGACTTTTTGTTTCTGGTGTGTAGCTTCACAGACGGTGTCAAAATCTGCTCCCCTGCAAATCCCTAAATATATTCTTTAAGTCCTTCAATGTTAACACACGCTCAACATTAACATTGTTAAGGTTCGCAACTGTGACATCATCAGACATCAAAGTGACGGGGTGTAGAGGATTGACAAAACAGCTAGTGTTACAGCTCCGAGGCCAGAGTACTGTCAGCTGTTAGTGAGTACTATTGTACTATCAGCTCTCAGCTAGTACTAATGTACTGTCTGCTCTCACCGAGTGGTAATTTACTGTCAGCACTGATCTAGTACTATTGTACTGTCTGTTCTCAGCTAGTACAAATGTACTTTCAGCTCTGAGTGAGTACTCATTTCTGTCATTAGTTCTCTGATTTTTTCTTTCTGGTGTGTAGCATCCCAGACGGTGTCACAATCTGCTCCCCTGCAAATCCCTAAATTTATTATTTAGGTCCTTTGATCTCTGATGATGTCACATTTGACAACCTTAACAATGTTAATGTTGAGCATGTGTTAACATGAAAGTGACAGGGTGTAGAGGATTGACATAACAGCTAGTGTTACAGCTCCGATGCCAGAGTACTGTCAGCTGTTCGTTAGTGTTTTGTATTATCAGCTCTCAGCAAGTGCTAATGTACTGTCTGCTCTGTGCTAGTACAAATGTACCTTCAGCTCTGAGTGAGTACTCATTTCTGTCATTAGTTCTCTGTGACTTTTTGTTTCTGGTGTGTTGCATCACAAAAGGTTTCACAATCTTCTCCCCTGCAAATCCCTAAATATATTCTTTAGGTCCTTTGATCTCTGATGATGTCACAGTTGACAACCTTAACAATGTAAATGTTGAGCGTGTGTTAACATTAAAGTGACGGGGAGAAGAGGATTGACATAACAGCAAGTGTTACAGCTCCGACGCCAGAGTACTGTCAGCTGTTAGTGAGTGCTATTGTACTATCAGCTCTCAGCTAGTACTAATGTACTGTCTGCTCTCACCGAGTGGTAATTTACTGTCAGCACTGAGCTAGTACTATTGTTCTTTCAGCTCTCAGCTTGTACAAATGTACCCTCAGCTTTCAGCAAGTACTATTGTACTGTCTGCTCTCAGTGAGTGTACTGTCACCACTGAGCTAGTACTATTGTACTGTCAGTTCTCAAAATCTACTGATGTACCTTCAGCTCTGAGTGAGTACTCATTTCTTTCATTAGTTCTCTTTAACTTTTGGTTTCTGGTGTGTAGCATCACAGACGCTGTCACAATCTACTCCCCTGAAAATCCCTAAATTTATTATTTAGGTCCTTTGATCTCTGATGATGTCACAGTTGACAACCTTAACAATGTTAATGTTGAGCGTGTGTTAACATTAAAGTGACGGGGTGTAGAGGATTGACATAACAGCTAGTGTTATAGCTTCGAGGCCAGAGTTCTGTCAGCTTTTAGTTAGTGTTTTGTACTATCAGCTCTCAGCTGGTACCAATGTACTGTCTGCTCTCACCAAGTGCTAATTTACTGTCTGCTCTGAGGTAGTACAAATGTACCTTCAGCTCTGAGTGAGTACTCATTTCTGTCATTAGTTTTCTTTGACTTTTTGTTTCTGCTGTGTAACATCACAGAAGGTTTCACAATCTGCTTCCCATTCAAATCCCTAAATTTATTATTTAGATCCTTTGATCTCTGATGATGTCACAGTTGACAACCTTAACAATGTTAATGTTGAGCGTGTGTTAACATTAAAGTGACAGGGTGTAGAGGATTGACATAACAGCTAGTGTTACAGCTCCGAGGCCAGAGTACCGTCAGCTGTTAGTGAGTGCTATTGTACTATCAGCTATCACCTAGTACTAATATACTGTCTGCTCTCAGCGAGTACTATTGTACTGTCGGCTCTCAGCAAGTACTAATGTACTGTCAGCTCTGAGCTAGTACTATTGTACTGTCTGCTCTCAGCTAGTACAAATGTACTTTCAGCTCTGAGTGAGTACTCATTTCTGTCATTAGTTCGCTTTGACTTTTTGTGTCTGGTGTGTAGCATCCCAGACGTCACAATTTGCTCCCCTGCAAATCCTTAAATATACTCTTTAGGTCCTTTGATGTCTGATGATGTCACAGTTGACAACCTTAACAATGTAAATGTTGAGCGTGTGTTAACATTAAAGTGACGGGGTGTAGAGGATTGACATAGCAGCTAGTGTTACAGGTCCGAGGCAAGAGTACTGTCAGCTGTTATTGAGTACGATTGTACTATCAGCTCTCAGCTAGTACTAATGTACTGTCTGCTCTCACCGAGTGGTAATTTACTTTCAGCACTGAGCTAGTACTATTGTACTGTCAGTTCTCAAAATCTACTAATGTACCTTCAGCTCTGAGTGAGTACTCATTTCTGTCATTAGTTCGCTTTGACTTTTTGTGTCTGGTGTGTAGCATCCCAGACGTCACAATTTGCTCCCCTGCAAATCCTTAAATATACTCTTTAGGTCCTTTGATGTCTGATGATGTCACAGTTGACAACCTTAACAATGTAAATGTTGAGCGTGTGTTAACATTAAAGTGACGGGGTGTAGAGGATTGACATAACAGCTAGTGTTACAGGTCCGAGGCAAGAGTACTGTCAGCTGTTATTGAGTAGTATTGTACTATCAGCTCTCAGCTAGTACTAATATAATGTCAGCTGTTAGTCAGTACTATTGTATACTGTCTGCTCTCAGCGAGTGTATTGTCAGCACTGAGCTAGTACTCTTGTATTGTCAGTTCTCAAAATCTACCAATGTACCTTCAGCTCTGAGTGAGTACTCATTTCTGTCCTTAGTTCTCTGTGACTTTTTGTTTCTGGTGTGTTACATCACAGAAGGTTTCACATTCTGCTTCCCATTCAAATCCCTAAATATATTCTTTAGGTCCTTTGATCTCTGATGATGTCACAGTTGACAACCTTAACAATGTTAATGTTGAGCATGTGTTAACATGAAAGTGACGGGGCTTAGAGGATTGACATAACATGTAGTGTTATAGCTCTGAGGCTAGAGTACTGTCAGCTTTTAGTGAGTACTCCTGTATGTTCTACTCTCAGTTAGTACTAATGTACCTTCAGCTTTCAGCAAGTACTATCGTACTGTCTGCTCTCAGCTAGTACTCTTGTACTGTCAGTTCTCAAAATCTACTAATGTATGTTCAGCTCTTAGTGAGTACTCATTTTTGTCGTTAGTTCTCTTTGACTTTTTGTTTCTGGTGTGTAGCTTCACAGACGGTGTCAAAATCTGCTCCCCTGCAAATCCCTAAATATATTCTTTAAGTCCTTCAATGTTAACACACGCTCAACATTAACATTGTTAAGGTTCGCAACTGTGACATCATCAGACATCAAAGTGACGGGGTGTAGAGGATTGACAAAACAGCTAGTGTTACAGCTCCGAGGCCAGAGTACTGTCAGCTGTTAGTGAGTACTATTGTACTATCAGCTCTCAGCTAGTACTAATGTACTGTCTGCTCTCACCGAGTGGTAATTTACTGTCAGCACTGAGCTAGTACTATTGTACTGTCTGTTCTCAGCTAGTACAAATGTACTTTCAGCTCTGAGTGAGTACTCATTTCTGTCATTAGTTCTATGATTTTTTCTTTCTGGTGTGTAGCATCCCAGACGGTGTCACAATTTGCTCCCCTGCAAATCCCTAAATATATTATTTAGGTCCTTTGATCTCTGATGATGTCACATTTGACAACCTTAACAATGTTAATGTTGAGCATGTGTTAACATGAAAGTGACAGGGTGTAGAGGATTGACATAACAGCTAGTGTTACAGCTCCGAGGCCAGAGTACTGTCAGCTGTTAGTGAGTGCTATTGTACTATCAGCTCTCAGCTAGTACTAATGTACTGTCTGCTCTCATCGAGTGGTAATTTACTGTCAGCACTGAGCTAGTACTATTGTTCTTTCAGCTCTCAGCTTGTACAAAAGTACCCTCAGCTTTCAGCAAGCACTATTGTACTGTCTGCTCTCAGTGAGTGAACTGTCACCACTAAGCTAGTACTATTGTACTGTCAGTTCTCAAAATCTACTGATGTACCTTCAGCTCTGAGCGAGTACTCATTTCTTTCATTAGTTCTCTTTAACTTTTGGTTTCTGGTGTGTAGCATCACAGACGCTGTCACAATCTACTCCCCTGAAAATCCCTAAATTTATTATTTAGGTCCTTTGATCTCTGATGATGTCACAGTTGACAACCTTAACAATGTTAATGTTGAGCGTGTGTTAACATTAAAGTGACGGGGTGTAGAGGATTGACATAACAGCTAGTGTTACAGCTTCGAGGCCAGAGTTCTGTCAGCTTTTAGTTAGTGTTTTGTACTATCAGCTCTCAGCTGGTACCAATGTACTGTCTGCTCTCACCAAGTGCTAATTTACTGTCAGCTCTGAGGTAGTACAAATGTACCTTCAGCTCTGAGTGAGTACTCATTTCTGTCATTAGTTTTCTTTGACTTTTAGTTTCTGCTGTGTAACATCACAGAAGGTTTCACAATCTGCTTCCCATTCAAATCTCTAAATTTATTATTTAGATCCTTTGATCTCTGATGATGTCACAGTTGACAACCTTAAAAATGTAAATGTTGAGCATGTGTTAACATTAAAGTGACGGGGTGTAGAGGATTGACATAACAGCTAGTGTTACAGGTCCGAGGCAAGAGTACTGTCAGCTGTTATTGAGTAGTATTGTACTATCAGCTCTCAGCTAGTACTATTGTACTGTCTACTCTCAGCTAGTACAAAATGTACCTTCAGCTCTGAGTGAGTACTCATTTCTGTCATTAGTTCTCTGATTTTTTCTTTCTGGTGTGTAGCATCCCAGACGCTGTCACAATCTGCTCCCCTGCAAATCCCAAAATAAGTTATTTAGGTCCTTTGATCTCTGATGATGTCACAGTTGACAACCTTAACAATGTAAATGTTGAGCATGTGTTAACATGAAAGTGACAGTGTGTAGAGGATTGAGATAACAGCTTGTGTTAAAGCTCCGATGCCAGAGTACTGTCAGCTGTTAGTGAGTGCGATTGTACAATCAGCTCTCAGCTAGTACTAATGTACTGTCTGCTCTCACCGAGTGGTAATTTACTGTCAGCACTGAGCTAGTACTATTGTTCTTTCAGCTCTCTGCTTGTACAAATGTACCCTCAGCTTTCAGCAAGCACTATTGTACTGTCTGCTCTCAGTGAGTGTACTGTCACCACTAAGCTAGTACTATTGTACTGTCAGTTCTCAAAATCTACTGATGTACCTTCAGCTCTGAGTGAGTACTCATTTCTTTCATTAGTTCTCTTTAACTTTTGGTTTCTGGTGTGTAGCATCACAGACGCTGTCACAATCTACTCCCCTGAAAATCCCTAAATATTTTATTTAGGTCCTTCAATGTTAACACACGCTCAACATTAACATTGTTAAGGTTCTCAACTGTGACATCATCAGACATCAAAGTGACGGGGTGTAGAGGATTTACATAACAGCTAGTGTTACTGCTCCGAGGCCAGAGTACCGTCAGCTGTTAGTGAGTGCTATTGTACTATCAACTATCAGCTAGCACGAATGTACTGTCTGCTCTCACCAAGTGCTAATTTACTGTCTGCTCTGAGGTAGTACAAATGTACCTTCAGCTCTGAGTGAGTACTCATTTCTGTCATTAGTTTTCTTTGACTTTTTGTTTCTGCTGTGTAACATCACAGAAGGTTTCACAATCTGCTTCCCATTCAAATCCCTAAATTTATTATTTAGGTCCTTTGATCTCTGATGATGTCACAGTTGACAACCTTAACAATGTTAATGTTGAGCGTGTGTTAACATTAAAGTGACAGGGTGTAGAGGATTGACATAACAGCTAGTGTTACAGCTCCGAGGCCAGAGTACCGTCAGCTGTTAGTGAGTGCTATTGTACTATCAGCTATCACCTAGTACTAATATACTGTCTGCTCTCAGCGAGTACTATTGTACTGTCGGCTCTCAGCAAGTACTAATGTACTGTCAGCTCTGAGCTAGTACTATTGTACTGTCTGCTCTCAGCTAGTACAAATGTACTTTCAGCTCTGAGTGAGTACTCATTTCTGTCATTAGTTCTCTGATTTTTTCTTTCTGATGTGTAGCATCCCAGACGGTGTCACAATCTGCTCCCCTGCAAATCCCTAAATAAATTATTTAGGTCCTTTGATCTCTGATGATGTCACAGTTGACAACCTTAACAATGTAAATGTTGAGCATGTGTTAACATGAAAGTGACAGTGTGTAGAGGATTGACATAACAGCTAGTGTTACAGCTCCGATGCCAGAGTACTGTCAGCTGTTAGTCAGCTGTTAGTGAGTGCGATTGTACTATCAGCTCTCAGCTAGTACTAATGTACTGTCTGCTCTCACCGAATGGTAATTTACTGTCAGCACTGAGCTAGTACTATTGTTCTTTCAGCTCTCATCTTGTACAAATGTACCCTCAGCTTTCAGCAAGTACTATTGTACTGTCTGCTCTCAGTGAGTGTACTGTCACCACTGAGCTAGTACTATTGTACTGTCAGTTCTCAAAATCTACTGATGTACCTTCAGCTCTGAGCGAGTACTCATTTTTGTCATTAGTTCGCTTTGACTCCTTGTTTCTGGTGTGTAGCTTCACAGACGGTGTCAAAATCTGCTCCCCTGCAAATCCCTAAATATATTATTTAGGTCCTTCAATGTTAAAACACGCTCAACATTAACATTGTTAAGGTTCTCAACTGTGACATCATCAGACATCAAAGTGACGGGGTGTAGAGGATTGACATAACAGCTAGTGTTACAGCTCCGAGGCCAGAGTACCGTCAGCTGTTAGTGAGTGCTATTGTACTATCAACTATCAGCTAGTACGAATGTACTGTCTGCTCTCACCAAGTGCTAATTTACTGTCTGCTCTGAGGTAGTACAAATGTACCTTCAGCTCTGAGTGAGTACTCATTTCTGTCATTAGTTCTCTTTGACTTTTTGTGTCTGGTGTGTAGCATCCCAGACGTCACAATTTGCTCCCCTGCAAATCCCTAAATATACTCTTTAGGTCCTTTGATGTCTGATGATGTCACAGTTGACAACCTTAACAATGTAAATGTTGAGCGTGTGTTAACATTAAAGTGACGGGGTGTAGAGGATTGACATAACAGCTAGTGTTACAGGTCCGAGGCAAGAGTACTGTCAGCTGTTATTGAGTAGTATTGTACTATCAGCTCTCAGCTAGTACTAATGTACTGTCTGCTCTCAGCGAGTGTATTGTCAGCACTGAGCTAGTACTCTTGTATTGTCAGTTCTCAAAATCTACCAATGTACCTTCAGCTCTGAGTGAGTAGTCATTTCTGTCATTAGTTCTCTGTGACTTTTTGTTTCTGGTGTGTTACATCACAGAAGGTTTCACATTCTGCTTCCCATTCAAATCCCTAAATATATTCTTTAGGTCCTTTGATCTCTGATGATGTCACAGTTGACAACCTTAACAATGTTAATGTTGAGCATGTGTTAACATGAAAGTGACGGAGTGTAGAGGATTCACATAACATGTAGTGTTATAGCTCTGAGGCTAGAGTACTGTCAGCTTTTAGTGAGTACTCCTGTATGTTCTACTCTCAGTTAGTACTAATGTACCTTCAGCTTTCAGCAAGTACTATCGTACTGTCTGCTCTCAGCTAGTGCTATTGTACTGTCAGTTCTCAAAATCTACTAATGTATGTTCAGCTCTGAGTCAGTACTCATTTCTGTCATTAGTTCTCTTTGACTTCTTGTTTCAGGTGTGTAGCTTCACAGACGGTGTCAAAATCTGCTCCCCTGCAAATCCCTAAATATATTATTTAGGTCCTTTGATCTCTGATGATGTCACAGTTGACAACCTTAACAATGTTAATGTCGAGAGTGTGTTAACATTAAAGTGACGGGGTGTAGAGGATTGACATAACAGCTAGTGTTACAGGTCCGAGGCAAGAGTACTGTCAGCTGTTATTGAGTAGTATTGTACTATCAGCTCTCAGCTAGTACTATTGTACTGTCTACTCTCAGCTAGTACAAAATGTACTTTCAGCTCTGAATGAGTACTCATTTCTGTCATTAGTTCTCTTTAACTTTTGGTTTCTGGTGTGTAGCAGCACAGACGCTGTCACAATCTGCTCCCCTGCAAATCCCTAAATATATTCTTTAAGTTCTTCAATGTTAACACACGCTCAACATTAATATTGTTAAGGTTCTCAACTGTGACATCATCAGACATCAAAGTGACGGGGTGTAGAGGATTGACATAACAGCTAGTGTTACAGCTCCGAGGCCAGAGTACTGTCAGCTGTTAGTGAGTACTATTGTACTATCAGCTCTCAGCTAGTACTAATGTACTGTCTGCTCTCAGCGAGTGTATTGTCAGCACTGAGCTAGTACTATTGTACTGTCAGTTCTCAAAATCTACTAATGTACCTTCAGCTCTGAGTGAGTACTCATTTCTGTCATTAGTTCTCTTTAACTTTTGGTTTCTGGTGTGTAGCATCACAGACGCTGTCACAATCTGCTCCCCTGCAAATCCCTAAATATATTCTTTATGTCCTTTGATCTCTGATGATGTCACAGTTGACAACCTTAACAATGTTAATGTTGAGCATGTGTTAACATGAAAGTGACGGGGTGTAGAGGATTGACATAACAAGTAGTGTTATAGCTCTGAGGCTAGAGTACTGTCAGCTGTTAGTAAGTGCTATTGTACTATCAGCTCTCAGCGAGAACTATTGTACTGTCTGCTTTCAGCTCGTACAAATGTACATTAAGCTCTGAGTGAGTACTCATTTCTGTCATTTATTCTCTTTGACTTTTTGTTTCTAGTGTGTAGCATCACAGACGTTGTCAAAATCTGCTCCACTGCAAATCCCTAAATATACTATTTATGTCCTTTGATCTCTGATGATGTCACAGTTGACAACCTTAACAATGTTAATGTTGAGCATGTGTTAACATCACAGTGACGGGGTGTATACGATTGACATAACAGCTAGTGTTACAGCTCTGAGGCCAAACTTTCCGTTTTTAGTATGTGAAAGCAATATTAAATGTTATTCTAGATTTTACAATAAGCCATTGGATAGAATCTAATCTAGACTTTTCTCGCATCATTTCTTTTTTGGATGAGTATTAGCACAAATTTCTAAATTTCCTCCAAAGTTAGGCAGCAGGCAGTCCAGTATAATAGTTAATGTCTTTAAGTTAATTTGGAGTCCAGTTAGTTATTGGAGGCTTTGGTAGACTTGTAGGAAATTCCAGTCCTCGACTATCGAGCATTCAGTTGAGACCTCAGAGAAACAGCTGCCAACGTCCGCTGAGGCTAGGACCGTCTTCATGGTAGTGTGGAATCAACCCCAGTCACCACACGCATCCCATAGGGACCACACGGGGCATCCAAGGAACGAGATCTCCGATCAGAAGTGGGGCACCAGGTCGAGTTAGACAGGTCCAGAGGGCAAAGGGTGGAATGACGTGTAGCTCAACAGAGAGACAGGAAGAGGGAAAGAAAGAGAGAGAGGGAGAGGGAAAGAGAGCAGAAGAGAAGAGATAACAGTTAGGTATGATCACAGTCAGATAATATATGAGGTGAATGTATGTTTAGTGTAGAGTGCAGCAGGGACTCCGGAAGGACTAACTATGACAGCCTAACTAAAAGGGTGAGCCAGAAGGAAACACAGACATAAGGGCTCCCTGGGATGTAGAGCTACCAATCACTTCACCATCAGCAAACCTGAGTGATCAATGAGAGTGGAACACCAAACTCCACTGGAGAGCATGTGGAGTAATCGCCATTTAGATCTACATACTGATAAGGATCAGTAAGATAACTCTTCCCTTAATTCCTACAGTATTTTTTAATCTGTGAAGGAGAATGCTATGATCAATAATGATAACCTCTGTTGTAGTCTCCCAGTCATCTGGAAGCTCGTCCTGACCACCCAGAACCTGCCTCAACTTCTGCCTGAATACCTCACAAGTTTCTTCATTCTTTAGCTTCCACTACTTGGTCTTCTTTTATGTCTTTCCTCTCTTCTTCTTCCTGACCTCCAGAGTCATCTTACACACCACCATGTGGTGCTGTCTGGCTACACTCCCTCCTACCACCACTTCGCAGTCACTAACCTCTCTCAAATGACCCCGTCTACATAGGATGTAGTCCACCTGCGTACTCCTACCTCCACTCTTGTATGTCACTCTGTGTTCCTCTCTCTTCTGGAAGTAAGTGTTGACTACAGCCATTTCCATCCTCTTAGCAAAGTCCACCACCATTTGTCCTTCCAGATTCCTTTCCTTTACAACGAACCTGCCCATCACCTCCTCATCACCTCTGTTGCCCTCACCAACATGCCCGTTGAAGTCTGCTCCAACAACTAGTCCCTCTCCTCTGGGGATACTCTCTATGACCTCATCAAACTCACTCCAGAATCTCTCCTTCTCTTCTAACTGACTACATTCACCATCACCCCTTTGATTTGTAGCTTTAGGCTCATCACCCTGTCTGAGACTGTTTTCACCTCTAGAGTTTGTTCACAAACTCCCCCTTCAGGATCACTCATTCTGTATCCTCCTCCAATACTACGTGCCTTGCTGCCCTTCCACTCTTTCTCCTGCACACATAGTGCATCTACCTTCCTTCTCTCCATCATGTCTGCCAGCTCTCTGCCTTTAAGAGTCCCTATTCTCAGATCTATGCTCCTGCCTTTCCTCTTCTCTCTCTGTCCATGAACCCTTCTGCCTCCTCTCCTTCTTCGACCAACAATTTCCACTGGCACCCTGTAGATTAACAGCATCAGTGGTGGTCATTGTTAACCCAGGCCTCGACCGATCCGGTATGAAATTCTTCTGGACGATTCACATGGTTGTTTTTGGAAAGTTTTACGTCGGATGCCCTTCCTGACGCAACCCTCTCTATTTATCCGGACTTAGGACCGACACAGAAGTCACTGGCTTGCAACCCCTGTGGTTAGATTTTTAACAATGTTTCTCAGGTGAAAAAAGGCAGTTTTAGATATTTCTTTGATGTATGAAGTAAAGGAGATATCCTGGTCAAAGATAACTCCGAGATTTCTTACAGTACCTGAGGCCAGTACTAAGTCATCAAGGGTGAGAATGTGATTAGACATAGTGTCTCTGATTTTTAGGCCCAAACAAAATAACCTCTGTCTTGTCTGGATTTAGGAGAAGGAAATTGGAGAACATCCAGGCCTTTATGTCTTTTAAGCAGCTTGAAGTTTGACTAATTGATTAGTTTCTTCTGGTTTCATAGATAAGTATAGCTGGGTATCATCTGCATAACAATGGAAATTTATAGAGTGTTTCCTAATAATATTGCCTGAAGGGGGACATATATAAAGTGAAAAGAATTGTCCAAGCACAGATCCCTGTGGAATTCCATAGCTAACTTTGCTGTGCATGGAAGATTCATCATTAACATGTACAAACCTAAATCTATCTGATAGATACGATTTAAACCACTCTAGTGCTGTTCCTTTGATCCCAATGACATGTTCCAGTCTGTGTAATAAAATGTTGTGATCTATAGTGTTGAATGCAGCACTAAGATCTTACAAGACAAATATAGAAAGTAGTTCATTGTCTGATGCTAATTGAAGATCATTAGTGACCTTTACCAGTGCTGTTTCTGTACTATGATGTACTCTAAATCCTGACTGGAAATCTTTACATATTGCTGCGCAGGTGGTCACATATTTGCATAGAAACTACCTTTTCCAGAATTTTAGCGATAAAGGGCAGATTGGATATTGGTCTATAATTCACTGAAACCCCTGGGGTTGTTCTTATTTGCCTCTATTAATGAGGAGTAATATGAGGTTCTAGCTTTACGGAGGGCTTTTTTAAAAAATATATTATTAAACTACCTTTCCAGGCTAGGCAATATTCATCTAAATTGGTGGAATGCCACCTCCTTTCCAGCTTATGTGATTCTGCTTTAAGCTACGGATTTGTGAATTGTACCATGGAGCTAACTTCCTCTGATTCACTAGCTTCTTTTTCAGAGGAGTAAAAGTATTAAGTATTGCTCCGAGTGAAGCACCAGTACTATTAACAAGATAGTCCACTTGTGCTGGAGTGACGTTAAAATAACTCCCTTACTCTGTGTTGGTACATGGCTCCGAAATAAAAGATGGAATCAGTTCCTTAAATTTGTCGACAGCATTTTCACATAAAAAGTTTGGTACTGTAAATTCAAATGTTATTAAAAAATGGTCAGATAAAAGAGGGTTTTGGGGAAAAACTATTAAATGATCAATTTCAACACCGTATGTCGGAATAAGATCAAGGGTGTGATTAAAACAGTGAGTGGGTTTATTTACATTTTGGGTAAAACAAATTTAGTCTAATAGTGACTTAAATGTAGTGTTGAGGCAGTTATCATCAATATCTACATGTTGGATATTATATTAAATAAGACACTATTAAAGTCACCAACTATAATGACTTTATCTGTACTAAGAACTTAATCAGATAGAAAGTCTGAGAATTCAGTTAAAAACTCACGAGGACGGTACACAATAACAAACAGGACTGACTTTCGATTTTTTCAGTTGGGATCAGAGAGGCTAAGAGTGAGGCTCTCAAATGAATTAAAACTGTGTTTAGGTCTGGGGTTGATTTATAAACTTGAGTGGTAGACTGCTGCTACTCTCTGTTCTCAGACTGCAGGTTTACTTGTGGTTCCTAGAGTAGAATGGGTGGCAGAGCCTTTAGCTATCAAGCCCCTCTCCTGTGGAACCAGCTCCCACTTCAGGTTCAGGAGGCAGACACCCTCTCTACATTTAAGACTAGACTTAAAACTTTCCTTTTTTATAAAGCTTATAGTTAGAGATGGATCAGGTGACTCTGAACCATCTCTTAGTTCTGCTGATATAGGTTAGTCTGCTGGGGGACCTTTACTGATAAACTGAGCTCCTCTCCTCTCTCCTTTCTCCTATATCAATGCAAATGTCACCAGTTCATGTCATTAACTTTGTGTCTTCTCTCTTTGTTGTGTTTCCTCCTCTCTGTCTCCCTCTCTCTGTACTTTTCTGAAGTCCAGAATCCAGTTGACCTGCCCAAAGTTCTTGCTGCTTGTTGTTGTGCCTTCTGTTCTTTTCTCTCTCCTCTTTCCACTTACCCTAACTGGTCGAGGCAGATGGCCGCCCACCCTGAGCCTGATTCTGCTGGAGGTTTCTTCCTCTAAAGGGAGTTCTTCCTCTCCACTGTTGCCTAAGCTTGCTCAAATTGTATTGTTGGGTTTTCTATATAATTTTTTTGTATAAATATTTTCTGTAAGGTCTTAAACCTTAAACACTGTAAGGTTGAGATGATTTATGTTGTGATACAAAGCAAATAAAATAGAATTGAATTGAAATTGAATTTGAATGAGATAACTTGTGTTGCCTTCTGGTAATTGTTTTAAATAAACTGAACTGAAACTGAATTAAGTGTTTCTACTGATTAATGGACACTGTGGTATGTGAGGTTGTAATTGTTTAATCCATGTTTAGGTATGTCTTTAGTATCGGGGGAGGAGATGTATACAGGATTGACATAATACTTCATGTTTGTTTGAATGTATTGAACTGTTAAGAAGTAAAGAAGTTAGATGTGAGTTTGGGTCACTTGTGAATGAACAGGGTTATTGTTCAGCTGTTGTCAGACAGGAGATATATGATATCATATCGTCAGGCTTTGGCTGTTTCTTTCCAATCAATTTGAATCACATATCATTTCGGCCCTGTGAGCTCATAGAAGATTCATAAGTGACATAGTGTGCTTGACTTTTATGCTTGGTGAGTGACTTCACACGTAATGCCACAGTCTGTATTTTAGTGTATTCATTCATCTGTTACCTGACCTTACAATGATTATTTGACATTATCATGAGATGAACATGTGTGACCTAGACAGTAGAACGGGAACTAACAGCTGTGAGTAGTCTGTGGTTTTATGTTAATGTCCTGTATCATCCTGGATATAATCTGCACGTAGCACACCAGGTTTACCTTTGAAGGGCCACATATTCAAAGTTGGAGTTAGCTCATCCTGCCATGTTATTGTAATCTAACTTTCTGTTGTTTTTTTTGTGGGTAAAATATTATTTATGGTGTCATTTGCTTCGAGGAGACAACTTTCTCCATGTTTTTGCACTTAATAAATGCTGGAAGTGAAATTATACGTCTGACTTTGTGTTTGTATTCTACCATAGCTCTGTTTTACCATTACTTCACCACTAGATGGTGGTCACATCTCACTGTGACTTCCAGCATACTTCTATTTTCAGTGGGCATCTGAATACTTTCTCAAGTCAATATACTTGAGAAGGTATGTGACATAATACAGAGCATTCAGCAGTTTTCATACAATTAGCTGCATGATGATTAGGTGTCTCATCACAAAACAAAAATACAATGTCAATCTGTCATATAGACTAAACTGTCCACATTGGGAGTGTCTATTCTACAAGATAGAAGAAAATAAATGTGAAGGGATAGGAGGCATGCATCATGTAAGGGACAAAGTTTTGAGGAAAAACTGTACAGCAGCACCTCATGTCTTCGCCAATTATTTCACCTTAAATGTTTACATAGGTCGTTAGTCTCTACTTGCCTATAGTTTGGCTACATCGAATTAGAAAAACTAGTTGGTTAGGTCTAGCAAAAAAGTGTTTTGTTGTGTCAGTGTAGGATATTTCATCATTAATTATTATTATTATTATTAATATTATCATTATAGCAATAATAAATGTGTTTAAGACTGAATGGATAAAAACACACCCGTTACATAATTTCTGTGGCTAGTAGAGGCTACATACTGTAACTATGACATGTTACTGTCACATAAAGCGCAATTTCTAGATGTTCCATGTCAGCTCTTAAAGTGTAGTGGAGTGTAGAAGGACGAGTAACCTCATATTTAAGTTTTTGAAAGCATGTGTGATTTTGTACATATAGAAAAACCTGCAACAGTACAACAGTCATGTTATCTTAAGCAAGGATAACTTTATTAATGCTCAGTTAGCAAAATTATCTCTAAAATTACATTAGAAACATCTAAACACAAAGTAAACTATTCTGTTGAAAAGTTTCTCGTGTAAGAAGAGGTAAACGTCAGATACATAGAGAAACATATTGTCTGCACACACTCTCCCTCCCCATCTCTTGTCCAACACTAGCAATAGCATGCAGTCATCTAGGATATCAGGTTCAAACTAAATCCAGTGCCAGCTAAAATCTCTTTAGACTCTTATCCCAGAGCACGTTTACCATAAATAATTTATTATATTGAAATATTTTCATGCGAGTAAACAAAGGACAAAAACTTCAGATGCCTCAAATACATCAAAGCAATTGGGAGTACAAGGGAGACCTAGGATCTATGAAAATATATTCAACAGATATACAGATTGAGACAAAAAATATATAAATACATTTACACCTATTTATGTACATATGTACATCAGCAATATATCACCCATGTGAATATCACAAATTATTTAGAAATCTCCTCTTTAAGATGCCTTGTGTCAAAATGCGAACACCTTTGTGGTAGTTTGGTTAGTTTCAAAGACATGGTACCCTGTGCTTAGGTTTTAGGTACATGCAGTGATAGCAGCACAAAATGTATTGAACCAAATAATCTGACACATCAGTTGTTTTGTTGATAAAGTGCATGATGCAGATATTTGCCGACATATATGGTAGACCAAAAAACAGAAATGCCCTGGTTTATAAAGATAGAGATAATACTTCGAAGCATAAAACGATGGCTGATATCTTATAGTCAGTGGTTTGTCATCAACAGCTCGAATATTGTACAGTGTGATACAGCGTAAATATCTGTATCTTAGTCACTTTACAGAATTAACAGTAAAAAGATTGTGGCTACTTGTTGATTGTGGCTTGAGCCAAGAATGCTACAATACATAGACCTAAAGATCCACTCCTTAATTCTAATAAAATCACCAAGTCTTGAATTTAATATAATTATTTTCACATAACAAGTCACAATTCTGACTCCATATTTTATACTTTGACTCAAAAAGTGACTGTCATTTAGAATCTTGTAATTTCTATTTAAAATCTCATAAATTGGACGAGTTTATGAAATGTTTTTTTGTTTGGTTTTTCCAAATGGAAACAGGTGTCCACTGGAATTTACATCAAATTATAAACTCATCACAACTATGTCACCACCATGTTATTTCCAGATTTGTTCTTGAACATTTCAAATAAATGAATAGCATGAAAATAAGATAATAATAATAATCTCAAATGTTTCTAGAATTTGTATCACATTTGATCATTCTTTTAGGAAGATGGGGTAACAAGTTGTTGGGAAATTACAGTGTCAAGAAAAAACTGAAACTGTATCTTAAAATGAGAAAAATCTCCAGCCTGATATGTTGTTGAACACAACTCGACGTCTGACTCATTATGTTCATGGTAAAGAACATAATTTGCAGACATAATCACTGGCCATGATATTTATAATTGTCTGTTAATAACAGTCCTGTTTTGACTGTTTGTATAGATGATAGCTGATAAAAAATTTCTTAAATAATGATTAGCTGTTAGTGTCACATATTGACAGACATAATTTATAATTTGAATACATCTTTTAAAACTCTATAATAAATTTGTCTTTAAAGTGGCATATTTACATATTTGTAAGCTCATAGTTATTGCATTACATAAGATTGAACACGTTTATACCCTGTTTTCCGGTCACAGCACAGCGTAATAAGCCTGTGTC
Organism: Anabas testudineus; assembly: GCF_900324465.2. NCBI lineage: Eukaryota > Metazoa > Chordata > Actinopteri > Anabantiformes > Anabantidae > Anabas > Anabas testudineus. Next base: position 151,118 of record NC_046624.1, read on the forward strand.
TGTGAGAGAAATAAATATGTATGATATATAAACAAAAACAACATTAATTATGTGCACATTCGAACGACAATTTTTCTTTGAATTTCTATTTTATCAATAAATTAAATATGTACCTGAATACATCAAGAGTTTTGTTTAGTTTCCTTCTCGTTGAGAAAAAAAGAAAAATGAGTAGGGCACTTGACCTTTCAAAGGAACCTAGCTAGTGGAAGAGCTGACATTTAGATGGATATTGTGTAGGAATCAACAGGCTCTGACAGATGAGTGTCCACTTGTGCAGTGGTGGAAGTCTTTGAGGAACAGTATGACTTCGCTGGCATGCCTTTCACTCCTGCAGTGGAATCAAAATGTCCCGTAGGGTTTCACAAACCACATTGTACATGCTCTAAAAACTAGTAGAAATATTTATGTACCACAAACCTACCATAGCTGGACAAATCTACATTAGGCAAAATACAAAATACAAAGAACTCCTGGATAAAAATAAAGTTGAAACCCCAACATCAAAGTATCAAGGCTGGGGTAAAAGCTCTGATGCTTCATAATGCATCTTTACTCTACTCCTATGACACTACATCTTAACACCTCACCATCTCTTTGCCACAGAGGAGTGAAGCAGGATGTCACCACTCTCTGAGTCTATTTGGTTAGTGTCTTTTAGAGGAGAAAAAACAGTCCCTATGTGCCAGTCCTGACTATGGCATTGGTTCACAACAATCCCCCCGAAATTAGAGCATTTGGTGACGTGTTTGTTTCATTCAAACCTGCTTCATTTTATAAGGTCGCTTATAATCAGCATGCATTAGGAGGAGTAACAGTCTCTCTGTGTAGTTTCAGCTCGTCAGTGCAGGTTTGAATTCTGTTTTTAACATCGATACACTTAACACAACTCGACGTCTGACTCATTATTAAAATCTAACCTTCAGAGGAGTTTGTGCTCTTTTTTCCACGAGTTGTCATCTGAACAGAGCTTAGGTGTCCTATAAAACCTGCCGAGGTGTGTATGTAACCCCCCAGAGGAGAAATGTGCGTATGACATGAATAAATAATAAATAAAATCTTAAAGCTGATTAACTCCAAAACAAAACAGAAGCTACAGCCGTGATGCTCTTGAATTGGATCTATAAAACGCTGATAATGCCCTGGTTCTGTATTGGGGAGGTTGTGTTTCGGGTATTTTTCCCCATAGATTTGTAGCTGTACCTGGAAAATGTTATGAACAACCAACATAACTGGAAAACACACTCATGAGACGTCATTATAAACACACAGTGGCAGTATAAATAGTCCTAAGATGTTGGTGCTCACTTGCATAACTGAGCTCTCTGTCTGAAGACGTTGTGGACCTTTGTTTGTTTAAACAACTCAACAAATTTTCATTATCTGTACCATAACACTACACTACACCTTCCCACACATGTACGTCATTGCTTTTATCATTATTACTCTCAACTAGTAGATCTCAAAGACCCACCTTTCCTCTCAGGAAAGGTTAGCAGCTACAGAATATTACAACCTTCACATCTAAATCTACTGTTAATACAGGAATTCTTTCTTCACACAACAGAAGCAAACAGTACTTTTTTTGTGTTGATGTTGTCCTCTGTGCTTCTCTGTGTGAAGGCGTGTAATGAGTCCATCGCTGCTCTTGAAATCAATTCAATACTCTGGTCATGAGCAAATATCAGAGCAGCTCAATATTGCACTCAGCAGAAAGACAAGATCAGAAAAGAACAGAGTGGGATCTTTTCTTGCAGGAAATATCAGACCTGTGCAATTCATTCTTGCTGTTGATTATCTACTAACAACACCATCACTATAATACAACTAGGTTTAATATCTGTGTGTGTGTGTGTGTGTGTGTGTGTGTGTGTGTGTGTGTGTGTGTGTGTGTGTGTGTGTGTGTTTGTATGTGCGTGTGTGCTTGAGTGTTTGTGCATCAGTCGTCCCGGCAGGTTGGCAGGTTGACGAAGGTGAAGATGTTGTACTCGATGAGGCAGGAGAAACACAGGAAGACTGAATAGAGGAGGAGACACATGAGACCCAGACGTCTGTCCAACGTCCACTTATTTATGTGAACTCCTAGGACCTGGACAGAGAGAACACACAGAGAACTCAGAAAGCTGTCAGAGGCAGAAAGTGTCCTTCTCACTGAGCTGGTGATAAGATACACTGTTGTATACTCACTGTCAGAAACACTGATGCCAGCAGGAGTCCCACAGAGAAGATCAGGCCTTTGCTATTCAGCTTGATCTGTAAGAACGTAATGTGTGAGACATTGCTTCACTTTTCATTATGATGAAAAAGAAACTGAACAAGGACCAAAAAGTGTTTTGAAAGAATCCTTTCATCACACCTGGGACTGTGTGGGCTGCCATCTAGCAGTATCAGTGTAGTACCACTAATGTGCTAATACTGTATTTCAGAATCTTCTCAGGTTGTAATTAAAAAAAGGAGGAATTTGCACAGTTTGAGGTGTAACAATTTTTAAGTTAATGAGCTAAACCCTAATGGCATACATACATATATATATAAATATATATATATATATATATATATATATATATATATAATATATATATATATATATATATATATATATATATATATATATATATATATATATATATACTTGTGTAGTAGTATTCCAATCGTTCCCTGTTCTCATCTCTTGTCCATGAATGTCTTATTCTTGTTCTATTTGCAAGAAACACCTGATGTCAAAACTAGAGATTGATGAGGTACAACACAAATCCTACGGCAAGGGGGAGCCAGGACATATATAGACATCAAAAGGTAAACATGAAACAAAAGACCAACATTTCAGCTTTTATTTCATATTTAATGGGGGATGGGGTGATGTTCAGTGCCTAGGATATTTTTTTATGACATGCTTTTTAATGGCCTGTTCTCTGAGTTGCTGGGAGTGTTCTTTTGTCTTCATGGTGTAATGGTAACCAAGAATACTGATTAACCAGTGACTGGACCTTCCAGACACAAGTGTCTTTATACTGCAATCACTTGAGACACATTCACTGCACTCAGGTGATCCTCATTTCACTAACTGTGGGACTACTAGCACCAAATATCTGGATCTCTGTTGGATTAGTTCTTAGTTCTAGTTAGTTTTTAAAGGGGGTGAATATTAATGCAAACACTGATTTCAGACCTTTTGAGGCTCTTTTTTCCAGCCTTGTCTTCTTATTCTTCTTGCTAATGAGTGATTTGCATCAGATTGTGATACCTTCACGTCTGCCCTCTGGAGTTTGTTGCTGATGTCACCAACAGTTGTTTTAGGGTCTTTCTTTACAGCTCTTACAATGTTTCTAATATCAAGTGCTGTTGTCTTCTGTAGTCTACCCGTTACAGCAGTGGTTTCTTTATTCTTCATGGGATGGATGCATGCCTGTACTGAGGCATGATGTATTTACCATGACATCACTGCCACAGTGACATCCACACATTATGGACAACACTAGTAGCAAGGCTTATAAAGAAAAGAAGAAATATGCAGTTGTACAGTTTACTCGCATCAAATCATTTTTGTTATGTTGTATCTTTTATCCTGGTGCATTGTGCTTCTGTGCTTGTTCCAGACCTCCAACCTCACCTACAGTTCTATGGCACTAAAACCACCAGTGATCACTGATGAATTTGTCAGCGACACCAATGTTTCTCCACTACTTGGGGAATTTTGTTGAACGTGTACAAAAATGACCTCTCCTCCTGCTCAGCCTTGTTTGTGAACAATTTATCAATCCAGAGCAAAGGAGACACATATGTAGAAAACAGCAGAATGATTTTAAAAGCTTAATCTTAATATGTCATAGTCAAACACTGTCTTATCTATCACCATTATCAACATATCTGAAACATTGTTCTTTCATTTGGCTGCAGCCTTCCTTCATTAGTAATGTAAACAAGCCACCAAACCGAATTGAAAACTGATTCTATTTAATCAAACTGGATTGAATGAAGTGATGAGTTGATCTCCAGTTAGTTGTTGAGACTGAGGCTCTGATCTGAAACCAAATCTACTCATAACATTTAGGATAAAAGTGAACAGAATGACACATAAAAACAGCTCATTAGCCATGGCACATAAAAAGTCCTCCAGGTTCCAGGTGATGTTAACAGAAGATCATTCAGAGCCACAGTCACTCTGTCACTCATTACAAGTTGTGGCTGATGTAGAAAAGGTATGATCCACTTTAGGGCTGTGTAATGTCATATTAGATGACCATGGAGGTGAAAATGCATTTTAATATACATTTGTGAAACTGCAAAGACTGTGTAAATGTTTCCACCCATGCCTCCAACACCCTCGTAATTTGCACCCTGCTCATCTATCTTTTAGCCTCTGTTCACACTCACTTGTCTGCCACTTGCTTAATTTTTATTTTGCACAGATAAGTGCTCCACTCTTTCTGTTGTCACAACAATGCATTGCACTACTTACATCAGAGCCATAGTTAATAGCCAGGGTCTTCAGGGCCCACGGGAGACCAAGTCCCACCAAGATGTCAAACACATTACTGCCGATAGAGTTGGATACTGCCATGTCTCCCATTCCTGAACACAGACATAGAATGAGTGTTAAAAGAAGCAAGAAACAACGGGAATCGGAAAAAATGTAGAGAGACAGACACCATAAAAGGTGACCACTGGAAGGTGAGACAGGAAGGTGGGGGTGACGAGGCAACAGGATCAGATGGAGGTATGTCGACACAACCTGTCTAAGTGACTTACCAAAAGAAACAATGAAGCGACAGCAGCTACAAAGCCCAAAATGGATGTCTAAACTGCAGTGGTGAGTGTGTCTCCCAGTGAGCCCAACGCACAGGCAGACAGACCTTTAAATATTTGATGATAGGAGCAAGACAGATGAAAGGAGGGAGAAGGGACCTCGTCGGGCTGTGTTCCCTCAGTACCCCACCTCAGTTTATAGCCTCACCATGCGGCCGGAAGGGAAAAGGTGGAAAAAGATGACAGGTCCAGGCTCCACTGCTCTGTCTCTGTCATCACATCCCCTCTCAGCCTCTTTGATAGTGGCCTTACTTTTACTGTCTTTGGCTTCTGTCCACTGAGGGAGTAGGTGTATATGTTTGTGCTAAGCGACAGCTTGGCAACTTGTCATTTTGTGTGTGTGTGTGTGTGTGTGTGTGTGTGTGTGTGTGTGTGTGTGTGTGTGTGTGTGTCTGACATTACCTTGTCGTGCCACTATCAGACTGGCCATGCAGTCAGGTACGCTGGTGCCAGCTGCCAGGAAAGTGATGCCCATGATGACATCTGGGATGCCGAGTGTAAATCCTATCACTGTTACCTGACAGGTGAAGACAGAAACACACTATTATATGTATATACTATTATACTATGTGTGACACACACAATTGGAAAATCTTAAAATACAGCAGGACTTGGTAAAAAAATTCTGGACTCTGGACCCCTGGTATTGGACCAGTGGATCTCCACCAGACAGGGCGCTGTATCCACTGCGCTGAGCCCGTGTCTCAGAAGAAGTGGCTCACATGTGTTTTCCTGTTCTGGCCCACAGGGCACGCTGATGAGCAAGAGAAAAAAAAACACTATAATAATAGAATAAAATAACTAACTAATGACACGTGAGCTGGTAAAATCGGACTGGGAGTCCATTTTATGGGTCAGTTAACCCATTGTTTCTATAAATGCACTGATCACTTTAAGAAATAAAGTTGCCTGTTCTTAAATGTCCTTTAATTGTAAAGGTGTAACACCTCTAAATATGCTTATTTTTGGTTGTGTGTATAGGTAGCAGTGGAAAACAAGAACCACATATCATTGAAAATCCTTTGAGAGACTGCTGTCATGTACTAGTGATGATAATAATGATGATCTTGATACCACCATTCATCTCTTTTGACTGGTCTGAATTGTACTTATTTGACTGATGTTTCCATTGATTTGATTGTTGATTTCATAACTTAACCTTCTTTCCTGCTCCATTCTGATTATCTTTCTAATTCTGTTGAAGTGGATTTCTCATTTTCCCTCATTTTGTATTTTATACTTTGACATGTTAAAGGCCGCTTTTCAATTAATAACAAGTAATCAATATTACATGCAGAATATTCTCATCAGCACTGTATCTAAATCTTTGTCAGTTTGCTTTCTCCCAGTTACTATCTTCCCATCTCTTACCATCCACACCATGATGTAGGAGAAAGCAGCAATCCACAGGGTGGAGGAGACAAAGGACAGCATGAACCAGTTCTCCCAGCGAGGCGTGGAGCAGTTGGGGACTGTGAAGTACAGCAGCAGGCACAGAGGCCAAGCGAGCAGCCACTTGAGCTTGTTAAATGCACCCGCTGCAAACACACAGGGCAGAATAGAGTGTTACACAGTGTCAGTACTGAGATTGAGGACGAGGGACGAGGGAGGAAGGTTAAAGACACTCTCATTCTATATATGTCCTATAAGTTACTAAGTTAATAAGTTCCTGTCTAACCAGCATCTTTTTAAACCAGATTCCCTACTAGTATAGGGGTGTAATAAAGCCTGTCCCCCAAAGGCAAGTGAAGGGTTCTCTTAAAGAAACATCATGCTGGAGTTGTTAGGGTCTGTGTGTGTAGCAGCTTTAGTCTTGGTTTTAGAACCATTACAACTCTATTCAAATGTTTTACCTGGATATGATTTAAATGTGGATTTCTATTCATCTTGATATACAGTTGTTTTGTTTATTTGATCATTTGAATATTATGCACTTGTATTTTATATGTATATATACTGGATGTACTGTATATTAATATGTGACTTAGAGGAATGGTTACATACAGACCTGTCATCAGTGGGGAATATTCAAATTGATAAAATGACATTACTAAACTGTTCCCAGATCTCTACTTGTTTTGACAACACGTGATTGAATCTAAACTTATTTGATCTGATAACAATGACTTTCATCATTTCTAAATTCAGACTGTCTCTTTAAAAGACTGCCGGTGTTTTGAAATACATTTTGTGTGCTGATGTGCTGATGATCCACTGATGTATGGAGACAGATAGGAAGGAGAACTCCCATTGCCTTCTTTTGATTTGCTGTTATATTGTAAAATTAATTTAATGACAACTTCCAGGTACCTGGGCACTGGAAGGGTACAAGGGGTCCCTCTCCATCCTCTTCTTCCTCCTCTTCATCATTCTCATTGTTCTCATTGTCCTCATTCTCTGTCTCGTTGCCAGCCTCTTGGTCATCGTTGCGAACATTGACACCCCTCTCTGCCCCTGACAGGCCGTTTTCTATGCCCCGCCTACTTCCTCCTTTCACTGGAACATCGGAGTCACCATTGGTTAGTGTCCTTGTGTGGATCAAACGCTGCCTCTGTTTCATAAACACAGATACACACGTGTTAGAAACACATCCCTGTACATAAACACAAAGGTCCCTGATGACAACCATTTCAACATTACATCTTTCATCAGTGTCCTTTTTCTTTTCAACACATCACATAAAATATATTGAAAAGCGCAGCTGTGTTTATAACAGCACATTTCAAGTGGACTTTAGGGAAGTGATTGGCTGAAAGTATGTTTGCTGCAATAGCTTCATTTGATAATACATCATTTACATTTGTAAAACAACAAATGAAAAGTAATTATGCTTTTGGATTAAGGAAATCAAATCTTGACTAGTCTTTGAGTTAAGTAACAGGAAATACCCAAAATGTGCAGTGTGTGAGCTGATTTGTAGGCCGGGGCCTCCGTGCAGCACCAGATTACCTTGTTAATGAGGCTGTCTGAAATGCTTTTCCTCTTGAGAAAAACACTCTACAGTCAAATTCAAAATAGCAACATCATTTTTCAATCAAACGTGTAGCTGCAGTGGTGTGTGAGTGTGTCCTTACCTCAGTGATGAGCATTCTGGATGCCATGGTAAGGCGGGTTCTGGGAGAGAAATGGCTGGTGATCATGATCCTCATGCCGGCTTCAGAGAAGGACAGCTGATGGGGGTATGCTGATAAGAGCTCATCCACCATCAGCACTGAGGGCTTCCTGTGGTGGTTTGCTGTAAGACATGCAAACACACACACACACACACACACACAACCACTACAGAACCTGTCCGTGGACATATTGTAATATCTGTACTAGAACCTACAGTCAATAGCACTGTTAGTGGGGAGGTTCAGCTGTCATACCGAATAATGTAATAAGAACACAGCTATGTCCATGGCAACTCAGCATTATTTATTTGCTAAGAGAGGTAAGATGTGTTTGAGTTCACTGTTACTCAGACAGCTAAGATATATTTCAACTCTTGATGTATCATTGTCATATAAAGTACAACAAATCCCAGATGGACAAAAGTGTACCTTTCTTCAGGAGAACAACTGTAGCATCACAGCCGTCATCTAGGTCAGTGTTACTAGCCGCACCATTCCTTAAACTGGATGAGCACTTCTTCCGCCTCTCCAGAAAACGTACAACATGAGAATTCAACCTGGAATAGGTGTTGTACAACCCAGTTCACAACCAACAGTTCTAAACAGTACATGTCCAAATGTGCCATCACATTTGGACACTTCCATGTAATACAGCAATTTTGCATCACTGAGTCATGGGACCTTTCATGGGTGGGACAAAAACTGATCATTTGCCTCACCAGCTGTAAGATTCATAACTTATTTATAATATAACTTTGTTATATCACAGTTTTGTTAAATATAATATATATAATGGCCATTGAGAATACCCATTTGCTGTACTTACTCTGGAAGCTGTGACTCACTCAAATTAGTAGTATTGCACAGGCTGACAGGTTAACAAATTAAAACACACCCTAATTAAAGTCTAGTTAACTGTGTGTTGTCCAAAAAATTAGGCTTATTCATACTTACTTCATGATCAAAATGTAGACGAAGTACATTAGAATCAACGTGAGTGCTTCCCACCTGCAAATCAATTTAACAAGAGGAAACGCTCATTGGTAGCTGTTAGTTGTCATATCATTTTTAAGGAAGGTTGTAGAAATTTCACTTACCAAACCACTTTTTCGTCATATATGAACTGTGAAAAGCATATTAGTAGCATTAAATAATTAATTAAATTAAATACATATAATCAGAGTTTTCTATGTTTTCTTTTTTTTTATTCTTCTATGATATGATAACATTTATTAATATTAAGACTGTTCCTTACCACTATAAGAGCAGAGATAGATAGGGTGTAGTACACTGAGTCTCTGAGCAGAGGCCAACAGGAGAGACGAATTGCCTGGGAGGCAGACAGGACAAACACACACACACACACACACACACACACACACAAAATAGGAGTAAGGCAATGCTTAGACGTGCAGACACTAAAGTAGATGTTTTTTCCTGTTGACTAACACATCCTACAAGGTACTTCTGCTGCACACTACTAACAAGATAGACCAATCTCTCTAAGTGTGTGTGTGTTTGGGGCTTATGTAACTTGTTGTCTAAACAGGATAGAAAAACATGTATGTTTCTCTTTTGCTCATGGGATTACAGCAGGGAATGGAACCGTTATCATTTTCTCACTAACACTCTTGTACTGCAGAATATACACCATTAGAAAATGCCACCAAGTGGATTTAAGTTGTGGATGACCTGTGTATGCACTCATGATGAGATAATGTCAAGTGGTTATATGTGTATTCATGTTAGGTGTAAGCACAAAAATCAAGACACTATCATTTAAAAAAAGAAATGGTCAGTATATGTCCATCTACATATTTGTCCATATTTATGTGTTCTCATTATTGCATTCTTCATCTATAAAACATTCTAAATAATCGTATATAGTATTTAATGTTAAAGATAACATTGAAATGGTTTGCATGTGTGTTATGCACTGTACTTTACCTGTACGGCAAATATTCCACACACACCAATAATGCAGAGGATGTTGAAGACAGCTGAGCCCACGATGGTGCCAACCCCAACATCACCTTTAGTGATGAACACTCCTGTAGAGTGGGGACACAATCACTGATGACCACATGTAACCGGCTATCTGTTTACACTGTACAAAGCTGCTGTCCTCAACAATCCCAATCAGCCCAACCTCCACTTCTCAGCTGCTAAAAATGTAACTGGGCTATAAAGTGATAGATTTGTAGATAAATAGTGCCAATGACAGAAACGAAATATAACGAGAAATAAGTCTTTAAAACTTAAATCTTATGTTCTTAGATTAGTTCTTAGACAGATTAGTTCTTAGACAGTGTCTTTACTCACTGTTGACTGGCTTTAGTACTTGGTGTGCTAAGTATAAGTCTAGTTAAAGTTGCAGATCCACTGTGTTTACTCTATTAGCCCCACTAATGATAAGAGAGTGATGATAAGTTAACATTAACAATAATATTAAACCAAAGCAACAATTATCCCGAGTTTAAGCTTATCTGCTTTAAAGCTGTCATACGTATTTATAGCGACTTCTAAATATGCATAGTAAAGGTCTTGTATTTACCCAAAATTGTTACAAAATATGGGATTTTTTTTTCACTTTTTTGCTACTTTTTGTCTTTTTCTTGTAACACACAGATTAAACTATTTATGTTTTTTTACATGTATTTTTTAATAAAATCTTCTTGAAAATTAATGCATGTCACTTTTAAATCTACACTGCCCCAGTAAAGTCTTCTCCAGCACACCCTAAAGATTCTCAATAAAGGTAAACACTGGACTCTGTGGTGGCCAATTTGTGTGTGAAAATGATGTGTCCTGCTCCTTGAACGACACTTTCAACAATTTAAGGCTGGTGAATCCTGTCATTGTCATCTTAGAATATGTATGTACCATCAAAGAAGAAAAAATCCATTGATGGAATAACCTGGTCATTTGGTATATTCCACTACTAGACAGCAAGTATGTTTGTGGAGTCTTCTGTTAGTTATTTAGCAAATTCTGAATGTGTGGTGAAACTACTTTTTACATCTTTCATGAACAAACTTGACATCCACACTATTGATCTTCTAATATTGTAGTGACTTGTGGTGTCTGATTTAGCTTAGGATTAAACTGCTGCAACCCCAGATCATAGCACTGCCCCCACAGGCTTTTACAGTAGGCACTAGGCATGATGGATGCATCATGTTATTTGCTTCTCTTCTTACCATGATGTTCCAATCACTCTGGAACAGGATAAATCTGGATTCATGTCCTCCACATGTCATTCTTTCATTGCTCCAGAGTCCAATCTTTACGCTCCCTAGAAATTGCCAAAAAGCCTTTTTTTCCGATTAGCCTGAAAGTGGTTTTCTTAAGGCTACACAGCTGTCTAGTCCCAATCCCTTGGGGAAATGCTCTTACTTTCACTAATAAACATAGCTGTGAGTTCTACTGTTTTTTCTATGATTTGATTTCATCAAATGTTTAAGTGATTGCCGATCGTGATCATTCAAGATTTTTTTCCGACCACATTTCCTCCTGGAATGGTTCCCCACCATCCTTCCAGTTTTATAAATGCGTTAGACATTTCTTAACCCAATTTTAGTAGTGTCAGCAATCTACTTAGATGTTTTATTAGTTTGATTCAATAATTTGCCCCTTTTTGAAACATATTAACATCTTTTTCATGACCACAGGATGTGTTTTCCATCACAGTTGTTTAAGTAATGAGAAACTACTCACTGCATCAGTTAGGGTTAAATAACTAGTTGCCTGCTGAGAAATAATCATCCATGTAGGAGGCTCTTACCTATTTGCTAATTAAATCCAGGTGGTGACTTTTGTGTGAATGGGCAGTGCATTTTTAACTCAGAACTGTAAAATGGAATTTACCATGTAATTGTAAAAACATGGTAAAAATCTAAGAAAAATAAGATAAGTAAGTCCTCCAACTTAGTCCTCCCTATCCTCTCTTACAAACCATTTGTTGAAAGCGCCCCCATATGCAATAAAAATTTGTTGAAATTTTGGCACCAGATATGGTGCCAGCAACAGCTGTCGTCTTTTACTGTGACACTACAATGGCAGCTGACAGTCGGTTGGTCAGATTTAGTTAGGTTTAAGAAAAATATTGAGGTTTGACATTGTGATTTGCAGTGAGAGTAGAGAGCAGGTAGAGGAACAGCTAGAGAGGTGGAGGTTTGCTCTGGAAATAAGAGGCATGAAGGTCAGTCGTAGTAAGACAGAATACATGTGTCTGAACAAGAGGGATCAAGGTAGAAGCGTTAGGTTACAGGGGGCTGAGGTGAAGAAGGTGCAGGAGTTTAAGTACTTGGGTTCAACAGTTCAGTGTGATGGGGAGTGTGGAAAAGAGGTGAAGAGGCGAGTGCAGGCAGGTTGGAGCGGGTGGAGGAAAGTGTCAGGAGTGTTGTGTGACAGAAGAGTGTCAGCAAGACTCAAAGGAAAGGTGTACAAGACAGTGGTGAGACCAGCTCTGCTCTATGGGTTAGAGACGGTAGCAGTGAGAAAGAGACAAGAGGCTGAGATGGAGGTAGCAGAGATGAAGATGTTGAGGTTCTCCTTAGGAGTGACCAGGTTAGACAGAATAAGGAACGAGTACATCAGAGGGACGGCTCACGTTGCATATGTTAGCAACAAAGTCAGAGAGGCCAGACTGAGGTGGTTTGGACATGTTCGGAGGAGGGATAGTGAGTATATTGGTAGAAGGATGTTGGAGAGGGAGCTGCCAGGCAGGAGGTCAAGAGGACGGCCAAAGAGGAGATATATGGATGTTATAACAGAGGACATGAGGTTGGCTAGTGTTAGGGTAGAAGATGTTCATGATAGAGTGAGGTGGAAAAGGATGATTCGCTGTGGCGACCCCTGATGGGAAAAGCCGAAAGAGAAGAAGAAGAAAAATATTGAGGTTTGGCCTAAAATAATGACTTTTTAAATGTTACGATGCAATGCATGTGATGCAATGTCATATACACTGTGTCATCTTGGTTACAACAACAACAACACTGGAGTCAAACTCTGCCTCTGTGGCTTTGTGTGTTTATTTAATGAGAAAACAGAGACAGTGAATGTGCAAATACACAACATTTATTTTGTGTTTCTCACTACCAAAGACAAAATTAACCCCCTTTGTCTGTGTATATTTCTCACCAATAACAGAGGTGAACAGTTCAGGAGCTGAACTGCCGGCTGCCATGAAGGTTGCCCCAGCAACATCCTCGCTCAGATGAAGGCGCTGACGGAGAGCATAGAAAGAAAGAAAGACAGGAAAAAGAATATACACGCATAATCTTTTAAGACCTAGAGATACTCATAAACGTCATCCATCACCTTGTGATGTCAGCTCAGCAGAAGCACAGAAATAAGTTACAGTCTTTTCTTACCTCACATATCTTCTCTAAAGAAGGGACAAAGTAGTCGTCACATACCAAAGCCAGTGCACAGAACATGTAGACTGCCTGCAGGGGCCAGAACACACTAGTGAGAAACAACACCCACAACAGACCATGACAGCTGCTGAGAAAATAATTCCTACTTGGTCTCCATTTTGTTTTTCAGTTAAATCTTTGATTACTCAACTTCTGGATAACTTCACTGAAATGACTTCTTCACCAGCAGAGCGATCTGCGAGCTGACGTTAGCTTAAACCAACCCTGAGCCCCAAAACTCAACACACATCATTCACACACAAACGGTAACAGTGCAAGATGGGATACATGTACAGTATTTGCTTATTGGAATGAGATGTGTGAAAGCTCAAATCTGGTGCCATGAGGTGAACCACTCAGCTCAGCATAAAGACTCAAAGAAGTGAAGTGAAGTGAAGCCTATCCACCATACTCCTAACTGAGGAACAAGTTGTAGATAACAGTACGATTTATTTAGCTCCTCTACTTGCTACCAGCAGTGAATATATGTAATGAACACTACAGATAAAAAGAGAAAAGCATAAGTTCAGTAAAAAAACTGAGCGTGTTTGATTGAAGGAGGTGGAGTGTGTGAGTATATAAAGTATATAGAGCCAGATTTGAGACTGCTGCTCTTCCTCTGAGGCCACTACTAGACAGAAAGTATGTTTGTGGCGTCCTCTGTTAGTTATTTAGGAAATTCTGAATGTGTGGTGAAACTACTTTTTACATCTTTCATGAACAAACTTGACATCTACACAATTGATCTTCTAATAGTGTAGTGACTTGTGGTGTCTGATTTAGCTTAGGATTAAACTTCCATAAACCTTGATGGAGTACCATGCACTGCCTCCTTAGAGACCTTCACTGTAGCAATGACGCTACATTTCACACTATCTCAATGCTTCTTCGTCAGTAATGTTCTTCTGGAAACTTGAGATGCAGCCACTTTTAGAACAGCTCACTATTTGAACAGTATATCATATCCACCATAGTATCATCTGAGTGTCAGCTTCAGTGGAGAAAACTCTGTCTGAGTTTTGTACAGAAATGTTTACCTGAAGCGTGAAGAAGCAGTGGAGAAGACATCTCTGTGACAGCATTAGGCCTTATGAGAGCCTGTTTGTACAGTAGGTCACAACCAAACAATCACACCTAACACAGGCTCTGTCAAACACTTCAGCATTGCACCACTCTGGCAGCCAGCTCACTGAGAGGTTACTAATGTGGTGGATGTATGGATGTGTGTGTGTTAGTTTAGGTTAATGTTGGAAGTCAGATTTCTTCCAGTGTTGATGTTAAATAGAGATAGGCTGCCGTATATGAGAGTGTAGATGTACAAGAATGTGTTATTCACCTTTTAGTGAGAGATGTCATTTGCTGTTTGTGCAGTTTGATGTTACTCTAAAATAAGACCTGCCTCCATGTTTGGATGAATGTGTTGTTGTTGTTGTTCCATTAGTACAGCATCATAGTTATGTCATACTTTCCACCACCACTGCTGCTCCGAATCTTTAAAATCTCACTCACTAATGTATCCCAGTCGCATCAACAATGTTACTGCTACCCTCCTAACTTGGTGCACAGGTGTTTCAAATTAAAAGCTTTCCAGCACATCCCACTGCCTGGAAGTTGTTTCATCTTGGCTGCTGGGCTCAAAAACAGCATGAATAAAAATTTTGTAGAAAATTTATATCAGAGCACCAGAGTGATGAGAATGACATGACTGTACTAACCAAAATATCGATTTGTAAATTCTGCTGCTAAAGAGCTTAGACTTTACACTGTCTGCAGGTTGCATATTATGGTTGTAGCCCTGTGTGGGGTTAATGTCAGTGTTTACTGAATTCATGCAGCCAGTGTAAGGATCCTGTGACTAATTTGGTGTTATGTATTGGCTCTCAAGAGTCGTCTCCTTTACTGCGATGGCAAAGTGGTGCTGAACGCATTGATATTTATGATAAATTGTGCTAATACATCATTGATTTCATTTTTGTAGCAGTGGTGGAATTTCAGGGAGGAAATTTGATAACAGTCTCTTAAAGCTTGTCTAGTTTTATCTGTGCTCTATCTGGGTACACAATATTTGGCATTGATGATATTAGATATAATATCAACCTGCACTTGTTTGCCGTTGTTAGAGCTGCAGTTGGAAATATCAACAGTAATTATCATTAGCTGTTTACCATTTTTAAATAATGAAATAAGACAGGTTCTTATTAAAAAGCTGTGGTCTCAGCTTCTCTGTTTTCCTTACAGCATGTCTTGCAATGCTGTAGAACTGATTTGAACCTACAAAAATGATTAAGAAAGCTGGAAATGCAGCAACAACATGAAACAAGTATGTAGAGAGGGGCAGGTGACACTCACACAGAGGACGTGCAGGCCCACAGCTCCTTCAGTGCGCTCCTGGTTGGTGAAGTAATCCCTGGGGAACTCATGGATTGCTGCAGAGAACAAAACACACAAATGCTGAAATACTGAATGGAGAAAAATAATTCCCAGATGAGGAAAGAGACTCATAAACCAAACAAAGCAAGACAAACTGAAATAACTAGACATAGCCAATAGGACAAGTGGATTTAATAGTCAACACAAAGTAGCTAATTTCTGAAATTCAAAGATAAACACGTGGAAAAAGAACACTAGTCTTGATCCATATCAATAACTGCTTTATTCTGTGAATTTTAATTAAACTGATAATGATCGTCACATAAATGCCAGTTATGAATAAACATCCCACAGGGAACACGAGAAATACAATACAAAAAAATAAGACCATACCACAGTAGACACAGCTGTAGGCTTGTTTCAATTTTTGATTTGAAAATTCAAATGGAACAATTATGGCGCTTACAGCTATATGTCAAGTAATGGGCCAAACATTTCAAGACCTTAAAACGACCTGTCATTTCCAGGTTAAGTCAGTGCTGTGTGACGATACATTATGCAACCATTTCTCAGGTCTAAAATACCAATAATGTTCCTGACAACCATCAGCCATCATCAATCCATAGATTGATCTTCGTATCTGCACAAACTATTTAGTCCACTTTCATGTTCCAATGTCGAACAGGTATGACATTTTATAAGTAAATATTTGAATTCTGACATTATAAAGCTATGTCTGCACCCACAGGAGAACGAGTCTCAGTCATTGTAATGTTTTGGCCATCATGTTTTTGAAATTTTAAGCCTGCAGATCTGTCCCAACTTTCCCATGAATAATATGAATTAACTGGTTTAACTGGTATGATAAGCAGGTGAATCACTTGAACATGCTACATGCTGTTGCATACAGATATTATGTCTGTGATGCCGCACAAGCACATAGTTGGCAGTCTGGCAGCTGTCCAATCACAATTTCTTTATTATTATTATTAGTTCATGAAAAAAAAACAAACAAACAAACAAAAAAAAAAACTGAACGAAAGGAGATCCAGTGTTCCACACATAGTCAGAGTGAAAATACCCTATGTAAGATATCACTATGATGCCATTCCTTCTTCGACTGGACAGAGGTAACACCATAAATCTATCACTGTGCAACAGCAGCATCCAATGAGAACATGCTAAAATACTGTATGCCACATATTCATTGACAGACATCAAGTGTTTCCTGTTGCATATGAATCTGCTGGGCCAAAAATAGCGTGAGCACAGTGTGACTGTGCTTGGCTTGTTTTGTGTTTGTACTATCTGTTTGCTGTGTGTGAGCCTGCGAAGGCAACCCAATGTGCAGTGACATTCTCTCTCTCAAAAGCTGAGAGCTCGTGAGTCAGGCAGATTCAGCTTGGCCTGCCCTGTGTGGCCTGAACACAACTGCTTGAAGGATTGGACAGCTGCACAGACACACAAAGAAATGAAGAATCACATGACATGAAGTGGAGCTGTCACTAAAGACATGTCATGAAGAAAAAGCAAAATTCATGGTATCGTTGGCAATGAAGAGACCGTAAGACCTTTTGTTAGATAACACTAACTATCTTGACAGTTAAGCTTGATTTATGCTTCTGTGTTGAATCTATTCAGAACTTATGGCATGGGCTAAGGAAGTGGCATTAATAGTGGTTCTGCAATTACACCAATAAACTGCTGGTTGGTAGTAGGATTTCTAGGACTTTTGAGTTTTTTTCACTAAAACTCTAAAACTGAGCTGATTGGAGCTAATAGATGTCGAATAGTGATTACTTTTACAGAAATTACTGCAACGCAATGTCAGGTGTATTTCTCTCAAACACCATCTCACTGACCCAACAAATGAAGCATGCAGCTCAGTCTACTTAAATTTATTGAATTCGCTGTGGCCACCACACAGCAACGGGATCCATATGTGTCACTAACTTCTCCATCTACAGTAGACTTATTAACGCCTTTCTGCACAGCAGACGTGCTCAGGATCCAGCACTATCAGAGCTGTTGCTGAATCCTAATTTTGAGCAAGAGTGCAAATCTTGTGTCCTCTAAAGTCCTCTCAATATTTTTCTAGCATGTCAAGTCGATTATTACAGGGTTATTTTAGTTTTGCTTCATAAATGCATTTTTTGGCTGTTTGTTTCGTAAGGATTCAGAGTTGCTTTGTGGAAGTGAACATTTACATTTAAGTCATTTGATACTTTTATTCAAAACAACTTATAAGGTACAAGGCAAAGTCAGGGTAAGCATAAGGAGGTCTTGCCTAAGGACTGCTAGGTAGGTCACAGCTGGGATTCGAACCCCAGTCTCCTGCATGGAGGGTAGCGATTTTACACTATACTATATAGCAGTATATAAGAGTTGTTTCACTTAAATTACTACCTAATACAATTAAATACATACTAAACACTAATAGATAAAAAACATAAATAAAACTAAACAAACTAGAATTGCTATTAAGCATACTGACTGGCAGATTTGCATAACAGTTATCAGTAAAAGCAATATGGAAGAATGTTTGTCTTGTGGCTGGAGAGGTGCATATTGCTCACATACACTATATTGCCAAAAGTATTCGCTCACCTGCCCTGACACGCATATGAACTTAAGTGACATCCCATTCCTAATCCATAGGGTTCAATATGATGTTGGTCCACACTTTGCAACCACAACAGCTTCAACTATTCTGGGAAAGCTGTCCACAAGGTTTAGCCGTGTGTTTATGGGAATTTTTGACCATTCTTCCAGAAGCGCATTTGTGAGGTCACACAAAAAAGGCCTGGCTCTCAGTCTTTGCTCTAATTCATCCCAAAGGTGTGAAGTGGTCAGGACTCTTTGCAGGCCAGTCAAGTTCATCCACACCAGACTGTCATCCATATTTTTATCGACCTTGCTTTGTTGGAAGAGGAAGGGGTCAGCTCCAAACTGTTCCCACAAAGTTGGGAGCATGGAATTTTCCAAAATGTCTTCCTATCACTGGAACTAAGTAGGCCAAGAACAGTTCCTGACAAACAAGCCCACACAATAATCCCCCCGCCACCAAACTTTACACTTGGCACAATGCAGTCAAGTACCGTTCTCCTGGCAACCACCAAACCCAGACTCGTCTATTAGATTGCCAGATGGAAAAGCGCGATTTGTCACTCTAGAGAACGCGTCTCCACTGCTCTAGAGTCCAGTGGCGGTGTGCTTTACACCACTGCAGAAAGTTGGCGACCTCTTTGCACTATGCGCCTTAGCATCCGCTCACCCCCCTCCGTTTATGTGGCCTACCACTTTGTGGCGTACACCTTTGACCATGGAAGTGATTGGAACACCTGATTCATATTATTTGGATGGGTGAGTAATAACAATATAATGTACATCAATCCTAAGGTAAAGCGAAGGCTTTTCATGCTCGCTTCTTGTTTTAGTGTGTTTCCAATTCCCTTTTTCACATTTTACTGTTACAGGAAATGTAAATGTGTTGTTTTGCAGTATTTTACGCTTTTTCTTTTCTTCAAAATTCAGATTTCCCCTGGCCCATGTATCAGGTGTTGATTACATATATTATTCAGTCTGGAAAAACAAACAAACTGATTAAAACTGTGTGAGAGAAAATGACAAATATTTCATTAGAAACTGGTAATTAAATAAAGCAATATGAAGCAAAATCTTTTTTTATCTATTTTGTTATGTACTAATGTATAATGCCACAAGTGGAAGCTAAACTTAGCAGCCGTGTACCTCGTGGGAGCCACCACAATCACTGGAAATGTTTCTGAACCACTTTAAAGAAACAGCTTAAGATATCAGATGCAGTGAAACTGTCATCAGTTCCTTCTTCTGAGAATGTGTTCCTTGAATGCAATGACGGGACACAAGATCTCTGCTACTGAGCTTGTTTTAACTGTGAACATTTATACACATGTTCCTGAGCTGCCATCACATGATCTTGACCCTTGCAAGATGGAAAAAAGGAGGAAAATCACATAAGAGGAAAGAGAGAGAAAGAAAAAAAATCTATTTGGAGAAGGACCCATTCTATAATGTGTGTGTATGTGTACATGGGAGTAGTTCAGAGTTAGAAATAATGATTTTGATGCAAATGATAAATGTGTTCTTTAAACTTTGCCTTCATAAAAAAACCCCTTTGCAGCAATTACAGCCTGGCATTTACATTTCACATTTACATTTTAGTCATTTTACATTTAGTCAAGTGCAAAGGAAGATGCGGAAGAGTTCTGTTTTCAGCAGTTTTTTAAAGATTGCTAGTGAGGTGCAGAGATAGGCAGCTCATTCCACCATCATGGGATCACTGAGCTGAACAGTTTTCCTTGGTGTCGACTGTGTGGTGCTGGTACCACCAGACGACGTTCCCTGGTTGAGCGCAGTGGACGGGACGGGATGTAGACCTGAATGATTGAATTGAGATAAGATGGAGCTGTGGAGTTAACCACTCTGTAGGCAAGAGTCAGAGCTTTGAACTTGATCCTTGCAGCCACAGGAAGCCAGTGCAAAGATCTGAAGAGCGGTGTGACATGAGACCTTTTTGGTTGATTAAAAATGAGGCGTGCTGCTGCATTTTGGATCATCTGGATGGGTTTGGTCGTGGATGCCGGTAAACCCATCAGTAGTGCATTGCAGTAATCCAGGCGAGATAAGTTCAACGCCTGTACAATGAGTTGGGTCGTGTACTCCGTCAGATAGGGTCTGATCTTTCTGATATTGTGGAGGGCATATCTACACGACCTAGAGACTGTGGCGATGTGTTCCGTGAAGGTCAGCTGGTCATCAATGATGACCCCCAGGTTTCTGGCTGACTTAGTAGGGACAATCACCGCAGATCTGCAGTCAGTCTGGCAGGGAAGACTAGAAGTTCAGTTTTGGGTATGTTCACATTTGGAACAAGAAGAAAATTGATATACTGTATGATGTGCAGTAGCTGCTGCATTAAAGTTGTTTTGAAAATGCTTAATCTGAGTTAGCTAATTTTGTAAGATTATGACCAGTGTATAATATAGGATAAAAGGTTCAGAAATCAAAGGAGGATGGACAGACTGTTATTAATCTCTACTACAGCACTGTAGCCCTTAGTGGTCTCAGCTGTCCATTTATCAGACATGAACAGTCTTGCATGCCTGGTCCATTCTCTCTTTCCTTTCCTTAACTAAGCCCACAGGCAGTGGAAAGCCCCAATGGTGCAGGGACGTGTGAAAGCCTAAAAGCATCTAACATTATATGTGCAGAGAAGAGTGAGGTAAATCACACTATCTAAGCAAATCCCTTGTAATTCTTCTAATGTGGAGTAGAATTGTGGTTGTGTTCCTATCACAGAGTAATCTTCTCTTTTAACATTAATGACAAATCCTAAAACATTCATACCTCCCTTGTTCTTGAAGCCACAGTTTTAAGACTATTCACAGCAAACTCACCAGTAGCAAAAATCCTTGTAAAACGATGCCTGTAAGGTAAATGTACAAAGGGCATCCGAAATAAGTATTTAACTTGTGAAATGTTCTGCACCATCACTCTCAGTTGTCTGACAATGAGAATTGCCAGCTTGATGTGGTGGAAGGTTTTATTGGCCAGGTGATTCTGTGACCAACAGAGTAAGGCCTGTGAGGCAACTGCATTAAACAGCAAATGTTGGCTAGGCACAGTTGGCCATAGCCAAAGAAATGATGTGGAGTTGCTAATATGTGAGCCGATCACCTGCAGTGATGGGCTCACATATTACAGATGGGTACAGATGGGTTCTGTAAAATGCAACCCTCCACCCCCTCCTGCTAAACTTTGAGGGTATTAATAGTTGGTCACCATGAAATAATCACTGCAGCTGCTAGACATCATCACAAGGTAGAAGTACTTGTTAAGCATATTAAGCATATAATGACCTACAATTTTGCTTTTCACAGAAGGACAGTCTTGAATAAGTGGTTAAGATTAATAATATTCATATTGTACAAAGACTTTTATGGCATTAGATCAATGCCAAAACTAGAGCACGCACATTTTAACATGTTGCACACAAAAATATCCCACTGGAGAGAGTTTAAATGTGACACTTGTGAGCACAGAATATAGAGTAGTGTGTACATTTCTCTTAATATTGTGCTCAAACTGTCTTTTTCCCTCTCAAATATCCTTTTCCCTCTCGAGTTGATCATTTTTCTTGAGCTTCTGTGTTTTACACTAAGTTGTTCTCTGCGGTCCAGTAACAGTTAAATGCTCGTGGTAAAACAGAGAGGTGGTTATGGCAGTGTGCGAGCTGAGGGTGTGGGGGCTGGCCAGTTCTATTGGGTGATGGCTTTGGGCTTTGGTCTGCCAGGACAGAAGCTTCTCTCTGAGGATCAACATGATAGCACACGATGTGTGACAATAGCAAATAACATGGGGACTATGGCAGAAGACGTGTTTACTGGCCTAATAATAGTAAGTGTTCAGTTTCCATGATACAAAACACATGTGTCTCACTAGCTGTGGTGCTCAACTAGCTAATGCTATCATTTTGCTGTGTGTCTTACAACCCTCTTGCCACTTGTTTGAGTGAACTGCACAGTTTGTCTCACTTAACAACTTAACGATTTGTTATGTCGATGAAATGATGGTATTAAAAACAGTGCTAACTTAATTAGCTCACATTAGTGGGGTAACGGATCGCAGTTGATCAACCTCCACAATTCGACTCACATGTGAACTACAGAGTAGTTGCCGAGTTCAGCCACCGTAATGTGACTTATAGTTTTACTGCCACTGTTGCTGTTTAAATACACCTAATGACTCTGTACATCTTCACACAGAGCTGCAGCGAAAAGATTAAAAAACATTTGCTATACATTCAAAAACTGAGACTGTGTGTGACAGCAGCCTCTACACACTCCAGTCAGCCCCTTCCTCTGCCAGGTAGAGGCTACCTGCTCAGCAGTGAATCACATCAGCAGTGGAGAGGAGGATCAATGAACAAATATTCACGATTTCCATCGACTCTATTCTTTTTAAACATCACACAAATCTTAATGTCAGGATTATTATGTATTTTACTAAAATGCTGATTTATTAGACTGGATTATTTTAGCTTTGTGTACCTAATAAATAGTAAACAAAGTGAACCTGTACATCATGGTAGTTTTATTAGATAGATTAGAAAAGGTAGTTTCAAAGGGACCACCTGCACAGGAATAACTTGTATAAAGATTTTTAGTTAGCATTTAGAGTAAAGGCACTGGTAAAGTTCACTAACGATGTTCTATTAGCATCAGTCAAGGGAACAGCACTAGGCTGGTTGAAATCACATTTAACAGATAGATTCCAGTTTGTACATGTTAATGATGAATCTATCATACACACAAAAGTTACCTACGGAATTCCACAGCGTTCTGTGCTTGGACCGATTGTTTTTACTCTATACATGCCACCCTTAGGCAACATTATTAGGAAACACTCTTTAAATTTTCATTGTTATGCAGATGATACCCATCTATACTCATCTATAAAACCAGAAGAAACTAGTCAATTAGTCAAACTTCAAGCTGCTTAAAAGACATAAAGGCCTGCGTGTCCTCTAATTTCCTTCTCCTAAATCAAGACAAGACAGTGGTTATTTTGTTTGGGCCTAAAAACCTCAGAGACACTATGTCTAATCACATTCTCACCCTTGATGACTTAGTATTGGCCTCAAGTAATACTGTAAGAAATCTCTGAGTTATCTTTGACCAGGATATCTCCTTCACTTCATACATCAAAGAAATATCTAAAACTGCCTTTTTCCACCTGAGAAACATTGTTAAAATTGAGATCATCCTATCTGAAAGTGATGCTGGAAAACTAGTCCATGCATTTGTTACTTCGAGACTGGTATATTGTAATTCATTATTAATAGTTGGTCCCAATAACTCTCTTTAAAAACGCTTCCTGTGCTGTCCTCACAACACGTGACTTGGTGTAGCTAGACAGCCAGCTAACAAAAAGTAGGAGACTCCAAACAAGGCTTGCTTTTCTCGTCTTTACTGGAGTTGTGTATGGAGCGGTACATTGCTCTTAAATACACGTTATCCTATCTTTACTTTATATTTGTAACTGAAATAAAACAGAAAGGAAATAAATTAACAATAATACACATCATTACTCATTTCGCATGTTACACTCGCACACGCTAGCTTGACGTAAATTTAGCTAATTACAATAACACGCACACGCAACCTACCACATGCAACAGGTATAAGCAACATACTTCTAATGACAATAAACATATGCATACTTACAAAGACAAAGGTTTTCCAAGGCACAAACGTAAAAAGCACATTCAGCATGGACATGAACTACTTTGCCTTACCGTCGAAACTAGCTTAGTGCACCGACGGCGAAATTACGTCAAAGATATGTTATTTAACAGAGAGTGGGAAGAGCGCTCACTCTGCAACTAATTATATTAACAAAGCTCCACTAAAATACACCACTCTCACTCTGACTAATTTCTAGAACAATACCAAAATACTTTTTAGCTGCCTTATTAATTACTTATGAACTGAAAGGCATGACACTCCCCACTTGATATAATCACATTATATCACTACAAATAACTCTTTCAAAGAATTTTACTTAACATCAAAGTATACTTAGGGAGTCTGTGAAAAAAGAACAACAATTTCTGAGATTGGTCTTAAGAACAGTTTGGCAGTCCCTTCTTTTACAATCCGCACTTCCACCTTGCAGACTTTGTTGTCATTTCTAGGGAGGGCTTTCACAACCACTCCCATAGGCCATTCATTCCTGTTGACCTGGGCGTCCTTTAACAGGACTACATCTCCTTCTTGAACATTTTGTCTGTTTTCAGTCCACTTTGTGCGATTCTGTAAGGTAGACAAATATTCTCCTCGCCACCTTTTCCAAAAGGTGTCTGCGAGGTTCTGAACATATTTCCACTGCTTTCCAAACAACTGTCCTGAGGAAAAGTTCCCAGAAGGGGCGGAAACTGTGTCCATCTTCTGAGTGAGTAACATAGCTGGGGTGAGTACTGCAGGACATTCTGGGTCAGTGGATACTGGAACAAGAGGTCTCGCATTAATAATTGCCATTACCTCTGCCATAAAGGTGCTTAAGACTTCATGAGTGAGATGTGTCGATACATGTTGTACCAGCATTGCATCCAGAATGCGCCTGGCCACTCCAATCAGACGCTCCCAGGATCCTCCCATGTAAGAAGCGTGAGGAGGGTTAAACATCCAAGTGCAGCCTCTCTCCTGTAGGTATTTTCCTACAACGCTGTTATCTGTGTGTAACCCTAATTCCTTACAAGCTCCCACGAAATTGGTTCCTCTGTCTGAACGCAGAAGCTTTGCTGGTCCGCGAATAGAAAAGAACCTTCGTAGAGCATTGATGAAACTGTCTGTTGACATGGTTTCAATCAGTTCAATGTGTACAGCCCTAGTAGACATGCATGTAAAAAGTACAGCCCATCGTTTGCTCTGAGCACAACCTCCTCTTGTGCGACGAGTGACAACTGTCCATGGTCCAAAAACATCTAGACCAACAGTAGCGAAAGGAGGTTCAGGAGTGACTCTGTCTGCAGGAAGGTCTGCCATTTTCTGAGCCTCCACCTTGCCTCTGAGTTTGCGGCAAGTAACACACTTATGAATGACTGAAGACACAAGACGCTTACCTCCAAGTATCCAGTATCCAGCACTGCGGACTGCCCCTTCAGTAATGTGACGTCCTTGATGAGCCACTTGCTCATGGACGTGTCTTACAAGCAATGTGGCGACGTGATTGGTAGATGGGATGATTAGAGGATGTTTTTCATTTTCTGTGAGGTCGGCAGAAGAGAGACGACCACCAACACGTAGGAGACCATTCTTATCCATAATCGGATTGAGTTTTGCAAGAGTATCGTGTTTTGTTTTTGTCTGTTTCCCTCCTTCAATGTTTTTGAATGTCTCTTTCATTGTATCCTGCTGCACAGCTTGAATGATAACAAGCTTGGCCTGTTCAAGTTCCTCGATGCTTGGCGTTTCAGTGAACCTTTTCCATCCTCTCTGATCACTTCTCTTTTGTTTAAAGGATGCAGCAACATGAATGAGTCTGGCTATGGCTCGACAAAGTGTAGTCCAACTTGAATACCTCTCAAAGCGCTGAGAGCCCAGCTGAAACTCTGATGTTGCATTTACCAGAACAGTAACGTCTGGATGTACCTCCTTATCTGAGTCAGGTTCAATCAGTCTGAACAGACTGCCTTCCTGTGATTCTGTGATTTTGTCTGAATACAGAAAGGTGGGGCCTGAAAACCAGTCACTGTCTTGAAGCTTGGCTGCTGGAATAAATCTTGTGGCTCTGTCAGCTGGATTTTGCTCTGTTGGGACATGATGCCATTGGTTGGGATGTGTGGAAGCTCTGATGCGTGTGACCCGGTTGGCAACATACATGTAAAATCTTCTCGAGGTGTTATGTATGTACCCTAACACAATCCTACTGTCAGTGAAGAATTTAACGTTGTCCACTTCCATATCCAACTCATCCCTGATCAGCTTGAACATTTCAACCGCAAGCACAGCGGCGCAGAGTTCAAGGCGTGGTACAGTGTGTGCAGGACGAGGTGCAAGTTTTGACTTTCCCATTACAAATCCAACATGATGTCGTTCATCACTGTCTAGAGTACACAGGTAAGCCACCGCTCCTATAGCTACAGTGGAGGCGTCTGCAAAAATGCACAGCTCTTTTTATTTCATTAGTCTTAAGGATCCTGGACTGTAACACCTTGGTACTTGGAGGCCTTCTAACGCTTTTAAAGAGTCTTTCCATGAGACCCACATCTCTTCCTTTTCTGAGGGTAAGGGTGCATCCCAGTCCTTCTCTTCAGATGACAACTCTCTGACTAGTGCTTTGCCCTGCATTATTATCGGAGCCACAAAGCCCAAAGGGTCATATAGGCTGTTGACTGTCGAAAGTACCCCTCTGCGTGTGAATGGTTTGGTTTCATCGGACACAAAAAAGGTGAAGCTGTCAGTTTGTAAGTTCCAGCAGAGTCCTAGGCTCCTCTGAACTGGAAGAGGATCTACTCCGAGGTCTAAATCCTTAAGATCCTTTGCTCGATCCTCACTAGGGAAAGCTTCCATCACCTGACTGCAGTTTGACGCCACCTTGTGAAGTCGCAGGTTGTATTCTGCTAACATGTTTCTTGTTCTCATCAACAGGTCAATAGCTTCTTCTGGTGTGGCAACTGATGTGAGCCCATCATCAACATAAAACTGTCTCTCAACGAAGTGTCTTGCATCTGAGCCATGTTCCTGCTCACCATCTCGAGCTGCTCGTCTCATGCAGTAAACAGCTACAGCGGGCGAAGGGCTGTTTCCAAAAACATGAACCTTCATTCTGTATTCAATCACGTTCTTTATGATGTTATTGTCTTCAAACCAGAGATAGCGGAGATAGTCTCTGTGGTCTTCTCGTACAACAAAACAGTAGAACATTTGCTGTATGTCAGCTGTCAGAGCTATGGGCTCCTTACGAAAGCGCAGGAGTACTCCTAACAGCGTGTTGTTCAGATTAGGTCCACTAAGAAGCACTTGGTTAAGTGATGTTCCATCACACTCTGCACTGGAATCAAATACAACTCGTATCTGGTCTGGCTTCTGCGGGTGATATACGCCAAAGGTAGGTAGATACCAGTGTTCTTTCCCTTGAGGGAGAGGTGGTGCAGGCTCAGCTTGATCATTATCCAGCATTTTCTGCATGAACTGGATATAGTGATTTTTCATTTCTGGTTTTCTTTCCAGAGACTTTTGCAGTGAGCGGAGGCATTTTAAAGCTTGCTCTCTGTTATTAGGAAGCCTTCTTCTTGGAGAACGAAAGGGTAAAGGAGCAACCCAGCTGTTCTCTTTGTTTTGGTAAACCTCATTGTCCATGAGTGTTAAGAACGTTTTGTCATCTTCTGATAGTGCAGGCTTATCATCACACTTGGATCTATCAAAAACACAACTCCCCAGGTTATCTGTGTCATGAGCAATGTGCGTATTTGCTGCCAGTGGGGTGTGCTGTTGTTGTGTGACCCCATAGTTTTCTTTCACATGAATATAGTTTGGACACGTCTCAAAGTAAGATGCCCGGCCAGTATCAATAGTGTGTGTCCTGTATACATTGACCTCTGACGAACTATGAGCCTTCCCTAAACACACCTCTCCTACAATAACCCAGCCTAAGTCCAGTCGTTGGGCGTAGGGAGCATTATTGGGTCCGTTAATTTGCTCACGTACCTTATGCACCCTCAAGATGTCGCTTCTCTTCCCAGGAGTAAGAGGATTGGAGCATGATGATCCACAGGTTGGATCTTGTCTGCTACTTTGAGGAGATGTGGATGATGGTGTGCGATCTCAGGAGATGGTATCTCTGTCCTATCGTCTGGGACAGAGTCACATTCAATCAAAGGAGGTAGTTGGATATTCACTTTTCCATCCATGGACTCTATAAAGAAGTTGCTGGCTCTTCTTCCTAATACCTGTGTTTTTCCGGCACAAGTCTTTAACATGTATGGAGTGGGTCTGGTCTCGATTTCAAAGAGGTTGAAGAACTCTGACTTAGCCAGTGACCTATTGCTCTGTTCGTCGATCACAGCGTACATTTTGATTGCTTTCTCTCTTTTCCCTGCAGGATAGACATTCACTATGCAGATCTTAGAACAAGAGCGTGAACTGCCGCTTGGGCCACATACCTCTGTGCACTTTGAGATAACTGAAGATGAATGATCGGTCTGCTCCTCTCCATCATGGTTTTCTGATTTTTTGCTTTCTGGGACAGGAGCCGGACCTGGATGCAAAGCTGATACATGCCTGCCACTTCCACACTCAATACACTTGACCGCTGCTTTACAGTCCTTTGCAATATGCTGCACAGACCCACAGCACCTATAACAAATACGATACTCTTTGAGATAATCATGGCGTTCTTCGATAGGTTTATCTCTAAAAAGCGTACATTTTTTGAGTGGGTGTGGTTTCTTGTGGATCGGGCACTGGCGACTAGGATCCTCAATTCTCTTAAGCTCAGGGCTGCTCTGAACCGGATCTGCGTCCATTTTGTGTGCCGACACCATAGTTTTGTGATTATATGATGTGAGCTTCCTGGTATGAGGAGAGACATGGCTGGAACTGGATATGGCAAAGCTTGGGTCGTTTCTCATTTTTGCTTGCTGCTGAACAAATTGTGTGAAAACAAAGAAAGGAGAGAATGGCACACAATGAGTCTCTTTGTAATGAGTTCCTACGGTTGTCCATCTTTCCTGCAAGTTAAACGGGAGTTTTTCAACAATTTGTCTAACTCCTCGAGCTGTGTCTAGAAAAGTGAGTCCTGGAAGGGCTCCATCTTGTCTTGCACATTCTAACTCCAACAGAATGTCACTTAGCTCCCTTAGTTTAACATTGTCTTTGTTAGTAAGCCTGGGAAATTCCTCTAACTAAAGTGCATCCTCAATAACCTCAGGTGAGCCATAGCACTCTTCGAGGCGTTGCCAAATCTTCTTGACACCTTCCGTAGGATTGAGGTTATGTACTGCACGGATCCTTTTAGCTGATGACTTGGGACCCAACCATTTTGTCAACAGGTCTACTTCCTCTCTGGCAGATAGATATAAGTCTTTAGTTGCACTTATAAATGAGGCCTTCCATGACCAATAATTTTCAGGTTTGTCATCAAATTGCAAGAGACCTGTGCTCACCAGTTCTTTGCGGATGAGATATCTTGCAAAGTCTTGCGTTCCCTTGGAATCAGGTATTTCATTGCTTGCACAATTGAGTGTGTGCTTGGGAGAATAAATACCAGTGTGACCAACATTTAATTTGTTGTCTTCTCTTTCAGAAGGTTCAACTACCGTGTGTTGAAAGGAAGTGTCTGGGAAGAGTAACTCTCGTTGTTGCTGAACATAATCACTGGTGCGCTGGGCTGACCTTAAAGACTCAGCTTCAATATGGGTTTCTCTCTTGAGCTCCCCGCTTTGAGCTACTGCTTCTTCGAGGGCTGACGCCTCTGCTTCAGCTGCAGCCACTGCCTTTTGACACTGGAGAACATGAAGGCTAGCATCTAGATCTGCTCTCTTTTTCATCATGTCAGCTTCTCTTTCTGCGTATGCAAGTTGAGCTCGAGCTGCTTGTGCTTTAGCGTAGGCTTTTGCGGCTGCAGAACTTGTAGATGACTGTTGAGAGTGTGTCGTTGATCTAGAAGACTGTGATCTGGTGTCAAATGGTTGTGAAGGCTGCTGCATTGTTAATCGTTGATCTGGGACCTCTAGTTGTGATTTGTCACCAGCTTCATTTAGCTGTTGCATAGCGTAGTCTCTATGATAACTTCTTCCTGAACGTAGACTCATGCTTGCTTAGTGTTGCTCTGTATTGCTTGAGCCCGCCGTGTAATTGTCTTTTTACTGTGCTGTCCTCACAACACGTGACTTGGTGTAGCTAGACAGCCAGCTAACAAACAGTAGGAGACTCCAAACAATCTTTACTGGAGTTGTGTATGGAGCGGTACATTGCTCTTAAATACACGTTATCCTATCTTTACTTTATATTTGTAACTGAAATAAAACAGAAAGGATATAAATTAACAATAATACACATCATTACTCATTTCGCATGTTACACTCGCACATGCTAGCTTGACGTAAATTAAGCTAATTACAATAACACGCACACGCAACCTACCACATGCAACAGGTATAAGCAACATACTTCTAATGACAATAAACATATGCATACTTACAAAGACAAAGGTTTTTTCAAGGCACAAACGTAAAAAGCACATTCAGCATGGACATGAACTACTTTGCTTTACCGTCGAAACTAGCTTAGTGCACCGACGGCGAAATTACGTCAAAGATATGTTATTTAACAGAGAGTGGGAAGAGCGCTCACTCTGCAACTAATTATATTAACAAAGCTCCACTAAAATACACCACTCTCACTCTGACTAATTTCTAGAACAATACCAAAATACTTTTTAGCTGCCTTATTAATTACTTATGAACTGAAAGGCATGACACTCCCCACTTGATATAATCACATTATATCACTACAAATAACTCTTTCAAAGAATTTTACTTAACATCAAAGTATACTTAGGGAGTCTGTGAAAAAAGAACAACAATTTCTGAGATTGGTCTTAAGAACAGTTTGGCAGTCCCTTCTTTTACAATCCGCACTTCCACCTTGCAGACTTTGTTGTCATTGCTAGGGAGGGCTTTCACAACCACTCCCATAGGCCATTCATTCCTGTTGACCTGGGCGTCCTTTAACAGGACTACATCTCCTTCTTGAACATTTTGTCTGTTTTCAGTCCACTTTGTGCGATTCTGTAAGGTAGACAAATATTCTCCTCGCCACCTTTTCCAAAAGGTGTCTGCGAGGTTCTGAACATATTTCCACTGCTTTCCAAACAACTGTCCTGAGGAAAAGTTCCCAGAAGGGGCGGAAACTGTGTCCATCTTCTGAGTGAGTAACATAGCTGGGGTGAGTACTGCAGGACATTCTGGGTCAGTGGATACTGGAACAAGAGGTCTCGCATTAATAATTGCCATTACCTCTGCCATAAAGGTGCTTAAGACTTCATGAGTGAGATGTGTCGATACATGTTGTACCAGCATTGCATCCAGAATGCGCCTGGCCACTCCAATCAGACGCTCCCAGGATCCTCCCATGTAAGAAGCGTGAGGAGGGTTAAACATCCAAGTGCAGCCTCTCTCCTGTAGGTATTTTCCTACAACGCTGTTATCTGTGTGTAACCCTAATTCCTTACAAGCTCCCACGAAATTGGTTCCTCTGTCTGAACGCAGAAGCTTTGCTGGTCCGCGAATAGAAAAGAACCTTCGTAGAGCATTGATGAAACTGTCTGTTGACATGGTTTCAATCAGTTCAATGTGTACAGCCCTAGTAGACATGCATGTAAAAAGTACAGCCCATCGTTTGCTCTGAGCACAACCTCCTCTTGTGCGACGAGTGACAACTGTCCATGGTCCAAAAACATCTAGACCAACAGTAGCGAAAGGAGGTTCAGGAGTGACTCTGTCTGCAGGAAGGTCTGCCATTTTCTGAGCCTCCACCTTGCCTCTGAGTTTGCGGCAAGTAACACACTTATGAATGACTGAAGACACAAGACGCTTACCTCCAAGTATCCAGTATCCAGCACTGCGGACTGCCCCTTCAGTAATGTGACGTCCTTGATGAGCCACTTGCTCATGGACGTGTCTTACAAGCAATGTGGCGACGTGATTGGTAGATGGGATGATTAGAGGATGTTTTTCATTTTCTGTGAGGTCGGCAGAAGAGAGACGACCACCAACACGTAGGAGACCATTCTTATCCATAATCGGATTGAGTTTTGCAAGAGTATCGTGTTTTGTTTTTGTCTGTTTCCCTCCTTCAATGTTTTTGAATGTCTCTTTCATTGTATCCTGCTGCACAGCTTGAATGATAACAAGCTTGGCCTGTTCAAGTTCCTCGATGCTTGGCGTTTCAGTGAACCTTTTCCATCCTCTCTGATCACTTCTCTTTTGTTTAAAGGATGCAGCAACATGAATGAGTCTGGCTATGGCTCGACAAAGTGTAGTCCAACTTGAATACCTCTCAAAGCGCTGAGAGCCCAGCTGAAACTCTGATGTTGCATTTACCAGAACAGTAACGTCTGGATGTACCTCCTTATCTGAGTCAGGTTCAATCAGTCTGAACAGACTGCCTTCCTGTGATTCTGTGATTTTGTCTGAATACAGAAAGGTGGGGCCTGAAAACCAGTCACTGTCTTGAAGCTTGGCTGCTGGAATAAATCTTGTGGCTCTGTCAGCTGGATTTTGCTCTGTTGGGACATGATGCCATTGGTTGGGATGTGTGGAAGCTCTGATGCGTGTGACCCGGTTGGCAACATACATGTAAAATCTTCTCGAGGTGTTATGTATGTACCCTAACACAATCCTACTGTCAGTGAAGAATTTAACGTTGTCCACTTCCATATCCAACTCATCCCTGATCAGCTTGAACATTTCAACCGCAAGCACAGCGGCGCAGAGTTCAAGGCGTGGTGCAGTGTGTGCAGGACGAGGTGCAAGTTTTGACTTTCCCATTACAAATCCAACATGATGTCGTTCATCACTGTCTAGAGTACACAGGTAAGCCACCGCTCCTATAGCTACAGTGGAGGCGTCTGCAAAAATGCACAGCTCTTTTTATTTCATTAGTCTTAAGGATCCTGGACTGTAACACCTTGGTACTTGGAGGCCTTCTAACGCTTTTAAAGAGTCTTTCCATGAGACCCACATCTCTTCCTTTTCTGAGGGTAAGGGTGCATCCCAGTCCTTCTCTTCAGATGACAACTCTCTGACTAGTGCTTTGCCCTGCATTATTATCGGAGCCACAAAGCCCAAAGGGTCATATAGGCTGTTGACTGTCGAAAGTACCCCTCTGCGTGTGAATGGTTTGGTTTCATCGGACACAAAAAAGGTGAAGCTGTCAGTTTGTAAGTTCCAGCAGAGTCCTAGGCTCCTCTGAACTGGAAGAGGATCTACTCCGAGGTCTAAATCCTTAAGATCCTTTGCTCGATCCTCACTAGGGAAAGCTTCCATCACCTGACTGCAGTTTGACGCCACCTTGTGAAGTCGCAGGTTGTATTCTGCTAACATGTTTCTTGTTCTCATCAACAGGTCAATAGCTTCTTCTGGTGTGGCAACTGATGTGAGCCCATCATCAACATAAAACTGTCTCTCAACGAAGTGTCTTGCATCTGAGCCATGTTCCTGCTCACCATCTCGAGCTGCTCGTCTCATGCAGTAAACAGCTACAGCGGGCGAAGGGCTGTTTCCAAAAACATGAACCTTCATTCTGTATTCAATCACGTTCTTTATGATGTTATTGTCTTCAAACCAGAGATAGCGGAGATAGTCTCTGTGGTCTTCTCGTACAACAAAACAGTAGAACATTTGCTGTATGTCAGCTGTCAGAGCTATGGGCTCCTTACGAAAGCGCAGGAGTACTCCTAACAGCGTGTTGTTCAGATTAGGTCCACTAAGAAGCACTTGGTTAAGTGATGTTCCATCACACTCTGCACTGGAATCAAATACAACTCGTATCTGGTCTGGCTTCTGCGGGTGATATACGCCAAAGGTAGGTAGATACCAGTGTTCTTTCCCTTGAGGGAGAGGTGGTGCAGGCTCAGCTTGATCATTATCCAGCATTTTCTGCATGAACTGGATATAGTGATTTTTCATTTCTGGTTTTCTTTCCAGAGACTTTTGCAGTGAGCGGAGGCATTTTAAAGCTTGCTCTCTGTTATTAGGAAGCCTTCTTCTTGGAGAACGAAAGGGTAAAGGAGCAACCCAGCTGTTCTCTTTGTTTTGGTAAACCTCATTGTCCATGAGTGTTAAGAACGTTTTGTCATCTTCTGATAGTGCAGGCTTATCATCACACTTGGATCTATCAAAAACACAACTCCCCAGGTTATCTGTGTCATGAGCAATGTGCGTATTTGCTGCCAGTGGGGTGTGCTGTTGTTGTGTGACCCCATAGTTTTCTTTCACATGAATATAGTTTGGACACGTCTCAAAGTAAGATGCCCGGCCAGTATCAATAGTGTGTGTCCTGTATACATTGACCTCTGACGAACTATGAGCCTTCCCTAAACACACCTCTCCTACAATAACCCAGCCTAAGTCCAGTCGTTGGGCGTAGGGAGCATTATTGGGTCCGTTAATTTGCTCACGTACCTTATGCACCCTCAAGATGTCGCTTCTCTTCCCAGGAGTAAGAGGATTGGAGCATGATGATCCACAGGTTGGATCTTGTCTGCTACTTTGAGGAGATGTGGATGATGGTGTGCGATCTCAGGAGATGGTATCTCTGTCCTATCGTCTGGGACAGAGTCACATTCAATCAAAGGAGGTAGTTGGATATTCACTTTTCCATCCATGGACTCTATAAAGAAGTTGCTGGCTCTTCTTCCTAATACCTGTGTTTTTCCGGCACAAGTCTTTAACATGTATGGAGTGGGTCTGGTCTCGATTTCAAAGAGGTTGAAGAACTCTGACTTAGCCAGTGACCTATTGCTCTGTTCGTCGATCACAGCGTACATTTTGATTGCTTTCTCTCTTTTCCCTGCAGGATAGACATTCACTATGCAGATCTTAGAACAAGAGCGTGAACTGCCGCTTGGGCCACATACCTCTGTGCACTTTGAGATAACTGAAGATGAATGATCGGTCTGCTCCTCTCCATCATGGTTTTCTGATTTTTTGCTTTCTGGGACAGGAGCCGGACCTGGATGCAAAGCTGATACATGCCTGCCACTTCCACACTCAATACACTTGACCGCTGCTTTACAGTCCTTTGCAATATGCTGCACAGACCCACAGCACCTATAACAAATACGATACTCTTTGAGATAATCATGGCGTTCTTCGATAGGTTTATCTCTAAAAAGCGTACATTTTTTGAGTGGGTGTGGTTTCTTGTGGATCGGGCACTGGCGACTAGGATCCTCAATTCTCTTAAGCTCAGGGCTGCTCTGAACCGGATCTGCGTCCATTTTGTGTGCCGACACCATAGTTTTGTGATTATATGATGTGAGCTTCCTGGTATGAGGAGAGACATGGCTGGAACTGGATATGGCAAAGCTTGGGTCGTTTCTCATTTTTGCTTGCTGCTGAACAAATTGTGTGAAAACAAAGAAAGGAGAGAATGGCACACAATGAGTCTCTTTGTAATGAGTTCCTACGGTTGTCCATCTTTCCTGCAAGTTAAACGGGAGTTTTTCAACAATTTGTCTAACTCCTCGAGCTGTGTCTAGAAAAGTGAGTCCTGGAAGGGCTCCATCTTGTCTTGCACATTCTAACTCCAACAGAATGTCACTTAGCTCCCTTAGTTTAACATTGTCTTTGTTAGTAAGCCTGGGAAATTCCTCTAACTAAAGTGCATCCTCAATAACCTCAGGTGAGCCATAGCACTCTTCGAGGCGTTGCCAAATCTTCTTGACACCTTCCGTAGGATTGAGGTTATGTACTGCACGGATCCTTTTAGCTGATGACTTGGGACCCAACCATTTTGTCAACAGGTCTACTTCCTCTCTGGCAGATAGATATAAGTCTTTAGTTGCACTTATAAATGAGGCCTTCCATGACCAATAATTTTCAGGTTTGTCATCAAATTGCAAGAGACCTGTGCTCACCAGTTCTTTGCGGATGAGATATCTTGCAAAGTCTTGCGTTCCCTTGGAATCAGGTATTTCATTGCTTGCACAATTGAGTGTGTGCTTGGGAGAATAAATACCAGTGTGACCAACATTTAATTTGTTGTCTTCTCTTTCAGAAGGTTCAACTACCGTGTGTTGAAAGGAAGTGTCTGGGAAGAGTAACTCTCGTTGTTGCTGAACATAATCACTGGTGCGCTGGGCTGACCTTAAAGACTCAGCTTCAATATGGGTTTCTCTCTTGAGCTCCCCGCTTTGAGCTACTGCTTCTTCGAGGGCTGACGCCTCTGCTTCAGCTGCAGCCACTGCCTTTTGACACTGGAGAACATGAAGGCTAGCATCTAGATCTGCTCTCTTTTTCATCATGTCAGCTTCTCTTTCTGCGTATGCAAGTTGAGCTCGAGCTGCTTGTGCTTTAGCGTAGGCTTTTGCGGCTGCAGAACTTGTAGATGACTGTTGAGAGTGTGTCGTTGATCTAGAAGACTGTGATCTGGTGTCAAATGGTTGTGAAGGCTGCTGCATTGTTAATCGTTGATCTGGGACCTCTAGTTGTGATTTGTCACCAGCTTCATTTAGCTGTTGCATAGCGTAGTCTCTATGATAACTTCTTCCTGAACGTAGACTCATGCTTGCTTAGTGTTGCTCTGTATTGCTTGAGCCCGCCGTGTAATTGTCTTTTTACTGTGCTGTCCTCACAACACGTGACTTGGTGTAGCTAGACAGCCAGCTAACAAACAGTAGGAGACTCCAAACAATCTTTACTGGAGTTGTGTATGGAGCGGTACATTGCTCTTAAATACACGTTATCCTATCTTTACTTTATATTTGTAACTGAAATAAAACAGAAAGGATATAAATTAACAATAATACACATCATTACTCATTTCGCATGTTACACTCGCACATGCTAGCTTGACGTAAATTAAGCTAATTACAATAACACGCACACGCAACCTACCACATGCAACAGGTATAAGCAACATACTTCTAATGACAATAAACATATGCATACTTACAAAGACAAAGGTTTTTTCAAGGCACAAACGTAAAAAGCACATTCAGCATGGACATGAACTACTTTGCTTTACCGTCGAAACTAGCTTAGTGCACCGACGGCGAAATTACGTCAAAGATATGTTATTTAACAGAGAGTGGGAAGAGCGCTCACTCTGCAACTAATTATATTAACAAAGCTCCACTAAAATACACCACTCTCACTCTGACTAATTTCTAGAACAATACCAAAATACTTTTTAGCTGCCTTATTAATTGCTGTAGACATAAAACTATTTGCACAGCACTACAACTGAAAGGCATGACACTTCCAGTTCATCCAAAATGCTGCAGCCAGAGTTCTGACTGGAATTAGCAAGAGATCATATTTCTCCTATCTCTCCATTGGCTCCCTGTAAAATCCAGAATTTAATTTAAAAATTCTTCTTCTCACTTATATATCACTTAATAATCAGGCTCCATCTTATCTTAAAGACCTCATAGTTCCATATATTACCAGCAGAACTGAGCTCCTCTCCTCTCTCCTATATCAATGCAAATGTCACCATTGCATGTCATTAACTTTGTGTCTTCTCTCTCCTGTAGTTGTGTTTTCTCCTCTCTGTCTCCCTCTCTCTGTACTTTTCTGAAGTCCAGAATCCTTTTGACCTCCCCAATGTTCTTGCTGCTTGTTGTTGTTTTTGTTGCCTGCTGTTCTTTTCTCTCTCCTCTTTCCACTCACCCCAACTGGTCGAGACAGATGGCCGCCCACCCTGAACCTGGTTCTGCTGGAGGTTTCTTCCTCTAAAGGGAGTTTTTCCTCTCCACTGTTGCCTAATGCTTCCTCCAATGGGATTGTTGGGTTTTCTATATCATTTTTACAATTATAGTCTGTAAGGTCTTCACACAAGTGTCTTTATATGACTTCTGTTGTGATTTGACACTATACAAATAAAACTGATTTTAACTGTATCTTTGTAGTCTACAAATAATATTTTTAAATTTTAATTGACCTGTAATCTGGTGGTAATGCTCTCTGATCAGCATTGGCCATGTCAGTTGACTAATAATGATGACAGCAAGGTTGAAACCGTTAGAGTATGTAGGCACTGCGCCCAGAGAAAGCCATGAGAATGGTAATACATTGAGAGAGTGCAAGAGACAGTGTGTAAATTAGACAGGAGCTCAACTACATCAAAAAAAGAATGAAATGAAAACAAAACTGAGGTGAACTATTGACAATAAACAGGAAAGCGGTGCAGTGTGTTTATAGTGCTGTGCAAATAGTTTTATGTCTACAGTTACTGCTTCATATTTATTGATTGGCCCTAAAAGTAGAACAATGAGTCTTCTCTTGGGCTTATCCTGCTTATCCATAACACTACTGGATAAGAAATAAACAGAGAAAATAAACAAGGAATACAAAACAGAGTGTTCCAGGAGGACTCTGTCTCATGCTATTGTTACAGAGAATATAACTGCAGATCCTCGTCTCTTGTCTGCCTGGTGTTCTTAAGCCTATTAGTGACCATCTTACAGCTGCTACAATGATACAAAGCCAGCAAGGCCTTTGGTCTTCCTGGACAATTTAATGTAAAATCATCCTGTGACCTAATGACTGTGAACACCAGGCTAAAACCAGTCACAGCACAGTATCGGAAGAGGGGCGAAGGACATCAACCAGAAAGAGTTAATACCCAGTGAAAGTTCAAGAAGGACACCTACATCCACCACGAAACCATCTCATCTCATCTCACAGCAAAGTCGTTGTATGCCATCTGGCAAAGACATCGTTTTCATCTGGTCCCATGATTTTATGATTCATCATAATTCACCTCTAGAAACATACACTGTAAGAATGAACCACAAGCTCTACTTTTAACAATATCAGGGCTTTCCAGATAGACATTATGTTTGTATTTAAAACAATAATCTAACAAATAGTGAAACTTAAGATGTTTAGACACATTCTGTGCTCACCAGTGTCACTCTCCAGTAGGATATTTTTTCTTGCAAAAACCTGCAGTGTCATTTTTTCTGCCATAGGTTTTGCGTGCTCTAGTTTCGGCATTGACATAACGCTATATACACTGTAAACACAACATTATGTTATGTCTATATGTTGTAATAAATTTCTGTTGGTTTCATAATTGAAATGGCTGTAAATTTGTATCCAACTACCAGTTCAGGTCAGCTAGAATAAGTTTACTATAGTATTCTACTTTCATGAGTTTGAAAAAATGTAGTATGAAAAGAGCTTGCTTTATCTTGTCTACGCCATTTAACAGGTACTAGTTATTTGGGTAGTTCCAGTGAATGTTTGACAGTTCCTATTCTATTTTAGTCTCTCCTAATCTTTATATTTACACATTCCCAAAGTGATGTTGAGGAAAAACTTTCAGTCTGTAATGAATGCTCCTGAAAATTTCACATTCTCATTGTTAGGACCAGCTAAAATGTCCTCACTTTGTAAAAAAAGTCCTCACTTCAAATTTTAAAAATGAATGCTGGTCCTCATAATGATAGCCATACAAACAAACACACACACACACGTCGGTCAGTTGTCAAATCCCTGAGCTGTGTGAGATCAGTATGGATTGACCCAAGCGGCCACGGATGGCTCTTTACTCCAGGGGCAGAGAAACAACATACAGCCCCCATCCCCAGACCAGGCTACCCCTACACTTATGTAACACAACAAGCATTACATAAGGGTTCTGCAACTCCAGTAGGAACAGAGACACACAGAAAAAGGAGAGAGAATCCTCCAAATCCTTTGCATCATTAAAGGAATCAAAGCGTGCTCAGGATTTGCTGTAATGAAGAGATACACACACATACATGCTGAATGCTTGCTGTCTGTATAAGGAGAGCAATGTTAGAAATAACAGCTACGACAGTCCTGCTGTCAAGTGAAAATCATGTCAAAAATGCAAATTTTGACCTTGTATTGTTAATTTATAAGTCTCATTTTTTCAATAATAAGCCAAAGGTTAACAATTCTTCTCAAGGGAACACAATATTTGTGAGAGTCTGTGAGAAATATGTCAGTAAAGATTCTAAGTCAGCCGAGTGAAGTTATCTGGATATTGAGTCATGGCACCTGGACTTGGTTCTTGTTAGGTCTAAACGTTTCACTACTCATTCCAGCAGTTATCTAAAGATAGTTGGTTATAGAGCATACATTTATCCTCCAGGTTGATTTGACTTTACACCTGGCCTAAAAAGGCTTATTAGGTGAAACAATGGAAGGGGAGGGTGTAACAGTGTAAAGATGTAACAGTCCCACCTCTGCTAACCCCTCCTTCCTCCTGAAGTGGGTCGGGTGGATGTGTGAATTAGGCCGGATTTTTATGGGGATGGATGAAAGAGCAGCATGAAACCAACCAAAACCTTATAGAGACAGTGTCTCCTAACAGACCACCTAAATTATTTATATCAAAAACCAACACAAAAGTAATGATCCGTAAGAACTTAATAAAAATAAAGACAACTTCACTCAGAACAAAATGAAAAGAAAACAACCAAATGTGGACTGTTCAATATCAGATATCACTCCTCTAAATAGTAAATTATTTGATAAGTGGCCATCAAATAGATTTATTTTGTCTTACTGAAACTTGGCTGCAGCACAAAGAATTTCTAAATTAGTCAGAATACATTTACATTCAATTCAATTCAATTCAATTCAATTCAATTCAATTCAATTCAATTCAATTCAATTCAATTCAATTCAGTTTTATTTGTATAGCGCCAATTCACAACAGAAGTTATCTCAAGGCACTTACAGTGCAAGGTTTAAGACCTTACAGAGAATAATTATACAAAACATTATATAGAAAACCCAATAATCCCATTTGAGCAAGCTTTAGGCAACAGTGGAGAGGATGTATGAAGTGAAGAAGATATCTTGGTCAAAGATAACGCTGAGATTTCTTACAGTAATACTTGAGGCCAATACTAAGTCATCAAGGGTGAGAATGTGATTAGACATAGAGATTTTTAGGCCCAAACAATATAACCTAGCTAAATATTTAGCAGATGCTTTTATCCAAAGCGACTTACAAGGGTAGGCAGCGTAAGGAGGTCTTGCCTAAGGACCCCTACTGGAGGTAGGGCACAGCTGGGATTCAAACCCCAATCTCCTACATGGAAGGTGATGATCTAAACACTACACTAACCAGGTAGAATACAGAAATTCACAGTTGTGTGACATTGAGATTTTAGCCATATCTTTCACAATGACTGTAACAAAAGTCCAAATTTGATTCAAATCTGAGAAGTGGAGAGATGATTCTGGCTCAGTGTTACAGAAACCTGCTATGGTAACTGTGATAATTTTAACATCTGATCGACAAGTGGGCAGTTATGTGTTACTTATCACAAGACTTGTCCTTCAAGTTCTGTGATAAGACTTGAAGGACAAGTGTTTTGATAGTCTTATAAATCAACCCCACACCTAAACATAGTTTCAATTCATTTGAGAGCCTGAGTGGAAACTGAAAAAGTCAGAAACCAGTCCTGTTTGTTATTGTGTACCATCCTCCTGTCCCTTACCTTTTAACTGAATTCTCAGACTTTCTATCTGATTTATTTTTTAGTGCAGATAAAGTCATTGTAGTGGGTGATTTTACATTCATGTAGATGTTAATAATAACTGGGTATATCCCTTGGTACACTGAGCTCATCTCCTGTCTCCTCTCCTCCTCTTCTGTCTGCAAGTTGAATCTAAGATGAAGCTGGGTGATAGAACAGGCTAATGAGTGTGAACAGTGAAATCTACTATAGAATGACTTTATAAACACATTATCCACCTTTTGGAGTGACCCAGTCAGAGACTCATGAGGTAGTCACATCTGGTGCAATATATCTGTATAGACATCTAGTAAGGCCATGAGGACAAAACTCAAGATATACAGAAACACAGAAGTTTTCACTTCTTTTTAAACTAAATCTTAGTTTATGTAATTTCTACATGTACATATCCATTAGTGAGCCATAGGCAGGACACCACAAATTAGTGGTGCCAATCTCGTCATTTTGAGAATGTTTAGTCTGAAACATGTTGTTGGTAATTGTGCAGTAAAATAAAACATATATATTAGTATCAAAAATGTGACTGAACTTTACAATCTGTGCAACATATGGCATCGTCTCTCCTCAGACCCCTAAATTGCACGAAGACTTCCCCTCCTAAGATGAAGTCACTAGGCTATGTACATGTGATAATGAAAGTTTAGACCCGGCCCTGTAGCCTAATGC
Organism: Anabas testudineus; assembly: GCF_900324465.2. Lineage (NCBI taxonomy): Eukaryota > Metazoa > Chordata > Actinopteri > Anabantiformes > Anabantidae > Anabas > Anabas testudineus. Next base: position 193,290 of record NC_046624.1, read on the forward strand.
CTGTTAGTGGTTAACAGCTTATTGCACGCACACATAGACATAGACACATACATTTTATGCCAGAAGTGCTTACAAGTAAGTGGGTGGTATTACCTAACACGTCGGACATTCGTCACCCTAAAAGAGAGCGTGGAAATTAGAGAAAACAAGGGGGAAGCACGAAGAGAGGTTGATACTGTTTACAACATTATCCTGTACAGCGGCCACCATCACCAGTGTTGAAGAAATACAAATAAAAAACATGCCTATGTAATAACTCATAATATCTGCAGCGATAATGTGCAGAGCAAATTTATAACAAATAAATAACATTGACAGAAAACAATAAAAAGAAGAAAACAAAAGCAAACAGGAAGTCTGGAGGAGAAAGGCAGATCTAAGTAAAAGATCGACTTGTCCAAGTTGAGTTGCTCTCTGCTCTGTTCTTCTATGAGCAGTTCCTAATGACTGTCTGCAGCTCCAAGCTACAATTAGCAGCAAAGGTGGCATAGGAAGGGGGGCAAAGGGTTCACACCTGCCCATCCTTTAGCTACAGTAGCTGAACAACCTAAAAAAAAACTTACACTGCCCTGCTTCTGAAAACTGATTTCTGGTCTTTGTTGTGGATCTTGTAAGAAAGTTCTCATTTAGGTTTTCTCAAGATTACAAGAAGTATACCCCGTACTTGAGAGGTCTTGGCAAGACTTGGCAAGTTCCAACTCAGAGTACTGATGCTCGTGGACGGGAAGGTACAGAATATTGCTAAAATCACAATCTCAGTTCTGCTTTGCTTACAGTGTGAACGCTACCTACTGTACCTCAAATATCTTCAATTCAGTGATGATCTCAGCTATTAATGTGTAAAATCTAGAATGATCCTCTGATACGTTTCAATTTTCTTTTTTTAAACGTTAAAGAAGACAACAACATGAACAGAGCATCACAATCATAATCACCGTCCTGCCAATAGTGACATGTTCATCACTGTGATAGGCCTACGACTGAGCTCTGGTCAGCAATGCGCCTGCATCAGAAAAGCTCCAGCAGACTCGTCTCCAAGGAAACCCCCACCACTCTCTTGGAAATACGTCATATTCATGGAAGTGCATCTACTTCCTAACCACAGAGCCGTGCGAATTGATAGGGAAAGAGAGAAAAAAAGGGGAAGGTTTGACTCATCCTGAATGGGAAGATGTGAACGACGCTATCTGAACAAGCAAGTGTGTGTAAGAGTAAGAGAGAATAAAAACCACAAAAGAACTGATGGAGGGAGTCCGTGTATCTGCACATAGAGGCTTGTATCTAGCTATAGGAGATGAATGACAGCAAGAGCTGAAGACACATATTGAAAACTTGTGGGCTGTGCATGTGTGCTAGTTCCCTGCTAAAGGTTACATGGTAATACTGGCATTTAATCAGTGAAGCAGCAAACGTGGATAGCAAGAAATCAGATTATAACCTGTGCTGACCTGGGACTGAAATTATTCAACACAGAAAAATCTATATAATTTTTCTTCCATTAGAGTCTAATGAATTTTGTTGAAAGGCTACATTTGATTTAAAATGTATGCCACGTTATCGTTAGGGTTACACATATCATTTAAAAAAGCATTTCAGCAACTGTATACTGTGCTCACATCTTGCATGCAATTCTCTGTAAAAAAAGATAAAAAGGTCTTAGCTGAGTTCAGGAAATAGAAACTCAAGAAAGACAAAATGTATAGGGTGTGCTGCAATGTTCCCTTCACATGCTTAAAAGCTTACTTAAAAGCAGGCATTTTTCAGATCCACTTTGCGCTGCATCTTCTAATCTGCTGATGCAGTTGTTATTAAGTGTTTGATCATCTTTAAAGTGCTGCTGCCACTTCCCACTTCCACTTCCCAAGTACTGGGGCATCATGAGGTCTTTTTGGCATCTTTATTTTTGCCTTTAAATTATTTAATGAACAAAATGTCATGAGAAATAGTTCACATCACAACCTATGTGAAGCAAATCGGTAAAGCATTCAGCTTCGCGTGACATTAGGTCAACCAAATTTCGTCAACCTTAACTAAATTTTTTTTTGATTCATTAAGAATATCATGGTTGGTGATATGGTGACATCTCCAAAGTTATTAATGTAAGTGAAGTGATGGCAATGTAACTCTATGAGTGTGTGAGTGTAATGGAGGCATGCCATTTAGAGCCATTCTTAGGCAAATCAGCACAATTTTTTGTTGGTAAGAATAGACCTTCCTCTGCTGCCATGGCAACCAGCAAATTTTGTCAACTGCCAATGCATCTTGTGTGTATAAGTGTATGTTTGTATAGTAATGTCTGTTTTACAAAAATGAATAACTGCCTGGAAAAGAACACACACCATGCCCAATGAATATTTCAGTACTGCAGCTTTCCCTGCTTTGTCCTCATACATACCAGCGTTATACCTGGATGCACCTTCCTGCTGTGTTACTTTCTCTCTTTGCGAGTGACGCTCAACATGCCAGCTGTTGGCATACTGTGGCCCTTGACTTGCTTTTGAGACTCACTATGCTGCACTGCATTCCTCAGCACTGGACACAAGAAAATGGATGAATGAATACAATAGAAAGGTTGTGTGATGGAGATTTGTATCTGAACTCATTTCGTAGTGCAGGCAGATCTTAAAGTAATGAATATGTTTGCAGAGTTTCAGTGAGAGAACCTTATTGATTAGACTGTGCTGATCTCAAAAACAGGAAATAAAAAATCAAGAAAGATAAAACGTATAGAGTGTGTGCTGCAATGTTCCCTTTAAATTACTCACTTAAAACCTGCTTGGTATCTTTAAAGTGCTGATGCCATTTTAGTATGAGAAGTAATAGTAAGTGCTGCAGTTGTTGATAATGATCCAATTATATTTATGTTATAACAGCATTTCAAGCCCAGCTTTAAATGTTTTTATAATTTCCTGGCAGTCAAAGGGTTCCTTATCATCTTTTAATTGAAATCAGTTGATTACAGTGGAATCAAAAAACCATCATCTTTCGTTAAATCCTTACCCACCATCACCAACCTTAATAACAGCACTGTCACATCCTAAGAAGGTTAGGCATTTATTTTTTAACAGAAGTTTTACTAGTGTTTTAGTGGCATGTAGTATAGTATAGTGGCATATTACTGCTTTAGAGGTACTATTTCAGGAAACTAGTGTGGTTGTCTTTGTCTCTAGCCCCATCTTAACTTTTAGATCTCCAGTCTTGACAGATCCCATTCATTGTTCCTTTGTCCTTTCCCCTTTCCTTTCTCTTGCTCAATGTGAGCTGTCCATCCTAAGTCCAAGTTGCTTGGACTTGAACTTCTTTCAGCTTCAGTACAATGTGCAGGCTCATCTAGAACTAACCCAGTCCTCTGACACAAACGAACACAAGATGTTATGATTGTTATCTAATTACTATGATTGTGTAGCCTATGTCACAGCGGTCAGAACCTAATGAGTATTAAAGGTATAGTCTAAAACTTTTTTGTCAAATTCATTAATATAGTTGTCCCTCCAGACATTGTGGCCAGAAAACCAGATATGTGGTTGTCCAAGACAGCCATTAAAAGTCAAAGGCGATTTTGCTTACTGTTGCCTTATCTTTTCTGCCTTATGAAGATGATGAAATCTTTATAATAAGATCTTGATAATAATAATTGATACCCTTAAGGAAATTCTTATGGGCAGGAAGTGCCCTCGAAGTGAAGACTGGACACTTCGACATGTGGCCAGGAATTGGGGTAGGACTGGGAGTCGATGACTGCCCAACCAACTGAGCCAATGTGGAGTTTACAGTATAGCACAGTTTGCTCCTTCTCCATAGCTATCAGCCTTTCCTCATAAAGGTTGTGGGGATGCTGGAGCATGGAATAGCAATTCACACCAGAGGGGGGAGTAAATGCCTGGCTGACCCATGGATACGAACCTGGGTCCTTCTTGTTGTGAGGCCACAGTACAACTAACCACCAAACCGCTGCCACAATACATCATCTGACAATTTGATGAATGTCTTTCACCAGACACTGTACATGTACAGTAGCTCCCCTTTTCCCTTCTCTCCCCCTCTCAAACTTAGTTTATTTTTAGGGTGTCTCAAGTTTCTCATGCATAATGCATAATCCATTCCAAAATTTCCATTTGAGATCACCAACTAGGATCCATGACTCAGAAATCATAAGGTTTCTATACACTGTGTTTATATTGGATACTCTTGATGGCATAAACATTATATCCTTGCATTAATCCTCACCACAACTTTTTCCACACAACAGCAGAATAGTTGATACTGTAATGTAGTGAGGACAAAACATGCAGTAGTAGTAGTAGCAGCCAGAGTACAATACATGCACATACAGTACATATGCAGACAATGCTGGGTATAGTTTATGATGTCATGTTTTATCATGAAGAGTGGGTTTTAAACTGAATTTTGAGAAGATACATTCATGTAATGTAGTGGTGTTTTGGTGTGTGTATTTGTATGTATATGTGATGGGATTAACATCAGGCTGTCTGATGGGAGAACAGTCTGTGTGAGGTTTGTATCTGTGTGTGTGTGTGTGTGTGTGTGTGTGTGTGTGTGTGTGAGTGTGTGTGTGAACAATACGTATATGGACAATGTACTGTACAGTATGTTGTAGTTTGGTGATTGTGCATGTGTGGGGGCAGGGCTGTGGCTTTACAGAGGCCAAAATGCAATAGTGGTATAAAGAGGATAAAGTTGTCCATGTCAGAAGGGCACATGATAAAGTCATGTGTAATCTTCCTATTGGTCCGATTGCTCTTGATTTCATGGTATTAACTAGTGCATTTGCGGTCAACAGCATTTTACTGAATCTTATTCCAGTATTGAAAGTTCCACTTTAGCGTTAAGCAGCACAATGCATCCACCTACAAAATATACAGGATTACACTGCATTCACCAAAGTAAAAAGTTCTCCTAATTATAGCTTTAATGTCTCATAATTATACAAACATAATTGTGTGGCCTTAATTATGGGGCCCCTTAGTTGTAATTACAAACTGTTTCTTTTAATTTTCTTTTCACATTTTTTTTTTATTTGGTAGTTGCTTAGCCACAGTCATATTCACCTGCCTAACAGGTGACCACCTGTGCAGCAATAACTTGTATGAAGATTTCCAGTCAGGATTTAGAGTACATCAAAGTACAGAAACAGCACTGGTGAAGGTCACTAATGATCTTCTATTAGCATCAGACAATGGACTACTCTCTATACTCGTCTTGTTAGATCTTAGTGCTGTATTCGATACTATAGATCACAACATTTTATTACACAGACTGGAACACGTAATTGGGATCAAAGGAACAGCACTAGAGTGGTTTAAATCGTATCTATCAGATACATGTTAATGATGAGTCTTCCATGCACACCAATGCTATGGAGTTCCACAGGGATCTGTGCTTGGACCGATTATTTTCACTTTCTATATTTCCCCCTTCAGGCAATATTATTAGGAAAGACTCTATAAATTTCCATTGTTATGCAGATGATACCCAGCTGTACTTATCTATGAAACCAGAAGAAACTAATCAATTAGCCAAACTTCAAGCATCCTTAAAAGACATAAAGGCCTGGATGTCCTCCAATTTCCTTCTCCTAAATCCAGACAAGACAGAGGTTATTTTGTTTGGGCCTGAAAATCTCAGAGACACTATGTCTAATCTCATTCTCACCCTTGATGACTTAGTACTGGCCTCAAGTAATACTGCAAGAAATGTCTGATCTTATCTTTGACCAGGATATCTCCTTCACTTCATACATCAAAGAAATATCTAGAACTGCCTTTTTTCACCTGTGAAACATTGTTAGAATTAGGAGCATCTTGTCCTAAAGTGATGCTGAAAAACTAGTCCATGGATTTGTTACTTCCAGACTGGACTATTATAATTCATTATTAATACTCCCAATAACTCCATATTATACCTTCAGAGTTCATTATTTTTCAAGCAGAACTCTCCGTTCTCACACTGCAGGTTTACTTGTGGTTCCTAGAGTATCCAGATGTAGAATGGGAAGCAGAGCCTTTAGCTATCAAGCCCCTCATTCAGGTCATTCATTCCCACAGCTGTTAGACTGTACAATGCCACAGTTTAAATATACATGTACAAAACCGGTCCATAGCCCATCTGACTGTATTGCTTTTACTTTATTTTATTTTTTTTATTACATATAACATATTATATATGTTAAGTTGTAATAGTGTATATAGTTGTAAATTCTCGTAAAATGTTTATTACTTTTGTATTTTTGCACACCCTCTCATTCTTTTTGCACATTACTGTTGTTCTTTTTGCACTGACCTGCTGTAGCAATTGAATTTCCCCATTGTAGGATCAATAAAGAATATCTTATCTTATCTTATCTCTCCTGTGGAACCAGCTCCCAATTCAAGTTCGGGAGCCAGACACCCTCTCCACATTTAAGACTAGACTTAAAAATGTCCTTTTTAATAAAGCTTATGGTTAGAGATGGATCAGGTGACTCTGAACCATCCCTTAGTTCTGCTGTTATAGGTTAGTCTGCTGGGGGACCTCTACTGATACACTGACCTCCTCTCCTCTCTCCTTTCTCCTCTAACCATTCTCCTGTAGTTGTGTTTCCTCATCTCTGTCTCCATCTGTACTTTTCTGCAGGTATCCTCGGCCTGGAGCTGTATATCTCCAGAATCCAGTTGACCTGCCCAAGGGCAGGGCTTTCCACTCACCCCAACCGGTCGAGGCAGATGGCTGCCCACTATGCTTCTTTGCCCTTCTGCTGTGAATTGGCGCTATACAAATAAAACTGAATTGAATTGAATTGAATTGAAGTGAATTGAATTGAATTGAATTGAATTGAATTGAATTGAATTGAATATCACCAGAGATATCCAGCATGATTTTATTCCATATTGAGATTTGGTGTGTTGCTTAAATTTTTTAAACAGTGTATTTCTCCCACATTAGCTTCTATCTTGTGGCTTACCATGATATCTAGAATTTAATTTAACATCCTTCTCCTTACCTGCAAAGCTCTTTAAGATCAAGCTACATTATATCTTAGAGTTCACAGCACAATATTACCCTAACACTTATGAGAGTGTAGGTCTACCTTTGGTTCTTATATTCAATTTTTTAAATTCAATTCAATTAAATTTTATAGTTCCCAAATGTAGAATGGGAGGCAGAACCTTTACTATCAAGCTCCTCTACTGTAGAACCAGCTCTCAGTTCAGACACAGTCGCTACATTTAAGACTAGACTTAAAACGTTCCTTTTTTTCTGCTATAGACTTAGTCTGGTGGGGAACCTCCTTTGATTAACTGGGCTCCTCTTCCCCTCCACTTTTATAATTAGATATGTTAAACATATAATTATCTAAGGTCTTAACCTTACTATGTAAAGTCCCTTAACATGATTCTTGTTGTGATTTGATGCTGCTAACCAGTGATAACATGGACATAACATTTACTTCTCTTAGAGTATGTTAATATCCTGGCAACAGTGTCTAGTCTGGGTGAGATAAAAGCATGGATGACCTTTTTTTAGATCTGCAGATGAAAGGCGTGACCTGCTCTTGGTTAAGCATCACTGTTACTGTCACTGCATCACAAATCAGGCCTGCACACCTTTTGCCTTGTTTTTAACACTTTGAGATAAGACACCCAGACAAGATGAGAGTTAATGCTGCTAGTGCTGAGCTGACTGGGTGTAGTTAGATTACTTGAGATTTGGTGTCATTTAGCTGTATGACATTACTGGGCATCCAGGTCTTGATCTCTTTAATATTCATCAGCCGAAATAGACCCCAGGAGAACCTAGAAAAATGAGGCATCTTGCAGTTCCGCTCTGCCTTGTTTAATTCTTCATTTAACCATGGAAGATTAGAATTATTTTTTTTATATGTGACAGGAGTATAAGTATACAAACATTTTTTGCAGAAGCTATGTTCCTCTACATTGAAATCTTAATGTTCTAAATGGGTAAAAAATTCCTTGTGATGTCCTCCTGTAAAATACAATTCCATGTGTTCATATTACATTACTTGTTACAATCAACATTGTGTATAGTTATGCAAAATCCAGGACTTCATAGCAGACAGATATTTGAGTTAAATTTTAAGTATTGTGAGTTTTACAATGGCCCTAGGTCAGGGGTCAGTAACCTTTAACACTCAAAGAGTCATTTGGACCTGGTTTCCATGGAAAAGAAAACACTGGGAGCCGCAAATACTTTTTGACATTTAAAATGAAGATAATAATATTTTTTAATCTTTACACTTTGTATAAACAACTGTACTGTGTGGTTAAAGGTCTTTTTCAAATAAATCAAAAAGCAGGACCTAAATTATCCACGCAGCAAACAAAATGCCATGAGCCGTCATCCTTATGTCGCCTGTGCGGTTTAGGAGCGTGTAACGGAGCCTTGACCTGAAATTAAAAAGTAAATTGTAAAAAAGCACTATGTCACTAAACAATGAAAATTATTTGCAAAACATCTGCATAAATATTTCTTTTACCTGCTCCTGAACCTCTATGCACAGCGTCCGCAAATCGGAGCTGTACACAGTCACTTTCATCTTTACACAGGACTGTAAGCTGTCGTCTGTGTTTGTTTTTAACGTAGTTCATGATGGAGAATAGCTGCTCACATAACTATGTGGATCTGAAGATCGACAGGATATTTCTTTATGTTTATGTATGTGTCGGGGATGAATTCCATGTTTTAAACATGAGTTTGTCTGGTCTTGGAAGGTTCTTAGTATCACTCTATTTGTGATTCTGTATTCAATTAAATACTTATCATTCATTTTCTCAAGCCACGCAGAGCCGCAATATAAGGATGAAAGAGTCTCCTGCGGCTCCGGAGCAGCAGGTTGCCGACCCCTGCCCTAGGTCCTGTAACATTAAAGAAGTACTTAATTTTAACCAGACCATGATCTTTTTACAAGTCCAAACCCTGCAGTTTTTTTTTTTTTGTTTTTTTATTCAATCCCGATCATCATGCTTTAACAATTGCAACCAGGTAACTGTTTTTTTTTTCCATGATAAGAAAATAATGGCAGAGCAGCAGCCATTATTATGTTATTTCAAAAAGTACCTGTTTCTACAGGGGCGCTTTTTCATTATATGTTACTATTTCACTATAAGCCTGCCACCCCAATTAGGGTGCCATTGCAGCAAATGCCTGCTCCACCAGGGTCGCTATTTAAAGAGATTCTCCTATGGGTTTTAGAAGAGCGCAGAAACACATAACTAAGCTAAGTATTGGGATCTATAGATTAATACATAAATACAACAATTTTGATTTTAAAATAAAAAGTCTCTCAAAGGTAAAAAATAAAGGAGTGAGTAATTATTTCCTGGTATTTTATTTATTGCTAGGTACTATACAGACTAATGTGCACTGCATTTTTCGGACACACCTCACACCTCTTTGTGCTGTACAAACTCAGCACAACAAAACACACAACTCCCAGACACTGATGAAATCTGACACGTTGTGTGTGCCTGACCGTTACACTGCTGAGTAATATGACATTTAAGTCTTAGCCTCTATGTGTCTGAAGTTGTGTGTGTGTGAGTACATTCATGTCCCCATGCAGAGAAGAAGTGCAACAGCAGACTGTGTGTATTACGCCATTACGCAGAGTTTAGCTTGAGACACAGCAGTGGGTGCTAAACAGAAGCCACCAACATCTGTAACAGTCTGCCCAACTAAGATGAATGTACTTGTATGTCTCTGTTACAATTGTTCAGAACGATATCCCATTATTGTATGAGTAAGCCTCGAAGGAGTACAGGTGTGAGCAAGGCATCAAGGCTTTCATATGCCGGCCAAACCTATTTTCTAGAAAAAACGCAACAAAATCAGTCTCTTCACGATCATACACCATCCACGGTCTGCTGGATATACTGGTGGTGAATATCCTGTACCCATGTGGCAGTGTTGTTTTTCCCACAGCTCCAAGCTCCACCAGAACAATGTAAGTAAATACTAAAATAGTAACTTGAAAGGTCTTTGTTAGGATTGGGCATCTTTGGTGTGAGGCTGATATCTTGAAACACTGTCAGTGCTCTGATACATTAAAGACACATATGCAGCAGCTACGGTGCAATATTATTTACACCATAATCAAGATGCAGTGCTATTCAACAAAATCTGATTCAACACTGTATAATCCACTGCGATGTCACTAGGTGAGGCAAAGGAATGATGCTATGTAATATTACGAGTTTCAAAATTTATTGAAAGGATGCTGAAGATAAACAAGAACAATTAAGTACAATATGAAAAACTATGTGCACTGCAATATTTTGCCCACCAGATGAATTGGAATTGAAGGTAATGGTCACACTGTGCTGCCGCTTCAGGTGAGTTATGAGGTCACTTGTACTTGTATGTCTGTGTGCTTTACAGCAGCATGGCACATTACAAATTACATCTGACTTGTCAGGCTTTCTGTCTCTCTTGTAAAACCCATAGTGTTGCAAAATAACTTTTAAAAACAAATATCAAAATATCACATCATTAAGATTTCTAAATAAATGCATAAAAAATCTAATAATTAGAATTTCAGATTAATCAGAACATTATTCACACTCTTTTCAATTCCATATGGCTTGAAAAAAAATGGAGTTAGTTCGTGGTTAGCTCCAGCTATGTTTGCGCCAGGTGTAATGAAATTTGTTATAGATAAAGCATTAATGATCTTGGCTGTTGACCAAACTAAATCTAAACATAAGTTATATACTCACATGAATTGCAAACTTCCTTCACTACATGAAATTGGTATTCCTCCCCCTCTCCCACCTTCACCCACACTGCGTTTAGGGCAGGATCCTCAGGGCTTTATGTAGGCCCACAGAGGAACAAATGACCAGCCTACCTTTGACTACCTGTTTGTTGTCCTGCACTGCCAATTACCACAGGCCACACAAAACACAGGGATAGGCTTTGATGTCTAAATGCCATAATTTACAGTAGTATTATAGAACCAATCAATTCTAACATTGCTACAGAGCTAATGAACGTTAATTGCTGGTAAAGGTTCTTAGTGTGGCTCTGTAGTGGACTAGCTGTTGGTTCCTTCAATGCTGAGCTCTGTACACTCTTCACTGCAATGGACTTGTGACTGTATTGCTGTTCTTTTGGGTAGACTTCTGCATCCTCTAGCTGGGAGGATGGACCAGAACCAGAATCAGCAGTGTACCTTCATCAGAAGGTCAAAGTATACTGTACACATTTTGGACAGTAAAGATAAATGGCCTGACAGCAGCAAGAACAAAGCCATTTATTTTCAAGTAAAAAAATCCCTTTCTTGGTAGAGGTTGAACAGCACATGCTTGAAACCTATCTCTGATTTACTTTTTCCATACATAATCGAAACCAAGTATTTTATTCCTGTAAATTGTTATTTTGCATAATTACTTATCTGTGTAACCTTGCATGGCTTTAATTATTACAGGACACATGTTAACAAGAGACAGAAAAGTGCCATGTGCAGTATGTTTAGCCCCAGAGTCCTGAAGGCCTGTGCTGATCAGCTCTGTGGGATCTTTCAGCACCTCTTCAACCTCAGCCTGAGACAAGAGTGTGTGCCGAAGCTTTGGAAGACATCATGTCTCGTGCCACTGCTGAAATGTTCATCTCCAACTGTTGATTACAGACCAGTCGCCCTCACCTCACACTTCATGAAAGTTCTGGAGGGACAGGTACTGACACATTTGAGGCCTCAGATTGAAACCCCTTTAGACCTTTGCCTATCGCCCCCAGGCTGGAGTCATATACCTGCTCCAGAAAGCTCTCTTACACCTGGACAGAATAGGCAGCACTGTGAGGATCATGTTTTTTTGATTCTCCAGTGCCTTTAATACAATCCTGCCTGTCCTTGCGAGAAAAGCTCCTAAATGTGCAGGTTGACCTTTTTTGGTTTTAATAGCTTGGGGGATTTAATTTAGAGGTAATGTATTATGTGTTACCGCATGGAGCGGCCCCTTTAAGAAGGGAGCGGATGTAGGTAAGACATGTGACTGAGGTAAGCATCTTGACACTGCTTTACAGCTTCGTGGATTACTGACTTCCTGACTACTTTCACCTCTAATCTCTTTGGAAGTTTTTCTGGGCTCTTTGGTTACCATTCGTATTATCTGTATCTTCAATTTATCATTGACTGCCCTCATGCAGCCATGTCCAGGGAAGTTGGCTACAGTCCTGCGGACCTTAAACTTCTGAGTAATATGTGCAGCTGCTTGGAGATGGTCTTACAGCCTTTACCTTTAACATGTATACCTATAATTTCTTTCCTAATTTCCTGAGACAAGTGTTATCTATTTTATTTATCTTCTCGAGGGGTGCCATCATTTTTGTCAAGGCCAGTTTCATTAGTTATTTTAAAAAAAAACTTCTGTTGAACCACAACTCAAAAGCAATGTCTGATTCTCATGGGTTAACTTATAGTAAATATTTATTTATTATACCTTTTGTCTAATTCAAGTTATTTCAGTGACCTTTGTGGGTTTTTCTTTCTTTAAGGGAAGGGTGCCAATAATTTCGTGCATATCTGTCCTAATATTGTTCATAGCATATTCCCTCATAGCAAACCCAGGCCTCTGAATGTTTTTAGACATCCAGTTTTAACCATTTTTAGATACCTCCATTCTACTTGTCTCCAAATAGACTCTCACTGTGCCTTTAAGGTTCAGTTTGCCTCAGTGTGCAGTAATGGAAAAGGGGAAAATAGTCCCATTAAGCAGATAATGAGCTGCATGTTAGGTAAACCTGCAGTACACATGCTGTTTATCACTGAGTCAAGGCAGCGGTTTCTCATGTCCTTACAAGGATTTTTTAAAGATGTTATGCAGTTGAGGTAAAACTGCAGCAGAAACTCACTGTAAAATACATGTCTAAAGACTACTGGGGCCAATCCAGGTTGCTATAATATTAGTTCATAGACCCCACAGTATGTAAGTGTTGAAAAGAACAAACATACAATAGCTACTCATTAGCAGTAATGTGGTTCTGTGTGCACTGCTGTCGAGTCAGTACAGACTAAATGATGTGATACAGGGACAAACAGACAAATTAACTAATTTGTGTTTTAATGGAGTTTTAGACTTGACAGACCTGTAAGTAAGTTATCTATGGTGTTTATAGGCCAGGACAAGGGCAGGATTAACATGTTACATTTAAACAGCTCAGCTCAAGCTAAACCCAGACTGTAAACAGTGAATTAGTGAGCATGTGAGTGGATACAGCTCTGGAGTGATCAACCTGCTTTGACTCTAATATATACTATGACTTTGTGTTTTACTCATTGTCTTGTTGACTGTAATTTATTTGTTGACCCTTTAACATTCTTCTACCTCTTAAGGACAGCTTTACTGCACCATAAACCACTTTGCTGTCCTGTATAAAACATATCAAGCTGCCATGAAGTGGTGTCAGGGGTGACGAGAGCTCACACAACCACCTATGTAAAATTCAATTCAATTCAATTCAATTTTATTTGTAGAGCGCTTTTTACAATTGACATTGTCACAAAGCAGCTTTACACAACCAAAGAACAGTACATGAACAGTGTATGTGTATGAGTCATAATAATGTGATTGTCCCTGATGAGCAAGCTGAGGGCGACAGTGGCAAGGAAAAACTCCCTGAGAATTCAATTCAATTCAATTCAATTTTATTTGTAGAGCGCTTTTTACAATTGACATTGTCACAAAGCAGCTTTACACAACCAAAGAACAGTACATGAACAGTGTATGTGTATGAGTCATAATAATGTGATTGTCCCTGATGAGCAAGCCGAGGGCGACAGTGGCAAGGAAAAACTCCCTGAGAAGGCAACAGGAAGAAACCTTGAGAGGAACCAGACTCAACAGGGAACCCATCCTCATATGGGTGATTACATGCTGTGTAGGCAGCAGTCCAGTATAACAGTTAAAGTATTTTAAGTTAATATGGAGTCCAGTTAGTTATTGCAGGCAGACTAGTTCCATTCCTTGACTATCGAGCGTTGAGTCGAGACCTCCAAGAAACAGCTTCCGACGTCCGCCGAGGCCGGGACCGACATCATAGTAGCTTGTGACCAATCCAGTCTCCAAACGCATCCCAAAGGGCAAACGGTGGATCCAGGCGACGAGATCTCCAGCCAGAAGTTGGGCATCAGGACGAGTCAGACAGGTCCAGAGGGCAAAGGGTGGAATGACGTGTAGCTCGACAGAGAGACAGGAAGAGGGAAAAGAGAGAGGGAGAGGGAAAGAGAGAGAAGAGGAGAGATTGCAGTTAGTTGTATTCACAGTCAGATAAAGTTTGAGGTGAATGTATATTTAGTGTAGTGCAGCAGGGACTCCGGCAGGACTAATTATGACAGCCTAACTAAAAGGGTGGGTTCAGAAGAAAACACAGACATGAGGGCGCACTGGGATGTAGAGCAACCAAACACTTCACCATCAACAAACCCGAGTGATCAGTGAGAGTTGGGAAGACAGCATCTAAACATACCAGTTCACCATAATGCTCTACGTCCATGAGTCCTTCCCAGATCTATTTACTCAAATGCTTGACTAAATAGGTAGGTTTTCAGCCTAGACTTAAACACTGAGACTGTGTCTGAGTCCCGAACGCTATTTGGAAGGCTATTCCATAACTTTGGGGCTTTGTAAGAAAAAGCTCTGCCCCCAGCTGTAGTTTTTAGGATACGAGGTACTGACAGGCAGCCAGCATCCTTTGAGCGAAGTAGGCGTGGTGGATCATAAGACACTAGCAGTTCACTTAGATAATGCGGCGCAAGACCATTTAATGCTTTAAATGTCAAAAGTAGTATTTTAAAATCAATGCGAAATTTCACGGGGAGCCAATGAAGTGTAGATAAGATAGGCGAGATGTGATCGTATCTTCTGGTTCGAGTGAGGACTCTCGCTGCTGCATTCTGAACTAACTGAAGCTTGTTTATGCACCTGGTTGAACAGCCAGACAGTAAGGCATTACAGTAGTCCAACCTAGAGGTGATGAAAGCATGGACTAATTTTTCTGCATCATTTAGTGACAAAATATTCCTTATCTTGGCAATATTTCTGAGGTGAAAGAAAGCTGTCCTGGTGATATTATCTACATGAGCTTCAAATGAAAGACTGGAATCTAGAATCACACCAAGGTCTTTGACTGTTGCACTAGATGTAAGGGAAAGGCCATCTAGAGTTACGGTGTGGTCTAACATCTTGCTTCTAGCTGCAGATGAACCTATAACTAGTACTTCTGTCTTATCAGGATTTAGCAGAAGGAAGTTAATTAGCATCCAGTCTCGTATATCCTTTACACATTGCTCAACTTTATTAAGCAGTTTGATCTCATCTGGTTTTGATGAAACATATAACTGTGTGTCGTCAGCATAACAATGAAAGTTAATACCATGTTTACGGATAATGTTGCCCAGAGGAAGCATGTAGAGGGAAAAAAGCAGGGGGCCTAAAACTGAACCCTGTGGAACACCAAACTCCACTGGAGAGCATGTGGAGTAATCGCCATTTAGATCTACATACTGATAACGATCAGTCAAATAGGACCTAAGCCAGGAGAGGGCCGTTCCCCTAATTCCAACAACATTTTCTAGTCTGTGAAGGAGAATACTATGGTCAATGGTGTCGAAAGCTGCACTGAGATCGAGTAGCACAAGCATAGAGACACTACCCTGATCAGCGGCCAATAGGAGGTCATTTACTACTTTAACAAGTGCCGTCTCTGTGCTGTGATGAGGCCTAAATCCTGACTGATAGAGTTCATGTCTGTTATTTCTATGAAGATACGAGGATAGCTGCCCAGCTACTATCTTTTCGAGAATCTTAGAGATAAAGGGGAGGTTTGATATCGGCCTGTAATTTGACAGCTGACAAGGGTCGAGATCAGGTTTCTTGATTAGCGGTTTAATAACTGCTAATTTAAAACACTTTGGGACATACCCACAGCTGAGTGAGGAATTTATGATTGTCAGCAGGGGTTCTATTATTTCTGGCACTATCTGTTTTAGAAAGTGTGTCGGTATAGGGTCTAATGTACAGGTTGAAGATTTTGCAGAAGAGATGAGTGAAATTAGTTCATTCTCTTCAAGAGGAGTAAAGTAATCCAGGTACTGATCTGCTGAGGTTAGCTCGTCACCTGCGTCAACTAAATTGTCTGGTTTTAAAGCTTGAATTTTCTGCCTTATATTTACAATTTTGTTATTGAAAAAGTTCATGAAGTCCTCACTACTGCACAACGTTGTTGTGGAGATATCTGCAGTAGTTTTCTTTCTAGTTAATTTGGCTACTGTATTAAATAAAAATCTAGGGTTGTTTTTGTTGTTTTCTATGAGAGTGGAGAGATACGTTGATCTAGCTGCACTAAGAGCTTCTTTATAGTTCAGGATGCTCTCCTTCCACGCTATCTGGAATACTGACAATTTAGTTTGGCGCCATTTACGTTCTAACTTTCGAGTAGTCTGTTTTAAGACGCGCGTGTCATCGTTATACCAAGGAGCACGTTTCTTATCTCTGATGACTTTTCTTTTAACTGGAGCTACATTATCTAAGGTATAACGGAATGACGACTCGAGATATTCAGTCGCCTGGTCTAGTTCTGTGGTGTCAGACGCTGATCCAATCAAAGTTGATAACTCTGGAAGATTACTAATAAAGCTCTGTGCGGTAGTTGATGTAAATGTACGTTTAATGCGATAGCGCGGCGCTGAGTATACATTGTTAATATGACACACTGTAGTTGAAACAAGATAGTGGTCTGAGATAACTTCAGACAGTGGGAGCGTAAGTAAATTTCTTATACTTAAACCGAATGATATTATTAAATCTAAGGTGTGACTCGCTTTATGAGTGGGTCCTACTACACACTGATCTACTCCTAGCGAGTCCAATATGGACATAAATGCTGTTCTCAGAGGGTCTTCTGGATTCTCAAAGTGAATATTAAAATCTCCAGCAATTAACGCTTTGTCTACAGAAACAACTAGGTTAGAAAGGAAATCTGCAAATTCACAAAGAAATTCAGAGTAGGGCCCTGGGGGTCTGTAAATGATAATTAGCGGGATCGGCTGAGCAGACTTTATATTTGTATCTATACTTGTTATGTTACTATAAAGACATTCAAAAGCTTTAAATTTGTGTACATGTTTTTGTACGATAGTCAGTTTATCATTATAAATAACTGCGACACCTCCTCCTCTACCAGTCAGACGAGGCTGGTGAATGTAGCTGTATCCAGGAGGAGTTGCTTCATTTAAAGCTACATACTCGTCCTGTTTAATCCAGGTTTCTGTTAAACAGAGTATATCAAACTCCTGATCTGTGATAGTTTCATTAACAGTAAGAGCTTTAGACGTAAGAGATCTAAAATTTTACAATCCTAACTTCAGATCAGAGGTGCTGGCTGCACAATCAGTGTGCTCTGAATTTGAGGTCTGTATGTTAATTAAATTATTAAAACATACTTTCTGGGTTTTTCTAGCTTTTTGTTTAGCTCGAGGAACAGACACAGTCTCAATATGTTGAACCCTGAGTGACGACTCTGTGAAGCTAGCAGACGGTTGGTTTAGCCTGTTTGCCTGCTCCCTGGCCTGGACTCTGGGTAGTCAGCGACTAGCTAGGCCTGATCTTACACTATGAGCTATACTGCAAGAAATGAGTGCAGCACCTTCCCGAGTGGGATGGACACCGTCCCGCCCTAACAGGCCAGGTTTGCCCTGAAAGGTACTCCAATTATCTATGAAGCCCACGTTGTTTTCGGAGCACCACCTGGACATCCAGCGGTTCAGCGACCATAACCTGCTGTAGGTTATGTCACCTCGTCTCATTGGGAGGGGGCCAGAGAAGATTACCACTTCGGACATCGCCTTCGCTAATTTAAACACCTCTTTAAAGTTATTCTTGGTAACCTCAGACTGACGAAGGCGTATATCGTTAGCTCCAGCATGTACCACTATCTTAGAAAAGCTATGCTGTCCTAAGGCCCTAAGATTGCCTTCAATGTCCGGTACCCTGGCCCCCGGGATACACCTGACCACAGCCGCTGGAGCCCCTAAAGGTCTGGCTAATTTCACGTGTCTCATGATCGAGTCTCATATAACCAGAGTCCTTCCAGGTTTCTCAGCGGGTGAATCACTGAGGGGGGCAAACCTGTTGGACACGTGAAGCGCGGGGGTGGTGTGCTCCGGTGGGCTAACTTTAGCCTTAGCCTTAGCTTTGGCTGCGCGAGTATGCCGCCGAGTCGTCACCCACTCGCCCCGCTGTGAGGGCTCTAATGCCGGAGTCGGGGACTGGCTATCTCCCCCCGCGGCACCCAGACTGTCCGCTACAGAAATAACACTACTCTCACTCTCTCTAACCCTCTCTAAAGTCTGGATGCGCTCCTCTAACGCTGTTATCTTCTCCGTCAGAGTGCTAACTAGCACACACCTGTCACAGGTAAAATTGTCGCTAACGACGGAGGAAGACGGTCTAAACATCCTGCACTCCACACACTGAACAAGCTGAATATTAGTCATCTTAAACGTACCTGAGTTGTAGAAATGTAGAAGAAATGTTGTGTAGAGTTTAAAAATCCCGCTGTTGCTCTCAGACGAAAAAAACACGCGCGTCCTCCAAGAAGCGGAAACGGAAGTCTGAATCTCCCAAGATAAATGACCCCAGCTGGCAAGGTTAACAGAGTTTTAGACCTGTAAGTAAGTTATCTATGGTGTTTATAAGCCAGGACGAGGGCAGGATTAAAATTGGGAGTGAAAGAGGGTTGAAGGGGTGGGAAATTTTGGTGACATTTTACATTTTTGAGTACAGTTTACATTGTGTTCAGTATATTAATGATTACTGTAATATTCAGCTTTGTTGTGTTTACACACAAACAATACTTTGGATATCCAAATATTTGGATCCAGCCCTAAAAAAGGGGATCTATTTTTTGGTGACATAGCTCAACCGTACATGTATTATTTTGCTTACCCAGACACGTCTTACACCAACTCTAACTTTATCCAGTCTTCCTACTACACCGCTGTGATCAGAGTAATGTTTGTATTTCTCCTCCAGCGTATTATCATACGCTACACATTGATACAGGAAACTGAATCAGAGACCATGTGTTTAAAATAAACACAAGAGAGATTTTGAATTGTAAAAGTATCAAATCTTAAAAAGGGGGCCACCTTCTCACTAATACGACAGTTTAAAAAGGCCTGGTTTTTCGCTTTTGATATACAGTCTGTACCCAGGATCCCATGGAAAGCAATATTAATGTGTAGTGTATTATACCTTAAATAGCATTCACTTAAATTCAAAAAAGAAATTCACTGACGAAAATTAGACTGTCTTTAGTTAACAGTTAATAGTTTACAAACATTAACATTAATATTAAGACTGAAATGACTAATATGTAGCTAAAATAAGTTTGAATTTTTTTAAAACTAAAAGTAAAAAAATGATTTGAGGGGAGGCAGGCACTCCATGAGTTCAACGACCTGTTTTCAATAACTTGCGCTAATTAAATGAGACAGCAGAGAGGAGAGAAACACAGGGCAAAAGAGCGTTACCTTTTAAGTTATTATGTTTTAAATTATAGTGTATAGCAAATCGTGTTGTTATGTTCAATTAACACTCGATAACAGAAATATAACCTACTAAGATAAGTGCAACTGATAAGGCATGTCAGGAGTGTGGTAAACCACGACGACTACAAACATTCAAATCTATCTGTGAGATAGAGTAAGATGAGAGCAGATATGAGTCACAGAGATAAATGACAGAGTTTGTTGCTACCATGATGCTCACACACACTTTCTCTCTATAGTGGCAGAGGTTGTTATTTGTGGTGCATGAGCAGGGAGGAGAAAGTTGCCAGTTGTAAACTGAATTATCTCTAATCCAACACACTCCACTGTTACAATATGTAATTGTAGCTGAATGTGTGGTGTGTGTGTGTGTGTGTGTGTGTGTTGGTGTTTGACCTTAAAAGGACTTTTTCTGTTTTTTTGATGGAAAAAAATTTAAAATAGAGCAGCGTTGCCAAACAGCAACTGCACCTATGAGTGTGTAGTGTGTGTGTGTGCTAGTATATTCATTTCTTCCTGTGTCTGTTTCCTGTCAGAGACTGTGTACATTTGGTCTTGTGTGTGCATGCATTTGTGTCAGATTATTATGACTCATACACATACACTGTTCATGTACTGTTCTTTGGTTGTGTAAAGCTGCTTTGTGACAATGTCAATTGTAAAAAGCGCTCTACAAATAAAATTGAATTGAATTGAATTGAATTGTGTCTGCTGAGAAGAGAGAAGGAAGTTAAGTGCCACTGATCTGACCCATCAAGAAGAGAGTTTTCTCAGCTGAGGCTGCTTCTGTGAGCCTAGAATAGAGATAGTCAATTATGATTTAAGTAGGTTCAGATAGTGAAAATGTCCTTATGTACAAGTATGCAGCATCATCATTTAAGTTGCATGATAATTTATTTATACACTGAAATTAACTTATATGTACAGTCAGGGAAAAAATATTTGAACCCTATCTGATTTTGTAAGTTTGTCCACTAACAAAGAAATGATCAGTCTATAATTTCAATGGTTTATTTAAACAGTGAGAGACACAACAATAACAAAAAAATCCAGAAAGATGCATTTTAAAAAAAGTTATAAATTAATTTGCATTTTCATTAATGAAATAAGTATTTGATCCCCTATTAGTCAGCAAGATCTCTGGATCCCAGGTGTATCTTATACAGGTACCGGACATATGCAAAACTTGGGTTCGTAACTCTTCTGCTCTAAATATTGTTAATCTCCTTGTATTTTCTCCACTTTCTCATGTGTCCATATTTACACAATCTACTTTTAAACTGTGTTTCTAACTAGTTATTTTACACTTTTCCGTGGGTATTTCACAACTAACAAACATTTCTCTTGTCTGAGCACAACATGGCGACCACTGTTCCTCCTTCGGACCTCGATCTCCAAGCAGCATCAACACCCGCCGACTGTAACAACTGCCCGCCCCGGAACGCCATCAGTGCTCGGATGGCGCAACGCTCACGGACTTCTACAAATTCTGCACGCCGGAGGATCCTGAAGGAGGCCGTGCTCAGACGCTCCGGACGACTCCCAAGCTCTGAGTCGGCGGAGCCAGCTGCTCCTCATCCGGAGAAGAAATACCGATCCTTCTTTATCTCAGGCCAATAATCTACTCATTGAGCCACCGGGCCCACCAAAAGCAAATGGTAACTTTTTGTCAGAATTTTCCCAGTATGTTGCTGACATTGTTGTGAGGTATAATAAGGGTAATTATTGCTGGAGACTTTAACCTTCATATTGATAATAATACTAATACTCTAGCAAATGATTTTATCAGTCTTACTGAATCTTTCAACCTGGTTCAACATGTCAAAGGTCCGGCCCATAACCAGGGCCACACCCTTGACTTGATATTCACTTTAGGATTGACCCTAAATTCCACTGAGTTAAAGGACTCCGTCTTTGATCATAAATGTGTCTTATTTGATACTTGTCTTTATCCAATCACTGTACCTCAAACTATCACAGTTAAACGCCATCTATTTAACAGCCAGTCAGCAGCAAAGTTCACTAGCACCTTTTCTATGTTGAAGCAGGGTATGTCCTGCACATCACATGTTGATTATATCGTCCGCCTTTTCAAAAATATTTGTGCCTGTGCGCTAGAGGCTGCTGCTCCCTTAAAAACTGCAAATGTGCCCCATAAAGACACCAACAAACTGCTTTGGATAGATGTCAGCATTCGTAGCTGTAAAGCTGAGTGTAGGAAAGCTGAGCGGAGATGGAAGAAAACTGGACTTCAAGTGCATTATGAAGCTAAGAAAGAAGCATTTCTTCTCTACAATACAACGGCAAAGAATGCCAGAGCTAAATACTTCTCAGACCTGATCACTGCTCACTTCCATAATCCTAAGTTTCTATTTCAGACTGTTGACAAGTTAGTAAACCCAACCCCTCCCAGCATCCCGACTGAAAGTGATGCAGAGTGTGAGAAGTTCTTAACCTATTTTAACGATAAAATAGAATCAATCAGAGCTTCTGTTATCCCTAACTCCTCAGCAATCATAATTTCACACCCCTCTAGAGAATGCATTGTAAGCTGGTTTCCTCCCATGTCCTTATCTGAGCTACTACAAACTATCTCTAAAATGAAACCATCTTCCAGCCCTGTTGATGTCATCCCAACTAAGTTCTTAATCTCAATCATTGATTCGCTTGCTCCCTCTCTCCTGAATATTTTCAATACCTCTCTGTCCACTGGAAATGTACCAGATTATTTCAAAATTGCATGTAAATGTTCTGCATTTATATAGCGCTTTTCTACCTAGCTGGTACTCGAAGCGCTGTACAGTGCGTCTCATTCACCCATTCAAAACACGCCGATGGCAGAGGTGCTATGCAGCTGACCTGACTCACCAGGGGCAACTTGGGGTTCAGTGTATTATTGTCTCCTGCACCCCAACCGGTCAAGGCAGATGGCCATTTAACTTGAGCCTGGTTCTGCTGGAGCTTTCTTCTTCTAGGTGGAGTTTTTCCTCTCCACTGTTTGCCTAGTGCTTGCTCAAGTTGATCTTGTTGGGCTACATGTGTTTTTGTCTGTTTTGTTTGTGAAGCACTTTGTAACTTATGTTTAGAAAAGTGCTCTATAAATGAATTTTATTATTATTATTATTATAGAAAATCTGTGGTGGAAGCTGAAGGTTTGAGTTGCCAAACATCAGCCATGAAACATAATGACTTGGAGGGCATCTGCAAAGAGGAGTGGGCCAAAATCCCCCCTAAATGTGTACAAACCTTGTGGCCAACTACAACAAACAGCTGACCTCTGTGATTGCCAACAAAGGTTTTGCCCCCAACTACTAAAGTACGTTTTGCAAAAGAATGAAATACTTATTTCATTCATGAAAATTCAAATTAATTTATAACTTTTTAAAATGCCTTTTTCTGGATTTTTTTTGTTATTGTTGTGTCTCTCACTGTTCAAATAAACCTATCATTGAAATAATAGACTGATCATTTCTTTGTTAGTGGGCAAACTTTCAAAATCAAATGGGGTTCAAATAATTTTTTCCCTGACTGTATATGTTGAGGTAGCATTAGTATTGTATCAACATCTGCACTGTGTGAAGTCAATGACTCAAATCAAACAAAGAAAGCTATAAGCCAATGCCATTTCAACAATGTTTATTTTCTGTGAAACCCTGGACTCTGTAGGGCTATATACAATAATAAAGAATAAAAAATATAGTTGCGCTAGTGGCGTTTCACATTCCCACTATCACCACTGCCAATGTCTTCTTAACATTTTACTCTCCCCGTCAGTACCGCTGTTTTCACTTGGAATGCAGTTTTACAGCACAGATCACAGTCTGCCTATTGGTAACCGTCATCTGCACAGGTCATCAAAACAGGCTTTGTTCAGAAATCTGAGCTGCTTAATATGTCATTTGAGTGCTGACTGCCTAATTGTGGACACAAGACAACAGGAGTTTTAGAGCAACAAACGAAATTAAGTATGGCAGACATGAACACATCATACTGCAACATTTGATAACAGAATGAGCTCATAAATTAACGAGAATTAAAATTAGATGTACAGTAATGAGAGCTTAATTGTGGATCACTTGTTATACTGGACTGCTGCCTACACAGCATGTAATCACCCATATGAGGATGGGTTCCCTGTTGAGTCTGGTTCCTCTCAAGGTTTCTTCCTGTTGCCTTCTCAGGGAGTTTTTCCTTGCCACTGTCGCCCTCGGCTTGCTCATCAGGGACAATCACATTATTATGACTCATACACATACACTGTTCATGTACTGTTCTTTGGTTGTGTAAAGCTGCTTTGTGACAATGTCAATTGTAAAAAGCGCTCTACAAATAAAATTGAATTGAATTGAATTGAATTAAGTGCTGTTAGTAAAGGCTCAGATATTCTTATAGTATCGATGTTGACAATAGTCAATATACCACAAAATTATACACTCAAAAAAAAAAAAAACCTCAAAAAACAAGTATTATAATACATACAGAAACCACATTAAAATTAAGCATTAAGGTATTCCTTACAGCATACCTCACAATCCTTACATCCCACCCAGAACAGCTCTGTCCAGTTCAATTGGTTTGCTCACTTTAGGGATTTGCACAGGCCCCAGCTGGGCTAAGTCAACAGCAGAAGGAGCAATATTATTTTGGGGAATTTGTTGTCACATTTATAGGCTCCATTGTTGTGTGTTTGCAATGGGGCTGTCAAAGCCATCACCTATAAAACTAGGATATAGAATGTTTCCCCCAAAACCGCTGGTGTGAAAGTTCAACAACTGCAACCCAACCATTTTCCCAATACAAAACAAATCAAGTCCAGGCCAACAAATATCTGTTCCCTACAGTACATTTACTATCTTACTGACAAAATTGTGAGTGTGTCTTTGGGAAAAAGGTTGACTAACTTGACTTGTTTATCTAGTAATTTACCTTGAAATGACATGTCGTTCTACAAGAGTTCATTTTCTTTATTGTAAGACTGACTTGAATTGAATCCTGAAGGTAGTTAAACAAATAAAAGAAATACTATGAACCACTCTGCCTGAGACTGAAAATTGTTTTGAAACAAATAAGGCTTAAATTCTCCACATGGGATCAAATATCTGTCTACACAAACAAAGATGCACATGTGTGTATCTCCAGTACGCTCCCATGCTACTGCAATGCATGACACAAATTTTCTGCAACAAGCACTCTGGCAGGATGAGAGAGGGCTAAACAGATGATAACGGAGCGACAGAGAGAGAGAGAGAGAGAGAGAGGTGTAAGAAGCATGTTGTGAAGGTCTTTTTTAGAGCAGTAATAAACCTTGTTAAGGTAATTAGTGTTTGAGCAGACAGTTTAATTCAACAGAAACAAAGAAGCTACAATCTATGTGCTGTATAAATAAAACTTGTCCATATGCATTCAGTCAGTATCTCCGCATCCCCAAACTGCAGGAAGGAGGAGTGCGCGTGCTAGTCTGCGTTCATCCATGTATTAGATGGGGGCGGTGTGTTTACGATGAGATCAAGAGAATGCTTGGCAGGACGTCAGCCTTGTAAAGCCCCAGGATTCCACATGGCTCTCTGTGCCACAAGAAAAACAAACAACGATGCACACACACATGCACACTGACAGAGAGCTAACTAGCATAAGGCCTGTGAGATTTCGGTACACACAGAGGAAGAAACTGGTAGACACACAGGAATACACACACACAGAGTGATGCTAGGAGCGTTAACTCTAAAGGAGAGCAGGGAGGGTTAATGCCTGGGAGAAGTTTGTGTCTTTCATCAGCTTTCATCTTAATGTCAACGTTTCCATCACATTTTCTCTCTCTGCATTTGCCTGCCACTTGTCAGCAGAGGGGATGCTGTTCATTTTTCATCCTCAGTTCAGCTCCTCTACATCCAGCTCTCCTCAGACTCCATACTGTGCGTGTGTGTGTTTTTGTGTAATGGTGAAGGGAAGGGGACATGGGGGTCATATATATTTCTTCTTCTATATGTGGCATGTGACAGCCTGGGACAGGTTCAGAAATTTAGGGATAAATCGCAGGACTGGTGGTTCGATTCCCGGCTGCCACGTCACATGCCAAAGTGTCCTTGGGCAAGATACTGAACCCCAAGTTGCCCCCGGTGAGTCAGGTCAGCTGCACAGCAACTCTGCTATCGGTGCATGTGTGAATGGGATGCAAAGCGCTTTGAGTACCAGCTAGGTAGAAAAGTGCTATGTAAGTGCAGACCATTTAGTAAGAGTGAAGTTACTCCAAAAAGAACAGAATCACTGTCTCAGTTTTCTCTCAAACTTTTGTTTTTCCTTTAGCACTAAGTTAGTTTCAACCCGCGAAGCTGCAGTGACAGTGACTTTGAAATTACAGAGTGTGTCTGTGTCTGTGTCTGTCCTGTCTTCGCCCTGCAGCTTCCTCTAGTTTTGCTTTCCAAACGCCTCATCTTCTGATTGTTACACTGGGAACTTTATAGAATGTAGTGGATTGAAATTCATCACAACACAAGTTCTGCTCAACATCAAATATTCTGTTAATTGTATTGCTGTGTTCAGTCTGGAAACTAATCATTTTCCTGTGCACTGATTGTTTCTGTATGTTGTTTCCTGTACAGGACACCACAGGACCCAGCACTGCTACACTACCTTGAGGAAGGAGATCCTAACCGAGCGGCTGTGACGGACTCAACAGACATGTTGTGAGTTACTCCACTTTCTCCTAAATAATCAGCTAAAAGAAAGCTCTCTAATTCTGATTCAGCAGTCCCACAATATTTCCTCCCTCTGTGAAGTTTCTTATGTTGTTATTTAAAGACAGACTGAACATACCTTTGGTATGATGAAGTTCAGCAGCAGTACTTCAGCGTACTATTCATTCAGTTAATGGTGTTTTACAGCATTAGCACAAACAACTGTCATTACTAATACGCACTTTCTTCTCCTTTTTAGTTTGTCATGTTGGACAAGATGCTGAAAAACAAATGGGTGATGAGCCTCCATCAACATTTGGCTCCCAACAAATGTGAAGGTATCTCAAGTGTTGTTACTTCCGTCATAAGAAAATTGTCTTAGGTTTGCTGTTAATAACAATTTAGATTTGTTTTATCTTTACTGTACTTGAAGACTCCCTGGTCCGCCCTGTACTACAAGGGAAATATTCACTGACAAAACCATCAGCTGCAGACCCTTCCTTTACAGACCAGAAAGGAAGAATGCTGAGCCAAACCAAAAAGAAATGAGCTGCAATTCTGTAAGTTTTACATTTCTTTATTTTTTATCAGTCGATGTTTAATGTAGCTTCAGAACAGTTAGAAATTAGTCTAAGAAAATATGTACACAAATAGTACACAAAGAATTAAAAAATACGAACCAGTTATTTGTGTGTCTCATATTACAGAGGGTATGTGGATTGGGGATCATCTTTGAGAAGGTTTTTGTGGGCCTGTCACCAGACGACCTGTGTGCACAGCGTGAGCGACCAGACCAGCACGAGGTCATCACCACCCAGTGCACTGAAGTGGGCTTGCTTGCTGTGAATCCACGAACCACACTGGCTGGAATAACAGCTTATTTCCTACATCCAGGGAGGCACCAGCACCACAGGAGTCTGAAACTGAGAAAATAACATAAATATTTTTAATACATTTTTATTTTAGGTAAAAATCTATTAAAGATATGTCACCAGCTCTTTTAGACTCTTGTGTTATTAGGTTGGGACACAAAATGGTAACTCTGTAAAGTGAAACTACTGGTGAAGTTAATAAAAACTTCACAATATCTGTAAAATGTCTGATGTGATTTCACATTTAGCTAATTTGTGTCATGTTATGTTATTTTTTAATGTTTTAATTATCATAAAAACATTAAAAATAATTGTGATATGATAAAGCAAACCACACTTACTGCTGTGGTCCTCTTAGCTTTAAATGCCCATAGTCAGGAAACAGTCCATGTTAGAGGATTGGTCCTGCTGCCTCTTGTGACCTGTGTGAATTAAATTGTCATGGTATCATACATGAATACAGTCAGGTAAATTACGATGCTAGCAAAATAACAAAAGCACTACAACAAAAGTGCAGTGTATAAGCAAGCATAAGAACCTCTAAACCAAATCTTGTGTAACTGTGGTTTTATCATTACTGTGGCTGCAAAACAATGCAAAACAACCTGGCCTCTATTACAGAAAGCTGAAAGTTCAAAATTATCGTTGACAAACATTACCAGTTAGAAATACCTAGGCTAGAGCTAAGCTAACATTAAGTTTTACTACTTACATTTGCATTACAAACCAAAATACAGAGAAAACAGCAGAGAAAGGGACAGAATTAGCCCATAGTGTTAGCCGCATCATAGATGCGGGATCATAGTTCATCAAGTTACATTTACTTGTTCACTATCTGTTCATAAAAGTTCTGTTGTATAGAAATGTTTGGTCATCTATGCAAACATTAATTACAGCTGTGAGGTCTAAGTTGGTAATATGTAACCAAAGCTGGTTATATAACCAAGTAAGACTGGAGCTAACTTCATGTTTCACTACTTTGTTACTATAGTGTTACCAACCAAAGTAGTTAACACTAACCGTATTCAGCTTTAGCCACATGTTACACTTAACACAGTTATTTACACAAGCTTGTTTACTGACCTTTTAGAACATCCTGATGGAAAGGTTTGTACGTCTGAATGGACTTTGCTGAAAACCCGCCTCATAGGCCAGTGAGCCTCTAGGCCAGACTCCAGCCGACCTCAATATAACAGCATAATAAACTCCCTGTTTCCAGGGCATCAAGAAGGACGCTGTGACATGACCTCCGCTACCTCACCACCGTGCTTCTGGATAGAAGGTGGGAGGACATGGTGGGGTTCAGGAGGTGTCTGTCGTGGTTGCAGTAGCGGGTGGACTCGGTGCCGGGGTTGGACCTCTTGCACGCCTGCGCCCACACATTGCCTTTGCGCTCGAAGTAGCTGTGTGTACGAGTGCTTTATTTTTGTGTGTGAATGTGTGGGAATGGGTGTGTGGATATGTATTATGTATTAGAAGCTGAGCCAGCACCATCAGGCCTTTTTATTTATTTTATTTTTTTTTAATTTTTTTTTAGCAACAGGAGGCAGCTGCTGGCTGGTCGTGTGTGGTGCCCTGGGTGTCACTGCAATGCCCCTCGGGGCCGATGGACCTGGCCCAGTATGAGTAGGGTGGAGGAGCAGGGCAAGCAACAGAGTCAGTCAGGGACCTGGTTCTGTTCACCCCATTACTCCACTCCCCAGCTACACTAGGGCTATGAGGGGCTTCTTCTCTGCACGGGGTTGGGATAACGGATTGCTTAACGGTCGTCCCCAAAACTGTCCCACCCGGACCTGAATGCCCCTTAGTTTTAACTGCATTAGACACACATTCACCCAGGGCTTTGAGGGTGCCTCTCCCAGGGGCTGGTGGATGGATTTAACTTCACTGTGGTTCCATCCGTCGGTCCCCCTGCAGGGATTAGCCTACCCTCAATGCTCCTTATACTTCATCACATACACACACATACAATTAGGGTCCGGGGGTGAGGCTGCATAGCTCACGAATCGGCACTGGTGGAGACTGGGGGCGTTGCCTATTAGACACCAGCTGTCAGCCAACGGCGGTGCTCCTGGACATCTCCCCCATTTTAATGCACTTTAGCGTCCTACACAGACTTATACATATTACATCATATACACAGACAAGCTGGGGGGGCAAATATGGGGTATGCTTGTCGCTGTCAAACAGGATGGTGGCTATGTCCCATCCTTGCCACCTTGACAGGATCACTGGCGGCAGTTGGGGGCATGCTTGCGCTTCCGCATCCGCATCCACACACACGCAACACAAGCATGGAACACCATGGTGGGGACTGCAGTACTGCTGCTGCATGTGATAGTGAGATGTGGTATATTTGCTTGTGCTTGAACTGGTTGATATATGTTGTATCTTTGCACTGTGCTCTGCTCACTATTACTATTACTTCTGTTGCAATTATTGTTCTTGCTACAGTTAATATCATTACTATCATTATTAATGTTATTATTGGTTGTTTTTCTTATTATGACGATGTGTATTGAATTATTATTATTTACTCATTGTTTTTTTCTCCTTTTTTCTATTAATGTATTATACTATTATTTCTTCCTTTTTGTGTGTTTGTATTGTTCCTGGTTGTAATATTTTTAGGTATGTCTCCTTATCTTTGTCCTCCTCTGTCTAGTAGCTGCCCACATTCAAACCCTTGACCCTGACCATTGCCTACAGAGTGGTCAATTGAACAGCCCCTGCTTACCTGAACTCCCTCATCCAGATCTACAATTTCTCCCACCCACTGCGCTCCACCAATGAACAAAGTCTTGTGGTCCCCCCACCTTGCCTCAAAAGATCCCAGGCTAAGTTCTTCAGCATAGTAGTTTCACAATGGCAGAGCGACGTACCCACCACTGCATGCTCAGCAGCTTCATTTCCACTTCTCTTCTGCACTTAAATCTAATAAACAATTCCTATCTTGCATTGCATCTTGTAAAACTGAGGCAATTCGTCCTATTTGCTCTTTGCAAATGCACTACCCTGGGGGACACCATCATTGATGATCCTTTGGACCAAGTGATTTAACCATGCCACAAAGTGATCAGCAATGGTAACAGGTCAGTACAATTAGCTATGTTGCATGCAGCAAGTAAAAAATAAAAAAAGCCCATATGTCACTAATATTACAGATGTAACGGTTCTGAAACAGAACTGCCACTAACCCACTGCCACCGGCATCACATGTCCCACATATTAACAACAACTTATTTGCAAAGTTGATGTAGTATCCCTTCTACAAAATCTGATACTATAGGACATCTGTATTGTGAGGCATTCAGGGACAGTACAGAGTGTAGACTTCAATAGTGTTTAGTGTTCCAAACTGTTGGTCATTTAGTAAAACCCTGGGCCAAACTAAATAATGCATGACTTAAACGATGGTTCATAATTTGATTTGAATTGAACTGTGAATTTGCAGAAAGGCTAGCCAATAAATAAAACTATACAAAAAGAGTACCTGTATCTGGTTGTCATGCTCCTGTCACTTGGATCCATATAGCTCCCATTTAGCCCCTCAGCCAGTCTTACCTGGTTCAGTGCAGTTTTTCTCAGGGTCAGAATAAAGCTTGGATTCGTTGTCGTAGACCTCTTGTAGAAGGTGACGACTCTCCCACCTCGCCCCCTCCACGGCCACTGAGCTGGAAACATGATATCCTGAAGCAAAACAGAAGATGGACTGAGTAGAATAGTTGAATGATGATTCTTAATCAAAATGACCGGGCAAAACATTACTGGTAACTCTGTCCCAGGGCAGCTGACTTGGTGACTGGCTGCATATCGCTGCATTCGGGAAAGTAGATTTTATGTAACAATAATAACAAAGAAATTCTTTCTATGTTTTGTAGTTTTTACAAATGAACTAGGAGTACTGGCTTTTTATTCTGAATATAAATGCATAAATAGTTTGAAAAGTCCACACACATACAGAAACAGACTAATGGCCATGTTGTAGAAGCTCTCGATTCCACAGTTAATTAACGTTCCTGAATACGCCAAAGCTTCCCTCTCCCCATAGAACAAAGGCAGATGAGACATGCATCTTGTGTCACCACGTTCCTGCGGGAACATTAGTACGGCAGCACACTGAGTGCCGCGAGGCCGATCATTCCAGCTCAGTCATCTGGGTCACGGTATCCTCAAGCGCCCCACCTCCAGCCCATCTCTTCTCCCACCATGCAACAGGCCCTGACTTAGGTGCAGAGCATGCCAGGGCTTCTATAAATAGCACAGAGCTCTGCTATATTTATCAAAACGCAGAAACATGAAACGTTTTGCAAACATCTACATTACTTATGGGAGAACAGAAAGGTAGTGACTGTGGAGTGGTGAGTGCTGCAGGAAAACAGAGATGCTGAATATAAAACTGAATTACCCCTGTGGATGTTTAATCTCTATTACACTCAGTGATTAGTGAGCAGAACCACTTAATGGCAATACTTTAACGATTCTGAATTTCCCTGTTTGCTTTATTAAAAAAAAGGGATCTTAATCAGTTGAATTTATTATTATTAAATAGGATTGTGTTGCAGAAAATGAAACGTACTTAAATAGTATTATTTTACTATACTAGAGCCATTGATTTATACTAAAATCTCAGTGTATATATAAAAATAACTAAATGTATATCAGATATAAATAAAACACTTCTTAGTTCCTACTAATACGTAAGTGGAGTCGGGTAAAGATGTTGATTCAAATAGGGTAAAATGCTGTCATTTGACCGTCAATTATTGTTTTTTGTTTGTTTTTTCTGTAATTCTAACATATTTTTTGTTGTTGTTTTTGTTGATGGAACCATCTGTAAAACATTAACTGTTCAAAACAATAGTTTGAAAATATTAAATTACAACCTTATTTACAGTGATGTGATGGCACTCGTTCTTTCTTCTTAAACAAATGCTTTTCTCTTCCAGCGTATCTCTTATGAGCTGGGCCAACATTCTCCTAGCCAATGTCCACAAATGTTAAAAAGATGTAAAAGGCATATAATAATGATATATATTACCCCTCTGTCATCTTGCTTTTTACTTGGATTTTACATTATAGTCAGAACCAGGTATGCAGGCTTTACAAATACTGCAGAAAAGACTATTTTCATTTACAACTTAATTACTGTGGAAACAGAGGGCAGTATGATAACATGTTGCCTGTCTTACTATACCAACATCATAAACAATATATTCTGTAAGACCTGGACAAACAAACCTGAAAGCACATGAATGACCAAGTACACTCTGACACACATAAACACAACCTTTATTATCAGCTGCAAAAGAAATGTGCATTTTCAACTACAACACAATCACTGCAGAGCTTAGCTGGGCAGCAGCTCTTGCACATATTGTGTTTAGTAATACAGATAGACCCAAGGAGTTAAATCCAACTCTAAAAGTGACAAAGCTTCTATACAGCAGTGACACTATTTGCCCTTAGCTCTTCCCCTGAGTGAATCCTTCTATGTGTGTCTGACACAGAAGATACTGACTGACTCCACAAGCATTCTCCCTATATCTCTGTCAATAATAACTTGAGTGTGTGCTCCATTTCACTGCACTCACTCAAGTTCACACAGGCATCAAATCAACATAGTCAAACCTCAGTGAACGTTTTAGGTGGCTAGTGGTCCAGCGAAGCGGAATGCATTGCCACTGCTGAGGTTACCATGGTGATGTGACGTAACAGATAAGACGCTGGGGGTGTTGGGGGAGGTGCATGACATAACATGGAGTAACTCACAAACACAGGATGACAAACCAAACTGAAAGGACATGCTATCATATGTGCTGTGCATCTCCATCAGTCACACAGAGAAACACACTCAGGCTCATTTTAGCAGCTCTTACTGTAGGAGCTAAATATGGGAGAAATTAATGTGAGCCATGTGCATCAGAAGCATGTCAGCAGCTAAAAAAATGCATCCTTTTCAATGTGAACATTAATTTGAAAGTCACATTTTGATTTTCATATTCATGTCTGCCTGTAAATAGCTCCAAAGCATCCTAATGCACAGTTTGCAGGACTGAGCATTTTTTAGCTCCACTGGAAAAGTATTGTGATGAAGACCAGTCTACTAAATTATCATAGTGTCTTTATTTATTAAGTTGCTGTGTGTTTGTGTACCGCAGTGGTTCATTATGGTAATGTATCTTGCCTTACTGGAATATGGAAGCACCAACACTTCGATAAGAGAACAATTAGTACAATATTAGAAAACAAGAGCAATAGTAGAAAATTGGAACGAAAGAAAAACTTTTGAACAGTATTAAATATAACTGTAGATTTTTGTGTCCTTGATAAACAATTGTTTGTCCATGCCATGTATCTTAAGATCCAATCTGATTTTCCTTTCAATTTGGGCTGCATGTGGGCTTTCAATAAACACCAACATTTCGGTTTCTAAACAGGAAATACTCCAGGATAATGTTGTGATTTGAATTTATTGAACATACTCCTCAGAGGATAAACCCTGGCCATTATGTACTGTCAATTTGCTTTCCTATCCTTAGCCTGTCCTCACTGGATATTACAATTTGTATTGCACATTGTAAATAAACTGCAGTACCTTCTTGTAATAACAATCATTAACTGTATATCCTTTCAGACTACTGTACACATTAGCTGTTTTCACATACACTCCCCTCCAAAACAATTGGAACAGTGAGGCCAGTTCCTTTATTTTTGCTGTGGACTGAAAACATGCGTTTGACATCAAAAGATGAATATGAGACAAAAGATCGACATTTTAGCTTTTATTTCCAGGTGTTTACATCTGGATCCAATACACAACTTGGCAGCTTTTGAACATACTCCTTTTTATATGTGAGCATCTGTTTATATAAAATGTTTAATAGTGAACCTTTGTTAACAAGAGACATTAAGCTAAAGGCCCACTACTAGGTTTGGCACAATATATATATATATAATATATAATATCATCGACTTATCATGTGAATCATTTGAACATATATGAATACGATGTAATGACTGTGTCTGTTCCTCGAGCTAAACAAAAAGCTAGAAAAACCCAGAAAGTATGTTTTAATAATTTAATTAACATACAGACCTCAAATTCAGAGCACACTGATTGTTCAGCCAGCACCTCTGATCTGAAGTTAGGACTGTTAAATATTAGATCTCTTACATCTAAAGCTCTTACTGTTAATGAAACTATCACAGATCAGGAGTTTGATATACTCTGTTTAACAGAAACCTGGATTAAACAGGACGAGTATGTAGCTTTAAATGAAGCAACTCCTCCTGGATACAGCTACATTCACCAGCCTCGTCTGACTGGTAGAGGAGGAGGTGTCGCAGTTATTTATAATGATAAACTGACTATCGTACAAAAGCATGTACACAAATTTAAAGCTTTTGAATGTCTTTATAGTAACATAACAAGTATAGATACAAATATAAAGTCTGCTCAGCCGATCCCGCTAATTATCATTTACAGACCCCCAGGGCCCTACTCTGAATTTCTTTGTGAATTTGCAGATTTCCTTTCTAACCTAGTTGTTTCTGTAGACAAAGCGTTAATTGCTGGAGATTTTAATATTCACTTTGAGAATCCAGAAGACCCTCTGAGAACAGCATTTATGTCCATATTGGACTCGCTAGGAGTAGATCAGTGTGTAGTAGGACCCACTCATAAAGCGGGTCACACCTTAGATTTAATAATATCATTCGGTTTAAGTATAAGAAATTTACTTACGCTCCCACTGTCTGAAGTTATCTCAGACCACTATCTTGTTTCAACTACAGTGTGTCATATTAACAATGTATACTCAGCGCCGCGCTATCGCATTAAACGTACATTTACATCAACTACCGCACAGAGCTTTATTAGTAATCTTCCAGAGTTATCAACTTTGATTGGATCACCGTCTGACACCACAGAACTAGACCAGGCGACTGAATATCTCGAGTCGTCATTACGTTATACCTTAGATAATGTAGCTCCAGTTAAAAGAAAAGTCATCAGAGATAAGAAACTTGCTCCTTGGTATACACGCGCGTCTTAAAACAGACTACTCGAAAGTTAGAACGTAAATGGCGCCAAACTAAATTGTTAGTATTCCAGATAGCGTGGAAGGAGAGCATCCTGAACTATAAAAAAGCTCTTAGTGCAGCTAGATCAACGTATCTCTCCACTCTCATAAAAAACAACAAAAACAACCCTAGATTTTTATTTAATACAGTAGCCAAATTAACTAGAAAGAAAACTACTGCAGATATCTCCACAACAACGTTGTGCAGTAGTGAGGACTTCATGAACTTTTTCAGTAACAAAATTGTAAATATAAGGCAGAAAATTCAAGCTTTAAAACCAGACAATTTAGTTGACGCAGGTGACGAGCTAACCTCAGCAGATCAGTACCTAGATTACTTTACTCCTCTTGAAGAGAATGAACTAATTTCACTCATCTCTTCCGCAAAATCTTCAACCTGTACATTAGACCCTATACCGACACACTTTCTAAAACAGATAGTGCCACAAATAATAGAACCCCTGCTGACAATCATAAATTCCTCACTTAGCTGTGGGTATGTCCCAAAGTGTTTTAAATTAGCAGTTATTAAACCGCTAATCAAGAAACCTGATCTCGACCCTTGTCAGCTGTCAAATTACAGGCCGATATCAAACCTCCCATTTATCTCAAAGATTCTCGAAAAGATAGTAGCTGGGCAGCTATCCTCGTATCTTCATAGAAATAACATACATGAACTCTATCAGTCAGGATTTAGGCCTCATCACAGCACAGAGACGGCCCTTGTTAAAGTAGTAAATGACCTCCTATTGGCCTCTGATCAGGGTAGTGTCTCTATGCTTGTGCTACTCGATCTCAGTGCAGCTTTCGACACCATTGACCATAGTATTCTCCTTCACAGACTAGAAAATGTTGTTGGAATTAGGGGAACGGCCCTCTCCTGGCTTAGGTCCTATTTGACTGATCGTTACCAGTATGTAGATCTAAATGGCGATTACTCCACATGCTCTCCAGTGGAGTTTGGTGTTCCACAGGGTTCAGTTTTAGGCCCCCTGCTTTTTTCCCTCTACATGCTTCCTCTGGGCAACATTATCCGTAACCATGGTATTAACTTTCATTGTTATGCTGACGACACACAGTTATATGTTTCATCAAAACCAGATGAGATCAAACTGCTTAATAAAGTTGAGCAATGTGTAAAGGATATACGAGACTGGATGCTAATTAACTTCCTTCTGCTAAATCCTGATAAGACAGAAGTACTAGTTATAGGATCATCTGCAGCTAGAAGCAAGATGTTAGACCACACCGTAACTCTAGATGGCCTTTCCGTTACATCTAGTGCAACAGTCAAAGACCTTGGTGTGATTCTAGATTCCAGTCTTTCATTTGAAGCTCATGTAGATAATGTCACCAGGACAGCTTTCTTTCACCTCAGAAATATTGCCAAGATAAGGAATATTTTGTCACTAAATGATGCAGAAAAATTAGTCCATGCTTTCATCACCTCTAGGTTGGACTACTGTAATGCCTTACTGTCTGGCTGTTCAACCAGGTGCATAAACAAGCTTCAGTTAGTTCAGAATGCAGCAGCGAGAGTCTTCACTCGAACCAGAAGATACGATCACATCTCGCCTATCTTATCTACACTTCATTGGCTCCCCGTGAAATTTCGCATTGATTTTAAAATACTACTTTTGACATTTAAAGCATTAAATGGTCTTGCGCCGCATTATCTAAGTGAACTGCTAGTGTCTTATGATCCACCACGCCTACTTCGCTCAAAGGATCCTGGCTGCCTGTCAGTACCTCGTATCCTAAAAACTACAGCTGGGGGCAGAGCTTTTTCTTACAAAGCCCCAAAGTTATGGAATAGCCTTCCAAATAGCGTTCGGGACTCAGACACAGTCTCAGTGTTTAAGTCTAGGATGAAAACCTACCGATTTAGTCAAGCATTTGAGTAAATAGATCTGGGAAGGACTCATGGACGTAGAGCATTATGGTGAACTGGTATGTTTAGACGCTGTCTTCCCAACTCTCACTGATCACTCGGGTTTGTTGATGGTGAAGTGTTTGGTTGCTCTACATCCCAGTGCGCCCTCATGTCTGTGTTTTCTTCTGAACCCACCCTTTTAGTTAGGCTGTCATAATTAGTCCTGCCGGAGTCCCTGCTGCACTACACTAAATATACATTCACCTCAAACTTTATCTGACTGTGAATACAACTAACTGCAATCTCTCCTCTTCTCTCTCTTTCCCTCTCCCTCTCTCTTTTCCCTCTTCCTGTCTCTCTGTCGAGCTACACGTCATTCCACCCTTTGCCCTCTGGACCTGTCTGACTCGTCCTGATGCCCAACTTCTGGCTGGAGATCTCGTCGCCTGGATCCACCGTTTGCCCTTTGGGATGCGTTTGGAGACTGGATTGGTCACAAGCTACTATGATGTCGGTCCCGGCCTCGGCGGACGTCGGAAGCTGTTTCTTGGAGGTCTCGACTCAACGCTCGATAGTCAAGGAATGGAACAAGTCTGCCTGCAATAACTAACTGGACTCCATATTAACTTAAAAGACTTTAACTGTTATACTGGACTGCCTGCTGCCTACACAGCATGTAATCACCCATATGAGGATGGGTTCCCTGTTGAGTCTGGTTCCTCTCAAGGTTTCTTCCTGTTGCCTTCTCAGGGAGTTTTTCCTTGCCACTGTCGCCCTCGGCTTGCTCATCAGGGACAATCACATTATTATGACTCATACACATACACTGTTCATGTACTGTTCTATGGTTGTGTAAAGCTGCTTTGTGACAATGTCAATTGAATTAATGGGCAGTAGCTGAGCACACTTGAGAGTTGTACTAGCAAACAAGTGTTACTGTACCTTTAGTGGTAGCCTCTGTTTGAAGGATGCAAGTGAGTTATATAACCACAAAATAATACTTTGTGTGCACACTTTACATTAACAGGTATCATAAGGAGCAGCATTATCAGCAGGTGGTGAGGAGACGTTCACTATACGGGTGTAGGTTATTTGTGTTTCAGAAAGTCCCCATCATTAGCATATGGTTTTAAAATCTGTGTATTATAACTAGTTCTGCAATAAAATACTGTCCAACAAAAGTAAATATTAATATACAGATTTTTTAAAACAGATATTTTAGACAATATGGAACCAGTTGTACTGCACCTGTATTTTGATATCACTCCACTAAAATCACCCGTTTCTTTCAAGCTTCCTTTCTCTCAAACAAATAATTTGTCTAAGTGTCCTATTTGTCTATCTTAAAACGTCATGTAATGCCCATTGCGCCTCACTGTCATGCTTAATTAGCGTGTGTAGCGTATGAGGGGAGTGGATGTATATGTGCAAAGGACCACCACTGCTCTGTGCTGTGTGTACACCTATATACAACTGCCAGCAACAACCTTGTCCTTGGAGAGAAAAGAATCAGGCCATAAGCACATGGCTTGTATGATATGGTGCTATCACATGCTACACGTGATGCCAACACCCTTGGCTCATCGTTAAAGGACATGCAATAACAAGGTAACAGTTTGGAATGTAGTTTTACACTATCAATACCATCTACATACAGTACATACACAGATATACATGTTTTTTATTCAGCTGAGCTGACAATTATAGGACTATACAGGTCATTACACAATGTGTGATGAGAGCATTTACAAACAAGTTATGCGTGTTTTTATTACTGTCTAATAGACACTTGCGGCTTTTCTTTTGGTTATGTGATATTAAATCTGAATACACTGTATTTGGGTTTTCAAATGTTGTTCGGCTGAAACAAGTCACTTGTAGATGATCAATAAATATTTTTAAAAACACGTAGCTCCTGATACTGTTGCTGTAGCTAGTGAGTCAGAGGAAGTTAGCTCCATGGTACAAATCCATAGCTTAAAGCAGAAATAACGTAAGCTGGAAAGGAGGTGGCGTTCCACCAATTTAGATGAATACTGCCTAGCCTGGAAAGATAGTTTAATAATATATAAAAAAAAAGCCCTCTGTAAAGCTAGAACCTCATATTACTCCTCATTAATAGAGGCAAATAAGACCAACCCCAGGTTTATTTTCAGCACTGTAGCCAGGCTGACAAAGAGTCATAGTCATAGTTGAGCCTAGTATTCTGTCAACTCTCAGCAGCAATGAATTTATGAATTTCTTTACAAATAAAATCATAACTATTAGAGAAAAAATTGATCAGATCCTCCCTGCATACAGCATGGACTGTACAACAACTCTAGATTCACCTGTAAGACCACGATCATAAATTACTGCAGAAAACCATGAAATTCCAAAAGGTTCACAAAGTTTTTCTTGCCACTGTATTTATAATAAGAAGCTTCTTAAGATTTTGCAATTTTCTGTGTCTGTCATCTGAGATCAAATTGTGAACTCAATTCAACAATTTACAGATAATTAGACAAAGAAGGAAAAGAACAAGACAAAACAGCTAAGATAAAAATATGAAAACAGACAACTCTGTACTGTCCCTGAACGCCTCTCACCAGACCTGCTGCTGAGCATTTAGTAACACTACATGGTGTTTCTGTCTCGAGGTAAAACCCACTCACAAAGACAAATAATGTTTCCACTTAAGATAAGACTAGAAAAAATATAAAATCTGGCACAGCAGGCTCCCCAGCGAGGTGGGAAAACACCACATAAGGTGATTTCTCTGATGTCCTGCAAGAAAGTGGGTTAAACAGTTTTGCATTATGTACAAAGTGGCGACGTTAACACTTTTCACTACAAAACACACGCGAAATAGCTGAAACGCAGGAACAACAGACAAGACTAATCACATGAATGAATATATGTACTGTATATATAGAAAAACCTGACCTGTGTTAGGCAGACACGGTGAAGCTCCCAAAATCACTAGAGTATACAGCATGTTGCATCAGAAGAAGCCACAGCATGTAGAGTGGCTGCTGTCACTAGGAGCACCACTTCACACTGTATTCACTTTTCCACATAGTCGGGCAGTCAATGTGCTGTTGCAAATCCTGCCTGTCATACTGCCAACTGAGATTCTGAAACACTGCTATGAACACACACATGCTCCAGCTAATTCTTGCTGTGTGATTTCCCATCAATAACTCAATATTAGTGTAAGTGCTTAGAAAGATATGGTCTCCTCTGTTTTACTGCAGAAACAGAAAGAATTTCTAAATGGATTTATTTAATCATGTATGGCTCTGTGATTATAACAGATCAATGTTCATAAAGCCTTTCTTGCTTAACAAACGTGACAGCTGTTAATGGTCTGATTAGCTGACATTGTAAGTAGCGGTGCCTGCTGTGACTGTGTAACAGTGCTGTCATCCCTCTCTCATCTCTCTTTCTGCTTGAAGATGTGGCCCACGCAGGGGGGCTCAGAGGAGCCTTTCTTCCCAGTGATCACGGTCACGCATGGGGACCGAGTATGTATCATCCCCTCTGCTCCTGCCGGGTTTTATTTGAACTTGGCCAATGTGGTAAGACAGCTGTCTTGTCAAATTCTTGAAAAGCACACACACACACACACACACACACACACACAGCACATAATGTCAGTCATCTTGAAACTAAAATGCTGACATCAGAGCATGTTTACACCCTGTAATTCGCACTAGGTATTAGCCAATATTAAAACTTCATACTGTAGCACAATTATCTATTTGAAGTTTAGTTTCAAGTTCAAATACACTTTAGGTAAAGTCACTCTCTCACCTACCTCTTGTTTTTCTCTGTGTTAAAGTGGTAATTATGAGGGAGAGTTATTAGAAGGGAGTACTAATCTTATCATCATGTGCTATAAAAAAACTAGCAGCATATTACACAAAAGGCCTAATGTGAGAGAGAGCCAAGATAAGAAAACCCAGCGGTGCCTTTTGTTTAAGTGTTATTTACACGATTACAAGTAAACGAAAGGAAACAAGGTCCCTGAATGATTTCAATAATAAAACATAATACATATTTTATGTATGTATTGTATGTGTTTTATATTAACATCTTCTCAAAACAGAGATATTTACAGTTGGAGTTTGGTTTGTAAAGAGACAGGGTTGACTTACATTGTGTTGATTTTGGGTCCAAATACACACACAAAATAAAATGAAATGAAATAAATAAATAAATAACACCAAATGCCAAATCTTCTATAAGGTTGTAATTGACAGGGTGACTTGTGAAAAAAGCACATCCTCCTAATAATGCCAGGGAGAAAGTCTTGAAGCAAGTACAACACATGACAGATGTCAAACCATCTTGACTCTGGTTTCTATTTTAATTGGACTTTTCCCACCTTCAGCTTTTCTCTGTGTCTGTTTAGATGAGTAAATACCAGTAAGCAGGTCACACACAGTAACCAACATGATGTCACTCATGTCACAGTGAGTTTTACATAATTGTTATTTTCCCTGTCTTAATCGAACACACGCATTGCAGGACCTAGGTCCAGAACTGGCTGTTCCAAGATCTGTCTCGCACTGCAACACACACCAAATAATATATGAGCTTCAGAGCAGTCGAAAAAAAGTGTCTGTGAAGAAAGATTACACACACACACACACACACACACACACACACACACACACACACACAGACACACACACCCTTCAGTGCAAATAGTCTCTGCAGTGCAGAAATGACTTCAGACAAGGTGGTTACATAATCAGGGTATATTTGCCTAAATAATCCAAAAATGGAGTGTGATGGGGTTGGGGTGAACTTCTGTAGAGAGATAGGTGGTGCAGGAAGCTTTTATTATGTGATTCTTGGAGGATAGGTGCAAAGGTACAAGTCTATAATCAAAATAACCAGGACAGAAGGCATCAACGACAGAACTGCTCCCAAGGAGCAGTTTAAGAAACATCACCAACGTTAATCTAAACTGTGGAAGCTAATTATTACACTTTGCAATTAACCAGAGAAAAGCTATTTCCACTTCTTCCTAAAACTCTCATCTATATTTAATTAATTAGTGAACATGCGACATCGTACAATAATATAACTTGGCAATCTGAAGAATCTGATTCTCTTGACGTTTGGAAAGTATCAGGGCATTTGGGACTACTGAAATCATTACAACGCACGGCCAGTAAACCTATTGTGTCATTAAATAGTCAACACCCTCTATCAGCCAAAGGATTCTGAAGAGAGGAAACTAGCAAGAGAAACATTATAATAAAGACACCAAATCTGCAAAGATGGGAGGACTGTGTTAACAAATCCCATACTGCAAACCTTTAGCACAATCGTGTCAAACAATAAGATATATAAGGTATCAGATCAGAAAACACTTTTTATTGTACATCCTGTCATTCTTAAAGGGCAGTTCACAGTTTGAAACAAATGTCTCATTTGGAGAAAACCAACAACTACATGATTTATTGTGTCTTCTTCCACTGCACCCAAACATAATCTATGTCCTTAGAGCTAAATCTGAATCTCTGCCACTTGCAAACAAACCTTTAATCACACTTGAACAGAATGGCTCAGACAGAGTTTCCTGAATGAAGAACAGGCTGCAGTGTTTCACTCATTATCTTCCCAGTAAGGAGATGAGTATCCTCAGGATATTTGTCTTTTCAGTAGGAAAGACTTTTCTACCCTTATCACTACCACAATAAGCTTCTCTTCAGTTCCTGCACAGTCACCACAGTTACCACACACACATACAGACAGATGGTTAAATTTAATTCAAGTCATTTTAGAGCGTGATTAATCTGATTCGGGTAATTAAAAGAGTAAAGTGTTCCTCTGGTCCTGTTAAGTGCAGGTGAATAGTTCTGTGAGGCTGCCAAAAAGCTCAATCACACATCACCGTGTGCCATCATCGACCAATGAGAGCCATTGAGAGTGAGCCATAAATTGTCCACCACGTTAGTCCAGGCTAAAATCTGCTCGAATCTGCTGAATTCTTCTTCACACAATCTTCTGTGTTGGATATGAGGTGGGCAAAGGCCCACCAACATACATACAGTAGTGTGTCATGGGGTGTTGCTCCTGTTGGAACACTTTCGCAACAAATTTGATGACATATAGATTTTAAATAAACTAAATACTGTATGTTTGTCTACAGACACACATTGCATACATCAACAAATACCTACTCTGTTACCCACTCTAGAGGTGTTTTACTCTAGCGTAGCTAACTGTAAGTTTCAGTTTTCATAACTAGCAAGTTCAACAAACCGTGGCAATTTCCCCTTTTCGAGTGCCCCACATCCAACCCTGTCTCCTAGAAATTATGATCTGTATATTATACAACTATATTGCAAAAGTGTTTTTCTTACCCAAACTCAAATGTGCCTCTGGACTTGAACTCGGGTCTTTGGTATGTCAGTCCTGCACATGATCCATTCACCCCAACCACCTTCTTACAACTGGCTTTCCCTTATGATTATGTTCAAAATCAAAATGTAGTTACTGTTGCAGGAGACAGGGTTGTGACATTGGCCACTTACTTAAATTTGGAACTTAGGAGGCTGAGGCTGAATGTTCTCCACAGCACTTTCACTGCCTTTGACCATGTTTTCAGTGATATAAAACAAACCCATTTTGCAAGCTGAGCCTAAGGCTGTAGCCTACTTTGACCAATCCTGGACAATAAAGGACCCGTCAATTGAGGAGTTTTTAAAGCATAG
This sequence comes from Anabas testudineus, assembly GCF_900324465.2. NCBI lineage: Eukaryota > Metazoa > Chordata > Actinopteri > Anabantiformes > Anabantidae > Anabas > Anabas testudineus. The sequence goes on from NC_046624.1 coordinate 237,070, forward strand.
TCGACAATGGTTTTATTGATTATACATAAGTAAATCCTGAAATCTTACCATGATTTACTGTGAAACCAGTAAATGCTTCCTCCCTACAACTGAGTAAACTCGATCTGCTCATATCATATGCTCCAAAAGAGCAATTCAATAGAATTAATTGGTTATGGCATGTAATGATGTAATGGATGAATAACATGGCTCTCAGTGCACTGTCACTTCAGAGGAATCTAAATTATAGACATTATAGTCAGTCCTGTCATTTGTTCAATAGGACTGCAAGTGCCCCATTCAGGAAAGTGTAGTCTGTGAAACCCTATTAACACAGTTATATCTTTTGGTTTACTGTACATTGTACTACCAACTGTTGTAGTTTGCTGTAGTTCTCTCCAAATGAACCTGTTCAAGATAAAAATGTAGTAACCATTGCAGGAGACAGGATTACAAATGTTTGAACCTGTCTCACAATACAGCTTAATTTTAATCTTAATTAATTAATCTTAATTTTAATCTATAGCCAGCACTCATTTTACTGCGTTATATTGTAATTTGGAGCTGTGAAAACGAATACTTCCGCCTGGATTTTGGGGAAACAGCAGGTCTGTTTCATTTCTAATGTAAAGAGAAAGGCCTCCTCTATTTAGAAAGGCAGAATGTAGAGGATTGATGAGAGATGTACCAGGTCTTTGCTAGTTCATCAATCAAATGCCTAATGAGGACTTTTACAGTGCTTCTCTATATATAGTTGCAGGGCCTACAGGTAAACTTAGGACAGCAGGGAAACATGAATTAAAAAATCTATGGGGTAATTTGCCAATGTAAAGAAATTTCTGGGTTGAGCAGAAAAATCATAGACATAGAGTTAAATGTGTACTATATACGCCAAGTTTCCTTCCTATAAAGTGCAGGAAAAGGAAAACCATGGTTGAGGTATCTTTCAGTCTGTCTTATCCTCATTATTGGGTCCTGTCTAACTATGGGTCATTCCAACACTGCACTTACCACCTCTTTGTAGAGATTCAGAAAGTGCACACTCCACTGGTGTTCCACCTCCACCAAATCAACTGGGAGACAAGTCAGTGGCTGCTCTGTGAATTAAGTGTGATTCCCCAAACTACTGGAAATCTGTATGTGGATGAAGGCACCAAGCCTTAAACTAAGCCTTGTGTCAATGGGGATTGCCAACACACTACATAACAATAAGCGTAATACATAATGAGAAGGATCAGGTCATTAGAGAACAGGGATAGGAAAGGAGGGAGGCAATGAGAGGAGAAATGCAATGAAGGGAATGAGAAGAGCATGAAGATGCAAAGGACAAAGACAGAAGTCCACAGAACCTTATACAGCTGTGAAGACTTCTGCAGGGATGGACCCCTCTCTTCAACTCTTCCTCCTTTCATGTGTCTCTCCAAATCATGTGAGGATCCCAGAATACACATATAGCGGGTGCTAAAATTGGCTTTGTGGCTAGGTGATATATTAGCTAGGGCGTATTTGGGGAGTGAGGGAACAACACAGAGGTAGAAAGAGAAATAGCTCCTAATGTTTAAGCACACTTAATACTAATAAAGTACATAATTCAGTAACCCCTACTCAGACTTGCTCATCCATCACAAGTAAGCTCCCAATGTGTTATGTGTGTAACGATATGATTTAAAAAAAGAAGATGTGGAAACAGCCCCCGTGGGTTAGAGATAAAACTATTCTTAGCAATTATAGGGACAAGCAGGAGACAAGGACACATATACACAAACTTACACTAAATCTTGTGAGGATTTGTGTTGCTTCTCTGATTTTAATGTACTACCAATATAAGTATCAAACAAACTCATCAACAGCTTTGAATCACCACAACAGTGTTTTTCCACAATTACCTGGATTGACAATATCTTCTGTGCCATTTACAAGGTCTATAACATTACACCCCTTATATACAGTGGCAACAAAAAGTATGTGAACCTTTTGGAATTGTCATGGTTTTCTGCATTCATTTGTCATAAAATGTGATCTTTCCACTCACCCCAACCGGTCAAGGCAGATGGCCGCCCACTATGAGCCTGGTTCTGCTGGAGGTTTCTTCCTCTAAAGGGAGTTTTTCCTCTCCACTGTTGCCTAAAGCTTGCTCAAATGGGATTGTTGGGTTTTCTCTATAATTTTTTGTATAAATATTTTCTGTAAGGTCTTAAACCTTACACTGTAAAGTGCCTTGAGATAACTTCTGTTGTAAATTGGCGCTATACAAATAAAAATTGAATTGAATTGAATTGAATGATCTGAACTTTATTTAAGTTAAGAATATTGACAAATATAATGTCCCTAAAATAATACCACAAAAGAGATTCTGATCTTTCATGTCTTTCTTGAGAACAAACATTAAAATCTCATAGTGCTGGTGGAAAAACCCTTAGAATAATTACCTCCATAAAGTTACTTTAATGAAAAAAAAACACTCAAACATTCCAAGTTTGCTTTGTACAAGAAGAGTGCTTATGTGAGTCATGCCTCACCAAAGTATTGTTGATTTACTTAAAGCTGGAAAGCGTTATAATGAGATTTCAAAGGCTTCAGAAGTTGAAGCAGTTCTGACAGGAAGAATGGCAGAACTGAAACGAAAGCAGAAAAAAATCCTCCTGAATGTTGTGAAAGTCTGAGCCACAGCTACAGGAAGCACCTGGTTGAAGTTATTGCTGCCAAGGAAGGGGAGGGGGGTGTCAACCAGTTATTAAAAGGGTTCACATACTTTTTGCACTCGCACTGTGAGGTTTGTATGGCTGTTCTGTCAGGATTCAGGCCTCAGGCCTCAGGCCTCTGCCCCTGTCTGTTTGTTATGTTTTGTTTTGTTCATTGCTCCCTCTCCTGCCACACCCATTTATGGACTTCATCCACTCTCCACTCCACTCACCTCCTGATTGACTCATTCATTTCACCTGTGTTCCCCTCTGCTTTATAAGCTCCCCTCAATGCTTTGTTAGCTGCTGGTTTGTTATGTTATGTTGTATTGCATGGTGCTCCTCAATCACTCTGGTCCGGCTGTCCGTCAAGTTGGTCCCCTTTTGTTTGTTGGACTGTTCTCCCCATGTGTAAGTTTGCCTTTTTGTCTGCTACTGCAGTGCCTTCTTTCGTTGTCACTTTGTATTGTTTGGTTTGTGTATTCATGTTTTGCCTGCACTCGGCAGTGGTTTTCATTTGTACTTTGTATTTCTTAATCTGTAGAGTTGTAGTTTGCACTGTTAAGTTAGTCGGTTCTTCGTGTGTTTAGTTGAACTTTCTATCTTGCCTGCGTTACTGCATTGTTTTCTGTTGATACTTTGTCCGTCTGTTCCTGGTTTTTGTTAGTTCTTATCCACCGTGTTTTCGGGTCTCTTTTAGTTGATACTTTGTTGGTGTTAGTTCCCTGTGCCCCCTTATTTTAATATTTCTTTTTTTACTTGCCTGTTTAGTCCGTGTCAGTCTGTTCCCTCACATGTCCTCAAACACATGAAAGATCTGAATTTGTTTATTATTTTGGCATATTATATTTGGTAATACTCTTGACTCTGATAAAAATCTGATCACATACAGTGGTGTGAAAGAGTTTGCCCCCTTACTGATTTCTTATTTTTTTTTGCGTGTTTGTCACACTTGATCCGTTTGATGATCAGAAACATTAAACTATTAGTCAAAGATAACACAAGTAAACATGTCATGCAGTTTTTAAATGAAGATTTTTATTAAGGGTAAAAATAAATTAAAAGCTACATTGCCCTGTGTGGAAAAAGTATTTGCCCCCTGGTTAAATTGTAAAAATAAAATATAACTTAACTCTGGTTTATCACACCTGAGCTCAATTTCTCTAGCTGCACCCAGGCGTGATTGCTGCCATACCCGTTTGCAATCAAGAAATCACTTAAATAGGACCTGCCTGACAAAGTAGAAGTAGTAGTAGCCTGACTGAAGTAGACCAAAAGATCCTCAAAAGCTGGACATCATGCTAAGATCCAAAGACATTCAAAAACAAATGAGAAAGAGAATAATTGAGATTTATCAGTCTGGAAAAGGTCATGTCTAAAGCTTTGGGACTGCAATGAACCACAGTCAGCCATTATCTACAAATGGCAAAAACATGGAACAGTGGAGAACCTTCCCAGGAGTGGCCGGCCGACCAAAATTACCCCAAGAGCACAGCGACAACTCATCCAAGAGGTCACAAAAGACCCCACAACAACATCCAAAGAACTGCAAGCCTCACTTGCCTCAATTAAGGTGAGTGTTCATGACTCCACCATAAGACATAGACTGGGCAAAAATGGTTAGCATGGCAGAGTTCCAAGACGAAAACCACTGCTGAGCAAAAAGAACATAAAGGCTCGTCTCAGTTTTGGCAGAAAACATCTTGATGATCCTCAAGACTTTTGGGACAATTCTCTGTGGAATCATGAGACAAAACTTCTGAAAGGTGTGTGTCCCATTATGTGTGGTGTAAAAGTAACATCGCATTTCAGAGAAAGAACATCATACCAACAGTAAAATATGGCGGTGATAGTGTGATGGTCTGCGTCAGGACCTGGAAGACTTGCTGTGATAAATGGAACCATGTGTTCTGCTGTGTACCAAAATATCCTGAAGGAGAATGTCCGAATCCAGTTGAGATGCTGTGGTGTGACCTTAAAAAGGTAGTTCATGCTCAAACACTCCAATGTGGCTGAATTACAACAATTCTGCGAAAAGTGAGTGGTCCAAACTTGAAATGCATGGTTCAGCAGAATACATGGTTCCATTTATCACAGCAAGTCTTCCAGGTCCTGACGCATACTTTATGTACATTGTGATGATTCAAAAGGTCATAAATGAGAAATCAAAGGGCAACCTCACAACTAACAAATCACTAATCATATGTTAACTTAAAAGCAGCACAAATTTATATTTTTATTTTCACAGAGGATGATGTGACTAGGTAATGTGAAAGTTAATATGAGCAAAACCTAACTCACAGTTTTCACAATGCTATTTCTAGTCAAGGCATGCAGTTGCATGTGCTCAGCAGACAGGAAAAAGTTAGCAACTACCTGATTGACCTAGGAGTTTGTGTGGATCAAAACAGAGGTACAGAGTTCAATTACTTGAATTGTGTCAGGTTAATAGCATAATTATAGAAATTATTGCATTAGTTAACTTTTACCTAGCTGATAGTGTTTGGTTATTATTACTGCATTGACTAATGTTAATTGGTCTACCCTTATTGTTAAGTGTTCTTAAGCTCCCAGCTCCCAAGACAGTGCATATATGTTACAGCGACTAATCAGTAGTAAATACTAGTAAACAGTTCTGTTTTTCTTAACACTGACATTTGTTCTTACTTATTCATATGCCATATATACTGCTCAAAAACCTAAAGGAACACATCTGAATGGGGGGGGGGGAAATCATGCTGGATATTTATACTGATATGAACTGGATCGACTGTTAGGAACGGATGGATGCCACATTGCTGGAGATGAAAATTATCAACTTGAAAGGGCTCAATTTAGGCATGCTCCTAATGAAGCGACGCCTGGAGTCCTGGGGTATCTCCTCACAGATTTGGACCAAGGCATCACTGAGCTTCGAGACAGTCTGAAGTGCAAGCTGGCAGAGTCGGATGGACCAAAACTTTATGCTAGTGACACTGACCCAAGCCAAATGAAGTCACAAAACTAAGTTTAAAAAAAAAAAACTGTCATAATAAATGAGGAGGAGGAAAAATTATCAATGGCCTCCACCTGTACAACCATTCCTGTTTTGGGGGTCATCTTGTTGTTGTGCCTCTAGTTCACCTGTTGTTAATTTCATTAACACCAAAGCAACTAAACTGATTAACAATCCCCTCTGCTACTTAACTGACCAGATCAACATCACAGAAGTTTAACTTGATGCTATATTCTGATTAAAAAGTGTTTTTTGGCTTAACTGTAAACTTTAAATACTGAGTATAGCATACAAAAACCTATATATCAAGAAATGGTTTTATGTTTTGTTTTTGTTAGCTTTTTTGGGAAAATACATACATGCATACATTCATTCCATCTAGTATGTATATATTGTATACTGTCTTTATTAGCAGTTTTCACAGTGTGAAACACACTTGTAGTGGTTTCAGTGAGACTAACCATCTGTGCTACGAGTAATGTGTCTGTATATGAGCGTGTATCCAGAGGACTCCTGTAGTGTTAATACCCTTTATTCTATGTTAAGAACGTTGGCCTGTCACCCACATGTTCATACAATGTGAGAATGGGTGTTCTGACTGCGGGTCATTGGTCTGCTTAACGTAAAATGGAAGAGCAGAACAGGTAAAAAAGGGACAACTATGACATTTTATAGCATCTCTGCACTCTGCATGCCCTGTTTGACAAGGTTTGTTCTGAAGGACCCACATGTGGACACAATGATACAGTACAGTGGTAAATGGTAACTGTTTATGTGTCCATTGTATATTTCAAGAGCTATACATCCATTATCATAACCGCCTATCCTTTCACAAGTTGCGGGAGGGCTGGAGCCTACCCCAGATGTCATTGGGTAAACAGCAAGGTACACCCTAGATTGGTCATCCAAAGGGCAATATGTTAAGATATCGAGATACAGTGGCAAGAAAAAGTATGTGTTTTGCATGAATTGGTCATAAAATGTGCTCTGATCTTCATCAAGTCACAACAATAGAAAAACACAGTGCTTAAAATAATATCACACAAACATTATATGTTTTTATTGAACATAACATGTAAACATTCACAGTGCAGAGTGGAAAAAGTATGTGAACCTTTGGATTTAATAACTTGTTGACCTTCTTTTGGCAGCAATAACCTCAACCAAACATTTCCTGTAGTTGCAGATCAGACCTGCACAATGATCTGGAGTCATTTTGGACCAGTCCTCTTCACAAAACTGTTTCAGTGTAGCAATATTCTTGGGATGTCTGGTGTGATTGGCTCTCTTAAGGTCATGCCACAGCATTTCAATTGGGTTGAGGTCAGGACTGACTGGGCCACTCCAGAAGGCTGATTTTGTTCTGTTGAAGCTGTTCTTTTGTTGAATTATTTGTATGCTTTGGATCATTGTCCTGTTGCATCACCCATCCTCTGCAGAGCTTCAGTTGGCGGACAGATGGTCTTACGTTTTCCTGCAAAATGTCTTGATAAACTCTCGAATTCATTTTTCTATCAATGACAACAATTCGTCCAGGCCCTGAGGCAGCAAAGCAGCCCCAAACCATGATGTTTCCTTGGCCATGTTTTACAGTGGGGATGAGGTTTTGATGTTGGTGTGCTGTCTTTTTTTCCTCCACACATAGTGTTGTGTGTGTTTTTTTTGTTTTTGTTTTTTTCCAAACAACTCAATTTTGGTTTCATCTGTCCACAGAATATTTTGCCAGTAGTGCTGTGGAAGGTGCTCTTTTGCAAACTTCAAACGTGCTGCGATTTTTTTTTTTTTATTTTATTTTTTTTTTTTGGACAGCAATGGCTTCCTCCATGGTGTCCTCCCATGTACTCCATTCTTGTTTGATGTTTTCCTTATTGTAGATGTGTCAACAGAAATGTTAGCATGTGCCAGAGATTTCTGTAAGTCTTTAGCTGACACTCTAGGATTCTTCTTTACCTCTTTCAGCATTCTGCGCTGTGCTCTTGCAGTCAACTTTATAGGACGACCACGCCTGGGGAGAGTAGCAACAATGCTGAACTTTCTCCATTTGTAGACAGTCTGTCTTACCGTGGACACATGGACATCAAGGCTTTTGGAGATACTTTTGTAACCCTTTCCAGCTTCATGCAAGTCAACAATTCTTGATTGTAGGTCTTCTGAGAGCTCTTTCTGCGAGGCATGGTTCACATCAGGCAGTGCTTCTTGAAACCAGTAAACCCAAAAAAAATAGCAGTGTGCCATTCAAGCAGTGAGGTCATCAATTTTGTGAAAAAAACAGGGGTGAATCAGGTGGCCCCTATTTAAGGATGAAGCCAGCATTTCTTGAACATGCATTTGTAAGCCTAGAAAATGGGTTGTTCAAGACACTGTTCAGAAGAACAGCGTACTTTGATTAAAAAGTTGATTGGAGAGGGGAAAACCTATAAAGAGGTGCAAAAAATTTCTTTTTAAAAGAAAAATGATCTCCAATGCCTTAAAATGGAGCGCAAAATCAGAGAGCTGTGGAAGAAAACGGAAGACAACCATCAAAATGGATCAAAGAATAGCCAGAATGGCAAAGGCTCAGCCAATGATCAGCTCCAGGATGATCATTCAGTCTGGAGTTACCTGTAAGTACTGTGACAGTTAGAAGAAGTCTGTGTGAAGCTAATCTATTCTCTAGAATCCCCCACAAAGTCCCTCTGTTAAAAAACAGGCATGTGCAGAAGAGGTTTCAATTTGCCAAAGAAAACATCAACTGGCCTAAAGAGAAATGGAGGAACATTTTGTGGACTGATGAGAGTAAAATTGTTTTTTTTGGGTCCAATGGCAACAGAGAGTTTGTGAGACAACCCCCAAACTCTGAATTCAAGCCACAGTACACAGTAAAGACAGTGAAGCATGGTCGTAGCATAATGATATGGGCATGTTTCTCCTACTATGGTGTTGGGCCTATTTATCATATACCAGGGATCATGGATCAGTTTGCATATGTCAAAATACTTGAAGAGGTCATGTTGCCTTATGCTGAAGAGGACATGCACTTGAAATGGTTGTTTCAACAAGACAATGACCCCAAACACACTAGTAAATGAGCAAAGTCTTGGTTCCAAACCAACAAAATTACTGTTATGGAATGGCCAGCCCAATCACCGGAACTTAATCCAATCGAGAACTTGTGGGGGGATACCAAAAAGGCTGTTTCTGAAGCAAAACCAAGAAATGTAAATGAATTGTGGAATGTTGTTGAATTATGGAGTGGAATAACAGTTGACAGGTGCCACAAGTTTGTTGACTCCATGCCACACAGATGTGAAGCAGTTAGAAAAAACTGTGGTCATACAACTAAATATTAGTTTAGTGATTCACAGGACTGTTAAATCCTAGAAACAAAAGCGTTTGTACAAAATAGTTTGGAGTTTGTACAGTCAACGGCAGACACTGCTACTTTTTTGAACACAGCTCTTTCCACTAATTGCCCAGTTTCACAGCCTTAAGGGTGTGCATATCATGAATGCTGGGTCTTGTTTGTTTTCTGAGAATCTACTGCACCTACTAGTAACTTGTTTGCCATGTAGCAATAAAAAATACACTAAAAACCTGGATTATTCTGGTTAGTAACATTGTACTGCTATTATTTTGAACATAACTGTATGCAGCATTAAACATGAAAAGCAAAATTTATTTAATCTCATAAGAAATTGCTTTAAACATCAACAGTATCCAAAACCCCACACAGAAAATATGTCAGGCTTAATGTGGGAGAAACAAATGCAGGATAATATCACCAATATGATGAAATCTTACAGCCATGACAAACTTAACATCTTGGGTTTGGAACATTATACTCAATGTAAGCATCATTTAGATTGCACAGTGTGAAAACCTGTGTAATGTGCAGTGCAATGGGAATTTGACATTTTCAACTTAAAGGGGTAATTAAAGTATATTTATATGACTCTGGGAAATATGTAGTGCACTTTTTCATTTTCTAGTTTAGTCTGATCCTCTCCCAGAACAGTCTATTCAGAATCCTTCGCAATGTCGATGTAGATGGAGGTTGATGTCACACAGTCCCACCTCAGGCTTGATCTAAACACTGCCCACGGAAACTCGCAGTCCAACATTTCTTTCCTCTTCTCACTCTGCAACGAGATAATGGTAGCAGCAAGGCGCACCGCAGTTCAAACTGTGGCTGCTAGATTCACTTTAAGACTGAAGCTCAAAGATGAACTTATTATGACTGCTACCTAACCCTGGGTCTAATTCAAAGTTTGAAGCTGTAAGCGTTACCATTTGAAAGTGTTTTGTCTTGTTAGCTTGCCGGGTGAGCCTGCTGAATGTAGTCAGTAATGTTAAACAGCTAACGTGGCTGACATCAGCCTCTCTCAGACTCAAAGCAGGAGAAATTGTCTGGGTAATTACACAGTGGGATAGTCAGGATGCCCTAGAGACATCATGTGGAACATTTAAATCTACATTTATAGGATTAGTAAGTTGGACAGTGTTAAAGTACCATGTTTATGTAATATCCTTATAACGTGGCGCAGATCAGCTGTTTCTGCTGTTGCCACAGAATCTCTGTGATCCACACAGACACAGACATAAACAGGCCCTGATGGTGCTCCGGGGACAGCACAGCAACCCTATGTTACTAATAGGAGTGAAGTGACTCCAAAAAGGACAGAATCACTGTCTCAGTTTTCTCTCAAATTTTTATTTTTACTTCACACAGTGAAGCTGCAGTGACAATGAATGATCGTTCTGATAGAGATACAGGATGCTGATGTCCTGTTATTACTTACAGAACACTGAAAGTTCTGCTCAAATCAAATATTCTGTCAACTGTATTCCTGTGTTCAGATTTGTGTTCAATCTGAACACAGGAATTTCTTGCACCGATTCGTTCTGCATGTTGGAGTAAACATCTATTTCCTTTACAGGGTGCTTTAGATAAAGCTGACTACTGTTATGTCTACAAGGAACACTACAACAAGAACCATCATTTTACTGCTGCATCTTTATGAAGCAGGATCAATAACTCATTGCTCTGGTGTTGGTTGGACAAACAAAGATGCCCAAGCTCTCATTGTATTTAAGCTCTTTCAAAAGCACACAGGTTTTTAAAGACTGTCTGCAGGTGATAGTGTAGAGAGCGAGCAAGGGAGAATAGAGGAGAGAAGGGAAGCGTAGCTGCTGCACGGCTGGGGCTCTACAAAGGGCACAAGGGTTCCAACTACAGGATGATGTGCTGAAATGATGAGCTGAGTGCTACTGAAATAGAGGGAGAGAGGGACAAGATGAGAGCAGTAGTGACAGCTAGATGGAGGGGGCGATGATTGAGAGAGAGAGTCTGACAGAGAGGGGAGAAATGGATGGAGGGAAAAAGGAAAAGAGGGGTTGTTTGCGTCTGTCTCTGACTGAGGGACTGTTGCTTTCTCTTTACACACGCTGACCCAGATGCAGCTGAATTAGACACAGCCCTGTGTGCATTAGTGTATGTGGACGACAGTGGAGCTGTGAGAGCTACAGAGCTTGAAGTAGAGAGAAAACACAGTGTTTCAGGAGGTGTCTCTGTTGGTGAGGGTCAAAAAAGCTCAGAGAATCTCTAAATGTAGCACTTTGATGTTGTTAGTGCAACTTTGGAGACTTAATCAAGGCTTGGTATTGAACCCAGCATACATGCTGAGATTTATAACCTTTTCTCATTTTCTTGTCAGTGAGTTCTGAATTCCAATTATAATTTTGCTTGTGTTCAGAGTAGATTTACATTTTTTCTCAATTTCTCAAGACACTTTTAATGAAACGGGGATCTACTTGATCTTTATTATCACATTCCCAGCAGAGCAAAAATCCATCTTGCAAATACGTTAAGACTTTCCCATTCGTCCACACATTTTTTCTATCCTTTACCCCAACAGTTAACACATGTCTTCCAAAGACTCCATATTTTGCTGGATTAACAGTGTCAAAAAAAGTTTATTCACAACCGATATGTATTTTTTCATTGCCTCTGCACTTCAAATGGTTAGGTGACAGGTGGACTGTGTACATAAATTTGTGGTCTCCAACCAACTATCTTCAGAATGAAGAAGCTACTTGGATGAGTAATGAAACATTTCAACCAACAAGAAGGAAGTCCAGTTGCCATGACTCAATTTCCAGATAACTTCACCTGGACGACTGAGAATCTTTATTATGGCTCTTTGTTCTAACATTTTTGGAGAACAGTAGAAATGTTTTTAGTAGATTCTGCCAATGTCATTTCTTTACCTTTCTGAGAGAAATGTCATAATTGAGAATTTATTGAAAGGTTTCTAACTCACTTTCTGTGAGTAGTATAGTTTGAGGAGTATGTGTATATGTAAAAATCTCACTCTGCATTTCAGATATTGCAGCATGTCTTTGCTTCTAGCTCAAAAACTCTTCGGGATGATGTCATCTGGAGGAGCTTTTCAGTTTAGATTATGTCACCGGGTTGCTCATACAATACACATTGTGTTGTCAACCTCCTGCGCCAGAAGGACTCCAGGCAACATCCCCTGAATTGAAAAACATCTCCTGATGATATCATCAGAAGGGGTTTTTCTTAATACAATGAAAGCAGAGGGAAGCTTAAAACCAATCATATGCAAGCACACTGCATATGAGAACAATAAAACATAAGCTTAAAAAAAGTGCACAAGGCACTTTAAGTTGCATTTATTGATACACTATTTAATTTACTTTGATTTTGAAGTCTCAGTTTAAGGTTATGTATCTTGCATGGACATCTTAGATGTTCAGTGAAGGCCTCATCTCAGCAGACAGTTAATAGCAAACCTGAAGACTAGACAAGTATTTAGTAGTTGTCTGCATTTTACTTGTGTAAATGTTCTTCCACAGGTACTGCAGTTTTATATTAAACTAACACATTCCGTATTTTCTCTATTTTACTGCCTGTGTTTAGTTTTCATGGTGCATTCAGAGACAAGCTTTCAAATGATCAAAATCTATTCCTGCAGCTTTAAGGAGTCTGTCTAGCTTCATGACATTAGGACACTACAGCGTCTCCTCTTGAAATAGAGGAAAATACAACTCTACACTTCTCAAAATAATAACCACACATGTAATTTACATATGTAAAATACTGCTGATCTCACTATGAACAGTCTCACCCTATACATCACTTCCTGTTTGATGTTAACAGAACACAGTGTAAGCTGCAACAGTTCACTTTGCTGTTGTTCCACACTTTACATTTGTCTAAATGAAAAATGTTCGCTGCCGTTCTACAAAACAATATATTCTTCCACAGCTGTGGAACCAGGTAATTAATGAAGCTGTCATTCACAAATTAAAGTCACTGCAATGAAGAAGCTGTAATCTATTTGTGAGAAATGTCTAAATTTGCCTGTCGTTATGAGAATAGAAGATGAAAAAAAATATAAAACTAGGAGAGTGAAGAAGCTCTTAAGAGTAATGATGTCAATGATGAGCTCTGTGATTCTAATGGCTGCCTGGTTAATCAAATTCGGCTTCAGTTTAGCTTAGCATGTTTTTTGTGTCTGTCCGTATTTAAATTTGTATGGAAAACATTCAACTAAACTATGGCTGCCACAGTCTAGGTAATTAATGGGAAACACTGTAGACCCGTTGTGTGAAAATATCGGCTTCAGAAGGCCACAAAAGGACAAAAGCATGGACCCACTGGCCATATTTTTTGCAGGGAATGCCTTCTTATTTGCAGATGGGCCGATGTCAGTCAACAAGGCGAATATAAGCCAATACCAATAAATGGTTGATTAATCAGTGAATCCCCATTATCGGTGTGTTTAAATTCTACTAAATCGTCCTGATTACTGTGCAAATCTACCTGCTGCTCTGTTCTTAGGGAAAAACATCTATTTCCTGTCTGCCTCTGTTGCTCTTTCATCCATTTTTTGCCATTAAATGATTTTTTTCTTGTTTGTTTCAGAAGCCTGAGGACAGATAGTGATGTACAGATCAAGTCAAGTAATCAATCAAATTATGGGGTTTTTTTTATACCTTGCTCTGAAAAAAGTCTAAAATTAGACTTTTTTGCTTTTAAATTGTAAAGTTAAAGCTATTTTATGTTTTCAGCTAGTGTACATTAAAGGTTTCTTTACATAAAACACCTGTCACATGCATAAATGCTAAATGTAAATGCTAAAAATTAGTCTGAATTTTAAAAAAAGAGAGAGAAATAGGACTTACTACCGACTACTTTACACTTAACCTGTCTCATACAAATTTTACATCCACACTCAACACGGACAATCACCGCCTTCATCACCTTTTATCTCCTTCCGCCTACCTTCCCATCTCCATCTCCCCCTCCTCCTCCATTGCCACTGCTGTCCTCACTTACTCCAACTTTTTTTTGAGACTGCTTCCATGTTCCTCCTCCTCTTTTCCCTCCACTCTTGTCTCTTTTCCTTTTTGTCTAATTTAGCTCCAAGTCCTGAGGCTTTGTCAGTGCAAAGTGCTCCGTCTGTCTACCTCCACTCTCCCCTCCCGTCCTCTGTTAGCATGCAAAGACAGGGGGACCTACAGGAGAGCTTTCACTAATGAGATCATCTGGAGACTGATGCTGTGTATCAGATATGTCATACAGCCAATCATGGCTTCAGTAAAGCAATCGTGTGGCTGGTACATGTGTCTTATGTCACAAGTTTGGATGATGCAGGGACTGATACATCAAGAGCAAAATGTGTTTGCTCATCTGGGTAATCTGCCCTCCCACTGTAGCTTTTGCCTTGTATTTTCAGGAGGTGATATGTGGACAGATGGATGGATGAGGTTAAAAGGATGGTGCTGAAAATAAGGACAAATGGGGGACATGAGGAACCGGGGAGAGGAGGTGTTGTGCAAATCCACGTGTTGGTCTGGAGAGCCACCAGACATAGGGTACACGTACATTAACATGTTTGTGTGTGTGTGTGTCTGTGTTTGTGTGTGTCCTTGAAAATTTTAGCACAGCCCAAAGCCTACTATTAAAGACATAACAGGACGTCCTGGTCTCCCAGGTAAGAGTGTTTCTCACAAAAGAGACAATGTCAAATATTCGCGATCGACACACACGGACAGAATTGTAGGTGCCCCTCTGTTAAAGACAGAAAAACCCACAAAAGTCACTGAAAAAACTTGAAACTGACAAAAGTAATAATTAATAAAAATGTACTAAATATTAACTCATGAAAATCAGATATAGCTTTTGAGTTGGGGTTCAATAGAACTGTTTCAAAAAATAAACTAATGAAACCCCTAGAAAAGATTTTGATTTAATCATTTAGCAAATGCTTTTATCCAAAGCAACTTACAAGGGTAGACAGGGTAAGCGCGAAGAGGTCTTGCCTAAGGACCACTTTTGGAGGTAGGCCACAGCTGGGATTAAACCCCAGTCTTCCACATGGAAGACAGTGATCTTACCACTACAGTAACCAGCTGCTACAAGGTGTAAAATGATTTGACCATAGGGACATGTTGAACTAACGTGTGTCCTGTAACTATCTCATAATTATATTGTGCCTTCTGACTCTGTATGTCCCTCTTTTCTTTTCTTCTTCTCTTCTCTTATGTCTGCACCTAACATGAGAACAAATTCCTAGTGCTATAAAATGCCCTTTAATGCACCAGGCAATAAAATGTTTCTGATTCTGATTGTGAATTAGCTTCACAGGTTTCTTGTAATCCGTCAGTCTGACTATTTAAAGGGTGAAAAATGGTCTCTGTGCTGTTCATGGTGAATACCACATTCAACATGGACCACAGAAAACGAAGGAGAGAGTTGTCTCAGGAGAAAAATTAGAAAGACGAACATGTCGAACATGGCTGTAAGACCATCTCCAAACAGCTTGATGTTCCTGCGACTACAGTTGTGGTTGGCTCCACGCTACCATGACGACGGTCCTGGCCTCGGCTGACGTCAGCAGCTGTTCCTCTGAGGTCTCGACACAACGCTCGATAGTCCAGGACTGGAATTCTAGCAGAGCCTCCAATAACTAACTGGACTCCACATTAACTTAAAGACATTAACTGGTATACTGAACTGCCTGCTGCCTAACACATAACACATACCCATATGAGGATGGGTTCCCTGTTTAGTCTGGTTCCTCTCAAGGTTTCTTCCTGTTGCCTTCTCAGGGAGTTTTTGCTTGCCACTGTCGCCCTCGGCTTGCTCATCAGGGACAATCTGATTATTATAATTCATACACATTCACTGGTCATGTAAACGTCCATAGTTACTTTGGTTGTGTAAAGCTGCTTTGTGACAATGTCAATTGTAAAAAGCGTTATACAATAAATTGAATTGAATGACAAATCGAGGAAACAGAAAATACAAATGGTAACTAAAGAACCCAGAACAACTTCCATAGAGATTCAGGTCAAATTCAAGGTCAAGGTATACCGGTGTCAGAACACACCATCAGTTTAATCTGTTTAAGCCAAAGTGGACTTAATAGAAGATGACAGAGGAGGACTCCACTGATAAAAGCAAATTGTAAAAAAGAAAAAACTGAAAATGCATATTGACAAACCACAAAGCTTCTGGGGGAATGTCTTTTGGACAGATGAGACAAAACTGTAATTTTTTGGCAAGTGACATCAGCTCTATGTTCACAAACAAAAATGAAGCATACAAAGAAAAGTACACTGTACCTACTGTGAAACACGTAGGAGGCTTGGTTATGTTCTGGAGCTGCTTTGATGCATCCGGCACAGGTTTTCTAAAATCTGTGCAGGGAACAATACTATCTCAAGACTATCAAGGCATTCTGGAGTGAAATGTGCTTCCTAGCTTCAGAAAGCTTGGTCTCAGTCACAGGTCATAGTCCTCCAACAGGATAATAATCCAAAAAACAACAAAAAATACCCAAGAATGAATAAGAACAAATCACTGGACTATTCTGAGCCTGATCTAAATCACATTGGACATCTGTGGAAAGAGCTGAAACATGTCATCTGGAGAAGGCACCCTTCAAACCTGAGACAAGTGGAGCAGTTTGCTCACGAGGAGTGGGTCAAAATACCCGGTGCAGTACCTGGTTGATTGCAGTAATTGCTTCAAAAGGTTGTGCAACAAAATATTAAGTTAAGGGTAGCATCATTTTTGTCCAGGCCTGTTTCATTAGTTTGTTTTTTAAAATTAATATGTTGAGCCACAATTCAAAAGCTATGTCTGATTTTCATTAGTTAATTTTTAGTTAATTTTACTTTTGTCAGTTTCAAGTTATTTCAGTGACCTTTGTGATTTTTTCTTTCATTAACAGAGGGGTAGCAACAATTTTGTCCACGTGTTTAGTTTTTCCAAATTAAGAACTTGCACATTCATTTTAAATCATTGTAAGCTACATCTCTTGGGTTTTGTACTGTAGGTCAGTCATAACAAGATCTGAAGTGAAATCTGAAGAAGTCAAGTATGGCTTGTTGTGAGAGGAATTTTTACCTTCAGACAATTAATGAGTTAAATCACATTTTTAATAATTATTCAATTACTGAGTCAATTTTCTAACATTTTGTGATTATCTTCCCTGTCTCTGTATGAAAACTGGACAAAAATCTCAATATTTGGGGTTTTTGGACTAATATCCAGACAACATAAGGAATGTAAAACTGTCTCTGCTCATTAAGTCATGGTTACATTTTACACTCCCCTGAAGGACAGCTCAAAAATCAAAGCAAGAAATCAACATCCACTTACTAGCACAAGCAGCACATGGCCTGACAAACTAAATCAAATGAACACCAGTGACTCCATCAAAATAAAACTAGTATGTACATGATGAGTTAGGATTTTGTTTTTTTTGTCAAACTACTGCATCCAATGTTTAGAATTAAATTTTAGCCTTGACCAATTCCTGATAATCTGCTGTACCATCAAAACATTGGAAAATGTCACTTATTGTAACCTTTATATGTTTCTCACACATTCGATTATGTATTAAGAAAAGACTGGAACAATTTGGACATCTCATTATGAAAATTTCATTATGAAAATCCAAGAGTCCAATTAGACAACTTCACACTTGTTTATCTAACCAACAGGCCTAAATCCAAAGATATTCCATTTACAAATCCTCACATTTGAGAAATTTTAGCAATTTAGCTTCATAACTTAAATTTTTTTATTGAATAATAATAAAGAAATTTGAACAAAATTCTTCTCTGAAAAACTACTTTTTACAATTGGAACACTTAAAAAAATAAAACTTTAAATAAAACCTTGGCTCTAATTCATTTTATTTAATTTTTATATAGGTTTCAAAAAACTAATTTGAAATTACTACATTATGTCACTGTTGTTAAATAGTTTAAGTCAAGCTTACTTAATGGATTTGCTTATAACTGATGTATTACTGACATAATTACATTTTGTGAGACTTGTTAACAAAATAATATTAATTAAAGTCAAGTCAAATTCATGCAACCTACTGTTTCCTTTAATTCAACCAAACTTCTTATCATATTTGACACTAAAATTTTTCAAATATGTATTTTTATTTGCAAGACCAAATTCAGAACAAAATTCTTCATTTTATGTTATTATTAAACTGTGTTATCCAGACAGTGGATGAAAGTCTTTACAAACATATCACAAAAGGCGATATGCAGAAATGCTTACTTATGGAACATTACATGTAACAGGGTCCATATTCTAAAATAATTCAGATTAAAATGTCTTGCTCTGTTACCAGACTTTGGAAATGACGTTCAGGAGAAGGAGTGAACTCATAATGCTTCTCTTATCGTTTCACATCTTTTCTGCATTGCCCCCAAAAACGTCATCCCACAAAAAATAAATCTGTGCAGGACTGTACAATAAAATCCACACAGTTCAGTTTTTATCCTTAAAATGGATACTATAATATTGCTGATACTACAGTGAATACGCCAGTGATTGTGACAATCCCAGCTGGCAGTGATAAGCGTGTAAATTTGTATCACATCATCAGTTTTCACTGAAAAAAGAGAGAGACGGGTAACACTTCATATCCAGCTTCTCTGGTGTCCTCTGCTCTAACAGCTAACAGGAAACGGTAAAAAAAAAACAAAAAAAAAAACTGTTAAGTAATTCAAGCTACGCCAAGCAGCACAGTCACTGCTTCCATTTCCAGGGGATTATTAGTTACAGATGCTGAGCTAAGAGAAGGCGTGTTGTTGTTTTCTTCTTTACAGTGATCCACTGACACTGGATCCTAATTCAGATCTGCTAATCCTACTGGGATCCACACAGTGTTTTGACAATCTGATCAGTGGGGAGTTTACATAATATGTAGAGTAGTCTGCAGCAGCCTGCTGACACTCAGGTACATGTTGTTCACAGTAGATGTACAGTAGGAAAACCAGTCCAGGTGTTGTCTGGGTCCCCTTGTCACTAGCATCCTCTTACTGTACTTAGTGTTTTAACTGGTACCTACTGTATCATCCACTGCCGAGCTCTTAGCATATGCTCTTCTATTATCTGTCATCAACATGCAGCCTTATTGATTATTCTGATTTTGAATACATTTGGAAAGGAAACCCGATGGAAATGTGCTGCAGCTGCTGCAAGCTTCTCTCTCTAAAGAACGTCTTGTTCCTGCTGCCACAAACTCCACATTCACGTTGTCAGCTTCTCCCACCAAACGTGTCAGTGACAGTGAAACTCATCAGAATCATTTCTGCTGCTCCTCACCTGCTTTCTGTGCCACGGACCGGAGCCCGACGACGAGCCCCAGCAGCGCCCCCGCGAAGCACACCTGGACGGCGAACAACTCCTTCCTCTTCCTCCGCCGGGCTTTGCTCCTCCGCCGGTTGAGCATCAGTCCTACTCCGACGGCTGTGTCCGCCATCCCGTCGACCACCACGCGGGTCATAGCGCTCTTCTCCAGGCGAGCGTTCCGGCGGAAGCCCCGGTGGTGGCGCAATGGTACGAGGAAGTGAGGCGAGGAGGACGAGGCTGAAAGAGGTGCTGGATGGACGCTGAACTTCCTCGACGGGAGAAGATATGTGGTTTGTCGATGGGCTGGTCAAGCTAGCCACAGTACACAGGGCTGACACATCCGTTTTGTCGTTTCAAAATAAAACTCAATGGTCGCGAGAGATGAGTAGCTATAGCTAATACTAGGATTTTAACATTTACCCTCTTCTCGTTTTGAAATAGACACTCAATTGCCTAACTCGCCTCACATAATGTCTTGATAAATTGTGAAGTTAGGTAGTGTGAGAGAAGAGGATGCTGAGGATAGGGTTATAAATGGAGGCAGGTTCAAACAGCCGAAAGGAAAAGAAATATCAATCAATTAATTAACCAGAATAAAGGTTGGTATAAAAAAGTCCCTCGTGGGGTATATATTTTTAATACAAATGCCCAACGTTGGGGCTCCTTTTTCTTTTACTTTGAAGTTCCCGTTTCCTGGTCTTTGTTTAATCTAGTAAACTTGACGCTGAGCTTCTATGAAGATGTTGGCGATAAGCGCCTCCACCGTTTGTGGCTGCAGTCACGGGAAGGGCTGGCTAAAACACCGGGGACAAGAGGGTTGCTTCTCTTGCTGGACATTGAGGAAGAAGCGCTGGAGCTCCGTGGCATGTGTGCTAAGCCCAGGCTTGAATGCTGCAGCTGCAGAGTAGGGGGTGAGGGGGACAGAAACACGAAGGAGGGCCTCTCGATTGCTACTTTAATGTCAGTGAAGTGAAATGAAGTGAACTTGAAGTGCAGCAAACTGTGTTGGAGCGGGCAGCCATGAGCACGACTATTAAAAAGAATCAGACATGTCAGCCCTGTAGCATGCACACACACACACGCACACACCAAGATACTCTAGCTGAAAACTGGACAGTTATATGAAAGGAAAAAGTCCATCGTCAGGTATTTGAGATTGTCCCTTGACATTTAGCTGTCACAGTACTGTGGAGGACATCGTGTCCTCTTGTCTCTATGTCCTAAGTGTTTGCAGAAATCACTCACCTCCTCCCACTGAGGTGTGTCATGATGCAATGGCAGAAAAGAAACTGAATACCCATATTTCCATATGAGAGATAGAGTGAATTAACTCCCAGATTATAGCCTCTTGGCCCACGCTTGCACACACACACACACACACACACACACACACGCACACACTGTACACACACTTACTTCGTGCCGGATTGGATGTAATCCTCATGCTGAGCAACAGCATCTGACAGCCACCATTCCAGACAATGACAGTGACATATCGAGTGAGCAGGATTAGGAGGCAGACAGGGATTTTTACCCTCCACCCTTTGGCTAAAATCTCCAGAGTTACAGGCTGTTTTTGATATCAACTTTAAAAACTACATGTTGGGGGCAGCAGTTCACAGCTTGTCTCCTACTGGCTGCAGTCTAAGTGTCTCTGGACAAAACACTGTAAAATATAAACATGACATGACTCGGACTACCATGAATGCCAAAAATATATACAAATTATACAAATACCTACAGTTTACCACTTGTAGGTATCTGTTGTGTTTTGCTGAGTGCTCTGGAAGATATTCACGCAACAGCCTTGAATTTGGGGGGTCGACTGTATGTAGGATATTGGCAAAAGAAAGTGCTATGAATGTGCACTCCCATCCATCCATCTAGGCTTTACAAATGATATCAGTAAAGTAGTGTAAAGATTTACTCATTATTTAGGTCCTTAAATCCGAAGTCTTTAGTCTTTAGTCTTCAGATGAGCAACAACCTCCTTTTTGCTACACTTGCTGTCATTGCCTCTCTCTTTCCTGTCCTCCCTGTATACACACTGCGTTTGTTGTGTGATGTTACCTCTGCCTTTGATGTGTTATTAGTTCAGGCATTGTCCTGTAAATCATTCCAGGATTCCATGTTTGTTCCTTTCTGTGTGAACCATTGAACCTGCTCCTCACCTCTTTTGATCATTAGGGATTTGGTTGGAACACTATAAAGGATTTTTTTTCTCATGGATGATTTATTAGATATGTTTGAAATTCATTAATGTGAGACACACTGTTCCACCGTAACTGACTGCAACATTGTTGCTTCACTTAGAAAGAATTAGAACACCCAGTTCAAGAGCATTATTTAAACAATATCGATAAAAGCTAACAAATGTGTAGACATCCTTTGCTGGTGACACAGTTGCCAAGCATGGCTACCATCCAACCTAGTTTGCACTCAGTGGGACCATCATTTGTATTGGGAACAATTGTTAAATGGTGGCACTGTATCTATGCTGCAAATAGATATGGCAGTGCAGCTGCAGCTGAGGCTAATAGGAGCCTCATTAGTTTTACAGGTAAACTAATGATGATCATAAACCAAAGCTGTAGACATGAATATCTGAACCCATAATTAATGAAACATTTCATATATGTTCACATGTCAGCCTAATGAGTATATTAAGTATAAGAAGTAAAGTTAGCAAATTTCCAAACCTATTCATTCTGTGGTAACTTTTAATCTAAAAAAAAAAATGTCATTAAATCCATCATCCTCCGGTCGTCCTGGTCCAAAGACAACAAAGTAGGCCAAAATCATGATACTGCCACCACCATGTTTCACAGATGGGATAAGGTTCTTACACATGAACAAATCTCTTTTGTTTGAACCATGATTCGAGATCAGACTGAGTGAAGACCCAGACTTATTTTATTCAAAGCTCACCTAATATGCTGTTCAGGCTAAAGAATATTTGACCTGGATGTCCCAAGAATGCCTCCAAATGTGTTTTTTTAGGCTCTCTGGCAGAGTTTTCGGAGTGTGTCGCTTAGTATGCAAATGAGATGTGATCATCACACCTCTTCGCATAAGCGCAGATACTGATGTAATGGAGGTCATGTCACAGCGTCCTACTTGTAGCCATGGTAACAGAGAGTTCATTATGCTGTTATGCCGAGGTCGGCTGGAGTCTGAACTAGAGGCTCACTAGTTTCATGAAGCAAGTTTTCAGCAGAGGTCCATTCAGACGTACAAACCTTTCTATCGGGATGTTCTAAAAGGTCAGTAAACAAGTTTATGTAACTAACTAACTAAGTAGTGGAGTTTAATGTTAGCTCCGGTCCAGTCAGTTTTATAACCAACTTAGACCTGATGTCTGTAAGCAAACATTTCTACAGTACAGTATAGTACAATCAATAATTATTAATTAATTAAACAAAAATTATAGTACAGATAACTTCTGTGTGCACTGAACCAATAATATTGAAGAGCTGGGGACTAAAAGAACTGGTGACACATCTTTGATAGATCTTTACCTAAAAGCACCTAAAGCACAATAGAGGCAGCAGAAGCTCACACAGAGGAGTCTTTAAAGATACACAAGTCTTTAAAGATACACAAGGCGACGTTTATCTGTACGAAATGATACGCAGGAAGTAACTAAAGCATAACTAGAAAAAGGCACAAAAGGTTATCTCTAGCAATTCAATTCAATTCAATTTTATTTGTATAGCGCTTTTTACAGTTGACATTGTCACAAATCAGCTTTACACCACCAAAGTAACTATGGAAGTTTACATGAACAGTGAATGTGTATGAATCATAATAATCAAATTGTCCCTGATGAGCAAGCCGAGGGCGAAGGTGGCAAGAAAAACTCCCTGAGAAGGCAACAGGCAGAAACCTTGAGAGGAACCTGGAAAGGAGTCAACCCTGTGACTGAAGATGGCAAGGAGTTGTGAGCGTACTCTACCCAGACCACCTTTGTCGACTAGCACAGAAGACGGAGGCCGGTCTCCAGCTTCTGATTAAAACGCTCTGTCTGCCCATTGGATTGGGGGTGGAATCCAGAAGGCAGGCTAACAATGATCCCCAATAGCTGACAAAACTCAACCCAAAAACAAGCCGTAAACTGGGAACCTCTGTCGGAGACAATGTCCCGGGGGAGACCGTGGATGCGGAAAATGTGATGGATAAGCCGGTCTGTAGTCTCCTTGGCCGATGGAAGTTTCACTAGGGGAACAAAGTGAACCATTTTGGAAAAGCAGTCCACAATGGTGAGGATGGCACTGAAGATGTGGGACCAGGGGCAACCTGTTTTGGCTTGAGCACAAACAGTGCAGGTAGAAACGTACATACAAACGTCTGCCAACAGGGTAGGCCACTGTCTGACCAAAAAGAGGGTGCATGCCATTCCTGGGTGACAGGCTCAACAGGGGGAGTGGCACCAATCCAGCACCCTAGAGTGGAGATGATCAGGAACAAACTGTTTATTAGGTGAACAGGTTGAGGAAAACCGAGTGTGTGCTTCGAGTTCCCCCCCCTTCAATGTCCAACAGGGTGGTACCGAGTCGGGTGGTCAGAGGAAGGATGAAATCAGATGAGACTTTAGAATTTGAGAATTTAATGGCTCGAACTGCCGGGACAGAGCGTCTGCCTTAGCATTCCGGTGACCTGGGTGATAGGACAGAGAAAAGTTAAAGCAGTTAGAAAATAGAGCCCACCTGGCTTGTTGGGCGTTCAGATGTTTCAGTGTCCGGAGGTATTCAAGATTCTTGTGATCCGTCCACACCAAAAAAGGTTGTTCAGCTTCCTCCAGCCAGTTGCACTATTTCTCCAGGGCCAATTTTACTGCCAACAATTCCTTGTCTCCAATGTTACAGCTGTGTTATGCAGCAGACATGCGTCTAGAAAAAAAAGCACATGGGTGCATCTTGTCATCATTGCTGGATCACTGGGATAGAACAGCCCCACTTCTACCAGAAATTGCCGGATAGGGTCAGGTAACGTTAGAAGGGGGGCTGTGGTGAATCGCTCCCTAAGCTGGTCAAAGGCATCCTGTGCTTCTGGAGACCAAGAAAACCCCGCATGGTGGAGATAAGTGCATGCAAAGGACTGGCGACGGTGCTATAGTTCTTGATGAATCTCCTGTAGAAGTTCATGAAACCCAAAAAACGCTGCAAAGCCTTCCAAGACTCGAGGGTTGGCCAATCCCTTACTCCCAATACCTTCGTCGGGTTCATCTGCACCTGACCGGGGGAAACGATGAATCCCAAGAACGGAATGGACTTGGCATGGAACTGACACCTCTCAGCTTTCACAAAGAGGCGGTTCTGCAACAGGCATTGCAATACTCTCCACACGTTTTTCACATGTTCAGTTTCAGATCGGGAGAAAATGTGAATGTCATCAAGATAAACAAAGATAAATGTATTCAGCATATCCCAACACATCATTAACCAAATTCTGAATCACAGCAGGCTCATTGGTCAGTCTGAAGGACATTACCAAATATCTGTAGTGTCCAGAGGGTGTGTTGAATGCGGTCTTCCATTCATTCCCTGTCTCATCCGGACCACGTGATAAGCGTTGCACAGGTCCAACTTGGTGAAGATGGTAGCTTCCTGTAAATGCTCAAAGGCAGAGGGAATGAGTGGAAGAGGATAGCAGTTCTTAACAGTGATATTGTTCAAACCCCAAAGTCAATACAGGGAAGGAGGCCTCCAAACTACTTCCCCACAAAGAAGAACCCGGCCCCTGCCGGCAAGGAAGAGGATCAAATCAGCAAGTGCTCCGTCCAGAACACCCCTCGTGGGGGAGAGAGGTCCCGGGTAAAAGCTCTATTGCTTAGTCATAGGTTGCCTTCACCTTATTGAAAACTTCTTTGAGGTCCTTGTAGTCAGGTGGGATGGCCGAAAGGTGAGAGGTAAGAGAAAAAGTCGGGCCCCAACCAAGAGTCCTGGTTGGGGTAAGGATTCTTGGTTACAATCAGTGCACAGGAAAATAATTCGTATCCAGACTGAACACAGGAATACAGTTAACAGAATATTTGATGTTGAGCAGAACTTGTGTTGTGATGAATTTCAATCCACTACATTCTATAAAGTTCCCAGTGTAACAATCAGAAGATGAGGCGTTAGTGCTGTTTGGAAAGCAACACTAGAGGAAGCTGCAGGGCGATGACAGGACAGACACAGACACACTCTGTAATTCATTTCAAAGTCACTGTCACTGCAGCTTCGCGGGTTGAAACTAACTTAGTGCTAAAGGAAAAACAAAAGTTTGAGAGAAAACTGAGACAGTGATTCTGTTCTTTTTGGAGTAACGTCACTCTTATTAGTAACACAGGGTTGCTGTGCTGTCCCCAGAGTACCATCAGGGCGTGTCTGTGTGTCTGTGTGCAAAAACAGGTGATCTGCGCCACGTTATAACAATGTTACATAAACATGATTCTTTCACACCATCCAACCTACTAATGCCATAAGTGTAAATTTAAATGTTCCACACAACATATCTTCACCATCCTGACTGTCCCACTGTGTAATTAGCCCGAAAATTTCTCCAGTTTCAGAGTCTGAGAGGATTTAGCATTACTGAGGAGGAAAGGAGTAGGTGCACCTCGAACACACTCTGTGTGTTAACATGCACCCTAGAGTCATATAAATGTACTGAAATGTTCAGAAGTGAACTTTGCATAATAGGTGACATTTAAATAGTTCACACAGACTCACACTTGATTATCAAACCAATGGTTGAAACATCTGGATGTAATTTACCCTTCAGATTTACAAACAATCCTACAGGTTCACATTTTTTTGATTCAGTTGTTGTTTTTTTCATATTTATAAAGAAAACGAGAAATTATATTGTACCACCAGTGTACATCTTCTAGACAGCACAGCGATGTGATTATTTGTTTCTTAATGCATCATGTCATTTGAGTTAGACAGTTTCTTTTAGCTTTAATACTAAAGCCGACCTACAGGCAGTCTGGTAATGATCAGATGGGAATGTCATTCAGTTTGTTTGCTCTATTATTAAATACTTTGTGTCCAGCAGGGTTTCAGGCTTCTAATCTTATACATGGATGGCAAGTTTTAGCTTTGTGCTGGATTTATAGGCACACTTCACCTCAGGTGCACTTTATAATTTAAACATGTGTAACTGTGAGTGTAAAGCCGTGCATGCAGCTTGTCCAAACAGGAAAGGTTGCATTAAAGAAATCCTTGCTGCCCTCTGGATGAATAATCCTGTCCTTTTTAAGCAGATTATTCAGTGTTTCACTCAGGTTTCTTGTTTATATTCCCACAGATTTGCAAACACACACACACACACGCAGTCGAGGAAAACCTGTGTGTTCAGAGACAGCTTACAGGTGAACACATACATAAAGGCACACTTGAAAGGCACTGAATGATGTACTTGGGATATTTTGAGCACAGGTACACACACACACACACACACACACACACTGATACTGCATGCATAGCTAGACATGGGCACAGAGACACACTCATACCTGTTTGCTGCCTAAAGCTTTTGCCTGTTCCATTTCAGCACTGAGTGTTTCTGTTTGGGAGAACATCCTCTTCTACAGAAAGCTAGTGCAGCTGCTCTGTCCTGAAGCCACAGATGAACAGAGTGAAACAGAAGTGAGGTTAAGGAGCTGTAGGCTTCCACTGTGGCCAGTTTAACAATCAAATGTAGTATTATACACAATCAGCCACATTACAGTTTTTTTCAGCTTCTAACAAACATTGATCAAACTAAGTTACGCACTGAAGAACATCTATCATATATAACTTAGTCCATATGTTGCTCTTTATAATTAGTAAATCATTTATGCATTTTTGTCTGTAGGTGGTCAAGATGTTGATGCATGAGCATGGTTTGTACTAAGATACTGAAGGTGCATAATTCATACTGTTGTGAATAGAGTGTTGATTATACTTCAGTGCAGCAGAAATTTCTCATAGCAGAAAATGCAGCACAGAAAGTCACAGATGAGCAGGGTATAGATGTGGATGAGGACGTCTTTCCTGAACATGCAACAGTCAAAGAGGTGTGTTTTGTCATTTTTAAAGGTGTAGGTAGATAAATATATGTTCTTGTTAACAGTATTTGTGCAGTTTTTGTTCAATCATTTAGTCTAATATCCTGTGCTTGCAGATAACAAAACAACAATTACAAAATGTTCAACAATAAGTTGGATTTATTATGTGCATTTCGGACATCAGGCATATTATACATATACATAATGAAATGCAGAATAACCAGATTACAACCAATTGTAATCTGCCTAATTGTGCTGACAGACAAAAATATTTTGTCATGTGTCAAATCACCTATTCACTAGGTCGAATTTCTGATTAAACATTAATCAAATATATAGATATTTAGGTTATTTTTAATTAGTCCATGTTAGTACCACATAAAGACTGGAGAAATATTATTTTAAGGAATTATAGCATCCACAGGCATAAATTAAACTCTAGATAACTCTAGATCTAGATAACTAAATGTGTAATGTTAAAGTGATCGATTGTTATGTATGTCTTATTTTTGTTTTTGATTATTGTTTGGTGATTTACATTAAAAGCATTTAGACAGTGGAGCACAATCTGACTTCCAAACCAGCTTAATTGACTGCCTTCCAAGAGTATGAAGAAACTGGGAGTTTGAAAGATTCAACTGAAAGATACTATATGTATAATGGTGAACATTATTGTAGCTCACATGCGTGAAAAGGAAGGTTAAGGGTGATCTTTATTCCATTCATTTTTTCAAAGTGGCACAAACCTTGTCACGAATCTAATCAATTTTGCATTTGCAGGAAAGATGTGAGAAAAGCAACAAAGGGGTTTCATGCCCTTGGAATCATTTCACTCTTCCTATCTTTGAAGAACCCCTACTCAAAAAAGGGGTATGTGAGTTTGCATTGCATAGTGTGAAATAATGAGACATGTTAGATTTTGGGTCTTTGATTTTCTGTGTGTAATAGGTGTATAAATATATATATTTAAAAAATTCTCCACTCGCCCCTTCCTTGGAGCGGTCTTATTCCTACAAGCTCGCTTGTCCGGTTGTCTGGGTCCTTAAGGATCAGGACTTTCCGGCCTTCTGTTAACTATTCAGGGTGGGTTCCATCCACTCATCGAGTGAGGTTAGCTTCTTTAGCCAGTAAGCATGGACCTGGTGCTGTCCAGTTCTTCATACCCGAGACCTGCTCTTGGATGTCTGCCATTGTGAGGGTTACTGGATCTTGTTCAGGAAGGTTGCTGGAGAACATCCTGTTTATTCTCCTGGTCTCAACTTCTTTGGTGTATCTCTTCAGCTGGGTAGTCAGGGCTGTGAGCCTTTGCTTGACAGTCTCCTAGGCCTCAGGTATGGTCATCTTACTGTACTTCTTAAGTACCTGGTTCTTCTTCATGATGCCTGGTTTGTTGGGTTTCGAAGTATCCATAGTTCACACATCCTCTTCATGTAGCCCCCACTAGGGTTACTTGTGTAGTAGCATTCCAATAATTCCCTGTTCTCATCTCTTGTCCATGAATGTCTTATCCTTGTTCCAGTAGCCCACTTCTCATCAGGTTGCCCTGGTTCTTTTGTTGACCTGGGTGACGTCCGAGCCGGTTTGACTCTTGTGTTTCTAACTCTCATTATACGAGGTAGACAGGTAGCATTAAGGGCCTTGTCTAAGGCTCCTGTCAGGCATCATAGCAGCTAAGATGAACAGGCACATGGATCAATACACAAGCAGTGCCCAGAAAGGAATTGGTAGTAACACCAGGGAGCAAAGCACCAGCTACTGGTGGACAAAGCAGTCACCAGAGACTGTAAGATCAGACATACCAACCTGTGCACTGCCTGGATTGGCTACAAGAAAGCTTCTGACTCAATGCCTCACACATGGATCATGGAATGCTTGGAACTGTACAAGATCAACAGGACTCTAAGAACCTTTATCCAGAACTCAATGGAAAAGTGAAAAACAACCCTAGAGGCCAACTTCAAGCCGATTGCCCAAGTCAACGTCAAGTGCGGCATATACCAAGGAGATGCTCTGTCCCCACTGCTGTTCTGCATAGGCCCCGTACCCCCTCAGCCAGATCACCAAGACTGGCTACGGATACTGACTACGAAATGCCACAACCATCAGCCACCTCCTCTACATGGATGACATCAAGCTGTATGCCAAGAGTGAACGAGACATCGACTCACTGATACATACCACCAGGATATACAGCCAAGACATCAAAATGTCATTCGGACTAGATAAGTATGGTCGGATGGTAGCAAGGAGAGGAAAGGTAGTCAGAACTCAGGGGATAGAACTACTAGAAGGCAAGATAGCAAATGTTGAGGATAGCTACAAATACCTTGGAATCCCACAGACAAATGGTAACCACAAAGAGGCCGCAAGGAAAACAGCAATCACTAAGTACCTCCAAAGGGTAAGGCCAGTCCTGAGAAGTCAGCTGAATGGGAAGAACAAAGTCCAGGCGATCAACACCTATGCCCTCCCGGTCATCAGGTATCCAGCTGGCATAATAAACTGGCCAAAGGAGGAGATGGAAGCCACTGACATCAAGACAAGGAAGCTCCTTACAATGCACGGAGGGTTTCACCCCAAATCCAGCACCCTGAGACTGTATGCTAAGCGGAAGGAAGGAGGCCGAGGATTAGTGAGTGTCAAAGCCACTATCCAGGATGAAACAACTAAGCTCCATGAATACATCAGGAAGATGGCCCCAACTGATGGCGTGCTTAGCAAATACCTCAGGCAGCAGGCTCCAGAGGACCAAGGGAAGGAAGAGGAGGAACCCTCATGGAAGGACAAACCCCTTCACAGTATGTACCACTGGCAAATAGAAGAAGTGGCTGATGTTGACAATTCCTACCAGTGGCTGGACAAAGGTGGACTGAAAGACAGCACAGAGGCACTAATTCTAGCAGCACAGGAGCAGGTTCTGAGTACAAGATTGATAGAGGCTGGAATCTACCATACCAGGCAGGACCCCAGGTGCAGGCTGTGCAAAGATGCCCCTGAAACAGTCCAGCACATAACAGCAGGATGCAAGATGCTAGCAGGCAGGGCATACATGGAACGCCATAACCAAGTGGCCGGCATAGTGTACAGGAACATTTGTACCGAGTACAGGCTGGAAGTCCCAAAGTCAACACACCTCCAAAGGTGGTTGAGAATGACAGAGCTAAGATCCTGTGGGACTTCCAAAAACAGACTGACAAACTGGTAATGGCCAACCAACCCGACATAGTAGTGGTGGACAAACAGGAGAACAAGGCTGTAGTGATAGATGTAGCAATCCCAAGTGATAGCAACATCAGGAAGAAGGAGCACGAGAAGAACGAGAAATACCAAGGGCTGAAAGAAGAGATAGAAAAGATGTGGAAGGTGAAAGCGCAAGTGGTACCTGTGGTGATAGGAACACTGGGGGATGTAACTCCTAAACTGGGAGAGTAATTCCAGCAGATCCCAGGAACAACATCTGAGATCTCTGTCCAGAAGAGTTCAGTCCTAGGAACAGTTAAGATACTGTGCAGGACCCTCAAGCTCCCAGGCCTCTGGTGGAGGACCCGAGCTTGAAGGAATAAGAGTGGGGAATTTATATACGTTATATATATATATACACATCACATATATGTCACACCACTGACCAGTCTGACAGTATTCCAGAAGAAGAGACTATCATCAGCAGATACTCCATGACCCACAGGAATCAACAGACATTTTTCAGATGTGTCCTTGTTTTTTGACCGATATTAATGCAAGTACTTGTCTTTGTCTAGATTTGCAGTGATGTTTGGAGCACAGACTGCTTCCAGGTTTTTGGAAAAATTAAAACACTAGTTTTAAAGACAAGGTAGGTTTTATAGACATTGTAAACATTGTGTTCTCATACTCTTACAATACAGCTTATTATTGAACATCACAGACTCTTTAAAGAACGATACCAATTAAACAAAACACCATTTCATTCTCCACTATCCTAGGTGCATTTGAAAGATTGGCCCACTCATCATATCTGGACCATGAGTTTTGAACACAAATTTTTCAGCTTAAAGTGCTTTACACCACATCTCATTCACCAATAGCAGAGCTGTTATGCAGCTGATCTGACTCACCAGGGGCAACTTGGGGTTATCTTGCCAAATGACACTTTGGCATGTGACATGGCAGCCGGGAGTCAAACCACCGACCCTATGATTGACAGACAACTGCTTAACCTATTGAGCTACAGCCAGCCATGTGGAGTTGAATATCATATTGGCATCTTTGTTTGCACAGACTGATAAAAATTAATGAATGCCTGTGTTCAGCAAGATAACCTTGATTATTTTGCATGATGGTAAAAAGCTGCTTTTTTTTTTTGGTGGAGTGTGAAACTTAAGAAAATAAGAAAAATGTATTTCAAATGTTTTGGGTAGACCAAACACTAACAGCAGCTGCTTAGTGTAGTGGTAAGATGCCACTACACTACACCATGTGGGAGACTGGGGTTTGAATCCCAGCTGTGGCCTACGTCCAGTAGGAGTAATTTGCTACGGCCTACGTCCAGTAGGAGTAATTTGCTTTGCATAAAAGCATCTACTAAATATGATTGTGATTCACAATTTTATGTTGTATTATTTAATTTGTCAACGTTGCTGGGTTACTGTCTTTATGGAATTCCTTTTCTTTTAAATAGTAATCAATGGACAGCCCATCAGTATGCGCTGGTCTTTGGTTATTGCTGCCAGCACGCTGCAGACCAGGAAACCGGAAACTGTAGGTTGACCAAAGCGACCGTGGAAGATGTCCTTTATATCAGGCAAAAGGGGGTCAAAAGTAGGCAGGGGGCATGCATAAGCTGGCGCATCAAACCTTGATGCTGGTGCAGACGACGTAGATGGAAGAGGAAAACCAGGGGAAGCCCTGCGTGCTACCAGCTGACTACTTCTTACTCCTCCATACTGACGTCAGAAGCCAGATTTCCCACTTCCACGTTTTAGCACTAGTTAGTGGCAAGACGACATACAAAACAAGACATCATCAGCCAGTTTAACTGTATACCTGTCTGTTAGTGCATAATTTACAGTGTGTTCCAGGGGTGAAGACTGAGTTAGTCAGACACTCATGCAGGGCCGATCGTATGGACTTGACACAAGCAGGACTGTTTGCACCCTGACATGGTAGAGATCAAACAACCACTGAGCTCATGCCTCGGAGGATACTATATATTTCCCGAGGGAGGCTTGACCCGAAGATCCAATGTGTCCTAAAGACATGTCCAAGCGCCCTGACCACGGGAGGTCATTGTCCTGTACATATGCAATATGTAGTGGAGTGGAGAGATAGTCTCAACTGACAGAGAACCCACAGTTTTTAGTCCCTGTGCATGGGCTATATGCACTTGTGCAGGTGTGTGTTTGTAGGTTCAGAGAAGGCTGTTATAGAAACTGCATAAGAGAATGATGTTCCACGTTTTCTTTAATGTATTGCACATGATGCACACTTGCATGATGATGCACTATGTGTCTGTCACTGTGATTTGTAACCTGGTCCTCATGTCAGATCTGTGCTGTCAGTCACTGCTTTTTCTGTCTCCGGTTCTGTTCTGCGGCTAGGCTTTCCCAGTGGGGATTGTCCACAGCACTAATGTCTCTACTCATCCAGCAGTGACAGTGCACTTTGTCTACATTCAGAAGAGACCAGTTTGCAAAGACACCCTACGTGTCACGATCCCTGCTTTGTCTTGAACCTGTTTATTTTTCTCTCCCTGCTCTCTCAGTCTATCTCCTTCTCATTGTCACTTTATTAGTTTCACCTGTGTTCACCCCCTGTTCACTTATATCAAACAACAGTTCAGTTTCAACTGTGCACCATTCTCCCTTTATAGGCTCCTCTCAGTCATCACCACCTTGCCAGTTTGTTCATTTTTGCCAGTTGGTTAGTCTTGCACCCAGTTTGTTTGTTTCATCATTAGAGCCCATTTGTCTTACAGTACATTTGCTCCTCTAGCTAGTCTTCCAGTTCATTGTTCTCCAATTCATTTGTTTCTCTCTTTGAACTATGGACTATTGGACTACTTTTTGTCTTGTGAGTTTTGTGTCTGTACCAAAGCAGTAATTTTCTTTTGTATCTTTGTCCCAGTTGTTTCCTGTTGTTGCTTTTGTACCCATTAGCATTCCTGTTCTTTTGCTAATTTGTGTTTTGTGCCTGCACTTAAGCAGTGATTTCTGTGGCTATCAGTATTTTATTGCCTCCTTGTCCTCCAAAAGCCCCCTGTCTTTGTAACACCAAGGAGAAAGAGAGGAGGAATCGAAAGGAGAAAAGTGAGGGAGCAAAAGTAGAGGTGAAGCATGGATAAATGAATGGAGGACAACAGGGTGAAAACAAAGACTGTTTATTTTGAAGTTCAGTTTAATTTTATAAAAATGTTATTACAGTTTTTACACGTTTCATATTGTTGCTGTTGTAGTGCAGCGAAAAACTAACAAAACAATCATTGCAACGAGTGACATATTCAATCAAATATGAAACATCTGAATGACTCAAGGCTTGTCATGTTTCTTGTCCCGTCCAAATTTGCTGTTGTAATGCCACAGTGTCGCTAGATACATGAGTTATTCTTTGGCTTCATTTGAGTATGGGACTGCCACCTGAGATGTTCCATCTGTAAGGGACACCTGGAGCAAAGACAGAGGTGAAGCATTTGGCGATAGGATGCAGGGGCGTAAAAGGAACCAGAGCAAGGGGTTGAGGGTGTTTGAATAAATGAGCTTATTTACCGCAAGCCAATCTGTCTAGATGGCCCTCATCTCCTCTCAGGCAGGATGCATAATAGATTGCAACACACAGAGCCAAAAAACACCACAGGAGGAAAAACCATGAGCAACAGTGTTTACATGGTCCTCCACTAGCTGATGACCAGTATCCAGGGACTGTAACATGTCCGTGTCTACATACATGTTATTCTGTGTTTAAATGTTTCACTACAGTCAGTGTGTTGCTTTCTTTAGCCTCATTCCTTTACACAATCTCACCAGAGACACACACACACCAAGGCTGACAAATTTGTGCACTGATCTGCAAATATGTCATTGTCAGCATACAAGGGCTCTCATACTAACATTGGGCTTTAAATGATCTTTTGAAACCCTGACTGTCTCACTCAGCTGGTTTCCCAATCACTTACCTCTGTCTCCTTCTAGATCTGGAACCTCATCGACCCTCCTTCCTGCTACCCCTCATCTTGACTTGAGCTTCTTAAAATAAACCTTTTCAACCAATCATAGATTTGAGTTCCCCTTATAACCCAGCTGGGTTATAAAACCTCACAGATGGTTCACATATTTTCAGTAGGGTTGAGGTCAAGACTTTGTTATGATATGTTTGTGGTAACTGTCCTGTACTTTGTGCAATGTACTAGTTCCACTGGCAATAAGACAGTTTCAGAGCATGATGCTACCACAACCATGCTTAACAGGTTCAGTCTTCTCAGGGCTAAATACTTCACCTTTACTCCTCCAAACAACTTAATCTTTATCTTATCTGTCCAAAAATCTTTCCTCCGGAAACATCTTTAATAGAAAAAGACTTTGGTGCACAGGCTGTAATTCATGTTTGATTTACTTACAATGGGTTGAAATTATGCATAAATATATGAACAGCACAGGTGATATTTACCTCCAGAAAGATTTTCCTTTGCCAACGTGTTCAACTGCAAACTTCAAAGTCAAACTGAAAGGTGTACATTTTAGAGCAGAAGCTTCTTTCTTGAATGACAATGTTTCTGTCCAAGGCTAAGTATAACTTACTAACTAACTTCCAGCACTCACTAGTTCATGGCAGACCTGTGCCTTGGTTGTGTCTGACCATCCAAACCATCCCTGTTCCTTTCAGCTGAGTGAGACAGTTTGGGTCGTCTTCCAGATCTTGGCAAAGTGCCAAAGTACCTACCAATACATATTTACATTAAAATTTGAACTAATCTTCAAATCCACAATACAATGACATTCCTGATTGTGTAACTCGAACCTCTTCATCTTCTTTCTCAGATCTTCTTTGAGATCAAGTGAGTGCTTGGTTTACTCAAATCTGAAACTGAGCTACTCTCAGGAAGGAGCGTATGCTGTCCAGTCCTGTCTCAGCAATGACAGTTTGTCAGAAATAATTTAAATTCTAATATTGTCAAGACAATCATGTCCACAAGTGTATATAAACGAATTGGAGCTGTATGAAATAACTGAAGTTCTGTCTATCTATATTTTAAAGTTCAAATATGAAATGAACATATTTCCTTTTTTCGAGTGCGAGGGAGAGTGTAGAAGGGAAAACTTAAGTTCTTACTTTCTAAAAGAACACACCACATTGATACTAACACATTGTTCTTTAGCTGAGGTATCATGGCCTTGGGCCTTTAGATTATGTTTTACCATTTTACAGGGCACAATGTTTACTGAATGTTTCATGTTGTGCTTTGTCTTTAGGGAATCTTCTGTCTAGGTAAGAAGTAGTCAGCTGGTGTTCTGTATATAATGAAGTGGCAGCACCAGATTGCAACCCTATTGAGCTGTTGTTGGAGCAGCTTGACAGTCCCCTTACACTATGCAAACTGTTCAGCCAGTCCCACTGCGTCAAACTGATCATGAACACAGACAAGGGTGACGGGATTCTCTGGCTGCAGCCATGAGGGAAATTGGATTATGAAACTGCTCAAAATGCAGGCAGCCAACCAATATTTTGGTTGTCCAGCAGCCAGCCTGATGATTGTTGGCTTAATTTTCTAGTCATGTAAGTGACCTCAACAGAACATCCAATGTCAACCTGGAACAAGTCCAGCTCCAGTCTAACACACTTCCAGAATTACAATTTGGCTTAATTTACACAATGTCTGCCGGGGTTAAGTATGTTTATCTATGCTGATCTACAGGGTTTTTTAATAAAAGACTGTAAACAGACACAGTAGATAGAATCCAAATTAAGTCTCAATCAGTGACTCATGGTGAGAAGACAAAACAAGAGTCTTTTAAAAAAATGGCATTGTGTTACTTCGAGTTAGGAATTTTTATTTACAGTACAGTAAAAATAAATGAAAGGTAAAATGTTTCATATTTGTGTTGTTCATTGGAAAATCACTATACGGCCACTGTTTTACACACACACACACACACACACACACACACACACACACACACACACACACACACACACACACACACACACACACAGAGACAAAGAGCTAGATAAGTCAACATTGCATTCTTAGAGCGCTCTGCTCGACAGACCAAACTCTATTAGCAGGCGTCTCCCCTCAGGGCTGACACTAACTTCTTTTATCAGACTCTGCTGTCCTCCAGAGGGCACACACACACACACACACACACACACACACACACACACACTCCTATGGGCGTGACACATAGACATAAATGCTTAAAGCAGGCCTGTGTATGTACATCAAAAAGCGAGGCAAAAGAGACTTATTAAGACGGTGCAGAGACAAAAAGATAAAAATATGGAGAGAAGACTTTTCAGCCATTCCCAGTCCACATTATTTCTCATACATGTTTCATACAATAGAATCAGTGAAAGTGTTTGTGACAGTTCATGCTCTTTGACTGAGATGCCAGTCCCTCTAAAATGAGCATGTCACTTCCTATTTGGGCCATTTGTGTGTGTTCATGTGTGTGAGAGACAGCGATACGAGGAGTGAATGAGAGACAGTGAGTGACGTCTATTTGATTTTACACTACTGATTCATTTTTATTTTAGCCACATCTAGTTTAACTAACTCTGCAAATGTCTCAGTATCTTGATGTTTTACTAGGTAAAAGTCAGAGCTCCTTATCACAACAACTGTAATTCTTGGTTTTTCCGGTGCTACAGTTTCTTAAAACTATCTCCATATCCTCCACAAATGCTGCCACTTTTCATTGTTGCTCCTTTTTTGCCATAAGAACAGCATCCTTTAAAACAATTGTTCAGATTTCCTGCCAAATCTAGCCTGAGGGCACATTATGTAAGCATACAGCATGAAGGCTTTTAATCCTCTTGGCAATAGTGTTTATTTATCATAATTAAAGCAACATCTCAACGTCAGTGAGGAGCGAGTCTGATATATTGATCTTTAAAAGCTGCTTACAATCCCACATATAATATCAAAGATGCCTCCAACGGTGGGAGGCTGGGAGCAAAATGTACTTCATAGAATGTGTCAGCAATAATATGATGCAGAGAAACATACGTCCATCATGTAGAGCTACGATGGGCAACTGTGTGACCTGTTCAGAGGAGCAGTTGTAGAAGTTTTTGAGTGACTTTACCACACTGTGGCTCTAATAGAACTTGTGCTATGAATATATGTGACAAGTTATTTATAAAAATAGTACCACTAAATTCAGAATTCAATCTCTTTGAAGACTTTGTTTTACATCCAACATTTTCATTACATCAATGGCATGATTATTACATAATCAGCTTTTAATACATTTTGTGCAGTTAGTACAATATGAGTTTCCAAATGTGTCAAAGTGTGACTGACTGGTAAACTACCTGTGGAGAGATGTCAGGACAGCATTATTAGTGGCTAATAAGTGGTGACTTGTACCATTCATTATTAATTGGATGTCCCAATAACTCCTTAAAAAGCCTCCAGTTAATCCACAATTGAATTTAAAATTCTTCTCCTCACTTATAAATCCCTTAATAATCAGGCTCCATCTTATTTCAAAGACCTCATAGTTCCATATTTTTTCCAGCAGAACTCTCAGTTCTCAGACTGCAGGTTTACTTGTGGTTCCTAGAGTCTCCAGATGTAGAATGGGAGGCAGAGCCTTTAGCTATCAAGCCCCTCTCCTGTGGAACCAGCTCCAAGTGCAGGTTCTGGAGGCAGACACCCTCTCTACATTTAAGACTAGACTTAAAACCTTCCTTTTTT
The DNA here is from genome assembly GCF_900324465.2 of Anabas testudineus. Taxonomy (NCBI): domain Eukaryota; kingdom Metazoa; phylum Chordata; class Actinopteri; order Anabantiformes; family Anabantidae; genus Anabas; species Anabas testudineus. Next base: position 275,329 of record NC_046624.1, read on the forward strand.
ATAAAGCTTATATTTAGAGATGGATCGGGTGACTCTGACTCTGTCCAGACGTGGAGTCTAATGAGTCTTGTCCTGAGGAACTCCCTTTCTAATGCTGTGTCATGCTTTGTGAATTTATCTGTTGAACTATACAACACAGTTCCTCTTATGTCTGGGTGCTTTGTTCTTGCAGTGATGCAAACAGCATGCAGTGATCATAGTTGTTTCCTCTGTCTGTCATTATTCCAGTGGACAGAACTATGACATGGCCCTCCCCAACCAACTTGCAGCACCACATTTATGGACAGTACAGAGTGCAATCTGTGCTGTGAGGTGTTCAGGGACAGTACAGAGTGTGGGTCAGCCATGTTTTAAAAGGCTTCAACCCCAAGAAAACTAAAACGTAAATCTGTGGTGTACAGTGGCAAGAAAAAGTATGTGAATGTTAGCATGTGCCAGAGATTTCTGTAAGTCTTTAGCTGACACTCTAGGATGCTTCTTTACCTCATTCAGCATTCTGCCCTGTGCTCTTGCAGTCATCTATACAGGACGACCACGCCTAGGGAGAGTGGCAACAGTGCTGCAACAGTAAACCCAAAACTAGCGTGTGTTTTTAAAGGGCAGGACAGCTTTCAGCAACACATCCAATATCATCACACTGATTGGACTCAAGGTTGGCTCACTCCTGGCTCCAATTAGCTCTTGGAGAAGTCATTAGGCTAGGGGTTTACATACTACTGTGAATGTTTACATGTTATGCTCACTAAAAACATGAAAACATATAATGTTTGTGTACTATTATTTTCAGCAGACTGTGTTTTTGTATCGTTGTTAGTTAGATAAAGATCGGAGCACATTTTATGACCAATTCATGCAAAACTCCACGTAACCTCAAAGGGTTCACATACTGTACTTATTCTTGCCACTGTATCTGCTCTTGTTGGTTCTTTTAGTGGATTTGATCAGAGCCTAGTTTGGATAGCTACAGGTTTAGAGTGTTCTCCCTTCCCTCTGCCCTTGTATATATGTTCTCAGGGTCCAGGTTAGTGAGAGCCACCCAGAACTGATCTGTGTGTTTCCTAACAAAAAGCAAGTGAAAGTCTGGATGCACAGGTTGTTTTTTTGTGTGCATTACACTTCACAAAACAGGGATGTCAATTTGGGTTCAACTCTGTCAGATGCCTTTGCAGTGAAAGAGGAGATGGCTGACTGAATCCATTCTTATTAAGTACAGCATGAATCATGCAGCCACTCTCTTCGGCCTTTATGCCAGCTTCCCATAAAACTGTGATTACAAACCTGACGCACTGGGCCCAGCTTCCTACTATAGTAACAGTTGCTGTGGTGACTGAGTGTGTCCTGTGGTGAGGAACAGTGATGTGCTGACCTGGTTCAAGGTTACTTTCTGTTCCTTTAGAGACACCTGCTATGCAGCAGCAGCTGAACAGAGAACAGAGTTTACAAGGTGTTTAGGAGACGCTCCAGGGTCTGTCTCAGTGACTCATACAGTACATAATAGAAGAAGGCAGCCCCAGACAGCAATCACACACCTTATCAACTTATGAATGACTGGGGTCTCAGTGCCACACATGCAGCCTCAGTATCTAGACTTTAAAATTACACATTGCATGTTATGGAAGATGCACACAAAAATGAGTTAAATACATAATGTTTAGGTGAAGGTACAGGAGATGTTTTGTCACCGACTCCTATTCCATTCAGGATAGTATGGCTGTTAAAGGGGCATTCCTCCAGTTTACCACGTTAGCTTCAGTTTAATAGGCATGTGGTATTAGTCATGGGTGTTAAGAGGATGGCTTCTGTGGCTCTGGAGAAAGCACTACTAATGATGTCATGTCATGTCATTGTCATGACGCTGGCTTGGAGATATGAGATATTTCAACAATTTGACAACTTGCCTTGAGGTTATGGGACTTGCAGAAAAAAGAGTCACAAGAAATATTAAATTTAGTGATGTTTCAACTTGACATTCATCATTTTCTCAAACTTGCCAAAATGACTGTACTTATTCCTCCAATACATTTATTTAAGTTGTTATTTTACAGATTGATACTTTAACACATTAAAATATATTCTTAGTTACTTATATAACCATAATATTCCAGTATGACCCATAGAACACTCTGTATTATTTGGATCCATTCAATTTCAACCTACAGTGCCATCTAGTGTTAAGTGTCAGGCATCACACTTCACTCGACCTGCCCAGTTTAATTTGACCTCACTTTATTTACCGAGTGGATGAGCAGTCAGCACATCTGTTCACCATTTCATTTCAGCTCATTTCATCTTGTCTCTGATTTTGGCATAAAGATTAATTTATTATCAGATCAACACAAAAATGTAGCTTTAAATGTACTGTTTAAGATCCACTCAGTGTAAGAGGATCTGAAAAATACTTCAATTCATAAAAAAACTATTTCAGATCATAATAACCTCCTTCTTGCAGTGAAGATCTGACTTCATATCAATCAGTGAATCTATGATTCATGCTTTGCTGAAACAAGCTGAACGAGGAGGTGGAGGTAGATCACAGCATAGTTTTGTAATGACAGATGTGCCTTTATTCAGCTGTACCTTTGGCACAGAGTTAAACTGGTGAACAGGCTATACAACAAAAACTAGAACACAGCATAATGTATTTGTACACAAAGGATTCCATAAAAATGCCAGCAGTTTGATGTTTGAGCTCAGATGTGTGTGGCATGTTAGCACGTACATGTAGAGCACAGATTATTCAATTCACTCCGGTCCAGATTATAAATACTGCACCAAATCACAAGAAATTTGATAGAAAAGCCAACAATCCTACTTGAGCACTTGGTGACAGTAGTGGAAAAACTCCCTTTAACGAGTGGGAGGCCATCTGCCTTGACCAGTTGGGGTGAGTACAAAGAGGAGGGAGTAAAGAATTGACAACGAATATAAGATCAGACAACAACAAAAAACATCAGTAGTACATGAGAAGGGCCTGCTGGTATATACCACAAGGCTAAGGCTGAGTGGAAAGCACTGGCAATATATGATGGAGTTTATTGGTAATGTGTGCTAACATCAAGCAGGAACAATCCAGATCTCATTGTGATGAGTTACAGACATAATGGAGTCATAGGCAGCTCCGGTATAATTCTGAGGATCAAAGGTTTTCCCAGCGTCAACCAAGGCCTTACGAAGGGCAGCTGCGTTCTCCTCAGCACTTTTCATGGAAGGAAGACCATTGAAGACCCTTTTATATGAGAAAAAACAACAGAAGAAAGTTAGAATCACATTTTCAGATTTCGCTCTGTTTTCTGTGTCTGTGGCTCTGTTGGCCTCTTACTTACTACAGTTGCTAGAGGCCACCTAACAGTAAAAAAGAGCTATGGGTTGTAACTGGCTCCAATAGCAATGTGAAGAGTGGGAGTTGTAACAGGACTTTCTGATTCAGTTAGTGTGGTCACATCTGGTTATGGATATAGCAAGAAGCATTTTTCATTTATCACTGTGTGGTCAGTTATGCACTGTAAAAATGTACAAGAATGAGCAGAAATACATCAGAGGGACTTAAAGGAAGACGAGTGAAGCCACTGCTCACCTGACATAGTAAGTGATTTCAGGTATGCTTTGTACTCTCACTGAATCAGAGTCTGCAGGCTTTTTTGTGCCAGGAGAAAGGAACCAGGACATGGACAAACCAGAACCTTCTTTTTTGGTGATCAGTGCAGGCCAAGTGTTAACATTTATCTCATAACCTGAAAGAGGCAAACAAGAACCAAAACGATGAGAAGCTGGCAGGGGTAGAGACAGAGGAGTGGCGCAGACTCCCACCGGAGTGAGAAGGTTTAAGGTAGAGGCTGATTGAAGGAGAGTGTGAGCAGCAGTAAATACACTGCTCAGTTTTCTTCCTGCGTGTCAGTCAAAGTTTGCATAACCTAAGATAAAACACTGTCATAATGCTGCCACGTTCTGTTTGTGGTTAATGGCGTATAGCCTCAGACAGAACTCACACTTTCTTTACTGGTGCTTTGTTCAGATCTCCTTCCTCTGCCATGATGAGAGAACTAGACAAAGTTACATAGCAATGTAACAGATGAGCTGAGCTTTTCATTCATGATTCGGGTCATTTTAATGTAAAAACATTACATACTGGGGCTTTCAATTCAATTTCTAGAACTGCCTCTGGAAGCTGGATAAAACTGGCAGCACTGCGGAAAGGCAGGTACGGTCATGAGAAACCACAACAGAAACCACAACAGTGTCATATTAAAGGCAAAAAGAACTTTCTTTACCAGAACATCTTTATTATTACATTTTCCTGCTGTTTTGATACATGTGAGCAGCTGACTGCTGTGGCCAGACTTCAAATGTCAGGAAATACAAATGTTACTAAACTTAGTAAGAGGTTCACTAAGTCTTTAAGAAGTGAATATCTCAGCACTGCTGCCACATCTGTTCAGTGAGTCTGACTTTACAGCAGAGCCTCCACAAAAATGAGTTACACGCTTCAGTTATAAGTACATTGGTCATTTCTGAGTGTCTCAGATGCCGACATACCTGCGTCTTTCTGTGTCTGGCAGTATTCCTTCAGCTTTTTGTGTGCAGCCATAAGATCATTGTTCGCAGAGCTCTGGATCTTGGTGGTGATCCACTCAGTGGCAACATACGAACGCACCTCAAAATCCTGTACACAACACAACTGATTTCCTAAAAGTGCCGACCAGTGATTGTGCGAGTGTGTGAATTTCTCCGACACCTACCTGGTTTTGTTCAACCACTTTGAACTGAGGGCATATTTGACCGTTGCAAAAGCTCGGAGGTGTCCAGTCTTGACCTTTACACAACAACACCAGGACGAGAGCTACAAGCACAGACAGCAGCTGCTTCATCTTTACAGACTCTGCAAAGCAACTCATCAGATACAGCCTCAGTTCTGCTGCTTTAACCTGAACAATAACGTCATATCTCGAGATACCAGTTGATCAGGTCACACAGGCACTGCCACATTATTCTTCTCCCTGACAGCAGACCGAGTCAGTAATAAATTAGTGCAAAACATTTATGGTAGAAGGAAAACGCTGGTATAAAGAGGGAATGTCAGATTAGCAGTTGTCTGTGTTGCTCTCACAGTTTACCGTAAATGATGGCTGCATTAAAACATGAATATTCATTCTAAAACGTGGTTAATCAAACTTACATTTACATTCTGTTTTTGAACATTATGAACTCATAGCCCCCGATTTGAGAAGCAAATGAAAAACAGTAAAAATGTCACAATTTCGGTCAATCCTGTTCACCTCAGTAGATCATGACCCACACATATTTGGCAGATGTTTTCACGCTGGAGGCCATTCCTGACTCAACCTTGGACAGCAGGCAGTTGTCAGGGACACTTCGACATATGGCCAGGAGGAGTCAGGCCATAAACTGCAAGTCCTAGAACCGATGAATCCCTTGTTCCACCAACTGCTTGTCTCCTGATGTCAGTGTAAGCAACCACATGCTGGGTTTCTTCCATGGTGAAGTTCTGCCAGAAAAGGACTAAAATATATGGTCTGGTCTTTAAAAAAGTTTGAGATGTAACAAAAAGTAAAGTTGAACTCATTTATTTGGTTCACAACATTTAAATGGTATTTTTGAAACATTACCAAAAACATACAGCTCTCACAGATCTGCTTCAGCTCAGACATATTCTTAGGACATCTGGTGTGAACGGCTCTCTTCATGTCATTGCACAGCTTCTCTATTGGGTCGAGGTGAGCTCTGACTGGGTTACTCTAAAAGGTGGATACCATGTCTCTGAAGTCATTCTGTAGTAGATTTACTTTGATGTTTATGCTGCATCACTTAGCTTCTTCTGAACTTCAACTTCTGGACAGACAAAGGAGAAAATGTAAAGAAAAAACAACTGGATTAAATGTGGCTGGATAGTTTAGTGGTAAGATCAGAGAAGGGTTTGAATCCCAGCAGCTGCCTACCTCTGGGCAACAGCAGAGTTTTATGATTTTTGCCTTTATGCACTACCACGGTGAATCTGACATAAAACCATCAAGATGTGATTAAAGTGTAGACTTTCAGAGAGATGCTTTGTGAGACCTTCACTGTTGTCTCCATTTTTGCTTGTTTGTGGGTCTTTGATAGGAACATTTCTGTAACAAACTTCTTAGGACCACTGATTAGATTAATAAGGCAGTAGTTTATTTTCACTTGCGCAAGGGAACATGCAATCCTCAGCACAGCAGCTGACAGAGGCAAAACTCAAACACAAACTCTTTTTATAGATGCAGATGGGAGGGAGATGTTTTTCTGTTTTTTAGTATAGACATAATGGAAGTTGTGACACTGCAGTTGATTCTCATCTCGAAGTGAATTCGATGCCGGAGCATCCTATCCACCTCCCTAAGATAAAAGGACTAACTAACTCACTAGGGCAAAGGCAAGAGTCACTTTAATCAACCAACCAACAATCCAATTTGAGCAAGCTTTAGGCAACAGTGAAGAGGAAAAACTCCCTTTAGAGGAAGAAACCTCCAATATAATCTTATATCTAAATATAAGCTTTATAAAAAAGGAAAGTTTTAAGTCTAGTCTTAAATGTGGAGAGGGTGTCTGCCTCCCGAACCTGAACTGGGAGCTGGTTCCACAGGAGAGGGGCTTGGTAGCTAAAGGCTCTGGCTCCCATTCTACATTTAGAAACTCTAGGAACCACAAGTAAACCTGCAGTCTGAGAACGGAGAGTTCTGCTTGGAAGATATGAGGTCTTTAAGATAAGATGGAGTTTGATTATTAAGTGCATAAGTTATAGTAAATGGCATTTCATGAGGGAATCAAATGTAAAAGGGTAACTCTTTGTACACATTTTTTAACAGTCTTTCTGCTGTTAGTTTTTGTCATCAGTAACTTAAAAAATGTTCTGTTGGGTTGAGATCAAGTGATTGACTTAGCCTGTGAAGAATAGTGAATTTGTTTGTCTCCAAAAAGTCTTGAGCTGCTTTGTTTAGGGTCATTATCTGTCTGCACTGTGAAGTTGTGTCCACATTTGTTACAAGTGGGTGAATGTGAGCAGACAGTGTAGCTCTGTACACCTCAGAAATCATTTTGTTAATTCTGTCAGCAGTAAATCAATAATAAATGTCAGTGAGCCAATTGAGTGCCATTGCATTGGCAACCATAAGTGCCCATACCATAGTACTGCCTCCACCATGATACCGGATGTGGTGGCTTTGAATCATGAGTGGTTTCTTTCCTTCACCATACTTTTCTCTTCCCATCATTCTGGTATAGGTTTCATCAGTCCAAAGAGTCTGAATCCTGAATATATTTTAGGCATTTTATTAATCTAAACTGGCCTTCATCTTCTTGAATGTTACCAGTGTTTTGCACCTTTGAATTTATATTTATCTGTTGGGGTTAGATTGTGACAGGGATCCACCTACCTTTTCCAGAGTATTCTTGACTTCTCTTGATGTTCTAAAGGGGTTTTTCTTCACCAAGGAAAGGATTCTGCCATCATCCACTTTGTCTTCCGTGGTCTTCCAGGACTTTTAAGCTTGTTGAGCTCAGAAGTGCTTTCTTTCTTTTTAAGATTCTACCCAACTGTTGATTTGGTCACAGCTACCCTACCTACTTGTAGGTTTTTGCTCTTTTGTATATTAATGCTGTTGTTTTTTCAGTCTACTCATGGCCTCCTTCACTTGCATCAGCATCATGGACTTTATATTGGTAGCTATAACAATAATATTGTTTAATTGAATTGTCTTGCTATGATAATACAAATATTATACTATCAATATGTAGATTTACATAACTTATTTATAGCCTCTATCTGTATGTATATTTTCTTTCTTTGTCTTCTTCTACTACTTATTAACACATTCATACACATTCATTAATATTACTAGTATTGAACAGTTATTAATTATAGTATAATAGTACTACAATTACGCCTCACTTCTCCTTTAATTTTAATTACAAGGGAGCTGGCATTGTTGTCCTGATGAGTACTAATCTGAGGGACCACAAGTTATCAGCAGAAGTGGTTTCAGGGCGGGTGACCAAAGACCTAAGACCACTATACCTCTCACCCTAATAAACATTAAACCACATACATTTATTTTGTTTTATTATATTTATGTATTTACCTATTTTCTTCCTAAACCCCCGACCCCCACCCTCAAATTCTCTGGCACCTACTAACCAGATACAAACATACACTGTTTATTGGTCACAAAGGTATTTTTGTCTTGTACTTGTTGTTGTGTTGCTTAATTTCTGAAGTGTACAGAATTTTGTTTTGAATACATTTTTTAACAAGCCATATATTTGTAAAAGCTGAACATCTGCACTTTAATCACATCATTTCAAGTGGACTGTGATGGTTTATAAAGGCAAAATCATAACAAACTATGTCATTGTTCAAATATTGTCCAAATACTTCTGAACCTAACTGTATCCCCAGCCTCAGAGCTGCAAGTTTCCAGTGTGCAGTTACTCGTCTGACCAATCAGGCCAGTGTTTTGTCTGTTGCTAGTTGCTGCACTCCTTCCACTCACACACTGAGCCTGGTTCTGCTGGCGTTTTTTTTCTGTTAAATTAGTTTTTTCTCTCCACTATCACCTAGTGCTGCTCAGGAGGAATTTATTAGGTTTTGTATAGAATACTGTAAGGTCTTAGCCTTACTGTGCAAAGTGCCTTTAGATGTAGTTAAGGTCCAGGCATGGACAGTACATAATAAACATCTGTGTAAGAAAACAGCTGGTTTGTTGAACAGCTACAATCCTCCAGACTGAACTGCCCAAGTGCATTTCAGAAAGAAACATCCAACACGAATTTAAAGTTTAGCTTTTGACATCCAAGAAGATGAGAGACTTCTCACAGGAAAAACTCTTGAGATGTTGAATGAATTCAACAAGGGTAACTGATCTCTGTCAACCTTGCATATTAAACTAGTGACTGATCACTGTTTGACAGGAGAGCTGATATCTCACACCACTCATATATCTTGTAAACATACGTTCCTCTGCAACATTCTCTGCAGTTGTAAGGACTATGCCAACCAAAACATGGTAGTTCATCTAGGAACAACATATAATCACATTTAGTAAACATTAGAGTCCATATTATGAATATTTAAACATTTTGAAAAAAAAGTTCTACAATATCAAATGTATCACAAAAATAACAGTTAGTGGAATGAAAGAAATCCAAATTTGATGATTACATTCAGAACAAATGAAGAGACCAATCATGGTGCTACTCTTCTAGCACAGGTGGAGGAGACAGTTTTAGTTGGAAGTTCTCTGCTGCTGGTTGACTGGAGATAAGAAGCCCCATCTTCTCACCGCTGTGTCCATGTGACAGTTCTGAAAGGACGGACAACTAGGAGAGAGAGAGAGAGAGGAAAATAAACCCAACAAGTAGGAATGGAGATGATTTAGTACTATGACTACTCTCCATAGATCTACAGGCTTGAAGGATTCATTAGAGCTGGAAACATCTCTGTTCATGAGTTCAGCATAGGCCACAGTCATGGTTTCCATGGAAGGACACCACAGTGGAAGCATGTGGGATAATGTCAGGGTGTCTGTCTGACTGAAGCTCGGAAGAAGCCGAGCGATGCAACAAGTCAGTGAAACATCAAAGTAAATCTACCGACTTTAGAGATACATTTCTAAGTGGCCTAATTGAGCAGCTGTGGAATGACATGAGTCCTTCACAACAGATGTCTTCTTGTTTAGATCTAGTCCACAGCTACAGGAAGAGTTTGAGGGTTTCACTGACCTTTTCCACTAGCACTTTGTATGTTTAATGGGTGTGGTCAATAAACGACTTATCATCTTAGAAATATTGTGTTTGTTGATCTTTGTGAAGATGGTTTGTGATGACTAATTAATGCAGAAAACTACAAACTACCTTTTTCTCAAGCAGCATATTTCTATTACTGTTAATAAAAGGATGTTCTTGGGGCATCTAGCATTTTATAGACTTCACTTCACTCCTCAAGAATCTGAGATCGTAATGAATTTATTACTAATGTGACTTTTACTCTTGCACCATTATATTAAAAATAGTTATTAAATGATGTGTGATGAAATCTGCTGCCTTTCTGTAAAAGAAAATCTAATGCATATACACAGTGTCCATACCCTGGATGGTCCTTTGTATAAACAGCGCAGCTGATCCCAGGACTGTTCCTGCTGAAGGTCCAACGTTGCCTCAACAAACATCTGGACCGCAACAATGAAAAAGAGCAACAGCCGTTAATGCATAAATCTTAAAGCACAATTCTATGACAGCAGCACAAAAGACATAATGACCTGAGTTGTACCAAACTGGAGTTAAGCGTAAACATCTGACATAATAATCTTCAGCAGAGCTAAAGATGGAGGGACAGCAGCTGTCTTTAGTCTGATGTCATAACTCTTACCTTTTTCCTTCCAGTCTCTGCTCCTGCATCATGATGGACTGATGTCAGATGAGTCTGAGACACAGAGAGGAGCACAGTATTGTTTGTGGATTGAAAGTTGCATTTTAATAGTAACAAATGCTAACAGTAGTAAAATGAAACTGCTCTGTGGCCTGAGGTCTCTTCGTGAAACCACACTCCATACCACCTTATTTGTAAAATTCAGAATAACTATGAGACTAAGCACTGTTGTCCGGGACTTTAAACATCCCAGAAGAGATCAGAAAGAGGACAACGAGGGGATGTAGGGGAGGCAAAAAACAGCAAGGAGGAAATAAAGAACGGAGAAGAGTGATGCGCAGAGAGAAGGTGAGAAGATTCAAGCCGCATCTCCCCTCTGTGATTATGGGTAATGTGACAATAAGACAGTAAGATGGACGCACTGACAGCTCTGGTGAGGATGGACAAAATCTTTGCAGAGTGTAGTTTAATGTGTTTCACAGAGACATGGCTACATAATGGTATTCCTGACTCCAATGTTAATATAGACGGTTTCAGCACCGTGCACTGGGACAGGAGGCGAGAGGAGAGTGGTAAGAGGAGAGGGGGGGGGCTCTCCGTTCTCATTAACAACAGGTGGTGCCATCCTGGTCATGTAACTGTGAAAGAGCGTGTACACAGCCCTGATATTGAACTTCCCCCCCCCCCCTGGAAAAGTCGGATCACAACCTGGTACATCTCCTACCACAATACACACCTTTGGTTCAGAGGCAGCCTCCCACCATTAAAACTGTAAAGAGGTAGACAGAGGGGGCACACCTTGCCCTGCAGGGTTGCTTTGAAGAGACAGACTGGAAGACTCTCTGTGACCCTCATGGTGAGGACATTGATGGACTGACAGACTGCATCTCTGACTACATCAATTTCTGTGTGGACACCCACGTACCCACTAAAACCATTTGCTGCTTCCCTAACAATAAGCCCTGAGTCACTCAGGACATCAAAAAGAAGGCATTCAGATCAGGAGACAGGGAGGCAGCATGGAGGGTCCAGAGACTGCTGTCTGTTAGGATCAGGGAGGGGAAGGAGGCTTACAGGAGAAATCTGGAACAAAACATAATAACACCAGGGAGGTGTGGAGGGGCATGAGGACCATCACTGGCTACAAGTCCAGCAGCCAGGACACTGTGGGGACAGTGGACCGGGCACATTATGAAGGCTTTCGAGAGGCTGATCCTGGAGTCCCTCCGACCTCTGGTCAAACCCTCACTTGACCCCCTCCAGTTTGCCTATCAACCCCATATTGGAGTGGATGATGCCATCATACATCTGCTCCATCGCACCTAAACCCAGTTGGACAATCCTGGGGGCTTAGTGAGGATAATGTTTTTTGATTTCTCCAGTGCATTCAACACCATCCGTAGGATGTATTAGAGGTGAAGACGTCACAGAGTATGGGGGAGTGGTGGACAGTTTTGTTGACTGGTGTGGACTCAACCATCTTCAACTGAACATTAATAAAACAAAGGAGCTGGTGATGGACTTCAGAAAATCTGGGAGTCCTGTCATCCCTCTCTCTATACAGGGGGAGTAGGTGGAGGTCGTGTTCGAGTAAAAATACCTGGGAGTGTACTTGGACAAAAAACTGGACTGGACTAAGAACTCAGCAGCACTGTACAAAAAGGCTCAGAGCCGGATGTACTTTCTGAGGAGACTCAGGTCCTTCAATGTCTGCAGCACCATGCTGCGGATGTTTTATGAGTCTGTGGTTCCAGTGTCATCTTCTATGCTGTGGTCTGCTGGGGCCGCAACATGAAGCTGGCAGACATTAACAGACTAAAAAAACGATTAGGAGGGCTGGCTCTGTTCTGGGGGTGGAGCTGGACCCTCTACATGTTGTAGTTGAGAGGAGGATGCTGTCCAAACTCCTCTCAATCCTGGACAATCCCTCCCACCCACTGCACAGTTTGTTGACTGGACAGAGGAGCACGTTCAGCCAAAGACTTATTAACATTAAATGCTCCACAGAGCGCCACAGGAGATCCTTTCTACCTGTGGCCATCAAACTGTACAATTCCTCCCCCCTCTGTAAGCGGTGGGGGAAATAATAGTTGTGTCATACACTTGCTGTCAATCCACATAGAGTATATATACTGACCCGATTTTGTTTGTCTATTTTACAATATTCTGTATTGATGTTATTGGTTATGTGTATTTATGTTGGTGTTGGATCTTTCCTGGTTGTGGTTCCTTTACTTTCTGTCTGTGTTGAGAACAATGGTAATAAAGCAAAACAATTTCCCTCTGGGATTGATAACGTTTTTTGAATCTTGAATCTAGAATGTTGTTCACAATGTCACAATGACCAGAACGAAACACTAAGTCAGTTTAAACCAAACTAAACAGAATTTCAAGCTGCTATTGTCGGTCATGGAGCTGCAGGAGCAGCAGTGCTATGTGCAGAGGAGCTGAAGAAGTGGGGGTGGAGCACAGATCAAACGAGATAAAAGTTTGTTAAAGGTATTTATATAAAATAAATATGCTTCGATCATAGCGTGCCATATCTCATACTGATCACAACTACTCATACTAGGCGAGGAGATTCATACACATCACTAATCGTTTCAGGAAGAAAACTAAATGACCATCTCCTTTCTTTTGGGTAGTACAAACACACACACCTGTGCCAGAGACGTGCTGCGGCCTCTTTTTGCATCTGTGACAGGCCCACTCCTTCCTCCCTGGCTGGACGAACACTTGTAACAGGTCCACCGCCGCTGCCTCTCTGAAGCACAGCCCCACCCGCAGTCCTTCTGCTGCAGGCACTGGAAGTGGTACAGGTGGCCACAGCTGTAAAGACGTGTACACACTTTAGTTAATGTCTTCTTCCCATGTCTTCCTGTCAAATACATGGATGAAGGAGCCTGAGATATTTACAGAAACTGGAGTTATAAAACACTACACACTGAACAACTGTGCTGTGTGTGAGTGGACCTGCCTGCATTTTTTCATTCAAGCACTGCGTACTATGATAAAGTTCCAGCAGCTACACTGACAACATTTCTCCATTCTACCAACAACTGGCAATACAGGTTTCTTACAATGTGCATTTAGATTTTGAAACTTGGCCAAGTGTATATATAATGTAATGTGATTTTATAGAGCCCACACTATGCAAAATCCACTTACTGGTCATTTTGGTACATTTCTTTGACTCTATGGTGCATGTAGACACACATCAAGGATGTTAAAAGTGCACTCCGTCCTTTTTTTTCCATATTTTCTGGTTTTGTAGAAACCACTCCCTAAATGGTCCATTTAAAGTTTGCACTAGGGACCAAATCTCTGCTCAGGATCCATCCATGCCCACGATGCCCTAGAGATATTGTGTGAAACTTTTTAAACCAAAACAAAACTGGTCACTTTGGAAATGCTCTGTTCTTGCACATTTTTAGACTGTGCTGCTCACTATAATCTACACAGCTTTTCAGCATGACATTCACCCGCTAACACATCATACATTACCGCTAAATTGAAAACTACGTCTTTGGAAAGTTTCTTTGCGCAGGGTAAAAGAGCCAGTGAGGAGACATAAGAAGAGTCTATGACTTAAAAAAAAAGAAAGCTGCATTTCACAGACAGTACCAGGCGTCCTACAGGATTTATTGCGACAGGTTGTTCCCACGGACCAAGCCCGCACTGCAGAATATGCAGCGACCAGCTCACTAATGAGGCAACAAAGCCTTCAAACCGCTTCACCACTTCATTTTTATCGGCAAAAATCTCATTTAGTTTGAAAACCCCTATATATTTATAAAAAAATACCAGTTTTCGTATCATTTTGTTGTATTTAATCTATTTAAAGTCATATTCATCTTTTGATGTCAAACCCAAATGTTGTCAGTCTACAGCAAAAATAGAAGGAACTTGCCACAGTGTTCCAATGCTTTTAGAGAGGAGTGTAAATCATCATAAAGAAATTAATTTGTGCTTCTCCTGTACTATATAGATTCAAATCACGATGTTAACTTTCTGGATACATCATAAACCAAACTAGTAAATCTTTGGGAGTCGTTTGATAACATTCACCCAAATTTTGTGTGCATGCTGTAAACACAATTATGGAGTTTTAAACAGTATCTATGTACTGCACTGCTTTCCACAGTATCTTGGACATATGTAATACCTGAGAGACACTCATGTACTGAGTGAAACGCCTCCAGTTACCTGAACACAATGATCTCCTCAGCTGTACTCTGCCTCCTCTTGTACTGCTGGAGACAGATATTACAGTAGTCTTGTCGTGGGTGCAGTCCTCTTGTGACAGCAGAACGCAGGTGTGCCAGGGACCAGTGGAGATCATGGTTTAACAGACAGGTGGTGGTTTCAAGTAAAGTCTAGAACATTAAACGAAGAAGAAGAAACGCCTTTATTTGTCATTTGTTACATGTTACAGATGAAATTGGTCCTCTGCATTTAACCCATCCCCCTGGGGGGAGCAGTGGGCAGCTACATACAGTGCCCGGGGAGCTAGCATAGAGTGTCTCGCTCAAGGACACACCTTCTGTATTTCAGGTCAATGATTTACTCATTGAGCCACCAGGCCGCCTCAGACAGCAGTACTAAACACTGAGGAGTATTCGTAATTACAAATCTATTCACAAACAAAACTAAACAACTTTGCGTACTGACAGAATAATTAGTTCTCACAAGACAAGACTCAATCAGAGAGTGACAGATGCAGCATTGTCCCATTTGATGTCCATTTAATACAGGTTTACATGTAATAACCAACTGCCTGCAAAGCACTCAAATAAAGTTGGGACAGAGACCTATCTACCACTGTGTTACATCACTTCTCCTGTTAATTACAGTGTCTAATTGTTTGTGAACTTCCTGGAAAAAGACTTATCCCAAAATGCTGTGACATTTGCTGGCTTTTACACATCTCACTAAAACAGTCCAGATGGTCTTTTTTTGTCTTTGGCATGGATCACCTGGCATCTGTTTACCCCAAAAATATGATGAAAAAGCTTGTTTTGAAAGCTTCCTAGTTTCAGTCCATCTGACATCTCGGCAGTATTTCTGCACAGACTTGATGTTTGGCTTCCTCCTTGCAAAGTAAGTCATTATGTTTTATAGTAAAAGTAGTTTATAGTAAAAGCTAATATCACTCACTCAATAGTGTAACAAGATGTCTCTATGATTCAGTTTTTTTTAACCAGTTTACTTGTTTTGAAACACTAGATAGGACACCTCTTAATTTAGTGCCATTGTAATTGGTATCCAGTGTAGGATTGGACTGATAATAAATGTTTTAAATACATGCATTATGTGAAAGAAAAGAAAGAAATCAACCTCAAATAAGATTTGTAAATGTAAAACTCCACCAACATTGGGTATTCATGCTGTTTTTGACCAAATATGTGTGAATTATTCACTGTGTCCATATTATTTTGCGGCAGAAGTTATTAAACAAGAACATTTTCATATTTAGGTACTTGTGCATCACAGGACATTGCATGCTCAGAGGCCTCTGGGCAGCCGCAATCCCTGCATAACAGAGTTTTTCCTTTTCCAGGGTTATTAATTCCAAGAGTTTACATACTTTTTTCACTCGCACTATGACATTTTTATAATTGTTGTCAATGAGACATGAATGATCAGAATTATTTTGGTGTTATTATTTTAGACACATCATACTTGTTAAAATTCTTGACTTTGATAAAGATCCGATCACATTTTATGACAAATTAATGAAGAAAACCAAACAAAACATACTTTTTCTTGCCACTGTATATATATATATATATATATATATATATATATATATATATATATATATATATATATATATATATATATTATTATTAACTTCAAATCTTCAAGACAACAATGTAACAGGGTGGATCATCTAACAGCTATTTATCTCTTATTATATATATCTCCTGAGCCAACTTTGTCCACTGTTGACAGTCTCATAATGTAGTATACACTCAGTGTTTAGATTAGATGCACACACACAGTTTTACCTGTTCATAGTTAAAAGTGTCCAGCATCCCCAGAATGAGGCTTTGGATCTCAGCCAGCTTTCCTTTCCCATATACTGGGTCCTGGGACACAGAAAACATCCAGAAAGCAACACACGTCACAAATAAAAAGTACAGAAATAACATCCATTTGTCAAACACACATTAGAGACCTGTCTGACACATACTGTGAGTCTTTAATAGTATAAATAAATACATTCAGAAAGACTGCACAAAAGCCCCACACCTGCAATATTCGTTGGATGATAGCAGGCAGCGAAATAAAGCTGCTCATACAGTTGAGAATTTTCATCGTCAGCTCCTTCAGCACTGAGACAAACACAAAGATTATTATTATGCTCTTCATCAAGAGAATTGCCAGTAACACCAGACACCATTAGATGATGATCTGTGCAGTAAGTAAGTGTGTGTGTTTACTGTCAGAGGTGTGTTTGGGATTGGGCCCCTTCACTTGTTTCTGAGAATCCATCATGGTCTCCAGAAGTGGAAACCACAGAACCTGTGAGTAAAATAAAATCACAATGAATGGAAAGACCTTTGTCCCGTAACCGTGGACATACCAGTGTCCATGGTTATGTCAATGTGTGAGGACACACATTGACATGAAGCATTCCCTAGTCCCCTACTCGCGAAGGCCATGTTAATTGATTTTTAATTTATTACATGTACTGCCTTACGCTAACCCTAAGCATCACAACTGACCCTAAACATTACTCTAACCCTTTTAACCAAAACCTAATTCTAACCCTAACCCTAAAGCCTATCCTTAACACTTATCGCTCTTTTAGCACTCTTCTCAACTGACTAAAATGTCCTAACTTTCAAAAATACTGGTCCTCATGATGATACAAACACACATACAAATGCACACTACCTCTCTTTGCTGCAAATCGAGGTTCTGAGAGCTTCGGTGACACAGGGCAATGATGTTATTCAGTGAATCCTGCACTCGGGTCAGTGTCGACCTGTGGCCTCTCTCTTCATCCTCTCTTCTGTCTACTGCTTTAGGTCCTGTCTCACTCTCAGTAGCAAGGACGGACAGGTTTTCCTTCAGCGTCTGCACAGAATAGAAAATCCTTAATAACAGATTTATGTTACTCTTACTACATTTGAGTACTTCAGTTTTCATCCATGTGTACTTGTTACCTCTAACAAGACCATAAACGCTCCATGAACATCTCCCTTCTTCTCCAGCAAATAGGCTGTGGCCTCATTGTGGTGGTACTTCTGTGTTATCTACAGAGACAGATGTGGAGAGAAAGAAGTACATCAGGCTTGTGCTGCAGTGAAAAGGAAGACTCCCACATCTTACCATCTCCCCTTAAATACACTGTCATTAATATAAGCAGAAATATTATGACACTATTGTGATACAGCACTTGTTTCCTTTGCATCTTTCAGACATTTTGTTGGTTAGTTTTCTTTACTTTCTCTAAAGTACTAATTAATCATTTTATTTTTATTGATAAAGCTGCAGAGACCATAAAAAATATTTCCTGAAATGCTGCATTTAGGTACAATTTTGAGGTACTTTACTTGAATATTTCCTTTTATGTTACTTTTACTTCACTGCATTTGAGAGGAAAATAATGCAAATATTTAGGCAGACAGACTTATTTACTAGTTTTGCAGATGTAGTTTTTTTTAAGAAGATCTAATCAGTGGTGATGTGTTAGAAAACACGTCAGTTTTCAGAAAATAAAATGGTTCATATCAACTCCACCTTTACCAGCTTCTATTTGTTTCACATCTAATAACCACATGTTGTACCTACTGTAGAAAAAAACACATTCAATGACCATAATCAAAGTACATTAGATAAAGTACTTGTATGGCCTCCTCCAGTCTGTAGTGTTGAGAGGTCTGGAGGAAGCTCAGAAGCTGCTCAGGAGCAAACCGGCACAGTAGGTCCAGCAGAAGCTCGTAGAGGTCACGTTCCAGTAGGAGCATTGTCCCTGAATGATGACTATCCCTGAATAACAGAGCAGGACATAAACATGGAGCAGAGAGAACACATTTAGAAGAAACACAGGATTGAGTGTGCTTCATAGGTATAGCAGGGTCACAGCAGGATGTGCTGCATACCGTGGCTCCAGAAGGAAGCTGAGGAACTGGAAGAGTAGCTGGTCATCCTATAGAGAGAAAGAGGAGAGAGTTAGAGTTTTCAGAGAGCACTTCCAATATAGAGTGCATCCAGAAAGTATTTACAGCACAGCACCGACGCTCCCCATCTAACCATCAGAGGTTCTGCAAAGAACAACGGGAGAAACTGCCCAAAAAAAGCTGTGTCAAGCTTGTAGCATCATTCTCAAAAAGACTTGAGGCTGTAATTGGTGCTAATGGTGCTTCAACAAAGTATTGAGCTAAGGCTGTAAATACTTATATACATGTGATTTTGTTTTTTTTGTTTTTTGTTTTTTTTTAATTTAGAAATATTTCAAACAAATTATTTTATGTTGTCATTAGGGGGTATTGTTTGTAGAATGTTGAGGAAAAAAATTAATTTGAACAATTTTGGAATAAGGCAGTAACATTACAAAATGTGGAAAAAGTTAAGTGCTGTAAATACTTTCTGGATGCACTGTACATATCAGTCCAAGTTGCGGATATTAGATTCGTACTTGTACTCCAGTATTATGCATGCTTGTACTAAGTACCATACGCAATACTGTCCATATTACTGCATATATTCAAAATACTTATGCTTATAAGTAGTACCACAATTCAATCTGCCCTAAAATCAGACATGCTAGTTGCCTCTATGATAAAACATTTTTCATTAACTGTAATAAATGTCACTTAATAAAACAGCTTCACCAATGAGTATGTACTGGTAATGATAGTCTGACCTGATTATATGGTATTTATGGCAATACCCACTGCTATTAATCTAAGAACAGTCATATCATATTAATGATATTCATAATATTTTTTATAGCCTTGCCTATTAACAAGGCTGCACCTTCATTCCAGTTGACCTTTGATATGTGTATAATATTCTGAACATCCTCACCTGCACTAGCAAGTCTTTTTTGATTTCACACAATGGGCTCAACATTTAGAGAAAAATCCATTCCAGGTAGTGCACATCCCTGCCTAATTCCCTGCTTAATAGAAAAAGAAGCCTTTAAACCACCACCACCACACTTTTCAATCTCCCTATAGAACAGAGATTCCCAACGCCCAATCTACTGCCCTGCTTGTTTTCCAGTTATCCCTGCCCTATCCACTGTTGATTACCTGGATCAGGTGTGTTCAGTCAATCAGAAGCTGGAAGATACCATCTCAGGGAAGGTGGAGTGGGTAAAGGGGAAGCAAATTATTATCTTCCAAACTTGGTTTTTGGATAGGCTGAACCCACCTGATCCACCTAATAAGAAGTAAAACCGTGACATGTGATGCCACACATCACCTAATTCAGGTGCCTTAATCAGGATTTTAGTTCTAGTTCAAGTAAGTATTCACTAATACTGGTTTACTGTAAGTTTCTGGAGTTTTGGTTTCCTTGACTTAGATATTCTTCTTGCCTTGTACCTCACTTTTACGTCGCTTTGGATAAAAGTTTCTGTCAAATGACTAAATGTAAATTTAATGTAAATGGAACAGTTGGTAGCTGGTGGTATGAGCATGTACTAAAAATAACTACAGAAGTTATTTAGATCTTACCTGAAGCTCCGAGATGATCTGCTGCACCTCTTCAGTGAAGTGAAACACCACTAGGTCAGCTGACTTGCTGGGGTCAAGAGTCACCAGCTCCTGTGAACATATGTTGGAGAACTTGTATGCTACCCCAGTAGATTCTGACTCAAATTCCTCCTGGATCCTGTACAGGCTTATCAATTACATACAGTATCCCCTCAAGATCCTCAAGGAGTAGCTCAAAGACATGGCTAGGGACAATGTCCTCTTTCCTACCTCATTTATTTTGCAACCACTTTGATTCGGTCAGCACCAGAAATTACTGGATATCCATGTGCCATGTGTGTCAATTAATTTTTTTCCCTGACTGTGTATATATATATATATATATATATATATATATATATATATATATATACACAGTCAGGGAAAAAAATTAATTGAACCCCAGCTGATTTTGTAAGTTTATCCACTAACAAAGAAATGATCTATAATTTCAATGGTATGTTTATTTGAACAGTGAGAGACACAACAAAAACAATAATAATAAAAAAACAAATCCAGAAAAACGATCCTTTGTTGCCTTGGCAGTGTGTTTTGGATCATTGTCATACTGGAATACCCAACCACGACCCATTTTTAATGCCCTGACTGAGGGAAGGAGGTTCTCACCCAACATCTCCCGGTACATGGCCCAATTGTCCTGTCCACTTGGCAGAAAAACACCCCCAAAGCATAATGTTTCCACCTCCATATTTGACGGTGGGGACGGTGTTTTTAATCATTGAAACTCCAGGATGTGAGACCTTGCATGGAGCTCCAGACCGAGGGAAATTGGCAGTTTTATTTATGTTTCTTCCATTTGCGAATAATCGCATCAACCGTTGCTACCTTCTTACCCAGCTGCTTGGTGATGGTCTTGTATTCTATTCCAGTCTTGTGTAGGTCTACAACCTTGTCCCTGACATCCTTGGAAAGCCATGGTGAAGAGTTTGGAATCTGGATTGATTGATTGCTTCTGTGGACAGGTCTCTTTTATAGAGGTAACGAGCTGAGAGGGCTCCCAGTGTCAGCTCGGTACCTGTATAAGATACACCTGGGATCCAGAGATCTTGCTGACTGATAGGGGATCAAATACTTCATTCATGAAAATGCAAATTAATTTCTAACTTTTTTTAAAATGCATCTTTCTGGATTCTTTTGTTTTGTTGTGTCTCTCACTGTTCAAATAAACCTACCATTGAAATTATAGACTGATCATTTCTTGGTTAGTGGATAAACTTATAAAATCAGATGGGGTTCATATATTTTTTTCCTGACTGTATGTAGTGACCTGTATGTGTTGTAGTGCTTTGTTCTTGATCGACTGTTTCTCTTCAGGGCTATAGCCAGGCATGGAGAGCAGATTGTGGATATAGCTGAAGACCTCCACCTGTCACACACACACATGCACACACAAACACACACACACAGCCAATATATTAATATTATCCACGAGTATAATGGTTTCTTGGTTCGATAAACCTAAGGTGTCTGTTACCTCTCTGAGGGGGTCCCTCAGGTAGCAGTCAATGATCCTGTGATACAGGTGTTTCTTCTCATATAAAAATTCACAGATTTGGTAGCTGGAGGGTGAAACGAAATGTAGTTAAATGTAGTCATTTACTAACTTATATACCATAAGTTACAGTTAGAACTTCTCACAGGGGGTTCAACTAACCAATGTCCACAACATAGAGCAAAGATGTGAACTCATACACCCTAAAAGTACTAAGAAATATATAAAAATAATGATATGATATTAAATAATAATATTAAATTACTTAATAATAAATAGATCTATTATATGATAGATTTTACAATTACTCAACACAATAATTCAAAGAAAATGTATTTGGTTCTGGTCTTTGATCAGCTACTCACAACTTTGCCTTCTCTGCCAAAGCCAGCAACTTTTCTTCATTAAACTCGACCACGCCCCCGACCTGCAGCAGCTCCAGCAGAACCTACAAACCAGTCACAGCACAGACAATGACATCATCTAGCGAATGACAGACTGCACCAAGAAGATAATGGTACAGTCCTGAATTCAATCCTCCTTCATGAAGGTGATGTTGTTTAGTTAGCTTTGGTGAGGTGCTGATTCAACTGTATGATCCTTTTGGAGACACTGATTTCTGCTGAGGTTGTACTGCTATGTGTACACTTCACCAACCTGCTGCCTCTCAGTGTGACGGGAGTCATCATCTGGACAACACAGGAACTCCAGAACCTGTAAAGATAATGAGGTGAAGGATATACTGATGAAACTGAGCAGTGCATAAGTATGTTGTCTACAGGAATTTTAACTGATGGTTATATTAGTTTGGGTAAGTTAGTAATCCAGCAGCAGTAAGGTACAAGACGAACAAAAAATCTAAGCAGAGGAGAAAAACAAGTAAAGTGCTCTGGGAAGAGCTGTTTCTGTTTCATGCGGTGTATGTGCAAGATTCTTTTTTTAAGATTTAAGTGCAGAAAAAGTTGTGGAATGGTTCTGTTTTCAGCAGATTTTTGTGAGTGAGGCTGCTCTTTATTCTAATTTATATTTTATAAGGTGTTTTTGTAGCTTTAAACGGCTTTTCCTGTCCTCCTGTCCCAACTTTAATGAAATGTGTTGCTGTATTTAATTAAAAATCAGCAGATTTAGCTTTTGTGAGCCCATACAAATATGATGCCTCTCTATAACAGCAGCCAGAAGTCAGCTATTCTAATGAATTATCTGACTGTTAATAACATATTTGGGGGATCTGATTACCTGATCAAAGAGCTTTCTGTTCACAAAGAGCGTGTTATCTGGCTTGGCCAACTGTCGCGCTAAAAAGGTGAAGAGTCCTCCCACCTGGGAAGGAGTAAAGTCTGGATTGTCCACCATCACCTAGGTAACCAGAAAGACACATTAATGATCAGAGCTGTAGAAAAACATCTAACAACAGTGAATGCCATCTTATTTGCCAATGGACTGATGCCAGTGTACAAAGATTGCCAATAAATCGGTGCATCCCCAAAGTTGTTTCTGTCCAACATAACCAGATGACAAGGTCACCCTGTTTTGACATGTAACCCTTGAGGTGAATGGTGGATAAAACGCAGTCTCAGTGTGTTGAGTAATACTATGATATCAGGGAGTTAAAAAAAAAAGACAAATAATGTGATGCTGCTGTTTTTGTTTAGATATACTCTCTGCTGGAAATGGATTTGAAGATAAAAAGCATATAAGATTACTGATCCTCTCTTCATGATGGTCTTCAGCAATCAATACTTCTGTGTGAGCGAAACATGTTATTGATTGTTGTGATCTTACCTGAAGTAAGATGTCCACTATCCTCTGCTGGTACTCAAGGGCCTGCTTGTCATTCTTAAAATCTTCAAATGTCTACAATGAAGTGAGAATCAATTAATAGATGACAGATAAAGCCATGAATGAATGTTACATGCAAGAACTGGAGACACATACAGTCGTTCAAGATGCTAAACATATATTTCCTAGCGTGTCAACAGTTCTAATGATATGAAGACATCTCACCATGGCAAGGACATTGAGAAACTCCCTGGTGTCAAAGTGGAGGAGAGTACGAATGAACGGGAAAACCTCCTCCTCCACTGATGACTCGGCTGAATGGAGATGGATCAGGAACTCAAACACCTGATATGCACACACACAAACATACACACACAAGTCAAGAAAAGAAGCATGAACAAGGTACACTTTTACATGCTGTTTAATAATGAACTACTGGCATAAATATTGATCTGCTCTGTTGGATCAGTGTTTCCCGTAATCAGAATCCTTAAAGACTAGACTTGTATGCCTCTGCTAACTTGGCTAAGGGGTAGCTGTGGCTCAATAGGTAGCGCAGTAGCAGTTATCTCCCAATCATAGGATTGGTGGTTCGATTCCCGGCTGCCACGTCACATCCCAAAGTGTCCTTGGGATGATACCCCCCGGTGAGTCAGGTCAGCTGAAAGCAGCTCTGCCATCGGTGTGTGTGTGCTTGTGTGTGTGAATGGGTGAATGAGATGCAGTGTTGAATACCAGCTAGGTAGAAAAGCGCTATATAAGTGCAGACTATTTAGCATTTATAACCTGTTCCTGACATACAGCTTTGGGATGAACGTGTGCATACAGTATAAACACCGCTGTCCACGAGAATGTATGTGATGTTTTAATGACAAGACTAAAAATATGAGTATTAGTGGCTGATAATAAGTCAGTGTTCCAGACTTTATGGGGGCACTGGCACTATATATATTTGTAAGAGAACATAGTCTGACAGTGGAGCATGATGTTCAAATAAACAATATCTACATACCTGGTTCTTGACTTGAACTACAAGGTCTTCTGGAATATCTCCTAGTGGATATGCCCTTCCTGCAAGGCAACAGCTATATACACACACAACATGCACAAACACACACACACATGCACACACACAAATTATCATTTATATATTGCATTAACAAAGTTTAAAATTCAGGTTACATTCTTTGTGTATAATGTTTATGTCATAATAATTATACTGTGACCTCTACCAGCTGAGTGCACTAATGATCAAAAGAATCAGTCAGTGAACCTTACCTGATGTACACAAGAAGTTTGTTTCCCATCACCACTTCCTTATCTAAAAACCAGAAGAGTTATAAATTTGAAAAAAATGTGTTTTAAATGTTAAAACGTTTTTCCAAGTTTCTGTACTGCATGAAGGGAATGCCAGCCTTACCTGTAAGGTTCCTCCCCTCCCTAAGTGGTGGTCCAATCACTGCAAAGAGTTTCTGAAAAATACAAATAAGACAAAACAGAGGGGTGGGTAGTCAATTAGTCAGGTACTGCTCGGCATGTGATAGCTGATCAAAAGGATGTATATAGAAATATTTAGAAATATATTAACCGACATGAATTAAGAAATACAATTTATTAATTTCCATTAATATAAAAATAATTTTACTGACTATGATTCATTTTGAAGTATGTGTATTAATTTAAACAAAATTAGAAATATAATATATCGTATGTATGTGTATTAATTTAAAAATATATTTATTTTAATTTAGAAATAGGATCTATGGATTTCTGTTAAGTTAGAAAACTCACCTCCATAGGTGTGATGTAATCATTCATGCCGCTGTTGAAAACATAGATCATTGCATCATAGAGTTGATTCTCCCAACACACTTGAACTACCTATAAACACACAAAGACACAGAGGACCGTAAATAGATATGATAAACCCAAACATGTCTGTTTTCTAGCAAGTCCACAATAGCTTTTTTTGATGCTGCTGAACAGTGTGGATGATATTATTACACTCCTTACTTCAACCACACCCACACACACACCTGCTGTATGTCCAGGCTGGTCACATCCAGGTGGACTATGCATCTTTCCAGGCTGTCCATCATACCATTGCCATGGTAATGGGCCAGAAGGTCTCTCATGATAGGTGTGGTAAGGTGACCAAGGCGGTCCACAACAATGTACGACTCCAAGGACTCGAGGAAGACACCCTTAGCAACCATGTTCTCCACCAGCCGAGCATACAGCTGGTTGAACAGCACGTCGCTGCCCACACAGATACACACAGAGAAAAAAAGAAGAACACACACATGAAGCATTTAATCTGTGTGGGTGTGCTAACATTAAGCTATGAATGTACGGAATGATCAGAAAGGGGAAATAAGTTAAAAAAGCACTGTGTGGAGCAGGTCACTGACAATAAGTGTGTGAACTGGGAAACTGGACTATTCTGTTACTATCTTGATAAACTCTTTGTCACACCAGAAACAAACACAACCATTTATTCATCCTGGTGTGTGTGAAACCATTGACTTGTTAAAAAAGCCCATTAAGTACACTACGGTATTTAGACATACTTACGCCCTCTGTAGCAGCAGGCAGTAATCCACCAGCACTGGAACCACATCCTGAACATCGACACAGAGAAAAATAGAGACAGATTTCTAAAATTCTTGAATGAACCATGTCAACTGACTACAAAAAACACGCAGCATTCATACATACATACTCACAACTACAGGTACAATCCAAATGTACTGTCGGCCTGTTATCAGAGGAAGTAACTAAGCAGATTTACTGAAGTACTGTACTGGTACTACGGCTCTCTTTGTGTCTATCCACAGCTTCTCTATTGGGTTGAGGTCTGAGCTCTGACTGGGTTTGACGCAGCTCTCAGTCATAATGCTTCCTCCACCATACTTCACCTGTGATGATGTTTTCATGTTGGTTCATGGTTCCCTTTTTACACCATACTTGGTGCTGCAAACAATTCAACCTTAGTTTCATAAGTTCACATAGGGTTTTCCAAGCATTGTGAAGAGTCAAGCTGGTCTTTGGTAAACATCGGGTGCAGTCTTTTTAAGTGAAATGTGCCACATGCTGTGTGACCATTCCTGTCAGTACAGTACAGTGTTGTTTAAAGATCTATCATTAGGCTCTTTACAGGAAGTCAGACAACTCAGAAGTCTATGGGGCCCTCTGACAGATGACAAATAAAATGTAATAAAAACAGTTATTACACTACTGAATGTCATATCAAGTTTTACACTCACATCTGCACTTAAGACATTATAAAGATGGACAGGTTATGTTAAGCACTGGTCACCAAAACATGTAAAAATAGCAACTTGGCATTATAGCACTTTTATGAGATATAAAGTATTAATTACTGATATTTAATTTAGGGGTGTTGGTACTTGGTTTTTTGGACTTTGGACAGAGTTGTGCTTACTAGTTTGCAATAACTGCTTCCAGTTTTTTATGATATGTCAGATATGAGATTGATATCTGTTTTTTCAGCTCACCCTCACAGAGTCAGAAAATCCCAAATATTGAGCTATTTAATAAAAAAATGTTGATTATGATCACTCGATTTCTGCTGTCTGAGCTCAGCTGCTAATATTCTGTGATCGTGCTTACAGTAAGCTGAGGCAGGCTTGACACTGTACAGTGGGCTGTCTTACATGGAAGTGCTGCTCCATCACTTGGATCCTGCCTTGTTCTGGACATTTCTTTAAAGCATGCTCTGCAAACTGGAAAAGGATCTCCACCATCTGAACACACAGAGTTGTACCAGTCAACACAATGAAGTACTACACTGTCCAGGGTAGGTAGATTTAATACAGCAAGAGGTGGTTTTCTGTTCCTACCTTGTCAGCTACCACTCCCTTCCTTTTGACTGGATCTCCAAACAGACCTGAAATAAACACAAGTCACACATTAGTGTCACGCTGTCCATTAGCAACAATTAATCATATTCTGATTCATATATTATACATTTCATAAAACTGACACGAACTAATACTGTATTCAAAGTCCTAGTGATTTTTATATGAGCATTAATAAAGCATGTAAAAAATATTAAGTGACTAATCAAACTGCATGTTGTGTAAAACTGACTTTCTAAGTACAAGTTCAAATCATCAGATAAATACAATTTTTTTGAATATTTTTTCTAATTTACATTTAGTCATTTTACAATGCAATGTAATTTCTTTTATGCTTTTATCCTTTAAAAAAAATCTACCTATCTACCTTTTCACACATAACACCTGAAGTGCTATGGGCTGTTTTAGTCCTGCTTCTATTTTCCTTTCATATTTCCCAATTGGCCAAATCACCCATGATTATGGAGTCAGTATTTTTTGCTATGCTAATGATAGTTATACATTCTAGTAAATAGAGATTCTACTTTTCATAGGCTTTCTTTTAACTTACTGTTTTTATTTATTTTCTTTGATTTTTACAAGAGTATTTGTTGTCAAGTGTTGAGACACTTGCTGTGAGACTGGCCTTTAATAAATTTTGACTTGACCACAAACTCATTATTACAACAGCTACAATATGACTGTGATGAACAGGCTGCATTTAGTAACAGGCTGCTCGATGTGCGATGTGCATTTTACCCACCAACCACAGCCTTAGCAGTTCCCTCATGGAAGGACCAGGCCAAAGCTAAGGCCTCCACAAAATGCTCCTGCTTCAGCAGGTAGTCTATACGCTGTACACACAAAAGTGAAGAGTAAAGATTATATAGATAGATAATATAGATAGTAACATCAGGGGCAAAGAGAGCAACTACTTATCTACTTATGCGAACTACATGAAGTACAAAGAAACTCAAAAAATCCATCTATTCATTATTGATTTTGATTATTGATTGTAGTTAAAAACCAGTTGAATTTATTGCAATCAACATGTCACATATACAGGCATTAAAGATTTATAACAACATTTAAACCTTGAGCTATTAACACATGGTTAAGAAGAAAAGCAGTTAAATATCAACATCAATAAACATTGTACTTTTACTTCAACATCTTTATATGGCAGCTCAGTTTGTCCAGTTAATAATTAGGCACGTTTCTGGAGTAGGTTTATTTAAGACAGAGAACACAAAGCAGTGTTTTTTTTTTAAGATTTTTGAATGGCACACATGATCTGACCTTCTGTCATGTTTATACAAGTGTTTTTACAAAAAATGGCCACAGACTATCTGACTGTCATCACACTCAGATTACTTACTGTATATCCCTCGTACTATTCTGTGTTGATGTACAGATTTGTTGAATTCCATTGGTGTACATCTGGTTTATAAGTGTTTCTTAAACAAAGGTACAGCCATGCTCTGACGAGCATCCTGTAATCATTATGTAAGCATAATGTAACACTGATAAGGTATGACACTAACTGTAAACCATTCTTCCTAATGAGTGATCTGTGCTGCTGACCCAAGTCTTTACTCATACTGTGTGTACAGTATCCAAGTCATACATACCTCCCTCCAGTTCCTCAAAGTCATAATGTGAGCTGACTGCAAGACAAGACAACATCTCACTGTTAAATAAAACCCACCACCACGCTCGCACAAGAAACTTGACTTTCACATTGAATTTCAACCTGTGGTCTTCTCTGAAGAGGGATTAATTATGGATATGCAGCAGTGTATACAGACAACAAATGGAACATGTAGTACAACACAGTACCTTGGTGCCCAAATAGACAATCTGTCCTGCGTAGCTTGACACTGACTGGTAGCAGGCCTTTTCTCCCACTAAAGCCTGGAACATAGACATGCTATTAGACACATGCAAATGACCAGTCAAAGTTTACTGCATTTAAAGGCCATCACTAATGAAGCTTCAAAAAACAGAATGTAAGCCAAGAACTTGGATACTATCTCTAAGGTGTCATCCTAAGCTGCAGCCCTACACTGCTACTAATTACTCAGATCGCAACGTTAGTTATTTATGTATAAGTGTCTAAATTGCTTAATTAAGCTCTATTTTTGAACTAACAAATGTGAAGTTTGTCCTCTGATCCTGTCCCCCATCAGCTAATCCCTCACCAGAGCCTGGGAGACATTCCCTCCTGTGGCCAGCGATTTAAAATGTCGACTGTTATAGACCAGTTGCACCTGCTCCAACTCCAGAGTCTCCAAAATCTCTTGACTGGGCCGGTCCACAACCTGCAGTTTTTCATGGCTGTCTACCAGGACCAGCGTACGACTGTTGATCCACTGCTTAGACAAAGAGATGCGAGCAGGTTACAACATACTTTGCACTAAAAGATACATGTTTGACGCAAACATAAGGGTTGAGGGTTTTAATTACACAAAACTTTACCTGGCAAACTCAATTAAATGTTGGACCAGACACATAACATGTACCTAACTGTCCATGCTGCTGCAAATTCAGCCAGTTCATATGTACATGGGCACAACCTCTGCTTCACACATAAAATCTGCCTCAATATTAAGACAACTCTTCCAATTCTCAGCTGGAAGAATCACTGTCTTGAGTTAGGTACTTACGCTCAGGCTGATGATGTCACAGCTGAGGTGGAGTTGTCTTTGTTTAATGACATGGATGGTGCCTGTCTCCTCCTTCTTTACCTGAACAATGAGTAATACAGGAGAAAACTTAAAACATTAAACACTACTGTTTCCACTAAACACTTAAATGAAATATTACATTACAAAGCTATACTGCTACACTGACACGGGCATATGTATAGTCACAACACTAAAGGATTGCATGTAGCTGAAGGAAGAGAAAAATGTAATATGCATATTCGCAATGATGGCCATCATTCTACTTTCCCTATCCTCAGTCTTTTGTCATGAACATGCACACTTGTAAAAATCTTATTAGAAACACATATCAATGGCTATCATTGTTCATTAAAAGAAATCTATCTAATTCCTAGCCTTCAACCCCCCATTACCATAACATGGTTTCCCACATACCAGCAGGAAGTGAACTGTATCTCCTTTGCAAAAAGCCAGGATTGGGTTGACTGTCTTCTGAACAGGAACAAACTGCCAGGCCAGCTGAGGAACACTAGAGGGATCAGACTAGTGAAAGATAACACATGACATTAGTAATTCGTCTTAAAGCACTGTTTTAATTGCTCATTGTCGTGACTGTGAAGATTCAGTAGAAGTCATCCAGGTCAATTGATGTTCGATATGAACTGGACTTGTTTTAAGTTGTTGCTGTTGTGCTTTTACATGGTAATACTGTAAT
The DNA here is from genome assembly GCF_900324465.2 of Anabas testudineus. NCBI lineage: Eukaryota > Metazoa > Chordata > Actinopteri > Anabantiformes > Anabantidae > Anabas > Anabas testudineus. Next base: position 305,977 of record NC_046624.1, read on the forward strand.
TGTGTAGTTGGACTCAGTTTGGGCCCAAAGGATCAGCATAAAGAAATACAGACCTTGCTGTAAGGGAAAGTCATCCAGACTTTCAGGGAGGGCTTTAGTCCAATGACCAGAATCTGGTGAAAGAAACCCAAAAAGTTAAATACGCACAATTGGGTAAATAAGCAGAGAATGGAGGAAAAACACAATGAACTGAACTGTGTTTGTGTACCTTAGTGAGAGAGGCCATAGCCAGCAGGGAGTAGTGTGTGATGGGATGGTCTCTCAAGTCTGGAGGAGCACGCAGCGGTTCAATACAGCACACCTCCCCTTTAGAACCACTGAAGAGACACCGGGAGTCACAGGATCGCATACCCATCACCCTCCTGGAAAACAGAGAAAAACACAACACTGACAGAGATACTGAGGGTAACCCATGCAAATGAAAAGCTGGCGGAGGAAAAACTGATGCACACCAGGATCATACCCCTTCCCAGGGTTATGAAAGTCAAACTCACTAACTAGTGAGTTTGACTTTCACATGACAGCTGTCATCATAAGAATGCTCAGAAAATTCAATTGTAGGAAAAACTAAAATTGATAACTAAATCCAACAAAAATCCACAAATGAGTAAAATTTAAACTGCAGTTTAACATTTACAATAGCTGCCAAAATGAAACATTACAGTTTTTCTTCTTTCATTTTGAAGGTTAAATAGTTGAATCATTTTCATCGAGAATTACACTGGCCAGCACACACTTTGCAGGTGGCATATGACATATAAGATTCACAAGCGCTGCTGCCCTCTTCGGGGTCCGAGTTCATTAAAGATGGACTGAGGTAAACCTATGTTGAACAGTTCCTTGTGGTGACATTTCACATCAACTGCTTAATGGGTGATGGACCAAGAGTTTAAACGACTTATTAAAAACAAACTAATTTTAGCTACCTGAAAGCCAGCTCAAAAACGGATCCTCCACTGTCATTGCACACTGCAAGGGTTGGGTCATCTGTGAACTAGAGACACAAAAATCCTTTATAACTGCTTTATTTTTTTAAAGAAGTTTCTTTGCTGTCCTAAAGACAGGTAACTCAGAGGATGACTGTGCATGTACCTTTACATGCAGTATAGCTGTTCCTGGAGGGTGGGCATCAGTGATGGTTCTCAGAAGTTTCCCATTGGCTAAATCCCACATCGTAATCTAATCAAGCAGATAGAAACACATATGGCATGAGTAAGGCTGTTCAGGATTTGAAGCTGAATCTTTACTATCTTTACTAATAGATATATAAAATTCCCCACTCGCTCCTTCCTTCGAGCACTCTTATTCCTTCAAGCTCGGGTCCTCTACCAGAGGCCTGGGAGATTGAGGGTCCTGCGCAGTATCTTAGCTGTTCCTAGGATTGCACTCTTCTGGACAGAGATCTCAGATGTTGTTCCTGGGATCTGCTGGAGCCACTCTCCCAGTTTGGGAGTTACAGCCCCCAGTGTTCCTATCACCACGGGTACCACTTGCGCTTTCACCTTCCACATCTTTTCTATCTCTTCTTTCAGCCCTTGGTACTTCTCGATGTTCTCGTGCTCCTTCTTCCTGATGTTGCTATTACTTGGGATTGCTACATCTATCACTACAGCCTTGTTTTCCTGTTTGTCCACCACTACTATGTCGTGTTGGTTGGCCTTCAACAGTTTCTCGGTCTGTATCTGAAAGTCCCACAGGATCTTAGCTCTGTCATTCTCAACCACCTTTGGAGGTGCGTCCCATTTTGACTTTGGGACTTCCAGCCTGTACTCGGCACAGATGTTCCTGTACACTATGTGTAACCACTTGGTCATGTATGCCCTGCCTGCTAGCATCTGGCATCCCGCTGTTATGTGCTGGATTGTTTCAGGGGTATCTTTGAACAGCTTGCACAAGCCTGGTGCCTGAGGTATTGACTAAGCACACCATCAGTTGGGGCCATCTTCCTGATGAACTAGTCTCCATTAATATATATATATATATATATACACATATATATACATATATATATACATATATACATATACATTCCCTCCAGGTGTTTCTGAACGTTTGACCACCAACTCTTGAACGTTTGTGCCAAATTTAAAAAAGTTCTCCCTTCAATTCTCATTCATGAGAAATTGTCTTCACACTGGAGGCATTATTTATGTGAATAAACTTCCTCAGCTGCACCGCTCTCACCACATACAGTACTGTGTAAAAGTCTTAGGCACCATTTGCTTTGTTGCTTTGTTGCTTTTATGAACGATGACCACAATTTCTTTCTTTTTTTAAGCTTAGAAATACGAAAAGTAGTTTCTTGGCTTCTCTCCTTCCATAAAAAATAAATATTTTTGGTCAACCTTTTTCAGGCTGCAGAAGGACCAACCATCCACATGAAGCTGCCAGATGCTGAACCATGTCCTTGTTGGACTTCTGATCTCTCATAGAAGATTCTCTGGGAAACATCTCATCAGATCTTCCACTTCTGTTTTTGTCCTTGACCTCTCCAGATTCCTTTACAGGAATCTGTAAATTTAATATTTAATATTTGTCACTTTAGCCAACATATGCTGTTTATTCTGATATTTTTGTGTTTTTTATCACTGTGAACATATTTCCTATGTACACTAGCTGTATTCTAATCAAGTGACTACAATATAAATAGGTATATAGTTATAATAGCACTGGCAAACCACAGAAAAAATGAATGGTGCCTAAGACTTTTGCACAGTACTGTATGTTTTAGAGCAGAATCCAAAATCTGTGTATTCAAACCATCTGTAGAAATGCTAATGAACTTTTTACATCTCAATTCAGCACCTAGTCAGTAAGTCAGTGGTTGTATGTAACTGTGCATAAGTATAGATGGTACCTGTCCTTTGGCAAACCCACAGAGAAGTCGTGAGCAATCGTGGTTGATGCTGAGGGCAGAGACGGCTCCAAACTCTGCCCCAGTCGTCTTGGTTCCCAAACACAGTCGCAGAGCCTGATTGGTATCTTAAGAAGAAAAGGAACATGTAATGCATTAAACAGGTGTACAGCAACAATTGTATCCGTAGTTCTTAACTCAAAAGGGTAACAAAAAAAAAATCAAAAAGCACATCAGTAGCTAAGCACAACACAAAGGCAGAAAAAAAGATGAGTGCAAGAGCAAATCATACAACTGAGCATGCTCCAAAGTAGCCCAGCCAAACAAACAGACATGAGCCAGTCACGTTGGACACAAGATGAACAACATTAATAATGAAGGACCCATCCCACAGAAGTGTTCATACCTTTTCCTGCACAGGCATCATTATGTCAGCATTATAAAGAGACATGGGTCAGCTTTGCTTATAGCTCACCCCCCTCACACATGAAAACAGTGATTGTATATCTGCTTAAGTATTGAGAGAACCATTAACTGCAGTCACTGAGCTGGTACTGACAACTTCTGAATCTTACTTTAAATGTTGTAGCAGCTTATCTACAAAAAAATATATATACATTTTTAGATTTAGAAGATTTAGGCTCTGATTCACTCTTGGCTTCAGATCAAACACCTATTATTGATACTGGACGTGCTACTGATATGATGGCTGCTAGTTCCTCTCTTACAAAGACATTGAACAGGCTGTTTTCAACTGTATCAGATGCCTACATTTGCATTCTGACGACTTTGAATTGCAGATGTGTGAATTTTGCTAAAATGGCATTATAGTCAAGTGATTTTAGACTGACATCACTAATGTCTTATTGGATATCCAAAATGGAATCTTGAATGATGGAGTCCTGTCCACCTATTTGATGTTAAATTGGACTGTCATAGTAGTTACATCTCTGGGGAAGTGAACATCTGGCACTGTGTAGACACTGACCCTTCCATACCTACAGCTTATATTTGACGCAGAAGCATACATTGGCCTTAATATCATTACAACTGTTGCTAAAACTCTACCTACGAATGCCAGTGTGATTTTTTTGCTGGCTATGTCCTACCACAGGTATTTCTGCTGTTGCTCCTTTTGCTTTTACTCTTTCTACCTTAACGGTTACTATACTGCCTCTGTAACTACTACTCACTGCTACTAACACCTATAATAAATACAATTTAACTTTTTCTCTTTGTTTGGTGATTGAAAACTAGATTTATTATTTTGTAGATGACTAAATTTAAAACAACCTTGCAAATGCTGCAGATAATTTATAGATATACTATATGATACACCACTGTTTGTGCTGCTGTGATAATATATTTATAATGGATTTGAATTTGTGAACAGTGCTGCTGATATATTCAGAACCTGACTGCATTTTTTTGTGACTCAGTAAAGTAATAAACTAATGTAACACTGCACCGCTTTGTATCATAACCTGTTGAACATGGCAAACCTGATGTCCCGCCCTAGACAAATAATACATACCCAATTAGAGAAGTTCAAACACAAAAAAGGCCCAAACAAAAGCATACACTGACGTAATCAGTGTAACCCAGTAGTGTCACTGTGATAAGGTGGCAGCGAGGTCCAGATACGGGGGCGAGCAGGGCGCTGATACCGGACAGGAGATAAAGAGGGTGGTAACTGGTGCCTACAGGTCTCGATCACCTGAGTCAATAAAACCACATCCTGCCAAACCAGCTCACATTGATTTGGTTCTTTAACTCTGTAGATCAGCAAAAGGTAAGAGCTACTAAGCTGCTATATTCACATAATTTCACTTTTGTAAAGTAGGCATTCAAGGTCCTACCATGTTTACTAATGAGAGCTGATGTAGCTGATGTTTCAAGTTTCATGTTTGGTTTTATATTAGTTGTATGGAACCTTTCGACTGTATTTGGCAGTTTATTGGTCATTTTGTCTTCTATTTCTCGATTTAGCCAAAGTCATGCAAGTGTGGTCAAAGAGTCAGTCATCGAATGTTATTTTAGTTTCTGATTTAGTTAGTTTATTTGCTATTTTTGTGGATCTTCATTTAACTTCTGCCATAAGTAGTTCCTGAACCCCCTCCGCTCCCAAATAATACATTAATATATTTAAGATTCTACTGAAAAAAACTGAAAAGGAAGCAATTGAGCTCAAAACAACACGACCAAATGAACAAAACTATTAATAAGATCAATACATCACCATGTAGTGCATTATATAATCACAATTAAGGTTAAAAAGTGCACCCAAATATATACAGTGGCAAGACATTTTTATGGAATTTCATGATTTTCTGCATTAATTTTTCATAAAATGTGATCTGATATCCATCTAAGTTGAGAGTATTAACAAATATAAAGTGCCCTTTGGATAATGAACTCAAAAGCCAATTGGAGTCAAGTGTTAGCATAAAAACCATAAATACAAAAAAAAAATAGTTTGGAGGTGTGGGCTAGAGCTACTTAAACTGACAAACACACTTAAACTTTTTGAGTTTACTTCACACAAGGAGACGCCTATGTGAGCCACGCCTAATCAAAAGTAGCTTTCAGAGGATCTACGGTCAAGAATTGTTGATTTACATAAAGCTGGAAAGGATTACAAAGTGATGTGAGCAATTCACTGATCTACAGTTATGCAAACAATCTACAAATGGAAGCATTTTGGGACTGTGGCTACACTACCAAGAAGTGGGCAGCCAGTCAAAATGTCTCAGTAAAGACATATATGATCCAAACATTTTTTGTGTTATTATATTAGGCACATTATATGTGTTAATCCTCATATACGCATATACATACATATACATACATATAATACAATAAATACATCAATAAAGCTACATTTACACACATCATCAGCACTGACATTTCCAAGTGACACCTGAATTAGGAATTTTAAGATGTTGACAAACCACATGCAGATAAAGGAGCGATGGCTTTATCTATTCACAACCAGACATGGAACTCTTGAGAAAAGTGTGAGCTAGTAACACAAACCTCAGCTATAGTGGTGGTTACATGAGTAGAGAACACCTAGTGTGATCAGAGAATGTTTGTGTTAAAAAGAGAAAAGGAGAGAGCAGGAAAGTAGTGAGAACTGGTGATGCTCTGAATAAGTGATGTGTAAAATAATCACCACCATCATTAATGTTGTTGCAGATTTATAAGAAACACTGGTTTAATAGGCAGCCTTTCTGTCTAAATAAGAGCCCACTGAAACTTGCTATTTATATTTTTTCTCTATGGTCCTTCCTCAATGACCTACTTCCTATGCAGAGCAACTCGGGAGATCAGACTTTAGTTATGGTCACCAAACCAGAAATGCAACATTGTATATTAATCAGCAAAGCATGGATCACTGGGCCTGACTAGTGATCTACTACTAGCTGCTTTGCTTCAGAGATGCTGAATTCAGTTAATGATTCTGTCTTGTCTCCAGTTCACAGCCAGTCTCTTCCTCCGGCTCTCTACACCTCATCCACAATGGTTCACCGCAAGTGCTGTGTTGAGATTAACAACAACTCTGGCAGCCTCACTCTGGTCAACCCAAGGTTATACTTGTGTACTTGTCTTTTCACTGAAGGTAGCGAGGGTAAATATTGTATTTAACCTGGCTTAGGCAAGTAGTATTTTGTTACTACAAAGACAATAATGCAAATGTGGAAGGACAGGAACATGCTGTAGAGTTGCTGCAAAGCTGAAAGAATTGTATTTTTATGACTTCTAGTCAAAGATTTACCTCAGAGAATAGTATTAATTAATAAACAATCAAATGTGAATTGAAGCATGGACTCCCAACTGTTCCCATATCTCATACTGCAAAAGCACTGTGCCTCTGTGGCCACCGTGCACAAAGCCAGTTCCATACTGAAATGTCTTAATGGGCTGCACAGATCTCTAACCTCCTCCACAACCTTTAGAAAAAAATGGAATGCGAGCTAACTAAGATTCTTGTAGCTGAATGGTATGACCCTTTATCAATTCACAAGAAGGTCAGGGGAAAGATTCAGCTGTAGTGCGTTTTAATTTGTTAATTTGTCATTACTATTGTTTGGTTCAGAAAACTGGCCGTTTTTTTACTCCTTGTGTTTTTAAGGAGACTAACATAGATGTAAAATCTGTGATATGATTGAGACAAAAAATTCTGTAAGACCCGTCTTTATCATGTTTTGTCTCTTTGTCCAGGGTGTTCACTGAGAGCGGCCACTGTGAGGTCCCTCTGCCACCCCTGGTGGCTCCTTGTTCCACTGCCAGCGCACTCTTCAACAAGACCACCGGAGCTGCGACCGGAGCTGTTGGTGTCTTTACCTATGATCTGTTCAATGCCTCCCTGAACGACTACAGCCACATCATAGCTGTCATGTACTCCGTGCCCTACGACCGAAGCCTATACTCCAACTGGTACGCCGTGGGGATCTTTGCCAGAGGAAACAACTGTGACTACGATCTGTACGACATTATGTATAATGGGGCTGAAAATAATTTTGCAAGAGCAAAAGGAGACGGCTCCTGCATTTCATATGAGGGTGATTTTGCTATCATCAGTGCCTCCATGTCAGAATCAGGCGAAGCAGTCCTGAGAGTGGATGTCAATGATACTGGAATGTATTAAATCAAAGGAAGCAGTTTCATATTTCTGCTATAAGCCATGAGAGATGACCACAGCTCTTTTAATAAAATATTGTAACATAAACGTGATAACTAGGTAAAGTGTGGCTCGTTAATTGATACACTAATGAATAATAAAAAACAGGATCGTTGTGTGTCCATCTAATCACGTCCTCTTTGTATTTGTCCATCAACAGATACATTACAGTTTTCTTACAAACAGTGCTAATGCAGGTCTAATCTGCTGTAATTACTAAACTAATAGTAACTTAAAGAGATCTGGTTGATATGGGACTGTTCCTAGATATTTAGAGGGAATTTGTGTTATCATCATATTGTTACTATATAAATTTTATTAAACACACACACACACACACATATATAAATGTGTATAACTGAATTATTCTGATATTATCCCTGTTGTCTTTGACTCCTCTAAATGTGTCACAGTTTTCAAAACACAGTATTGTGTTTTTCCATTATACACTTATCTACAAAAAACATAAATAATAGTAAAGCAGCTTACAAAATATGTAGCTCTGCATCAAGAAAACATAGTCTGGCTTACAGCTTTATTTACTGTATAAAAATTACTATAATGTTAGTGTCAGTGTAAATCCGTTGTGGAAGGAAGGCCTAAGTAGAATTTAGGCTCCTCATCTTCAAGATACTACTGGGGTGGCTGTGGCTCAATAGGTAGAGCAGTTGACTGCCAATCGCAGGATTGGTGGTTTGATTCCCGGCTGCCACGTCACATGCCAAAGTGTCCTTGGGCAAGATACTGAACCCCTAGTTGCCCCTGGTGAGTCAGGTCAGCTGCATAGCAGCTCTGCCATCGGTGTGTGAATGTGTGTGTGCTTGTGTGTGTGAATGGGTGAATGAGATGCAGTGTAAAGCGCTTTGAGTACCAGCTAGGTAGAAAAGCGCTACATAGGTGCAGACCATTTACCATTTACATTAAACGTCACAAATGTATTTTTAATGCAAGGTGATAAGCAGCTAAAGCATTGAGTCACAAAATAAGCACCAGCCAAGAGTTTTAGTAAATAGGCTAGATTATTTTTTGTATTCTACACATAATTACACAGTTTTGCTATATGATATCCACCCATGATTTGTCCAACAAAATACACATTCTTTTGTCAGCTAGCATTAACCCCCTTTTTGTGCACAAAATGCATGTATATCCAAAATAAATGGTTGTCAATTTTTTAGTTGTAAAGGTTACAGAAATTAGCTTGGTGTCATTGCAAAGGAAACACCGAAGCTGATTATATATAATTTTTTTTTTGCATTTGATTGAAAAATTATCGGAGGAGGTTTGGTGTGGCGAAGTGTAGATCAAAATCCTTCCAAAATATGTCAAAAAAAGGGATATGTCCAGGCAGACACCAAAATTTTATTACATGCCTATAAAGAACACAATAAAAAAAGGCTTCTGGCTTTATAACCACATTAGTCCTGAAAAGGGAAAGTTGACAGTTTTAAGGGTTTTTCTCTTACATGGTTTTTTGGACTAAAGGCTTGGTACCATCTTAGTCTCTGAAATCTGTGCAGCACTTTAAGATTCAATAACTGTGGCCTTACAGACATCAGAAAGTTATAAATGACTGTGTTGCTGAGCATGTACTCTTGTTACATTTCTCATCCTGTAGATGTGTCTGTGTCTGGGTGTAACACCCCTCTGGGAGCCACTGCCACAGTGCTCTGCTCCTCATATCATGTTTTTTTAAATACTGTGGATATAACAGCCAGAAATTGAAAGGCTAAAATAAAGAATTTATTACAATTTAGGTCCTGCCTTTTAGAGAGGTTTGTAGTGTTCAGTTGATTTTAAAGTGCATTGCCCTCACCAAACACCATGTTAACTTAAACTCTGCTAGATATAGGCATATCTCCTACCTGTTGAACAAATATGGTTTCACCTGTGCCAGTTACCAGGTACACGCTTTGTCTATTTGAGAATGACTGGCCAAAACCCATATGACCATACACTAAACTATTCATGTATGTTCCTCACTGGCTGAAGTGTACGTGTTTGTATACAGTGCATCCAGAAAGTTTTCACAGCACCTAACTTTTTCCACATTTTGTTATGTTACAGCCTTATTCCAAAATGTATTAAATTATTTTCCTCAAAATTCTACAAAAAAATACTAGATAATGTCAAAGTGATAGTTTGGCAAATTTTATTAAAAACAAAAAATCACATGTACGTAAGTATTCACAACCTTTGCTCAATACTTTGTTGAACCAAATACAGCCTCAAGTCTTTTTGAGTATGATGCTACAAGCTTGGCACACCTATTTTTGGTTTCTCCTATTCTTCTTTGCAGTACCTCTTAAGGTCCATCAGGTGCTATGGAGTTCCACAGGGATCTGTGCTTGGACCGATTCTTTTCACGTTATATATGTCCCCTTTAGGCAATATTATTAGGAAACACTCTATAAATTTCCATTGTTATGCAGATGATACCCAGCTATATTTATCTATGAAACCAGGAGAAACTAATCAATTAGTCAAACTTCAGGAATGCTTAAAAGACATAAAGACCTGGATGTCCTCCAATTTCCTTCTCCTAAATCCGGACAAGACAGAGGTTATACTGTTTGGGCCTAAAAATCTCAGAGACACTATGTCTAAACACATTCTCACCATTGATGACTTAGTTCTGGCCTCAAGTAATACTGTAAGAAACCTCGGAGTTATCTTTGATCAGGATATCTCCTTCACTTCATACATCAAAGAAATCTCTAGAACTGCCTTTTTTCACCTAATAAACATTGCTAAAATTAGGAGCATCCTGTCCCAAAGTGATGCTGAAAAACTAGTCCATGCATTTGTTACTTCCAGACTGGACTATTGTAATTCCTTATTAATGGGATGTCCCAATAACTCATTAAAGAGCCTCCAGTTAATCCAAAATGCTGCAGCCAGAGTTCTGACTGGAATTAGCAAGAGAGATCATATTTCTCCAACGTTAGCTTCTCTCCATTGGCTCCCTGTTAAATCCAGAATTGAATTTAAAATTCTTCTCCAAACTTATAAATCCCTTAATAATCAGGCTCCATCTTATCTTAAAGACCTCATAGTTCCTTATCTTCCAAGCAGAACTCTCCGTTCTCAGACTGCAGGTTTACTTGTGGTTCCTAGAGTTTCCAAATGTAGAATGGGAGGCAGAGCCTTTAGCTACCAAGCCCCTCTCCTGTGGAACCAGCTCCCAGTTCAGGTTCGGGAGGCAGACACCGTCTCTACATTTAAGACTAGACTTAAAACTTTCCTTTTTTGTTAAGCTTATAGTTAGAGATGGATCAGGTGACTCTGAACCATCTCTTAGTTATGCTGATATAGGTTATTCTGCTGGGGGACCTCTACTGATAAACTGAGCTCCTCTCCTCTCTCCTTTCTCCTGTATCAATGCAAATGCCACCATTGCATGTCATTAACTTTGTGTCTTCTCTCTCTTTTAGTTGTGTTTCCTCCTCTCTGTCTCCCTCTCTCTGTACTTTTCTGCAGGTATCCTCGGCCTGGAGCTGTACATCTCCAGAATCCAGTTCATCTGCCCAATGTTCTTGCTGCTTGTTGTTGTCTTTATTGCCTGCTGTTCTTTTCTCTCTTCTCTTTCCACTCACCCCAACCGGTCGAGGCAGATGGCCGCCCACTATGAGCCTGGTTCTGCTGGAGGTTTCTTCCTCTAAAGGGAGTTTTTCCTCCTCAAGCCTAAAGCTTGCTCAAATGGGATTGTTGGGTTTTCTCTATAATTTTTTGTATAAATATTTTCTTTAAGGTCTTAAACCTTACACTGTAAAGTGCCTTGAGATAACTTCTGTTTTAAATTGGCGCTATACAAATAAAATTTAATTGAAAATTGAATTGAATTGAATTGAATTGAATTGAATTGAATTGAACTGAATTGAATTGAGGTTGGATGAGGAGCGCTGGTGCACAGCCATTTTCAGATCTCTCCAGAGATGTTTAATAGAGTTCAAGTCTGGGCTCTGGCTGGGCCACTCAAGGACATTCACAGAATTGTCCCGCAGCCACTCCCTTATTTTTAGTTGAGTGCTTAGGGTCGTTGTCCTGTTGAAAGATGAACCATCGCCCCCATCTGAGGTCCAGAGCGCTCTGGAACTGGTTTTTATCAAGGATGTCTCTGTACATTGTTGCTTCAATCTTTCCTCTGATCCTGACTAGTCTCCCTAATCCTGCCGCTAAAAACATACCCACAACATGATGCTGCCACCACAATGCTTCACTGTAGGGTTAGTATTGGGCAGGTGTTGAGCAGTGCCTGGGTTCCTACAGAAGTGACGCCTGACATTCAGAGTTTCTCATGGTCTCATGAGAGTCCTTCAGGTACATTTTGGCAAACTTCTACTGAGAATTGGTTTCCGTCTGGCCACTCTACCATACCGGCCTGATTGGTGGAGTGCTGTAGAGAATGTTCTTCTTCTGGAACATTCTCCTTTCTCCACAGAGAAACGCTGGAGAGTGACCATTGGGTTCTTGGTCACCTCCCTAACTAAGGCCTTTTTCTCCCTAATGCTCAGATTGGGTAATACTTATGCACATGTGTTTTTTTTTTTTATAAAATTACAAAAATTGCAAAAAAAAAAAAAAAAAAACATTTTCCATTTTGAAGTAAGTAAGTAAGTAAGTAAGTAAGGCATGTCATAAATACTACTACTAACACTCAAATATCCTTCTCAGCATAAAGGGGACTCACCAAAGATCAGAGCCAGACCATGAGATGTTCCCACAGCAATCAGACCCGACACTGTCTGAACATAAAAAATAAAGGTTATTGATTAGAGGAAGTTATGAAAAGCCAGAAACACAAGACCAGAAAACAACATCAAAAAATTTTATTATTGTCAGCTCTCTTTCTCTCCTGCCCCTTTCTTACTGTTTTCACTGTTGAGTACAGAATTCTGTAGAAATGCTGTGCTTGCTTTAAAAAAAATCTCCCAACTTTACTTTCTGTTCTAATGTGTGAAATGTAAAATCTTTTTTTATTACCGGCAGTTGATAACATAATCATATCCTTCTTAATTAAAACTGTATAGAATCAACTAATATTTTTATTAACATTTACTATCTAACATCTTTGGCATTTCCAAAAAGAATTATAACCTAGTAAATTACAGCTCTTTAATTACTAAATAATTACTTAGTAATTGTTTCACAGTTTAAATGAAATAACTGCAATATTACTAGTTTGAAATTTAAATATAATTATCAGGTAGTCTGTCCAAAATTGAGGCTAAATTACAATACTAAACAATTGTATATAAAAGTTTGAATTATGTAATTACCTAGAAATGTGCATAGTATTATAACATTATTTAAACTTATTTACTTCCAAAATATCCAAAATGACAAAAACAATCACTTTTACTAGTAATTACCCAATAATTAGCAACCAAGTGAGACTCAGAAATTTACCTGAAATACTATAATATTAGTAATATTAGCAATATTCCAAAGTATATGGTAGATAAACATTTATATTTCAAACTGAGTCCTGCAGACATTTGTGTTGCTCAATAAATACAAAAGTGTGTAGTACTGTGAAATCAAAAAACTGAAGGCCCATGACATGATGCACAGCATTATTTTAGCATATAGATACAGTGAGGGAAAAAATTATTTGAACCCCAGCTGATTTTGTAAGTTTGCCCACTAACAAAGAAATGATCAGTCTATAATTTCAATGGTAGGTGTATTTGAACAGTGAGACACAACAATGACAAAAAAAGTCCAGAAAAATGCGTTTCAAAAAGAGTTATAAATTAATTTGCATTTCCACGAAGGAAAGAAGTATTTGATCCCTTCGAAAAACGTGCTTTAGTACTTGGTGGCAAAACCTTTGTTGGCAATCACAGAGGTCAGCCGTTTCTTGTAGTTGGCCACAAGGTTTGCACACATCTCAGGGGGGATTTTGGCCCACTCCTCTTTGCAGATCCTCTCCAATGTTTGGCAACTCGAACCTTCAGCTCCCTCCACAGATTTTCTATGGGATTAAGGTCTGGAGACTGACTAGGCCACTCCATGACCTTAATATGCTTCTTCTTGAGCCAGTCATTTGTTGCCTTGGCCGTGTGTTTTGGATCATTGTCATGCTGGAGTACCCAACCACGACCCTTTTCAATGCCCTGACTGAGGGAAGGAGGTTCTCACCCAACATTTGACGGTACATGGCCCCATCCATCCTCCCTTTGATGCGGTGCAATTGTCCTGTCCCCTTGGCAGAAAAACACCCCCAAAGCATAATGTTTCCACCTCCATATTTGACAGTGGGGATGGTGTTTTTGGAGTCATAGGCAGCCTTCCTCCTCCTCCAAACACAGCGAGTTGAGTTGATGCCAAAGAGCTCGATTTTGGTCTTATCTGACCACAACACTTTCACCCAGTCTTCCTCTGAATCAGTCAGATGTTCAGTGGCAAACTTCAAACGGGCCTGTAGATGGGCTTTCTTGAGCAGGGGGACCTTGCGGGCACAGCAGGATTTCAGTCCTTCACGGCGTAGTGTGTTACCAACTGTTTTTTTGGTGACTATGGTCCCAGCTGCCTTGAGATCATTGACAAGTTCCTCCCGAGTGGTTCTTGGCTGATTCCTCACCGTTCTCATTATCATTGAAACTCCACGAGGTGAGATCTTGCATGGAGCTCCAGACCAAGGGAGATTGGCAGTTAATTTATGTTTCTTCCATTTGCGAATAATTGCACCAACTGTTGTCACCTTCTCACCCAGCTGCTTGGCGATGGTCTTGTAGCCCATTCCAGCCTTGTGTAGGTCCACAATCTTGTCCCTGACATCCTTGGAAAGCTCTTTGGTCTTGGCCATGGTGAAGAGTTTGGAATCTGGATTGATTGATTGCTTCTGTGGACAGGTCTCTTTTATACAGGTAACGAGCTGAGAGGGCTGCCAATGTCAGCTCGTTACCTGTATAAGATCCACCTGGGAGCTAGAGATCTTGCTGACGGATAGGGGATCAAATACTTATTTCCTTCATGGAAATGCAAATTAATTTATAACTCTTTTTGAAACGCATTTTTCTGGATTTTTTTTGTCATTGTTGTGTCTCACTGTTCAAATAAACCTACCATTGAAATTATAGACTGATCATTTCTTTGTTAGTGGGCAAACTTACAAAATCAGCTGGGGTTCAAATAATTTTTTCCCTCACTGTACATCACAACTACTAATTTTCTAACAGTGTACACAACTAGTACCGACTTCCTAATATTGTGGTAACTACATTACAATAGGCAAGTGCTGCAGGAAATGTGGATGCAATCATATCAGACATACAAATGCCCAAACAACTTTTTGAAGAACCACACAGCAGTGCAGCGTGAACATCAGCTGTGGCCGGATAGCCCTGTGGCACCTCTGACTACTTTAGCCACAGCTAAATGCAGTTACTGGTATTTCATTTAAACTGTGTTTAAGAATTACTACATAATTATTTAGTAATTACTAGGTTACCAAAAGGACTAGTTTTTAATGTCAGAACGTAACATTGGTTGTTCTAAAATGAAGTATTTAAACTTGAAATGATAAATTAAATTAATGGAATTCTGACAGTTCACTCAATAAAATATAAAAATTTTTAAAGAAAAAGAACTAGTTAATTAGGAGCATGCAGGGTTTGAGACTTTTTGCAGTTTTGACACATTATAGAAGCTTTCTGTGCCCACCCCCAGGTACTTAATACAGTTAAAGTGGGAGCAGCTGTACCAGATGTTGTCTTGTACTGATTTTGATTCAACTGACAACTAATGTTAACGTTTTCTACTGCATCCTATTAAGGGCTGTGACAGACTAAGCTGATGGTCGGCCTCTCAAGACAACTGATTGGCTGTTCAGCTTTGCAAATCTCTGCGTGATAGGAGAAATGGACACCAGAGCTATCATAAATGTATAAAAAGAGCTGGATACAGCTCTGCCTTTCAGCCATTCAACATTACAATGATAAGAAGGGACCTATGGTCAACCTAATGGTTGACAGGATACCTCCAGCTAGAGTCAAGGTTGGGTTTTACTCTTTTTACAATCTATGGAAGTTTTATGTGGGTAAGACCTTTCCAAAGCTCTAAAAAGTCACTTTGATCTTTATGATGACACCACGAAAGTCTATGGAGTAAGTGGGAGTGCAAAGACTGGGACCAAACATTTGCAGTGGGCGGCATAATACAAAAGCAAACCCAGAAGCCAGAAAACTTTAGCTTGTTAGTGCCACACAAGCAGCTTGCAGTCAAGTAGGTGGCAGCCATGATTCTTTTAGTGGAGAGTTATTTTTCTCTCAGGATTGGTGGTTTGATTTCCGGCTGCCATGTCACATGCCAAAGTGTCCTTGGGCAAGATACTGAACCCCAAATATCCCCCGGTGAGTCAGGTCAGCTGCATAGCAGCTCTGCCATCGGTGTGTGAGTGTGTGTGTCTGTGTGAATGTGTGAATGAGACACAGTGTAAAGTGCTTTGAATACCAGCTAGGTAGAAAAGCGCTATATAAGTGCAGACCATTTACTATCTTCTGATGATAAACACAAACCATTACACATTCTACATCATGTGGCCATGTTAAGTGACATTGCCAAATGTGGTGTTAGCAAATGCCTATAAACTGATCATCTCTCTGCGTTCAGCTAAATTGCAGTTAAACAAACTAACACTTACTATAGCAGTTGGCAGTCCAGCATCCACTTTGTCCTGAGTGAAAGACACACGTTTTGTTATGCTTCAAAATCGCCTTAAATGCATTATTCTGCTGGAACAAATGGACAATTCTCAAGCTACTACTAAAGTGAAGATATCTATAAGATAACTAAGAAATATGTCTTCTGGTATAATGAAGGACAAAATAACACTAATTGCATCTATATCTTGAGGTAACTTCAACAGCATGCCTACAACATCCCTAACAACAATTACACATTAGCGCTCATTAGTTTTAAAATGGTTTATCCTTTCATCTTAAAAACTAATGCAGTCCTTTCTCTCTGTGTGTGTGTGTGTGTGTGTGTCTTACAGCAGCAGAGACTATCTGTGCAGAGATGCCTTTCAGCAGGCTATGTCGAAGAACAGACCCATGAACTGTTGCATTCAGATCCACTGTCCTCCTCTTTCTTCACACAGATCAAACACACAAAGAAAGGAGACAATTTCCATTTTATTACCTTATACATGCAAAGTCAAGAGATAAATCCAAAACAAGTTGCTGTGTGTGTTTGTGTTGCTTGTTTCACATTTCTTCAGAACTAGTTAGAAAAAAAAGTATGTGCACCCTTTGGTATTACGTGGAGTTTTGCATGAATTGGTCATAAAATGTGATCTGGTCTTCATCTAAGTCACAACAATAGAAAAACACAGTCTGCTTAAAATAATAGTACACAAACATTATATGTTTTCATGTTTTTATTGAACATAACATGTAAACATTAACAGTGCAGGGTGGAAAAAGTATGTGAACCTTTGGACTTAATAACTGGTTGACCCTTCTTTGGCAGCAATAACCTCAACCAAACGTTTCCTGTAGTTGCAAGTCAGACCTGCACAACGATCTGGAATAATTTTGGACCACTCCTCTTCACAAAACTGTTTCAGTGTAGCAATATTCTTGGGATGTCTGGTGTGAATGGCTCTCTTAAGGTCATGTCACAGCATTTCAATCTGGTTGAGGTCAGGACTCTGACTGGGCCACTCCAGAAGGTGTATTTTGTTCTGTTGAAGCCATTCTTTTGTTGAATTACTTGTATGCTTCAGATCATTGTCCTGTTGCATCACCCATCCTCTGTGGAGCTTCAGTTGGCGGACAGATTGTCTTACATTTTCTTGCAAAATGGCTTGATAAACTCTGGAATTCATTTCTCCATCAATGACAACAATCCGTCCAGGCCCTGAGGCAGCAAAGCAGCCCCAAACCATGATGCTCCCTCCGCCATGTTTTACAGTGGGGATGAGGTGTGCTGTGCCTTTTTTTCTCCACACACAGCACTCAATTTTGGTTTCATCTGTCCACAGAATATTTTGCCAGTAGTGCTGTGGAACATCCAGGTGCTCTTTTGCAAACTTCAAACATGCTGCAATATTTCTTTTGGACAGCAATGGCTTCCTCCGTGGTGTCCTCCCATGTACTCCATTCTTGTTTGATGTTTTTCTTATTTTAGATGTGTCAACAAAAATGTTAGCATGTGCCAGAGATTTCTGTAAGTCTTTAGGTGACACTCTAGGATGCTTCTTTCCCTCATTAAGCATTCTGCGCTGTGCTCTTGCAGTCATCTTTACAGGACGACCACGCCTAGGGAGAGTGGCAACAGTGCTGAACTTTCTCCATTTGTAGACAGTCTGTCTTACCGTGGACACATCGACATCAAGGCTTTTGGAGATACCTTTGTAACCCTTTCCAGCTTCATGAAAGTCAACAATTCTTGATTGTAGGTCTTCTGAGAACTTTTTTCTGCGAGGCATGGTTCACATCAGGCAGTGCTTCTTGAAACCAGTAAACCCAAAACTGGTGTGTGTTTTTAAAGGGCAGAACAGCTTTCAGCAACACATCCAATATCATCACACTGATTGGACTCAAGGTTGGCTCACTCCTGGCTCCAATTAGCTCTTGGAGAACTGCACTGTGAATGTTTACATGTTATGTTCAATAAAAACATGAAAACATAAAATGTTTGTGTACTATTATTTTCAGCAGACTGTGTTTGTGTATTGTTGTGAGTTTGATGAAGACCGGAGCACATTTCATGACCAATTCATGCAAAACGCCACGTAATTGCCATTGTATTTGTGTTGGCCAATTCTTGTTCTGGAGCAGCAACACCTATATAGATGTGAACCTTGTTTACACATGGTCAGATATATCATCAACTGAAGTTTGCTGTATTTTAACACTGAGATGGCATGAAAATTATTAATAACTCAATAACAGAATTTAATATTTTCAATATGCCATGTGCTGACTTGTGTTTAGACAAGTCAGCAATTTCAATCCTACTCATTTAATGTGTGACATGTATTAGTTTTATGTAGTAATTATATTTAAATTGCTTTAAAAAGAGCCTGTGAGAGCCTGTGAGAGCCTGTGATCTACAGTGTCAAGCTCCTGTATGATTTGAAGGGCACAAGGAGTGCATGTGTGTGTGCATGTGTGCCCATGCCGTTTGAGGTGTGCTGGGTCTCCGCTATCAGAGCTGGCCAGAGAGGATGTGTCGCAGGAGTGAGCATCCATGTTGTCTGTGTTTAGCATGCAGGTGTCCTCCAGCACAAACGGCTCCTCTTCATCCTCCAGCTGCACACAAACAGGACAACAAATGAATCAGCTATGAGGAACTACAAGGATAATGTCAGCTAACTAAATTCAGCAGTTTTGCTTGTTTTCACAATGAAGAAACACAAACTGATTCTGGCGAAAAGGGGATGGGGTACTTATGAGAGTCGCCACATCATCAGGAAAGCCTTCTACAGCTGTAGGAAAATAATACTACAAAAGTTAATTTCTTTATTCAAAAACAAGTATAAAAACCTCATAGTGCGAGTGATAAAAGTATGTCAACCCTTGGAATTAATAACTGGTTGTTATTGGTGTTAATTGGGTTAAGGTCTTAGCCAGTTCCAATGATGCCTTCAAATCTTTGGCTGTCACTGAGCTTTGTTTCTTTACCTCAATGATGAGTGCTTGTGGTGCTCTTGGGGTTATTTTGACTGGCCACCCACTTCTTTGTAGAGTAGCCACAGTCCCAAAGGGTCTCTATTTGTAGATTGTTTGCCAACTGTAGACTGGAGAATTTCTAAAGTCTTTGAAATCACTGTGTATCCCTTTCCAGGGTTTACTTACTTTTTCCACTCGTAGCTGTGAGGTATTTAAAGTTGTTCTCAATAAAAACAAGAAAGATCAGAATTTCTTTTGTGTTAATACTTTATTACTTTATCATATTTGTTAATACTCTTGACTTAGATGACGATCAGATAATGCTTCATGACAAATTAATGCAGAACATGAAATCAAATCCAAAAGGTTCACAATTTTTCCTGCCACTCTACATTGTAACACATTAAGTCCTGATGTTCAGGGCCTGTAGCGCTTTCCTTCAGGGCTGTTGCTCTTTAAGGACATGAGATGCTGTAAGTAGATGAGAAGAAACTGAAGCTGATGGCTTCTATAAGCTAAAAGGAGAGCAGTAGATCTGGTGAGCTGTTCTACAGAATTTCCTTAAGCTAACAGGAAGTGATGAGTTTGCCTACTAGCAAACTAAAAAATGAGCAGAGGTTTACATAAAGTCTGCAGCTGAGAAAAATAAGGGCCCCTCACTATACTATATAATGTCTACATTAATCAAGATGTTTTACCTGATGATGAGCAAAAGTGAAGGCTCTTTGATTTTGAAGTACCCGTAAGTAACATATATTTGTGTATTAATAGCTGAACAGAGGCACGTCCTCTATGCCTGTCCACCATCACAGGGGTGTTAATGTTGTTGCTATGGTGTGGTTGGAAAAGTGTGCATAAACATATACTTGACCTCATTGAGGATACTCTCCAGTGTGGGAGGTGTGTCCACTTGGGGAATGTCAAACTCCTTATCATCGATCTGAGAACAGAAGTTGAACATAAACAGAGGGTTAGAAAGCAGGATCAGTTTCTTTGTGTGTCCTTTAGTGGATACATATTTAAATCTCCTACATCTGTCCCACTGTCCTCCATGTGTTTTATCCTGAATTAATGCAAGACTCAGGACTGTGCAAGTGCCACTTAGCTCACCGTCCACCCAATACACACTGATTCATATTCTAGCCTGTGAGCTTCCTCTGAGCTGTGATTCAGATTCAGATTCATCCATGCTTCTGTTCTTCTAACTGTGCATAGGCTTATCCAGTTGGAATGGTTTAGAAAACTGTGAGACACAAGAGTGTTGGAGCTGGTCTAATCAAGTCAAAACACAGATGAATGTTCATGTGCTTCAAATCCAGGGCTACTTGGACTGTCCACAGCATCAGTGCACTGACTGCACATGTGCCAGACAAGTTAAATAGATTCTTGTGTGTTATTCTGTTTATTTCAAAGTCTTTGACCTTTTAATATTAATTGCCTTTAAGCTTGTCCCTCTTCCATCAGGGCTTGGAAAGAACTGTTAACTCTCAGTGGCTCAGAATCGTAAAAACTATTTCAGATGTGTCTTTCCCGTCTTGCAAGTATTAGAATCATAGATGGCAATATTACTGCCTCTGCTAAAAGTAGCTTATGGGCCAGTATTTCAGACTGGCTTAAAAGCAACCCAACAATCTGTCCGTCCATTCAGATTGAAATATCGGAGCAAACAGAAGTTTGCTTTATGGTCCAGCAGGTGGTGCTCCTAAAATGTAACGAGTCAATCATCTTGGCCTATTTCTGACTTCCTACATTCAACACACTCATTTTCAGGACATACAGCCCACTGGCACTGTCTCAGGAGAAATTTGGATATCTTACTTTGAGGAAACCACAATTTCTGAAAAGGTGATTAATGTGTATCCTTAACAGTAAACCATAGGTGAGCAAAGAACTGAAAGTGCTGCTTGATAAGAAGACACTGCTTTTCAAGCAGTTCCAAGCAGGGCCCCAAATGTGAAATCTACAAGGCCTGATAACAAACTGCTCTACAGAAGATAAAATCAGCTCAACTTGGGATAATATCAGATACACTGATTATTCAAACATTAAATAACTGAATGTCTACACTCAGATTTGAGTTTTGCCTGTTCAGATGGAATTCATAGTACCAACATAAAACCAGAGAACTGTCTATGGGTAAAAAAACAAGCAATTGTGCTGAGAAAGCTGGAACATCAGTTAGAGCCTTTACACAAACACTGGCCACATCCAGTACAACCATCTGAATTGTCCTGAAGAAGAAAGAAACCACTGGTGTACTAACAGCTGTTGAATGGGTAGAGTACAGAAGACAACAGCACTTGACAACAGAAACATTGTAAAGAACAACTCTAAAGTTAGTGACATCAACAACAACCTCCAGAGGGCAGGAGTGAAGGTATCACAATCTACTGTTCGCAGAAAACTTCATGAACAAAAGTACAGAGGCTACACAAGAAGATGCAAATCACTCATTAGCAAGAAGAATAAGAAGACAAGGCTGGAATTTGCAAAAAAAAACACAGAAATTAGCCTAAAAGGTCTGGGACATAGCTTTATGGACTGATGAGATTCATCTTGATGGAAAGGCTAAAGGAGAAAGGCAGGATCTGCTCATGACCCCAAACATACAATCTCATCAGTGAAACACAATGGAGGTAATGTCATAGCTTGAGCTGCCCAATAATGCAACCCCCAACAGCAAACAACAAGAAAGGGGCTGCAAAGAAAGCCTGGAAAAGCATCACAAAAGAAAAATGCAAAAGTTTGGAGATGTCAATGGTCACTGGCAGTTTTAGGGCTACAGTACTTACGAAGCTCTTTGTTTTTGTAGATTTTTATATAATATAAATCTGCTATCATTTTTGAGAGTGTGTCAGACAATGCTGCAGAGTTTTTTTCCATATATATATATCTGATATAGTTTTTGTTAATTGACTGATTACACCACATTTTATTAGCACTTAAGCAGCCTTGTTAAAACAACAGTGTATTGGCTGCCACATACAGTCAGGGAAAAATATTTCTGAACCCCAGCTGATTTTGTAAGTTTGCCCACTAACAAAGAAATGATCAGTCTATAATTTCAATGGTAGGTTTATTTGAACAGTGAGAGACACAACAATAACAAAAAACCCAGAAAAATGCATTTCACCACTTGCCTCCTGAATATTGTTCCCACACAGCTTTCAAATGAAGTACTACCTTCAATCTCTTTGATTATAAATAGTAGTCTTACTAATGAAACTGAGCCTTTGAGTCTCAAATATGGTATATTAAAGCTTCTTCTTAAAAAGCCCAACTTTAATAAACAAATAAATAAGAACAAATAAAGAAATTGTTTTAAGTCGTCTTAAAGATCAGGCTGGCATCCAGGGTAGTGTCCTTGACTGGTATTATACTGTAATTAACAGACACTGCCTTTTGTGTTAAAATTGTGAGTTTTCCTCTTCTATTGCCCCCTTTACTTGTGGAATACCTCAGGGTTCAATTATAATGCCAATTTTATTTGCTATATATAAACTTTCTCTTGGCTATATTTTTTGCAAACATAACATCTTAAGTCACCGTTACACTTGTGACATGCCAATACACCTCCTTTTGAAGAAGATTCTATCTTGAATTGCCCACAAGAGGTAAAATGCTGGATGGCAAATAAATTATTTATCAAGACAATAATACAGTATATAAGTGATTGTCTTCAGTCACCATAATGCTCAATCAGTGTAACCAGCTACTTAGGGCCACTAACATCTATTCTTAATGCTCATGCCAAGAATAATGGTGTCATTTGTGATTCAGCATTGAAATTAGACTAACATATGAACTGCAGTGAAATGAGGAACACTGAGTCCACTGTATGTCTGTAAGCTGAAGACTGTCACCATTGCATTAAATGCCTCTTCCTGCAACTTACTATAGGTAGGAATTGGCCTCTCCTCATTGTCTCATCTTTAATTGGTACATAATGCCACTGAAAGACTCCTAACTGGTACGAGTAAAAGAAAAAGCATTACCCCTGTACTAGCATCTCTGGACTTGTTAAATACAGTATTGATTTTAAGGTTACTTTATTTATTTTCCATGCATGGGTTGGCACCTGGATACATTAAAAGAACTTCTCTGAGCCCACTCTACATCTGGGCCTCTTAGATCCTTACAACAGCTGTTCCTAGTTGTTTTATAATCAAGGCTAGTATGGAAGAGAGATCTTACATTTGCAGTGGCTGCACCAAAACTTAGGAGCGCTGTTCCTTTTCAGTGTGATGTTCTCCCTCTACTGACACCTTTAGGAAATATCTCAACACATACTTGTCTTGATTGTATGGCCTTTGATTGTGCTTATTGGTCTTACTGATAGAGCTTTGGTCACCTCTGATTGTTTTTAAAGGTGCTCTATGTATCTCAATTTAACATAAAATAATGTGACAAATCAATGACTGTAAACTACAATTATGTTGAGCAGTGCCCTCCTGTGCATTTGAGAGATGAGACACAGCGGAAAGTAACGGTACCTGAACACACCACGCATGGAAAGTAGCACCATTCATTTGTACGTTTGCTACACTGACATTAAATTTTATTAAATTTATGGAAAGCAAACCTTATATGAATATTTTACTGTTTGAGGCAAAGCTGTAGAGCTAACATTTACAGCGGTGAGCTAGCTACATGGTAAACACTTTATCACGTGACAGTGATACAGAGTAACCGGCTAGTTTGTCCACTATGGTACTGATACAAGTCCGAATAGAAACAGTGGTTTTAACTGAAGACAGTTTCAATCAGTAAAGCTAGCAATAGATAGTATCCATAATATATGAGCACAGAAATGTCACTTTAAAATCCCTGCAGTCTTCCAGCAGCCAGCTTCGAGTGTCAGACATGCGCAGCTGGGCTCACTGGGACCTGACATGAGCTAATGTTGTGCTAGTTATGGATCATGCTTTAATTTCTGCCACAAAGAAAACTATGTTGTGAAACCGACTTCAGCACTGGAATAAATAGTCTCTCACCGCGTCCACCTCCATCAGGTTGAGCTGGGAGGAGGCAGAGACGAGGCTGCCAGCGTCCGGTGACTCCGACATCTCTGGGTTTACATGGACTGAGAAGCTCTGCTCTGGTCTGCCTCTGCCAGCCTCTGACAGGAACTACATTAACTACTCCTTCCGGTTGAAATTTCAGAATAAGATCTCTTACGCAGACCCTACAGGACTTCTTTTTTTTTTTTTTTTTACTAAAGAATTCTAATATATTGTACAAATATTTTACAATCATAATAGCAATATAAATCTAATGACAGAGTTTCAGTAGGGCTCCACACTACTGAATTTAGCTGTTTCTGTTTAATGACATTGCAAATAGTGAGAGACTTAAGTAGAGCTGGGCAAGACCTTCCCAAGCAATACTCTGTGGAGCAGCTCAGGAAAAGTCAGTTTGCAACACCCAGGTGAGGAAGCAAGTGAAATAAACAGAGAGGCATATTGTAGTGGCTGGGTAAAAATCCTTTTTAAACCATCAGTGAGCAGAGATATGTAGGTGTGTAATAGACGCTTATGGTAAGGTGCATAACATAAGTCAACAAAAATTAGATGAGTTGGATGCTTTGCATTGACAGCAAGTTGGACATCTGTTTTTATAGTGGCCCTAAGGTGCTTCTGTACTACTCAATTCAAAACACATCCATTCATTATCCTAACCACTTTTTCTTTTAAAGAGATGCTGAAGCTGTCATAGGACAAAAGGTATGGTACACTGGACAGGTCGCCAGTCTCTCACTGGCTGACTGGACTGATATAAAGAGAGAGATTACAAGTCACAATTTGGACAAGTTAGAGTCACCAATAACGTTAACCCCTAACCTGACTGCATGTCTTTGGACTGCAGACATGTCTACGTATGTATGTCATCATCAGCAAACTCCACACAGAAACACACACGGCTTTCCAGTAGATTCAATGCAGGTCCTCTTGGCTGCGAGGCGACAGTGGTAAAACCATCACAGCATCCAAACCACATCGTAAAACTTTGCTAAATACATCTCATAAAACCTTTTACTAAAAACACATTTTAGAAAACACAGCAAAATGATAATGCAACATAAACATTAAATATGAACACAAAACATCCACAACCTTTAACAAGAGAAGTGATTTAGGTGACAGATGGGTAGATAAGCAAGGAGTGATATTTTTGGGCTAAAATCATTGTTAATCGTCATCCACCCTTCTGTCACTGATATTTCAAAGTTACATAAAAATCATACTGTAGGTATTGTGCTTTCTGAAATGTTTTTATGTTTTCTGAAGTTATGCTGATTTATTTTTAGTTGTTGTGCTTTCTAAAATGTGTTTGCCCCTCAGAGCCACCTTAGAAATCTAGAAATCTCTTTAGTGATATTTAAAGTGGTACACCCCTTGGTTTAGCAAATACCAAGTAACATGCTGTGTATCTTTACACACCACATCATTCTGGAGACCACAGTGTTCACATCAGCATATTTTCACACAGTAAGTTAAGTTAGTGGTTTAAAAATTGGCATTAAATCATTCCTGAATTTGCTTATTTAGAACGCAGCTGCAAACTTTCATCAAAGTTGTGATCAAAAGGAATACTATAAACACAGGCAAATGTACGTAGAGTGACATGGGTAATTGTCAGTGAAAGAAGGAGCAGCAAAGTACAAGTGACTGGAATTAATTCATAGGTGTGAAAGGCTGTCTGTTTAAAGAGAAACATAAGGCAACCTAGTAGGTAATATTCATAATTGTAGTTATACTGGATATATAATGCAACACATGCTGTGAAAATGTAAATATTACCCTGAACTCTTAACAATCATTATAGTCCAGTCATTCTTTCACCTGCTATGATTTGTGATGAAACTTTAGTTGCTAGCCAAACAAAAATACTGAATTTTGCACATAGACTGAGATAGTCCTGTCCTAACCTTAGTCTAGCCAACTCATTTGGTTTGAAAGGTTCTAAGCTGTGGTGTTTGTGTAAAACAGCTGATTAGTTAATAAACAGAAAATCTATCTATTTATACTTAATTGTTTAATTGAATTTACATTAATAATAATAAACAGATAAAACGGCAAAAAATAATAATAATAACCTTATTCTATATACACAAAGAGTAACATGCACTTTATTTCTAGATTTCATAATTTCAACAGAAATGTATAATGCTTGACGAACCTAAGTCTAATCCCCGAGTGTGAATTGGTTTACTTGCGTGTTTTACCACTGGACTTACTCAACTAACACTGGAGCGTGTTAGTTGAAAAATAAGACAAGGAGACAAGAAAAGAGGGGTGAAGGAAAGGAGACAAGGACGCCGCTAGGTAGTGTTGGGCCGCGGCCTGCAGTATTTATTCGACTCCGTTCACCTCCATTCACACAGTAAATAAAAGCATGGAGGCTCGGACTCTCGGGATCTAACACCGAGCAGCGGGGGGTAAAGACACTGCCGCATGCGCTCTCCCTTTCACCAAAACACGCAGGAAGGAAGCGGGACAGCGGCGAACGCTTTGCCACTTGGATTTAACTCATTTTACGTGGAAGTGAGGACTGAAGTTGGCGACGGGAGCGGGGCAGCCCGCCGCGCCGAGCATGAAGCGGGCGGCTGTAGTGGCCAGGCACAATGGCCTCGTCTCTCCGCTGGGGAACAACAACTCCGGGGCTTCGAGCATCGTCTCGCCACCGCAGACGAGAGCCACTAGCATCTCCGCTTGTGCCGACAGCGGCGCCGGCGGCGGGGTGGAGGGCCTGTTGGATTTCTCCAAAGGCCCCGCTGTCAAAACCGAGCTGGTGTGCAAATGGGTCGAGCGAACTTGCAGCAGACAGCGGCTCGGGCGGACGGCGGCGTCCGTCTGCCAGCAAACTTTCACCTCCATGCACGAGCTGGTTGACCACGTCACCACGGAGCATGTAGCGGCGGGGCTCGAGACCCTCAGTCACGTCTGCATGTGGCACGAGTGTGCGCGCGGCGGGAAGGCGTTCAAAGCCAAATATAAACTCATCAACCACATCCGCGTGCACACCGGGGAGAAGCCCTTCTCCTGCGCGTTCCCCAACTGCGGCAAGATGTTCGCACGCTCCGAGAACCTCAAGATTCACACGCGCACGCACACGGGTAGGGTTTCATGATTGTGCGACTGGACCACGAGCCTGCGTGATCCTCTCGTTAGTGTCTTTAAAGCCGTGTCATGCGTTCAGACAGCTGCCTGCTGACACACACGCTCCGTGTCGAGGGGAGCTCAGATTGTTCCCAGTCTGCTAGGAATCCCCTCCATGTTTATGTAGGCTGAGTTCACAACCGATCCCACCTCTCCTTCGTTGGCCCCCTCGTTTCCTAGAGGAGCCATGGCTGTAAAGCGCAGCTAAGTCGTGCAAGGTGACAGGAAGCAGCCCCAGCAGCTGGGATTGGGATCGAGGGAAGAGGACGGATTACATGTGCACGACGTAGACATGCACACGGCTGTATTTGTTATTTGAACTCCGGTGCTGCCAAACACTATAGTTTGCAGGAATTGTGTTGTTTTTCTCCCAGTTACTCAGAATGTGAGAGCAGGAATGGTCAGTGTTATAACAGGTGGTGCAGCCTTAAGAAAACGAAATGAAAAAGTGACACTGCAGTTATAACAGTAGAATTCAGCAACAAGAGTAAATCTCCTGTTGCCAAATTGTCCCTGAAAATGATAAAAGATCCAAGGTCATTTCACCTCCGTAATGTAGTAGAATCTTAACAAATGAATAATGCTGAACATTTAGTAAGAACCCAGCTGCAGATGACGCGCTCTCTTGAGCTGTTGGTTTATTAGGTGCGTGAGAAACTCATTAAAATGTTAGTGCAAGTGTAATGTTGGAGAAGAATGGACGTGTTATTCTGCAAGTTGTTCACATAGATACAAAAAGCTAACGTAAAATATATCATTAATACAGCTGGTAGTTAGAGCATATAAACGCTTTGTAAAGGATACTGTGATTACCTGCACTAGTGTTAAGCAGGTGAAAATTCCAATACATTTATTTATTGATATAACTGAATAAAGAGTGAGTGATGATGAATTGTGACGACTTCACACACAAAGCAGCCTCCACAATACCCCAAATAGCCTCTAAGAGCTAGTCCAGTTTCTGTTTAGTGTGCAGCACTATCATCATGTATTTACAAGGCCCAAAGTGTGATATCACAATCTGTGTCATGTTATTATAATGTAAATCTGGAAATAGGGAAGTGTAAGAATCTGATTAGTGATGCCATGTTTCCCACCCTCACACTGGAAATTAGCAATGTTGTGATATAAAACCTGAGGCACAACCATATTTCTAACATGTGTTCAACCGCTGCAGGTCTATTGCAGTGACCAATGAAATACACCGGTGTCATCTGAATATGTGCTTTAGTCGCAACATGCTTAATGCTACTACTACTTCCATTAGATTTTTGACCTTGCATTAGTTCCAAATGTGAACTATGAGTTAATGTTGTCAGGATGTCTTGTTTCTGTATCCGTGGTGGCCAGTCCCAGTCCTCAGAGGCCACAGCCCTAATTGTTTTCTATCCCTGCCTACTGCCGTTTACCTGGATCACATCAATCTGAGACTTGAAAACACACATTTATTTCTCTTAACTGAGACTTTGCTGTTGTTGTTATTATTATCACTATGATTATTTTCTATTGTGTTGCAGGTGAGAAGCCATTCCAGTGTGAGTTTTGTGAGCGCCGCTTTGCCAACAGCAGTGACCGAAAGAAGCATTCGCAGGTCCACACAGCCTCAAAGCCCTATGACTGTAAGGCCCTTGGCTGCACCAAGTCCTACACCCACCCCAGCTCCCTGCGCAAGCACATGAAAGTTCATGTCAAGTCGTCGCCTACCTCTGAACCCCAGGACCTGTACGACTCCATCCCTCATCAGCTCCAACAACCACATCAGGCTCTACTTGAGCCCCTAGACCTTAAAATGAACCACCTCTCCCCGTCACTTGCCAACAGTAACACTCACTTTCCCCTTTTGTCCAGTCATGAGTTGGACATCAGCTCAGCCAGCGAAGTGGACCATAAGCTGCTGCTGCGGAGTTCATCTCCGCTGGCAATGCCTCTTGATCTCTCTCTGTCGGGTCTGAAGAGTCAGCTGACCCAGAAGCAGCAGAGTGGCAGGACCCCGCGCAGGAGCCAGCGCTCAGTCAATCCAGCCTTACCTCAGTTGTCTAACATTAAAGAGTGGTATGTCTGTACCAGGACTACAGCGCCACATTTTCCTCTGCTTCACCCAGACCACATCAAATCAGAACCTAGTGACGATGAGGAGTATGTTACATAGGATGGAGGGACCGGTGAAACTGGATGTGAAGAACAGACCTCAGACACTGTTAGACCTAGATCAGGCCAGAGGATGCTCTGTGGAATCATAGCTGCTGTCATGTTCCAGAACCAGCAGTTGTGTGGTTCAACATCAGTGGCCGCTCTAAGATGGAGGAGGCTTTCTTTTCTTTCTTTTACTGTTTCTTTTCTTTTTTTTTTTTTTTTTTTTGTACTTTGTCTCATACAAAACTTGCCCGGAGATTGTCACTATTTGTGGACCACAAGCTACGGCTCAAATGATGCCAGAAGGGACAAGAGCAAAATATTTGACTAAAACTGTTATGCAAGTTATCTAATCAGTGTGCGTTAGCAAACCTAACTAACAGGGGGGATAACTTTGTACAAATGGACCAGTGAATGTTCCCGACTGCTCTGCTTGCTGTTAGAGAATGGCAAGATGATGTGTGTACATGATGTTCATCTGAGAGCTCCAGCTACAGTAGAGGCAGCAGTATTAAGGGCTAAATTGACACTGATGTAAAGTGGTGAGTGTTAACTCGAGTTCATGGTAGCACTGTACACGTGGTAACACAGCAGGTGAGTGTGTGCCTGTTGAAGGAATGGTTCACTATTTTTCAAGCTGGCCTTATTTTTCATCAAAACAAAATGGAAGCACCTGTACGTATGAGTTTTGACCAAACTTTGGAGAGCATTTTCAAAATGCATAGAGGTCTAAAGTTCTGAAACTGAGACCAAAACCACAACACTAATGCCCACAGATTGATCCTCAGCGCTTAATATTTCTGATCCCAACATTTGCTGCTCTGGGATTGATTCTCAAAGATGGATCTTTAACCCCGTAATTTGGGGTAAATATGCATTTTATCAGCAACAAGTGTTATAGTAGAAAGTAATTACACTGGATAGTCTAAGTAATACCCAACTGACAGGAACTATTTCCACCTGTCACAGCCATGTGTGAGTTACAACTTCGTAACAATACAACCAGTGATAATGTTTAATGTAAAGCAACAGTCTGGAGAGGTCAAGGAGAAGAAAGGTGCTGTGAAGTGAGACAGACTTTCATCAGTGAGTCCTTTGACATCCTCAGATCTATATACTGCAGTTTAATTTAAACTCAGTGGATATGCCAGTGAAATAAATAAATATAATGTAAGTAATGAGATAAATAAATGCCAGAATATATAGCCATATAAAGATCAGGAGTACTGTAGGTACACCCGCTCTTCTCCATTTGTCTCTGTTGACACAGCTCTTTTCCTCTGCCATTTTTAATCTAAAGTATGTGTATCAGGTACAAGGACTGGCGATAGCAGCCTGGTTACTTGGTATTGCAAATCACTGCCACAAATTTGATACAATGTCCCAGAAAAAAATCTATCACTTGCCTTTATGCTAAGAAACTCTGTATCTAAAAATATGTAAAAGATCTTGTGTGAGCTGTTCATCACCTGCAGTTCTCATGTGCTTCATCTGAGGTGTCACAGGGCAGTACAGAACGTAGATCATCTGTAATACAATAATGTTTACTAGTAATACAAATGCCTTTCGGAGAATCCCCCTAATGCTCATTGTGCAGAGCATGAATAATAGCAACCAGGACCTCTTTTCATACACATGTAGACACCTCAATATTGTATTAAGACCAACTTGAAAATTTCTGAACCAGTCCTTTAAGGTCTCAGTATGTTTTAAGCAAACTAGTAAACTGCTGCCACAAAGCAGATTTTTGATGCAGTGAGGTGATTTGACTTAGTTTGAAGCAAACTGAGGTCTTACTAACAAACCCTTGCTAGTAACTTGTTCACAAGTGTTTTACGTGATCACAGTCCGTCGCTGCAGTTGGAAGTGTCTCCTTAACCTCTTCAACTCAATGGACCTGTCAGTGGGTACATCACCTGCATCTGTTTACACTTCATTTGCAATTTAGTCAAGCCCCCAAAAGTTTCCAAAACGTTCAAAATGTCCCTATATGTCATACACGTATTCCTTTAACATGAAAGTGTGTATTAAATGATGCACAAGACGTGTGGTAGTTTTCCCTTTCATCAAATGGTGCTGCCATAAAAAAACGGCGTCTTGGATTCAGATATTAAGTATATTCAGTGTAAGCATCAGTGTGTGTGCTAGAGCTTAGAAAAGCAGTTTAATCCATGTTTGAAGAAAATATTTCAAAAGGTTAATAAGTGACTGGTGCATATCCATCCACTATTGAAATCATGTTGAACTTAATTTGATACTGGAACATAAAGAAACCTACCCTAAGCAGACATTCTCCAGGTATAAACTAGGCTTGACCATCTAGGTCGTAACCCTGGTGCGACTGAAAGTTGGCACACCTGAAAAGTAATAATAGCTCACTGCAAAGGAAAGCTAGTGATCCTTTTTGATTGCAGTGATCCCAGGATGTTACGTTGGTGACTAAAAACAGGTATTTCTTTCTAAATAGTGTTTAAAAAGCAATGTAATGACAATTAGACTGACTTGTATGCTGGCTCACTAATGACAAAACTGTATGAGTATATAATTCATCTGGAAGCCCATCGAGATTTAAAAGCAGTGACAGAATTGCGTTGTTGCAGTTTGGATGAATAATCCCTAGATGAGCAAGCAAGCTTTTGCAGCTAATTAATGCAGTTATTAATATGACGGTGCCAGTTTTGGCACTGATACCAGCTCCCGGGTTTGAGGCCTCCTGCTGTGTGGTTCTTCTGGCTGTCAGTGTGAGTGTGAATGGCTGTTTGCCTATACCCAGTGGTGCTTGAAAATTTGTGAAGCCTTTGGAATTGTCTCTGCTTTGTAATAAATATGACCTGAAATGTGACTGCCCCGCTCACAGCTGTTGTTCAATGTTCTCCTAATGGTGGACTCATGAACACTGACACTAGCCACTGCAAGTTCTTTTATGTTCTCCACAAAAATAAATTGGTATGTAAGTATAACCTTTTGTCTGATTTGTTTAATTGAGTTACCTTTATCCAGTTTTAGGACGTCATCAAAATTGTAGTCGGTAGGTTTACGCAGAAATAGAGACAATTCTCTCAAACTTCCAAGCACCACTGTATATTCCCTCTCTGCGCCTCCTGGTCTGCCACACACCTGCTCCCTCTGTGGCTCAAGGTGAGAAGCTGCTTGGACTTCCCTCGCAGCCACAAACCAAAGCACACCTGGACGTGATTCAGATGTGATTTAGAAAGAAGTGTCGGACAGTAAGACACTTCACTGCTCTGACAAACGTCTTCCTAAATCACATCTGAACCACTTCTCAGTGTGATCCAACTAACTTTTTATCCAGACACATTAACTGTCAAAACTCCACGCTTTGACAGCCCTGCGTAGGAATCTGAAGCATGTCAACAGCCCCCTCGTGATATCAGGTGCTGACAAGCTCTAAGACTAAACAACTTATTTTAAACTCACCATGCTGAAATCACATTTTTACAGCTTATATTTGTGTCCTATGCATGAGCACAGAGTAGCACTTGTTTGTGGTAAAGTTAGGAACCACATTCTGTATGGCTTCATTGAGAAATGTTAACTGCAGTATGAACCAGATGTCAAGTCACTCCAGGCTTCCAGACCAGTTCAGACATGTCTTAACATTCAACTAACTGTATAACTAAGTGTCATGCTGCTGAATTTAAATACCAATGTTCACATCATTTTTGTCATCTTCATGTAGTATCGTGAATTTTCTAGGTAGTTTTTGGAAACATGTTTGCACTTGGATCATGACCATTCGGCAGAACATCAGGCTTAAAGAACACAAGACTTAAATATTGGGCGATTATTAATAAGGTGAAGGTCAAGAAGTTTGACACAGGTCTGAGCATGAGCAGCTGCAGCAATAACCAGTATGACACTGGTCATGTCCATATCCTATCGTAGGAACTACCACCTGAGCATGAAGGTCTTTAGTTAGTATGACCAAAAAAAAAACCCCAAAACAACAACAACAACAACAACATCTCAATCCATACTTTTCTGCAATGTCCCCCTCATCTACTCTACGTGTGATCTCATACCGCTGTAGGCTGACTGATCTGTTTCACCAGGGACTCATCTTTAATCTGCATTTCTTATCTGAGATTATTTTACACCACCTGTGACAGACTGCTGATCAGAGTGCATGGTTATGAGTGATTTCTCATAACTATAATAGAATTGTTGAACAAACCATTTAGTTATAATTAATCATTTGTCCTTTGTTAAACACAAATTAATAAGAAAGAGGCAGCATCTACAGTATGCTGTACCTATCCCTGTCGAGAAGCTGAGATTTTAAAAAATAAGGCTTTTGTGAAAGGTTTTTGTCTTATGTTTTTTTTTAGAATTTTAGTATTAAAAACACTTGCAGAAGCAAAGAAGGCAACCACTTTAAAACTAGTAAAATGCTGGAGCATTCACTGTTAATCTGAGCTTTTATTTTGTTAATGGAATGTGATGCGTGTGACCGTTTCCTTTCAAACACTACACAGCTACAGCACCCTCCACAGAATCAAACAACACAAAACACTTTAGTCACACATGTTCCCCTGGTAGACTGTCCTCAGCAACTGACTGGTACATGCTTCACGTCACACTTGATTTTCTGACTTTATTGTGTCAGTAAAGAGGGTGTTAGCATTGATTTACTAGGAGCATCACACCCGGAAAACATTATGTTCTCAGTAGCCTCCGCTGTGCTTAGCTTTATTTCGATAGTTATTGCATAGTTATACTTCTTAAAGGAGAAAGGACAACTAAGAGTAGCCTACACAGAGCCAGTAGTCTATAGAGGCCAGTGGTTTATAGTTTTGGAGGATTTGGGGCCAGAGGTTATGCATGGCTGATCTACCTTATGTACGCACGTGCTGCGTATGTATGATGGTTCTTTGCAAACGTGTGTTACATTTTAGAGACATACTGTATGTTCTTTTTTTTTTTTTTTTACATCTCTTGGTTGGTTTTTGTCTCTTTTTGGGGATTGTACAGTTTGGTCCTAGTCTTTAATCAGTTAAGAGGCATCAAAAATAAATAAATAAATAAATAAATAAATAAAAAAGGTTAGGAAAGGAAATGAGCACATTTTAGAAAGCTTAATGAAAGGTTTTGAGTAGGATCCTTCATATGTAGAATAAAAAATGCTTTAGTTGCATTTTACAGTTATATGTCCACTGATTTGTGCTGCTTAACTGTTTTTTTATTTTCACATCCCCATGACATGCAATAAAAAGCAAACAAAGGAAACGATTAAGGTTAATTTCAAGTCTTTTTCCGATTCCTTTTTAACGCGGCGTTTCCTAAACTGTTTCAGTCATTAAGAGAACAGGCTGTACAATCCATCAGCTTCCGCTTTGCAATAAAGTTGAGACGATAAAAAAAACGTGGGTGGGACGTGACGCCCCTCTCTCTCCACCACTCAGGTTAGAGCTACAACGTCATCACGTCGCTTCACGTCACCGCGAGTGTCACAGTCGGGCAAGATGGCGGCGCACAGTCTCAGTCCATCACTGAACAGGCTGCTGTTCGCAGGAAAGGTGAGCTGACCCCGCGGCACCTGCTCAGCGCGACCTCCAGAGCACACGAACGACGCGGCTGTCCTTCTCATTAGACAGCTGTTAGCACCTTTGTGCTAACCACATATAGCAGATGTTGTAGGCAGACAGGGTGTCCTCCAGACGAGGTTAAAGGTGTGTGCTGTTTAGTATAACTTGTCAGTTTTCTGGCAAAAAGAGTTATAATGCAGGTCATTACGCTAATTAAATCCTCCATAACCTAAAACCTATGTATTCTAACTCGTGGCTGCATATTTCTTACGTTAGTTCTTTAGAAGATAACTTGATCCAGGTGATCAGCAGTGGGTGGACGGGGATTCAACACCTGCACAGCTATTTGATTTCATAGAAGTAATATTTGGCACAGCAGCACCTGTAGTAGAAGAAAGAAAGCAAGAAAGATAGCAAACGGCACGTATTTCTAGCATCCACGGCTCCAGCAGTGGAAGTCCTGTAGAATTTCTGCTAAGACTGTAAAATGAGAGTGGCAGCAGCTGATCTGTTGTTGTGGTTATTTACAGTCACTATAAGGCTCCTGAACTGGACAGTTCTGTGAAGGATTGTCATTGTTTAAGTGCAGCTTTATTTTATATTTCTTTACGGAATAAAGTTAAGTTAAAGTTAATAAAGTTTCAAAAGATAACTTTTACCAGTAGAATCACCACACCTGCTTGTACAGTACACCATGCAGCAAGCACTAGTCTTTAGTCACTTAATGAGTGGATGTGTTGTGGATTGTTACACACAACAGTTTAAGAAGATTGCTGCCAAGTGATGATGGTGGTTATATTGATAGAATGACCAAACTTTGGAAAATAAAAGTTGTGGATGTAACCTGATATAGTGTTTCTTTTTGTGTTTTGCAGTATGCTTCACTCCACTCCCGATGCTGTGCAGTGCACAGCAGGGTCCAGTATTCCACAGTTTACAATCCCAGTGAAAAGGTAATGCATACAGTATGTGGCTGTGTTTTCATTCTTCTCCTCTTACTGTCTGTAAGCACTGGGAGAAAGGATTTCTGTTTGCTCATTAAGAAACAAATGGGGTAAAGACGGTGATAAACAGTTCTGACGAGTCTGCTTGTTCCTTCAACAGACCTTTGACAAGATCCTTATTGCCAACAGAGGAGAAATCGCTTGCAGGGTAAGACTGATTACCACAGAAACAGAACCTAAAATGATTATGGAATTATTCTTAAACGTTTCAGGCCTAATACACAGCAAACACCACCTATCAAAATAATTTACAGTGTTGTGATTAAAATTGAATGTAGAATGAAGCATCTGTGTTACCACTGTGTTTTTTTTTTTTTTTTTAATCAGGTGATGAAGACATGTAAGAAGATGGGCATCCAGACTGTAGCTGTTCACAGTGAGGTTGACTCCAGTGCTGTGAGTGACCATCTGTGTTCATCCAGTCCAGTCGAAATTAGGGTTGAATTCCAGGAGGGACGCAGAGTGTTTGCTGAGTGTCCGGCTGAGTGGCGGCGGTCTGATATTAACTTAGCATGTATGTGTGTATCTAGGTTCATGTAAAGATGGCTGATGAGGCTGTGTGTGTCGGCCCTGCCCCCACCAATAAGAGCTACCTGAACATGGACGCTATCATGGATGCTATCAGAGCAACTGGAGCACAAGCTGTAAGCACTTGTGTACTGTAGCTGTGACTGTGATAGAGGGCATGCATAATACTTCAAATGGAATCAACCTTTTTTTTGTTTGTTTTTGCTAAGGTTCACCCTGGCTATGGTTTCCTGTCTGAAAATAAGGAGTTTGCAAAGCGACTGGTGAGCAAAGAGTCAGCTGCACACACGTTTTAATTTGGACCTTTTATTTGTTAAATTGTTTGTTGAAACTGTCTTTGGCTTAGGTGTTATATAGTTTATCCTCATGCAAATGTAAATGTGTTAATGAATCATAAACTGTTTAATGTAAATGTAAAAAATAACACTCAAATACCTGCTATGACCTTTAGAATTTTAGCCTATTGATAGACTTATGGTTTGGAAAGTTGTTTGGTTTTACATATACATTCAGTGGCAACAAAGAAGGGCATAGTTGGTGATGTCTCCTAGCAGTTCACATCAGCAGAGACTCTACTGTTATCTCTTTTTAGAAAAATGGATGGTAGAACTGCTGAATACAGCCACTGCTTTGTGGGGCTAGTGGAACTAGTATGACTTTTGGGTGTCACTTTCACCCTTTGTTCTTGTGGTAAGTCTAATATGGTAAATCTAAATGGTATTATTGTTGTTTTGTTGCTAGGCAGCAGAAGGTGTGACATTCATTGGCCCGGACACCCAAGCTATTCAGGCAATGGGGGATAAAATTGAGAGCAAGCTAATCGCTAAAGCTGCTAAGGTCAACACAATTCCTGGATTTGATGGTGTAGTCAAGGTAAAGGCACCTCTTATTGAACCCACACACAACTCCATGATGTTTACTAGATACATATTCACAAAAACCCAGTCATCACATAGGAATGAATTGGGGGGGATCTCTAGTCTCACTGGAAGATTTTAATTTGACAAGAGAGACAACATTTATACTGACTGGTAGTTGTGGCAAATGACCATCTGGTTAATGTTTCAACTGTCAATAAAGAGCAACCCACAGTGGATTTAATAAGCTAAAGTTAAGACAGTAAAGAAATAGCTCTGGTTTATCATCAGTAATCATACCCTGTCTGTGTGTCAGACTGCTGAGGAAGCTGTGAAGATTGCACAGGACATTGGTAAGTCATCACTTCTCTACACACTAAAAGTGTACAGTTTAAGTCTCATTCATTTGTTTAGGTAAATCATGGTTTTTTGCAAAAGCACCTATATAATTGTAGTGTTGCTTGATCTTTGTGTTGCTGCTAGGCTACCCAGTGATGATCAAAGCATCTGCAGGAGGAGGAGGGAAGGGAATGAGGATAGCTTGGAATGATGAGGAGACAAGGTTTTGTATTCCTCTTTTTGTCGCACCCTCAATATCTATTATCTCATTTATTCTATTTTAGCTTTTTTATGAATGAAACTGTACAATCAGAACCCAAATGCTTCTTCTTCTTGATGCATACTACCTAAATAACTTTAGGACCTCAAGTGCAACAACAGATTATTAGATGTTCTTTCTATCTTCACTGTGTGTGCATGTGCCTTCGTGCGTACGTGTGTGTGTGTGTGTACGTGTGTGTGTGTGTGTACTGTAACAGGGAAGGTTTTCGATTCTCGTCCCAGGAGGCAGCATCAAGCTTTGGAGACGACAGGCTGCTCATTGAGAAATACATAGATAACCCCAGACACATAGAGATACAGGTATAAGACACCTGCACACAGTGATCTGATGTCAGATAATTAATGACTGCATCCATACATGGTATGCCAAGAGACTTACTGTGTTGAATGCTGAATGTGATTTTACATGTTACAGTGATATGTGGATGCCAATAAAATAATGGATCGTCATAAAGTTCAGGTGTTTTTCTATTGTAACAAACTATAGAGTCAGAATTATAAAACAGAGCCTTCTTGCTTCCCCTCGTTCAGTAACAAACCACAGAATACAACAATACACAATTCCTACAACAATACTATGTGCTTGTTGTAGGTGCTGGCTGATAAACATGGTAATGCTCTGTGGCTGAATGAGAGGGAGTGCTCCATCCAGAGGAGGAACCAGAAGGTGGTGGAAGAGGCTCCTAGGTTAGTGAAACACTGAACACTGTTTGCACTTTAAAATGTAACCAAATATTACACTTTCAATTAAAAGTTTAGTTGAACTTTTTTATGTCAAATATCATACTTTTGAATAAAATGTATTGTGAAAGTTTCAAGTGAAATACTATACCAGCCCCAATGTGAGGTGACTCTGAGTCTCTGGTGTTGTGTCCTCTCCAGTACTTTCCTCGATCCAGTGACCAGACAGGCGATGGGTGAGCAGGCAGTGCAGCTGGCCAGGGCTGTGCAGTACTCTTCTGCTGGCACTGTCGAGTTCCTGGTAGACTCTAAGAAGAACTTCTACTTTCTGGAGATGAACACACGACTACAGGTCATTGCAGGGCTGAGTGTGTAATTTTGTCTGCATAGAAGCTATTCTGACAGCTTGGTTTCCTTTCTGTCTTTTGCTTATTCCTGTTACCTTTAGTTTCACTACTGTAAAACCTTTTTTACACGTAAAGTGTAAAATATGAGTAATCTACAAAAAGAAATAAGAACTACCACAAATGACACAAAGAGAAAAAAGAAATTGGGTAAATACAGTATATTCAGCAAGATGTAGCTTCAACCATTCCCATGACAACTGGGCAGATTTCATCTGTTGATGGTTCTTTGAGTTTCATGCTTAACCGCTAGTGTACTTACTGAAAACTTTGTCTTCTCTTTGACCTTTGACCTCAGGTCGAACATCCAATCACAGAGTGTATTACTGGCCTAGACCTGGTGGAGCAGATGATCAGGGTTGCCAAGGGTTACCAACTCCAACACAAACAGCAAGATATCCCAATAAATGGCTGGGCCATTGAGACTCGGGTCTATGCTGAGGTGCGTGTGCTGCTCATCACAATTTATTGATGGATTTATAACAGAACTCTTGATTTGGCATGCTGGATAATATTCAGTGTGTGCGATTGTATTAATTGAAAGACTCTGAAGGTAAGGACTGTATGGAGTGAAATGGATGAGGTTTGTTCAGTATAGCAGCAGGCAGGCAAAATGCCACTAATCCATCTACTGAACACAAGAATTAAACCAAGCAGGAGTCCT
Source organism: Anabas testudineus (assembly GCF_900324465.2). Classification (NCBI taxonomy): domain Eukaryota; kingdom Metazoa; phylum Chordata; class Actinopteri; order Anabantiformes; family Anabantidae; genus Anabas; species Anabas testudineus. The sequence goes on from NC_046624.1 coordinate 345,736, forward strand.
AGCTTGTTAGTGGAGTTGGTGGTTTTCCTCACACGCCTCCCATCTGTCCATCTGTTTCTCTGCTGCTTGTTCTATTAGGATCCTTACAAGTCTTTTGGTCTTCCCTCCATTGGGTGGCTATCACAGTACCAAGAGCCACTCAACCTCAGCAATGTAAGTTTATGTATGTAACATGACTAGCAAAGCTTCATTAGAGAAAGTAACTGTAACATCAGAAGTCTATGTAAAAAGTAGAGCTGGAATGCAGACAGTACTGTAATAATGTTCCTGCTCAGTGACCTGCTAGTGTAAACATTTCTTTCTCCACTCCTCACTCTCAGGTCCGGGTAGACAGTGGCATCCAGGAGGGCAGTGACATCAGCATCTACTATGATCCTATGATCTCTAAGGTCAGTCACATATTAAATATGTGACTGGATGGTTTTAGGAAGTGATGTGTTGAGGATGGTTTTAGGAAGTGATGTGTGTTGTATGTTAGGACAACCCCCCAACAAGGTAGATTACAGAATGTGTCTGTGCTTCTATCATTTCCTGTGCTATCCTTGTAGCTGGTTACCTATGGAGCTACTCGAGGTGAGGCTCTTGCCAGGATGGAGGAAGCTCTGGATAACTACGTCATCAGAGGTACACAGATGGAACCTTGTGGTGACGACTAGCTAAAACACAGTCACTTTTTAGTCATTCGCTTTTTGTCTTATTTTTGTAATGATAATCTATGAGCCTGGTTCTGCTTGAGGTTTCTTCCTCTAAAGGGAGTTTTTCCTCTCCACTGTTGCCCAAAGCTTGCTCAAATGGGATTGTTGGGTTTTCTCTATAATTTTTAAATTAAACCTTACACTGTAAAGTGCCTTGAGATAACTTCTGTTGTAAATTGGCGCTATACAAATAAAACTGAATTGAATTGAATTAATCTTCTCTTCAGGTGTGACCCACAACATCCCACTCCTGCGAGAGATCATCACCCACCCTCGCTTTATCTCTGGCGACATCAACACCAACTTCCTGCCGGAGGTTTACCCCGAGGGTTTCAAGGGCCACCAGCTGGAGGAGGACAAGCGTAGGGAGCTGGTGGCCTCAGCAGTAGCTCTACACATCACTGCTCAGCTCCGTTCACAGAAGGTCTTGGGTAACTTGAGGTGAAGACTCTTTTTCTCTTTTTGCCAAAGCTGCAGAGTTTATTGCACATCAATTACCCATGAGTTTTTTCCACCAGCGCATTCATCGAGCTGCCACAGGCAGGCAACCTTTTGTGATTCTCATCAGTAAAATGAAGCCAAACATATATGGCAATATGGCAATCATTCATATGACCTGTTTTAAACATTACACATAGAGTCTGCTCGAGATGCAGGAGCAAGTTGATTTAAAAAAAAAAAAAATAGGCTTTTCTATTTGGGACATAACAAGGGACTAGCCCTGTATAGACATAGGTAAATAACTACAACTCAAAGAAGTCCGTTAAAATCAGTAGTTTAAAAGCACAACAACAGTTTTTAATGTAAGCCTAAAACAACTTGAAACAATTTCAAAGAAGATGTAGAATTTAAGACTCAAGAAGAAAATTCAGTTAATCAAGAAAAAAATGTTTGTGCCAAAGAAGCTTAGTAGCCAGAGTAAAGTAAATGTTGATTCTGTTGATACTAGCAGGTGGTCTTTAAAGTGAATTAAAAATGTATCAGGCACATTGAAATAGCAGCATCTAGACCTGCAAACCTTATTTTCACAAGGCAAACACTGGCAGAGTCCTGATTGAGAACTATGAAGTGGTAAATCCTAAATTATTGATCAGCTGAATCTGTTTAACTGGAAGAATTCTGAAATGAAAGACATCACTGGGAGACCAGGGCGTCCAAACCCAGCAACCACCCAATTTAAAGTTACTTGGCCGCAGCTGACATAAGTGATGAAAGCAACAGTCTGGAACTGAGCACCCACATTTCACTGTCTAGTGTGAATGAAATGCTGCACTGCAGAGCTGCCTTTTGTTGCCAGTAGTTGAACCTTATTGGTGTTAATCTGTCAGATGAACCCATTAAGTTGGCAGCAAATGCAGCTGTTGAGAGTGAGACGTCTGCCTAACTGGTCATCTTTACAAATATCTCATCAGTGCTCTTTGACCTATTTTTCCGAAGAAAAAGGTCTTATGCTTTGGCCCCTAATAACATAAAATGAACCATGTGTGCTGCAGGGTTTCCTCCACCCCTGTGGAATGTAACCACTGGGAGCTGTGTGTGGAGCTGGGGGAGAGACGCCATGTTGCAGACGTAACCAAATCAGGAAACATTTATACTGTGAGTATTTGATGTGCATCCATGCACAAATATAATGAACAGAATAATTACTATAAAGATGTGATGTTAACTCATGGACAGTATGTGTGTTTGTGTTTGTGTTTGAAAGTGAAACAAGGTATATGAAAAGTGCACATACTTTTTCCAGTCTACACTGTGAATGTAGATTTAATAAGAACAACACATTGTATAATTGTAACTTAGATGAGGTATGACAATATATTATATACCGATACTTCCACTTTCTTTTATTGCCAATGGATATTAACAGTTTGGAATGCAGCAGATTAGTGAGCATTCATAGATAGACAGCTATGTGTAGACTTACAACAGAAAGTGCAGTAAAAGCTCACAGGATCATCTGCAATTGTCTGTGTAGGTGGAGGTGGATGGAAATAAGGTGGAAATCAGTGGAGAGTGGAACCTGGCCTCCCCACTGTTGCCACTCCGTATCAATGGCAAACACAGGATGCTACAGGTAATGTGCACACACATCTTGTTTTTTTTCCACTCACACTGAGCACCAAGTATTTTAAAACCAGCAAATCACCAGTGTTTTGCACCAAGGCTTGTTGTTGACATGTGCAGATGATATTTTGTCCTGTGTTTCAGTGTCTGTCCAGAGATATTTCAGGAAAAATAGTACTTCAGTACCTGGGCACATCGGTAAGGCTGCATGTCTGTGCAAAACTATACTATCATCACTACACAGATTACAGTATGTAGTCTAATATTAAACAAATCTTTCAAGGCCTCCAGAGTTCATAACTGTCTAACTTAAAAAATATCTGACAGGTTTATTCCATATTCAGAATTCAGAAAGCTGATTTGCATAAACAATGTATAAAAACCACGAATGACATCTTGTTACTGAAAAATAAAGATTTGAATTGAATGCAGGCCAACCCTTTGCTGTGTTTCAGTTTAAGCTTCGTGTTCTGTCCAAGCTGGCTGCAGAGCTGAACTCCTACATGCCAGAGAAAGTCGCAGAGGACACCAGCAGCATCCTGCGCTCACCAATGCCAGGCACAGTGGTGGCTGTGTCTGTTAAACCTGGAGATACGGTAACATCTAGAGGCCTTCACCATTCTCTAACTACAGTGCAGAATGTGAGAACAGGGCTGGCTAAACACAGGGTGAATTACACCATAGCCATTACTAACACATTGTCCATTACATTAAGGGAGAAATAACCTGAACAACATTTGCAGGAGTCGGTGGATTCCATAATTTAATAGGCTTCTACCCACTTAACTCAGTTACAGGAGAGGCTCTACAAACAGACATGTCTACTGTAGGTGAAGCCTGCTCTTTAACATTTTAAAAACTGGCAACAAAAGGTAGATTACTACAGTAAATGGCCATCCTATGTAACCTCCATCCACATACTTACTGTAAAGGATGAACCTGATCATTTTCTAAACAGACACAAAATCCAATGAATTGCCTGTAATTTTACCGTAGAGCTCTCTTCTTACCTGAAAACAGTTGAACATTTGAGTAGGCGCAATTTAGTGTTGGTTTTAGTTTCTGTGGTAAATGAAAATGATCAGCCCCTTTAGTGTGGCTCTGTCTACCTTAGTTAGATTGATGTTTTTTAGTTCAGCTGAGGAAAAAAAGCTGCTTCCAACATTGTGTTTGATGTATTTAACATGACAGTGCCCTCATGCACATGACCACATTTTACACACCCTTCACTGTATTTGTGTGTATGTGGTTGTAGGTTGCAGAGGGTCAGGAGATATGCGTGATCGAAGCTATGAAGATGCAGAACAGTTTAACTGCTGTCAAGCAAGCAAAGGTAAACCACACAAAGAAACGCTGTCAGTGGAGCTACTGGTTGGTGCAACACTGATAAGTAATGATGCAATTCGATTAGACACATACTGGACTGAAACAAGTAAAATATGTCATTTTGTCATTTTAGTTTATGGTCTTTATGGAGCTAAACACATAGATTTCATTTTCATGTTTTATTGTTCAAACTGTGTGTGCGGTTTCTTCTGCCTCCCAGGTTAAGAGCGTCCACTGTAAGCCAGGAGAGACGGTGGGAGAGGGAGACCTGCTGATAGAGCTCGAATAAAGCAGAGCTTTCCACCTTTCATGTGCAACATCAGCACCAGGATGAGCCGTACTCCTTCCTTTGTCCGCAGACAACACCACATTGTCAAACAGACAGGACAATAACAGATATTAGATTACCACCACAGTGGCCACAGCAGAGTTTAGTTTCCTCAGTCAGAGTTTAGCTGAATCAGCTGCGCTAAACTGTTTTTTCCACATGTTCGACTTTTTCTTGTTGCTCCACTTGTCGGTCTTTCATGTGGGTTTTTCTAGGCCTAAAAGGTCAGTTCACCCACATCAAAAACAGAAACATCTGTACCCTCTTGCTATCTTGCCTTGATAATAGTTTTGATTTATGTACCAAGGTTGTGAGATATCTACATAGGGGATGTCTGCTGCTACTCCAGTATAAAAAAGCACCTGCTGCTGTGGAGTTTCTCAAATATTTGAGAACCACATTTTTGTTCACCTGTTGCTGTAGGCATCACTCTCAGATTTCTCATAACCTCTTTGAGGAAAACCAAGACAGTGGACCTCACGCAGGAACATTTTTGTATTTTAATCCTGAATTTCTCCCACTTTTCTTTGCAAGTTTTTAGGAATATTCAAAGACAGTTTCACCAAACTGTCTCAACTGCACACGTTGTATCTTGCTGGTTTCACACTGATGAACACCACCAAGATATTGCTTTATTTATGGTTCTGTTTAACATGCACAAGTAAGAAGTCACTATATTTCATACCTCAGACAAACACGTCTTGCAGTCAAGGGGCGTCTCTGTTCTTGAACAACTCGTGAATTTTGTTTAATTCTAAAAGAAAATTCCAGAAAACAGGTGAATGCCACAAAGTCTCTTAAATCTTGTTCATGCCAACAAATCTGTCTGCACCAGGCCCCTTGTTTGTAGCCAGAGATCATTCAAGGAAAGCAAGAAAAATGTTGTAATTGACTGTACTGACACTAACATTGTAATAAAGTGTTCTTTGTTTTCCATATTCAATAAGTCTGACTGAACTGCTGCTGTCATGTTTTGCCCGGCTAACTGGTCTTGGTTGTATTCACGCTTTTGGGTATTTACTTACCTGTGAACAACAACTCAAATATCTGGCATCACTTAAGGTTTTACAAGCGAGATGGGAAGTTTGACATGTCAGGTTCAATTTGCAAAATGTGTTGTGCTGCTGTAAAGCAAATAGACAGTACAACTAACCTTGTAAGTCACCTGAAGTAGCAATACAGGATGACCGTGATGGTGTCTTCCAATGCCAGTGATTCAGATTCTGATTCATATCTGGCTTCTCCCCTCCATACATCTTAAGCACATAGTTTTTCATTTTGCATTTAATTGTTCTTGTTAATAAGAGTGTTCTTAATTTTGTGAACCAAAATTAAAAATGTACTGTAAATTTGAAACAAGAAACACAGCACAGCAAAGTTAGCTATGGAGTTCCACAGGGATGTGTGCTTGGACCGATTCTTTTCACTCTATATATGTCCCCCTTATGTTATTAGGAAACACTCATTAAAAACACACATAAATTTCCATTGTTATGCAGATGATACCCAGCTATACCTATCTATGAAACCGGAAGAAACTAATCAATTAGTCAAACTTCAAGCATCCTTAAAAGACATAAAGGCCTGGATGTCCTCCAATTTCCTTCTCCTAAATCCAGACAAGACAGAGGTTATTTTGTTTGGGCCTAAAAATCTCAGAGACACTATGTCTAATCACATTCTCCCCCTTGATGATTTAGTATTGGCCTCAAGTAATACTGTAAGAAACCTCGGAGTTATCTTTGACCAGGATATCTCCTTCACTTCATACATCAAAGAAATCTCTAGAACTGCCTTTTTTCACCAGAGAAACATTGTTAAAATTAGGAGCATCCTGTCTCAAAGTGATGCTGAAAAACTAGTCCATGCATTTGTTACTTCCAGATTGGACTATTGTAATTCATTATTAATGGGATGTCCCAATAACTCTAAAAATCCAATCTAATCCAAAATGCTGCAGCCAGAGTTCTGACTGGAATTAGCAAGAGAGATCATATTTCTCCTACGTTAGCTTCTCTCCATTGGCTCCCTGTAAAATCCAGAATAGAATTTAAAATTCTTCTTCTCACTTATAAATCCCTTAATAATCAGGCTCCATCTTATCTTAAAGACCTCATAGTTCCATATCTTCCAAGCAGAACTCTCAGTTCTCAGACTGCAGGTTTACTTGTGGTTCCTAGAGTTTCCAAATGTAGAATGGGAGGCAGAGTCTTTAGCTATCAAGCCCCTCTCCTGTGGAACCAGCTCCCAGTTCAGGTTCGGGAGGCAGACACCCTCTCTACATTTAAGACTAGACTTAAAACTTTCATTTTTTATAAAGCTTATAGTTAGAGATGGATCAGGTGACTCTCAACCATCTCTTAGTTATGCTGTTATAGGTTAGTCTGCTGGGGGACCTCTACTGATAAACTGAGCTCCTCTCCTCTCTCCTTTCTCCTGTATCAATGCAAATGCCACCATTGCATGTCCATTAACTTTGTGTCTTCTCTCTCCTTTAGTTGTGTTTCCTCCTCTCTGTCTCCCTCTCTCTGTACTTTTCTGCAGGTATCCTCGGCCTGGAGCTGTACATCTCCAGAATCCAGTTGACCTGCACAATGTTATTGCTGCTTGTTGTTGTTTTTGTTGCCTGCTGATCTTTTCTCTCTTCTCTTTCCACTCACCCCAACTGGTCGAGGCCACTATGAGCCTTGTTCTGCTGGAGGTTTCTTACTGTAAAGTGCCTTGAGATAACTTTTGTTGTGAATTGGCGCTATACAAATAAAACTGAATTGAATTAAATTGAAAACACTTAAATTAAATTCTTATTTGAACCAGTGTTAACTAGAGCCCTAGGGATAGAAGAGTTAAGAATTGGTAGCAGGTAATATGATTCTGAATAGTTCCAAATTAGTTCTTTAAAGGAACAGGAACTGAACACTGAGTACAAGCAACACTAAACTTTGAGTTCAATGTTCATTTCTACACTGTGCTAAATCGCTCAGCTAATGTGCTGTTATTTCAAAATGCTAAACCAGCTCATGTGGCGGCGCTAGTGAGCCAGAGATAGAGTAGGATGTGCACGGCTGGTCTTCTTCATCTTAATTTCTAACTTTAAAAAAGTTTTCTTTGCATTTATTATGGTAATTCGCCTGTGAAAACAGTGACTGCCAGCACAGTAACAGTTGGAAGTTGCATGTCAATGGCAATGGTGGCGAGCTTAAAAAAATACAAGTACAGTGGGTCATCTGATGAAATACTGTAATTTCACCAGTAGGTGGCAGTGTCAGTCGTAACGTTGTTGTCTTGTTTAACGAAGTAGTAATAAAGAGAACGGTGAGACTCAACGGTGTTGAAATTCATCAGGTTATTCAATTCAATTCAATTCAATTCAATTCAATTTTATTTGTAGAGACATTGTCACAAAGCAGCTTTACACAACCAAAGAACAGTACATGAACAGTGAATGTGTATGAATTATAATAATCAGATTGTCCCTGATGAGCAAGCCGAGGGCGACGGTGGCAAGGAAAAACTCCCTGAGAAGGCAACAGGAAGAAACCTTGAGAGGAACCAGACTCAACAGGGAACCCATCCTCATATGTGTGATCACATGCTATGTGTTAGGCAGCAGGCAGTTCAGTATAACAGTTAATGTTTAAGTTAATATGGAGTCCAGTTAGTTATTGCAGGCAGACTTGTTCCAGTCCTGGACTATGCTGTGGCACCATCTAGCCCAGAAGCCGAGGTGATAGACATTGCAAACCTTAAATCCCAAATCCTCTTTCCCATTAAGAGTGTTATCTCAGCTGTAACAAAGACAGAGTTGGGGAATGCACTTGTCAAAGACTTTTACGATTTTAAGATGTTTACATGCTTATACATATCACTGCCACAAGATGGCACCCTTACACCACAATCATTCTGGCTGGTGGCTGTGGCTCAATAGGTAGAGCAGTTGACTGCCAATCACAGGATTGATGGTTTGATTCCCAGCTGCCATGTCACATGCCAAAGTGTCCTTGGGCAAGATACTGAACCCCTAGTTGCCCCCGGTGAGTCAGGTCAGCTACATAGCAGCTCTGTCATCGGTGTGTGAATGAGAAGCAGTGTAAAATGCTTTGAGTACCAACTAGGTAGAAAAGTGCTATATAAGTGCAGACCATTTACCATTTAAAGCAAATGCAAGTCTGCTAAACCAGGAAAATCAACCATGTGAATAACAAATGGCACTTGGCATTCAAACCACAACAATTCAGGAAATATGTTTTAAAATAAAATGCTATAAAATGCAGTATTATTACCAACAATCAGTTACCCTTAATTGCTCCTGACATTGTGATTTGCAGTGAGAGTAGAGAGCAGGTAAGGGAACAGCTAGAGAGGTGGAGGTTTGCTCTGGAAAGAAGAGGCATGAAGGTCAGTCGTAGTAAGACAGACACCCTCTCCACATTTAAGTCTAGACTTAAAACTTTCCTTTTTTATAAAGCTTATAGTTAGAGATGGATCAGGTGACTCTGAACCATCTCTTAGTTATGCTGATATAGGTTAGTCTGCTGGGGGACCTCTAATAATAAACTGAGCTCCTCTCCTCTCTCCTTTCCCCTGTATCAATGCAAATGCCATCATTCCAATGCTACATCAATAACATCACCAGGTCTGCTTACTTTCATTTATGAAACATTCATCGTCTCTGTCCCTCCCTCACCTCCCATAAGACTTCCATCCTTGTTCATAGCCTTGTCACCTCTCGAATTTATTATTGCAACTCTCTTCTCTTCGGCCTCCCCAAAAAAATCGCTTCATACTCCAACTGGTCCAAAACATCAGCTGCTCACATCATCACCAAAACCTTCACTTCCGAACACATCACCCCTATCCTACAACAACTTCATTGGCTCCCGGTTAAATACAAAATAGACTTTAAAATTCTCCTGTATGCCTTTAAGGCCATTGACAACCTCACCACCCCATATCTGTCTGATCTCCTCCACACTGCCACCTTCTCTTGCTCACTCAGATCTTCCTCCGCCATTCAATTCAATTCAATTCAATTCAATTCAATTCAATTCAATTTTATTTGTAGAGCGCTTTTTACAATTGACATTGTCACAAAGCAGCTTTACACAACCAAAGAACAGTACATGAACAGTGTATGTGTATGAGTCATAATAATGTGATTGTCCCTGATGAGCAAGCCGAGGGCGACAGTGGCAAGGAAAAACTCCCTGAGAAGGCAACAGGAAGAAACCTTGAGAGGAACCAGACTCAACAGGGAACCCATCCTCATATGGGTGATTACATGCTGTGTAGGCAGCAGTCCAGTATAACAGTTAAAGTCTTTTAATTTTATTCAGTTTTATTTGTATGGCGCCAATTCACAACAGAAGTTATCTCAAGGCACTTTACAGTGTTTAAGGTTTAAGACCTTACAGAGTTATAATTATGCAAAAATGATATAGAAAACCCAACAATCCCATCTGAGCAAGCTTTCGTCAGCAGTGGAAAGGAAAAACTCCCTTTAGAGGAAGAAACCTCCAGCAGAACCAGGCTCAAAGTGGGTGGCCATCTGCCTCGACCGGTTGGGGTGAGTGGAAAGAGAAGAGAGAAAAGAACAGCAGGCAACAAAAACAACAACAAGCAGCAAGATTCTGGAGATAACAGCTCCAGGCCGAGGATACCTGCAGAAAAGTACAGAGAGAGGGAGACAGAAAGGAGGAAACACAACTAAAGGAGAGAGAAGACATAAGGTTAATGACATGAAATGGTGGTATTTGCATTGATACAGGAGAAAGGAGAAAGGAGAGGAGCTCATTGTATCAATAGAGTTCACCCAGCAGACTAACCTATATCAGCATAACTAAGAGATGGTTCAGAGTCACCTGATCCGTCTCTAACTATAAGCTTTATAAAAAAGGAAAGTTTTAAGTCTAGTCTTAAATGTGGAGAGAAGGAAATTGAATGACATCCAGGCCTTTATGTCTTTTAAGGATGCTTGAAGTTTGACTAATTTATTAGTTTCTTCTGATTTCATAGATAAGTATAGGTATCATCTGCATAACAATGGAAATTTATAGAGTGTTTCCTAATAATATTGCCTAAGGGGGACATATATAGAGAGAAAAGAATCGGTCCAAGCACAGAACCCTGTGGAACTCCATAGCTAACTTTGCTGTGCATGGAAGACTCATCATTAACGTGTACAAACTGAAATTTATCTGATAGATACGATTTAAACCACTCTAGTGCTGTTCCTTTGATCCCAATGACATGTTCCGGTCTGTGTAATAAAATGTTGTGATCTATAGTGTCAAATGCAGCACTAAGATAGAACACGACGAGTATAGACAGTAGTCCATTGTCTGATGCTAATAGAAGATCATTAGTGACCTTCTGATTGTGAGGATCCACCGCTTACCTTTCAGTCTGGACTCTTATTCTGAAGGTCCCATTTCCGGGCGGTGTGGTGTTCGTGCTGCAGCTTGTCATTCATTAAGCTGATTGATTGTACCTCTTGTGCACCGGAGGGTTTTTTACCTGCAGTGTTCCACAGACCTGTTGCCAGATCGTTAGTTGGATTGAGGCAAGAAACAAACTCTGCTTTTCCCTTTCGTTGCAACCTTGTGTACAGGATTTATGGTGCTCACGGCTGAGGACTTTGTGTTATGGATTATTGCTTTGGATTATGGACTGAGACATTTTTTCCCAGTGTGTGTTTTTGTTCTAAACCGGAGTTTTTCGTTTGGATTATCTTCTGGATTATGTGTGGTTTTCCTTTTGGAGCTTCACGTCTGGTCTCTGTTTTAAGGACGTTGATTACTCCAGGTATTTCTATGGACTCCTTTTTGTGTTCACTCTAAGAAGAGACTGTGTTCACGGCTCAGCTGAAGGTTTCGCTGTTGTTTTTGTTTGTGTGTGACAATAAACTTACTGAACTGAGTGGACTGCGTCGGCCTTATTAGTGGTCCTATTAAACCCGTGACACTGATATTAATTCAGAATGATCTACGGGGAGGAAGCAGTCTAAGTACGAGCGTGGTCTTACAGATGAATCTAGAGTTGTTGTACAGTCCATGCTGTATGCAGGGAGGATCTGATCAATTTTTTCTCTAATAGTTATGATTTTATTTGTAAAGAAAGTCATAAAATCATTGCTGCTGAGAGTTGAGGGGGTACTAGGCTCAACTGAGCTATGACTCTTTGTCAGCCTGGCTACAGTGCTGAAAAGAAACCTAGGATTGTTCTTATTTACCTCTATTAATGAGGAGTAATATGAGGTTCTAGCTTTACGGGGGGCTTTTTTATACATTATTAAATCTTAATCTCAATCTTTCCAGGCTAGGCAATATTCATCTAAATTGGTGGAACGCCACCTCCTTTCCAGCTTATGTGATTCTGCTTTAAACTACGGATTTGTGAATTATACCATGGAGCTAACTTCCTCTGATGAACTAGCTTCTTTTTCAGAGGAGCAACAGTATCAAGTATTAGATCCATTCGATATCTATCTAAAACTGAATACATGTGACAAGCTACCTCCTGGCTAGCAGACCATGTTTGCGAACTGCCGCACAGTTACAATATGTTTCTCATGTAGACGTGACAGTGTTGACACTACAAATAAGAAATCAGAAAAAGCCTCGATATATACTATACACAGTGCCTATAAAAAGTATTCACCCCCTTGGATATTTCCTCCTTTTATTGACATAAATCAATCATGGTCAATATATGTTTCCGTTAATAACTGCAAGTTATCTTTTCCTCCTGTAAAGTACGGAGTCCTTCAAGGTTCAGTGCTGGGGCCAATCTTGTTCTCTTTGTACATTTAAGTGTACAAAGATCGATAGATAGATCTAGGCTATGACTCAGAACTGTATATAGAAAATTGTTTTGGATTTTAGTTGCACTGTTTGTATGGTTATTTTCCAAATTAAACATTTGTGGGTCATTTGGGGGAAAACACCCTTTAGGACATTATTCGTAAACCCAGTGTTTCTTTCCAATGCTATGCTGATGACACTCAGCTGTACTGTCCCTTTAAGATCTCTGTCCATGGAGGACTGAGTTCCTTACATCAGTGTATAAATGAGATGAAAGGTTGGATGGCTCAAAATTTCTTGCAGCGGAACTCAAAATTTTGTTTTCACTTTGACAATGAGTTTTTTTCTAAAATATTTTTTGTCTGTCATTTTGTCCATGACAACATGATTTATAATGTCAATAAAAGGATAAAACTTCTGGCTATCTATCCATCCATCCATCCTTGATGATATATGTTACAGTGAGATATGACCACCATCTAGTGGTGAAGTAATGGTAAAACAGAGCTTTGGTAGAATACAAACACAAAGTCAGACGTGTAATTTCACTTCCAGCATTTATTAAGTGCAAAACAATGTTTAACATGGAGGAAGTTGTCTCCTGGAAGCAAATGACACCATAAAGAATATTTTAAACATAAAAAAACTTCTGTGAAAAATCCCCGCACAGATACATGGAAATATTCACTCTGCTTAATAAAAGAAAGTTAGATTACAATAACATGGCAGGATGAGCTAACTCCAACTTTGAATATGTGGCCATTCAAAGGTAAACCTGGTGCGCTTACGTGCAGGTTATATCCAGGATGAAACAGGACATTAAAGTTCTCTATGCTCAAGGTTCCTTTAGCTGATTTACTTTTCAGTTCCCTTTCTACTAACAGCACCACACACATCTCATGATAATGCCAAACAGGAAATAAGTGTTTCAGTTCAGTCACCAAGATTTCTATTTGGTTTGTCCAACTACTGGAATTGTTCAGATTGACTAGGAAATTTCAAGTATTTCTTTCTGACAGTACCAAGCTCCTGTCCCTTATATCTGCACGTACATTACTATTGTGTTGGCAAGTGTGTCCTCAGACCAGCTAAGATGTCCACACACAAGCTATTTTTCACCAGGATAAAAACCTCTAACCTTCGTCAGTATCCTAGATATCTTATTGAAATTATAACATGGCAGCCACATTCGCTCTTCTGCCATGTGTTGTCAATCTGAATGGAAAATTTAAAAACAAATGTAATAAGAACAATCTAACAAGTATGATACAATTACCTTTATATCACCTGGATAAATCAGTAAATACAGAAATGAATGTTAGTTTGAAAAAGACTGGCACACCTGTCTCTAAAATGATCTTTAAACACAAACTACAAACAGAAACAATGTTTTACAAATCTTGACATGGTAACTCTTGAGATTATTAAAATCTGTCATATTTGATGCTGTTTTTGTAGTAAGCATCAGTGTTTAGTTTTCATTTCACTGATAATTCTGGGACCTGCAAACCGTGTTTGAAGAGTAAACTCAGATCTCAGACCTCTAATAAAAAGAAGTTCCCATCAAAGGTGATAACCAATTGGTCAGATCTGAGAGCATTTTCAAGACATTATTTGACCTTTAATGTATGTAACTCTGGTTCAGACTGACACAGACATACCTGTCAATAATAATGCAGGAATCTGTGAGAAATTATGCAACTTTATACACTCTATACATTGAAAGACCAGGGGAAGAAAGCATTGTCTTTTACTGACAGTCTACAAAAAGCTGCAGCAACGAGTCCAAAAACCTGGAAGCTGAAGTTAGTATTACAGCACTAATGGTTCCCTTGTCCCTGTGTTTTTCTGTAAATACCTCAAATAAGGTCTGTGGTCAATGGAAATGTCCTATTTGCTCTTTATCAAGCGAACCAGGGTGATGGGAACTTCCTGGTTGGGCTTTAACAAAAAAGTCATCCCTTACGCACTCTGTGTGTGTGTGTGTGTGTGTGTGTGCGTGTGTGCGTGCAATGCGACAGGCAGGTTGCGGCTGTACAGCTGAATTTGACTCGTGTTGCTGTAAGCTGTGTAGTTTTTCTCCTAAAACAGCACCGCATCCTCTGTTTCAAATGGAACGCCTGAAAACCTTGGCTTGGGTGTACCAGACACCACTGGGTGTCGCCAAAATCCATCAAAAAGCAAAAATATAACAGTTTACCAGCAACTGTAGCAAATAAATCATAGTTACATAGCATACTTACAACCTACATAAACTTTATCAAAGTTTAGTCTCATGTCATGTGAGAACACATTTCCCTCAGTATATTTTAAAAGTAGCAACATTAGGAGCCGACCCTGAGCCAGCATGGACTGTGAACACAACTGGTTGGCTACTTGTTTTTCAACACTTTCATGTCCATCATCACTGACGTGTTTCCTGTGACTCGTCAGGAACATGTTGCTCTGTTTCCAAATCTTAAGTAAAAAAAAAAAAAAAAAAATAAAATAAATTGAGTCCTCTCATTTCCTTCCCTGTTTTCTTCTTTTCCTCTTTTGCCCTTGTCTACTGAACAGAACGTTACAGTGAGGGGATGTTGACTGAGACAGATGGATATGACCAAAAAAATGGAGAAGTCAGGCTTAGTAGAGACTGGCACTGCAGTTTGTCCTAGGTGAACACAGAGATAACAGCTGGCCTCTGGCTACAGTCACACTGATATGGAGTTGCTATTGAGTTGGCTGGAGGGCAGGCTGAGCCTCAGAGATGGGTTGAGTTCTAAGCTGAGACTGACTTGGGGACAGGGGCCTGACAAGTCCTTGCTGAGGTCATTTAGATTGGCTTGGGTGTCAGAGGTCACACTGAGGTCATTGAGGTTGGGTGTATGGCTCAAGTGAGATGATGCCAGGGTGTTTCTGTTACCCACACGGCGAAAGACGAAGTGGAAGGGAGCAGCCTGTGGGCGGCTGTGCAGCTCGGCCTTGATCTTCTGAGGGTGTGTGTCTGGCGCCAACTGTTGGCTGCTGCCCTCAATCAGCAGGAAGAGGCCGTAGTTCTCAGGGTCTGACACTTTAAACTTCTGGGCACATAGCTTGCACACTTCCTCCACAGTGGCATAAGGTCGGACCAGTAGAGTCTTGGCCGTGCAGCCGCTGTCCAGCTCCTGCAGCGCCACCCGCAGGTAGTTCTGAAGAGCAGCCAGTAGACACAAGGTAAGACACAATATAGAGTGTATACTGTACACTCTTGTTCTCTTGCACACTGGCTTTGTCGTTGTTTGTGTGTGTGTTTTTTACCTGGAAGTCATCAATGGATGGCGCAGAGCGCTGGGCGGTGCGGCGCCGGTGCCACTGATGGAGTGTATCTCTGGTTTCGGAGCTCAGCACTCTGGCTGCCTGCTGCTCTTGGAAGTTTCTGATGAGAGACATCGCTCCATAGGCACTAGTTAGGTAGTAGCCACCTGGATGTGGACACAGAGAGTCAGAGTGTTCACAAGAAGCACAGTGAGAGTAGGGGAAAGCAAATATTCTTCCATTATTTGTATAGTTGTAAAAGAATCTAATGTATTGAGCAGAGTGTGGATCTACTTTTATCAAACACACCTTCTCCACTAAGCTGTGAAGGGTCCAGCAGCTCCATCATGTAAAGTATCTCATTGTCCAGCTGGGGCAGGGCACACTGAGACAATACGTAGGTCAACATGGGCAGGAAGTCGTCAGCGCCGTAGAGTCGACCTGAGACGCAGACAGAATCTTATTGGTTATGTACATTAGGAGAAATGAGGGATAGTTTCAAATTTCAAAATGCAGTGGTTTAGTTGTGTGTTTGTGTGTGTGTCTCTGGTCTCTACCTGAATTGTCCTCCATGATGGTGTAGATGAGTTTGCAGACCCTGAGCAGCATGGTGACCTTCTTTTCTGGGGAGTACAGTTTGCACATGGTGTGGAACTTGCGCTTGATCTTCTCTATGACCACGGGGTCCGGGGGCAGCATGTCAGCCACGCCCATTTCCTGTGGCTGCCGGACTTTGGCCAATGACAGGTTCTCATTCAGCTCCTGCCATGCGCCACTGCGCACCTGGAACTCCTCCAGGGCAACACTTAGTACTGGTTTGAGCGGCTTCAGGACACATTTGTGCATAGCCTTCTCAAGGACCTGGTCTGCAGAGAGGAGGAAACAGGTTTTTTTCAAATAATTTAATACCCACTGAACTTTTCAGGGCATCAGAACACAGAGAGACAGCATTTAGAAGTGCATCTGCTGATTCTTGGAGTCATTCTTTCTTCTTTTCTTTAAGTTGATTGAGTCTATGTCTTTCTCAACCCTGTCTTTTGCTACAAGGCGAGGGTTGCAAATATATAGCTTGATTTTTTTTATAAAAGCTTTGTAATTTCCTGGACTAAAATCGGCTCACTATTTTTAACAAATGTTACTCAGACAGCATGAAGCAGCATATTTATTCAGTGGAGGATTTATCTACATTTAATTAATTATATGTGCATTGTTTAGTGAGTATTTGGGGCAGTAAGGCAGTGTGAGGCTAAGTGAAAATAAACTAGTGTTTGTGTGTGTGTGTGTGTGTTAACAGTAATTGAGGAACATATGACCATGCAATTAATGTAATTAAGCATTCAAAGCTGTGTTTACTGACAATAATTCTAACGCAAAATAACATCCTGTTATTATTGTGTGACCAAGGTTAACATATCTCTCATTGTCACTGTTGTTGTGCAGTGTGAGCCACAGCTGTATCAGACACAACAAGCTTCCTGGACTCTGCCAAGGTCAGTTTGCTACTTTTGGTCACTTAAAATGAGCTGTTGTTCTTATCATGTGATGCAGTACTGTATAAACCAAAGTCAAAATAAGTTGAGTGAGTGCACAACAGACCACAGTGTAGAGCGGAGTGTGTATTAGCATTTACAAGCTCAGCTTGTGCTTGTCTGACTAACACAACCCATGACATTATCATACAGACAGGATGGATGCAGAGAGAGAGGCCAAGCCACAGCACTGCTGAATAAGAACCATGTGCGAGTGTTGCTGACTGTTCTCCAGAATAAAGTGAAGTCAGCAGTTTATTTCTGCTGAGAACATCTGTATAGGCAGTTTATTTTCCATGCCAGCCAAAATTCACATTAATCTGTTAATGTCATTATGAATCTTTCAAATCCACCCCCTCCCTCCCTGGTCTTCATGGAAGATTTCTCCACACCCACATCACAGCTACTTCCTCACACCTCTGCTGGACCTAAAGCAGAAAGCTAAGGACGAAGTGATGTGCAGGGGGATGGCGTTGTGCCAGGTTCTCACATACAGCACATTCCACAACTACATAATGAATGAGATTTGCCAGTAAGTGCGCCCGGCGTGATATGTCGGGATAAGCGAGACAAGTGCTGTTTATTTTAAAACAGGTTTAGAGTTGTGATGTACAAAATAATCCATTTATTTTATCTTTCCACTGATATGCTCATAGTTTTACAGAAACTACTTGTAGGTACTTTTACAGGAAAAACATAGCTATGTAGATATGGTATGGAAAAAGAATTTCTACATTCTTTTTCCATAGCCATAGGGGTGCCTGTGGCTCAATAGGTAGAGCAGTTGTCTGCTAATCATAGGATCAGTGGTTCAATTCCCGGCTGCCACGTCACATGCCAAAGTGTCCTTGGGCAAGATACTGAACCCCAAATTGCCCCTGGCAACCATTTTACCATTTACACTTTATTCACAGAAAACATTGGCAACAGATGCAAGGAAAACTACATTTATTTTAATTCAACATTACCACCTGAAAATTCTTCATTATTTCTTACCTGTTTGTATGAACATTTTGGAGGAGGATTTTCAAAAGATTATTTGTATAGGTTTCAGTATCAAAATAAACATCCAAATTACATTATTAGAGTTTTATCAAAGGTTTAAGATCACATACAAAACTAGTATGTGACAACAGTGTAATGCTTAAGGGCTGTGACAGACCAAACTGATGTTCAGGCTGTTGCGAAGCATTTGTTGCCCTAGTTCTACAGATAAGAAATGTGGTGCCTACATTCCACATGCTCTGGACAGTTAAGACCTCTAACAGGGATATGTGTCTAGGTTTACACAAACACAAACTATGGATCTAATTCAAGGATGCGCTGCATTGCCACAATGGGCTTTATGTTTATTATCCACCAGGTGGATAATAAACTTTCTGCAGATAACAGAATCACAGTGAAATGGAATCAAACCTACACATATAGACAAGTGCAGACAGAGATACTGCATGTTGTTTTATAAATAGTCTATCTGTTCTGACACTGAACCAAGACGCTCTCCTGATGCACAGATTGCTTATTTCCTGCTTCCTAAAAATAACCTTTGAAATATTCTTCAGGTCACACAAACAGGCAGTTTGAGGAACTAGTATTCACCATGACCTGTACTGATTCAGTAGCAAAGAGGGACTTCTCTCCATTGATTGGCAACGTTCTAAATAATCGACAGAGACTGCTTTGTCTTGTGCACTTTATCACTTATGTTGCTGAGAGTTGTATGGAAAGGTCAATAATACTTTCAGATGTGTACAGTGAATAGAAATTTATACAACCAGCACCTTGTTATCTTAGCATAGCATAAATAAAGGAACCAGGGAGAAACAGCTTGGTAAATCAGCTGATGCTGTTTTAATGCATGAAAACAAACACGGCTTCATGACCGAGCTGGCTTGAGCTATCTGCCAGAGGAGAGGAATACAAGGAACTCACATGGTTGGATTGCAGAGTGCTACACAGGAACAACAACAGCACCCTGGATATTTAAAACCCTGTCACTGGAAAGGAAACACAGCAACCTACAAAGAATGCTAAGCTAGAGTGTCAGAGATAGACAGAGTGAGACACAAAGTGTAGGGGGCTTGCCTCAAATCCTCTCCCACTGATTGGACAGTTGGTGTAAATGGACTGGAGGTGGAGTAAGGCAGAGATTGTATGACATGGCAGTCAGCCACGTAATCCATCTGGGCTGGCAGGCGTTTGAGCAGAGCAGAAAACACTCTCTGAAGCTACCACAACAAAATATTGTGCAACTGTTCCAAGAAAAAAACACAGCTGTTCCCAGTGTGCCATCACTTTGAAAAACAGGCCATTCACTAAACAGACATACGAGGAGGCAACCATTACACGTGACATCAAAACAGAAAAATGTTCTGCTTCATTCTGTGATTTAGAGTTTTAGTCTTAAAACATCTCTTCAGAGTTCAGTAGGTATAAAATAAGCATTTGACACTTTACAACTTTATTAGATAGCTGAGCAGAGAAAATAAAAGAAAACTAGGGGGCAGAATAAAAACCAACAAAGGTATCTGTCTGAATAATTCCAGTTGTCTAAACTGCACTTGCTGTTCATTAGGGGACTTTTTACTGGTGAATACCCTCCAGACATTCAGAGCTGAACATGTTAAACCTGCATGCAGTCACTTTTAGAAGAATGCATGAATGTGGTCAGAACCACAGCAGAAGGGACTAAAAATTATTTTAGTAAAGATTAGTAAAATTATCACTGAAATATATTTCTAACAATTACCATTAAAATGTAAGCTGTCATCATGTGGTGAGTGTTCCTGTTTCGTGGTCAGTGCTGATAAATAGAGCAACTTCTAACCCAGTTCATGACTTCATAATTACTACACTGAACAGGGCCAGTGGAAACAGGTTGGTTCAACAGCTCCCTTTTTCCTGACATAAAGCCGTCTTTGTGCTCTCTGTTTACATGTTACGCTGTCCAAGGTCTAAAGCTGCGACTGAGTCTTGGTCCCAATAATTTAGTCCGCTATTCCGGCAGGTGTGTGTGTTTTTGTGCATGTATAGCGTTGTTGATTTCCTCCCTTCATCTCGCTGTCATGGTATTGTCAGACGCAATAAAGAATGGATTAAGAATTAGGGAACTGTAAATATTAGTATTGAAATAATGGATGTTTGCCCTCTGACTCAACTCACCTCTTCTTAGCGTGTTTTTTAGTGCATGTTGCATGCCAACATACAATTGGCTAGAGTGAATGGCTTCACCAGGAATATAATGCACATGTACAAGTGAAAACACATCCAGCTGCAAACACGTGAGGACAAATTTTTCTGTGTCCTCACTGCAAAAACATTGAAGTGAAACTGCTGCATCTGCATTAAACACACTTTTTATGACATAGTGTTTCTGCAAAATTACGATTACTTCATAAATACTAAAAATAATCACTAAATTATCTGCAAAGGCACAGACAAAAATGACTCCCACTACCCTCCATGTGGAGTTAAGGACAAGGCTATAATGCTTTAAAGGTAAAATGGTGTAATTGAGCAGGCCAGGCATGCCAGTTGCAAACAGCAGAGGTGAACCTGGCAAAACACAGCAACCAAACACTTAGTTACTCTAACTAAAGCATTATTGTAAGCATAAGTTGCAAGTTGTTGCCGCTTTCCATGCGGGTGACCGGGGTTTGAATCCCAGCTGTGGCCTACCTCCAGTAGGGGTCCTAAGCTAAGATCTCCTAACGCTTGCCTTTCTTTGTCCCTTGTACCTCACTGTAAGTTGCTCTGGATAAAAGTGTCTGGAAAATGACTAAATGTAAATGTAAATAGGTTGGCAGTGATATTTCAAGTGCACAAGCCATTTCTTAAAACACTGGTGAACTACTGGATGACAAAACAGACCTAAAAAAAAAAAAGGTGGAACTCACCAATTTGGTCTTCAGGGATGAGGCTCTCAATTGGTGGCTCCAACTCGGAGCTCTGTCTCAGGTAGCTCTTCATCTGAGTGATAAACTGACGGACAGTCTGCAGCAGCTCTAGTCCGGAGGCGTAACCTTGCAAAGTCTGAGTGGCACCCTCGCACATGTAGCTCAGGTAGTCCTGCACCAGGCAGCCAAAGTATGAGCCTTTATCCCTGGACAGCTCCACCACCTTTCTAATCGCCCTCTTCTCAGGAGTCAGCAGCGAGTTGAAAACGCCGCTCATCTTGTGCAGGTGCCCTCGCAGGGCTCTCTGAAAAACCAAAGCACTAGCACTAGGGCGGCGTTTTGTGTGACGACCTGGTGGCACCATGGTCACGTCCTGGTCTTGGTCCTGGTCACTCTCTAGGCTGACACCATAGTCAGGCTCCTCCTCGTTCTCATCATCCTCATCATCCTCTTCTTGATCCATGCTGGAGTAAGGTAGGTGGGATGGTGGAATTGAGAGTGGGAGGTGGTTGTTAAAGTCTGCCACAGTTGGAGGGCTGGGGTCATGCAGATGAGGAAGGAAGAAAGCAGAGGACTGGGAGAAATCCAGAGAGTCTGAGGAGTCTGTGGAAAGGCTCATGTCACTCAGCCGCTGGCCACCACCACTGCATTCTTCACCTACTTCTTCCTCTCCTTCTTGCATATGTGCCAGTTCGCTGGTTGTCGTAAGTAACTGTTGCGGAGGACTGCTGGAGTCCTGCATAGTGGTGCTGGCAGTTTTACGCTGAAACTGCTTGGCCCTCATGATAGCCTTCTCAATAATCCCATCCTCCATCGCCAGGTGGCACTGGGCATCCTCCTGGCTGGATGAAAGCGAGGTCCTGGCCTGATGTGGAGAGGAGGAGAGAGATGACAGAGAGCTGGGAAGGGAGGGCCAGGGGATATATATAGGGGAGCTGATGTTAAGTCTCTTGGGAGGGGAGGACGATGGACTAATGCTTATTGAGGAGCCCAGACGTGAAAGGAGGCTGGTGCTCCTCTCCCGCTCCTCCACCTTCTCCTTGGGGATATTGATCCAGGGAATCTTCTCTGGCATGCTGTGCTGTCTGTCAGGTAGGGCTGAGCGTTGGGTCACAAAGCGTGGTGGTGGTGGACGAGGGGGTGGGAGCTGAGACACAATGCGCGTAGCACTAGGCTTCTGACTGCAGCTTGTTTGACTGCTATTGTCTTGTAGCTCTGTGTTTGTGCCAAGGCTCTTGGGGTTGCTTCGATGTGACTGGCTGCAGACACTGTGATCTGAGCTGCAGATCTGTAGACTGGGGCTACAAGAGTCCTTGTAGGTGTGAACTAGGTTATTAGTAACGGGTTCTTCCCTCAGATCCTGCTTTGCTGTGCCACAGGGGTTGGTGTTGGTGCTCTTTCCATCCGACTGGTGGACCTTAATGAAGAGGGGGTTAATGAAGCACAATGCTCCGTTGGACTGGCAGCACTCAAGCTCAGATGGGGTACGAGTTTGAAGCCATGGGTGCGCTGGTGCAGTTGACAAGGAGACTAGTCTCTGGGCAGAGGTAGGTGGTCTGTCGGGAGCTGTTGATCCTGACAATGAGTCCTCCTTCCTGTGGCACAACTGAGCATCCCAGAAGCCTGATGGTGACAATGAGAGAATGTCAGTTTTATGTGATACAACACATTAGAGGCACATTTCATATATCTAGTTCCTGTTTCAACCCCAGGGGTTAGCAGTCACATGGTCCAAATCACATCTACTTATTTAAACTTTATTTAACCAGGAGAACCTCACAGAGATTTACATTTAGTTACTTGGCAGACGCTTTTATCCAAAGCAACTTACAAGAGAGGTACACGATAATCTCAAGACCGGACCACATGTTCAGTATTTCACTGAGTCTTTGTAGGTGTGAACTTCCTTTCACAAGCTTGAAGACAAAATAATGAAATAAAAAAAACAACAACAAACTATTCCAGTTAATTTAATTTGATTAATACAATAATGATTGATTAACTAAATACATATTAAGTTTATTACAAAACGATTTATTTAGTTTGATAAGCCAACACAAACAAAGAGAAAAATAATGGTCCAAAATACTTTATTGTTGATTAAGATTGGTCTGAAAATAGCTCCACTGAATACACCAAGTCACCTGTTCTGGCATCACCACAGCATGTAAATTACTGGAGGTTCTCTAAAACAGGCAGTGTGTAGACAGGCATCAACCTGTCTACACACTATGCTAACGCAGCCTCTCACTGCAGAATCATGCTGGTTAAAACAATCACAAGTGCTACATATATTTTTATATATTTTTCCTTCAAATGTATTTAAATATTTTTATTTGTATTTTTATGTGTTTAAAAGACTACAGTTCTGCAGAATTAAAGACTAAAAGTGACTGTTTTGCAATATGTTGAAGGTGTCAATCACTTAATCAAGGTTATGCAGAAGTTGAGTCATGTTAACTGGAATTCTGTCATGTCACTACTCATCCAAGTAGCTTTCTCTGAGAAAAATTGGCAAGTTGAACTAGATTAATTGTGCTTTTGATTTAGCTTGTAAGCTGCAAGTCAGAGTTGGAAATTATGCCCAACGGGATGTGTTCCAGTACACAGCTAGGCTACTATTAACAACACCAGTTTTAGCCAGATTCGTCACTGTTAGCAATACCAGCTTATCACAATGCACTATGTGGTATTTTCCTTTTTTATATGTAGAGCATCCATATTGGATGTTGAGGCAGTGGTTGGTGACACACTCCAACTTTCCAAGGTTGACATCCCACTACAATCCAAAATTAGAATCTAGAATTTCTGAGTTCCCAGTTGAAACGCAACACACCATAATCCTCGAGGGAAGGTCTTTGTTTCCCATCTGACCTGAACAGGTTTGTTAGGTGGACATAGAGAAGGTGATAGTGGGAGAAACAAGTCTGCTAACAACCCCTCGTACCCCTAGACAGGGACTGTTAGTTGTGCCTTTCCATAACCTCCCTGGGAATGGATGAAAAGGCAGCATGAAGAATATGAGACCGTCTGTGTCTGAGATCTCCAAATCTACAGAGAGAAGAATTTTCCACTTGAACATTAATACACTTTTAGCAGCTATAAAACAAGCAGCTATTTCTCTTCGCTGTGAACAATAGTTAACAGTTAAACTATGCCTAATAAAATGTATCCACTCATCGACTCCCAATAATAACTATAGCTAACGACATCCTTTCTTATCAAATCTCTAAATGCTGCTTAGTGATAAACCAGGCTTTTCTTTTTTTTTTTACCAGCAACAGAAAAAGAGCTGAACAAACTTGAATTTAACAACAGTTTGTTGCATCATTACACTCCAAGCTCTAGCAAAATATATTATAATCTTGTATAACAATCATGAACAGCACATACACTAGCAGAAAGTGGAAACAATTTTACACAGGTGCCAGACATAGAGCAACTCCTTCACACAACTACGGAGCAGAAAAGGGAGAGCAACATTACCTACTGTGATCCCGTTGACGAGCTGCT
This sequence comes from Anabas testudineus, assembly GCF_900324465.2. Lineage (NCBI taxonomy): Eukaryota > Metazoa > Chordata > Actinopteri > Anabantiformes > Anabantidae > Anabas > Anabas testudineus. The sequence continues at coordinate 370,159 of NC_046624.1, forward strand.
GAACTCACACTTGCTCTAAATTCACTGAACTGCTCTGAAGCAGCAGGAAAAACTCACTGCTGTGTCTGCACAAGCTGACGCTCAATTGGCTTCTCTGGCTCGTTCTGGTATGACTCACTCATGAGTGTGCGTGAGTGTGGGCGGACTATTCACACTAGATTCCCGCCTCTCTCAGGCAAAGTCTCTTAGTTGCTCTCTCTCTCTGACACACATTTTTTTTTTTCTTACCCACCCAGCTCTACTCTTACTGTGATTAATGTCTTTTTTCTTACATGCTTTACTGGCAATACTTTTTACACTTGTTATAGAAATATCTTTAGATAGTTTTCATAACTTCACAGTTTTTCTTCCAATTTCACAGAACTAATAATTAATCAGTTAAGATGCCAACATGTTCACACAAGTACAAGCAAAGAACAGCACTGTAGTACAACACCTGGAACTGCAAGCCCAGTGGAATGTGGACTGGTGAGGTTGATGTAAGAACAGAGAGAGATAAGCAGCTGAAATGCAGCCAGAAATAGACAAAACTAAGACACTATGCAGAGAAACATCAAGTCAACAAGTCAAACACCTCTCCCAAAGCCAACTGCCAATTGCCAACTGGACTGAAGTAATTTTTTTTGTATTTAAGGCTTTGATTGTCATGCTACGTAACTTCTACCATGCTCCAATACTTTCACACCTGCATTTAGGCAGACCTAAATTAGGCCAGTCAGTTCAGTGAAGCAACACAAAAGATGACAAACTGTCTTTCAAGTAATATGACACCTGATGAACTAACAGTATTCTTTTCTCAGCTTTTCAGCCATATTGCACTCAATGGTTTAGGCAAAACACAGACACACACACAATGTTGTTATTCATATCTACGTCAGCACTGCCTTTGAGATCAGCTATTCACTGTCACTCAATTACCTTTACAGACACAAAACCCACCACTGTCTCACCTTACTAAACAGTCCTTTTAGAATGAAAGAAGGAGACACTGAGAAATAACTCACATGGAATGCACTGTATGTCTGCCGGCATTCAAGACCACATTAAAGGGAGAATTTCATCAAATCATTTTGTGTCACCCTGAACTTTTTAAGAGCCTTTCCGGCTGAGGAATGCTAGAAGTCCAGCAGAGTTGCTGCACCAATAACGTGATAGTGGGATGTGCGGTCATGTTTGGTTGGTATTCCTCGTAAGTTTACACTGTGCTTTGCTTAATATCAGCATTAATACTGTTATTGTTAATGTTATCGTTGTTGATACTCTTAATATCATTACTATCATTATGTTATTATTACCGTATTTTCCGCACTATAAGGCACACCTAAAAGTCTTCAATTTTCTCAAAAGCCGACAGTGCGCCTTATAATCCGGTGCGCCTTATATAAGGATCAATATTGAGTCAGTCACGCAGTAGAACACGGGAATAGACGTTTAACATTAACGAATCAATGGTGCTGAAGTGGAGGCAGCAACAAGATGGCTAAGTAAAGAAGACTAAACAGAGTTTCCGAGAGAACAGAGCGAGATGGCTACTGTTGGAGGACAAACTCCTATCTTTTCTTTATGTAACTGAAAGAAACTAAATTAACAAATAATACACATCGTTACACATTTCGTATGTTACACTCGCACTCGCTAGCTTGACTTGAATGAAGCTAATTACAATAACAGGCACACGTCATTTATCACATGTAACAGGTAACAACTAACAAACTTCTAATGACAATAAACATGTTAATATTTACAAAGACAAATGCTTTCCAAGGCACAAACGTATAAAGCACACTCAGCATAGACATGAACCAGTTCCTTTTACTGTGGAAACTAGCTTAATTTACCAACGGAGAAAATACGTCAAAGCTGTACTATTGAACAGAGAGTGGAAAGAGCACTCACTCTGCAACTAATTATCTTAACAAAGATCAACTAAAATACACAACTCTCACTCTGATAAATTTTTAAGAACAATACTATAATACTTTTTAGCTGCCTTTGTCACAACTTATTGTTATTCATTTATCACTTGAACTGAAAGGCATGATGGCAACCTATTAAGAAAGTTTGACCGACCTCTCTGTGTGAGGATCCGCCGAATACCTTTCAGGCTGACCTCTTATTTTGAAGGTCCCGTTTCCGGGCGGAATGGTGTTCATGGAGCAGCTTGACATTCGTTAAGCCGATTGATTGCACCTGTTGTGCACCAGACAAACTCATGACAAACTAGTGTGGAGGACTTAAAGTACTCGATGGCTGAGGATTCTGCTACATGGATTATTGCTTTGTTGTATGGACTGTGATACTTTTTCCCGGTTTGTGTTTTGTTGAATGCCGGTGTTTTCCGTTGGATTATCTTTTGGATTATTTTGGATTTCCTATTGGAGCTACTGGTTTGGATTATCTATGTTTCAAGGACTTTGATTTCACCAGGTATTAATATTGACTCCTTTTGTGTTTTTTCTAAAGAAAAGATAGCTCAGCTGATGCTTGCGCTGTAGTTTTGTTTGTGTGCCGCAATAAAGGCACTGAACTGAGTAGATTGCTTCAGCCTTATTATTGGTCCTACTAATTCCTGACACTCTGACTGTTTTGTTGACATGCAATCTATATTGCATGCTATGCTGCTGGACAGGGCATGGTTAAAAATTAATTAATTAATTAAATGGGAAGTCGAACAGAGTCAGGCCAGGGTGCACGGGATAGCTCTCAGCTGAATCACTGCAGCAGAGCCTGAATGAACAGACCTCATTGTTCCATATCTTCCAAGCAGAACTTTACGTTCTCAGACTGCAGGTTTACTTGTGGTTCCTAGAGTTTCTAAATGTAGAATGGGAGTCAGAGCCTTTAGCCATCAAGCTCCTCTCCTGTGGAACCAGCTCCCAGTTCAGGTCTGGAGCTGTATATCTCCAGAATCCAGTTGACCTGCTCAATGTTTTTGCTGCTTGTTGTTGTTTTTGTTGCCTGCTGTTCTTTTCTCTCTCCTCTTTCCACTCACCCCAACTGGTCGAGGCAGATGGCCGCCCACTATGAGTCTGGTTCTGCTGGAGTTTTCTTCCTCTAAAGGGAGTTTTTCCTCTCCACTGTTGCCTAAAGCTTGCTCAAATGGGATTGTTGGGGTTTCTATATCATTGTTAGCATAATTATACTCTGTAAGGTCTTAAACTTTACAGTGTAAATTGCCTTGAGATGACTTCTGTTGTGAATTGGTGCTATACAAATAAAACTGAATTGAATTAAATTGAAGTTCACTGTGTGGTTTATGAAAAGGGATATTTAGTCCACCATCTCCTACTGCACTAAATTAGAGAGAAAATACATAATAAATTGTAAGTTATGATTGTGTGAAGACAGACATTAATATAAAAATGTTTTAAATTCAGTTTTCAGTGGTATAAACAAGCCAAGGCCCCTGTGCAGCTGGAGCAAAGAACAGAGTTGGAGAGGTGCCCAGCTCTTGTCGGTCCAGAGACAGTTCTTCAATGTTCTCAGCATGTCTCCCTTATGTGCTACATATTTACTATATTAATAATGTGATCAGCAGTACTTTTCTCCTGTTAATATATACAACTAATTTCTCCATATTTCACTTGCAGCTTGGCATCAGCCCCCAATCCTGCCCAGTGGACCCCAAAATACACAAGTGAGACAACCAACCTGCTCCAAGTTTAGCAACCTCCTCAAGATCTGCAGATGTTCTGGCTGAAGCGATAGCCTCTGGAAGCTTCAGAGTGAAAGGCAACACATCTCTAAGTAAAAGAGAAAAGGTTGAGAAAATTTTGAAAAACTAGGCGAGTGAACAAGGGTGGGATTGAAAGCCTACCCCTAAAAGATGTGAGTCACTGCACTAAGAGGAGCGTGGCTTGGCATGAGTGGCTAGCTAGAGGGTGCTTGCTGATCTTTTTGCTGTAGCTTTTTTTACAAGACCTTCAAAAGCTTTTACATAGTTTCACTCATGGATACCCTGCAGTTCTTGGATCTCACTGGAAATACTAGGCACTCAAAAAGTGGCCTACAAATTGTGTAGACAAAGATCTGAAATTGGATTTGAGTTGTATTGTAAAAGTATTTATTGGAATAAATAATTACTGTACTATACGATATTGTATTAAAAATAATCTGAATCTAAAGCAACTGTTGACTTCAGTGTTTTGTCCAGGGTCACTCTGACATAGGGCCAAGAAAAGTCAGGGGGCAACCAATCTACCAAATGCCCCTGTGGCTTTGTTTATAATGTCCATACAGCCAACAGAGATCACACGAGTGTGGTTTGCATTTCTTTGTGCAATCATGACTACTTGTGAAAAATGAACTCACCTACTGATGCAGCAGAAAGCCACTAGACGAAAGAGGTCTGCAAAGCTCAGGCTGGATCCTTCCAAAGAGAAAGCTGTGGGGATATCGGACAACATGATAATGACACAGCAAACTACAGAAACCTGTTAGAGGAGAAGAACTGGAAAAAGTTGCTCATTTTGGTCTTTTCACTCACATGAATCAGAGAAATGTGAATGCTTAAAATACAATACTGTACTGACTCAACTACTTTATGTACTGCATCATGCCTGAATTTCTTGTACTGGCAAAGAGGACAGGCACTAGCACACAAACCAGGGCAAAGCTTTAAAATAATGCATACAAATGAGTGTTTAAATTCATTATTGTAATGTGTTCACTAGGCTGAAACCTGTAATACACAGCAGAAGAAGAACTTGTTTATTCTGAACCTGGCACAGAGTAATACCACCCAAGGCTTCTGCCACTAAAACAAACATGATCAAGATCATGACCAAGACAGAGCCTTCAAAATGTGTTTGGACCCCTTCACATTGCTCATTTTATTGTAATATTCCTAACCCTCCGAGTTGCTTTACTGTCTGTCATATCATGTCAAAAGTACAGCACACGGGTTGGAAGGTACACTGCTCGTCCAAAAAAGAAGTCACCACCTGGATTTAAACAAGCAAATAAATAAGAGCCTCCTTTTAGATAATTTCTGCATGGATTTGCAGCTGGCAACATTTTATTTAACTAATGCAGTGAGTAGCTTCTCATTTCTTAAACAATCATGTCGGGAAACAAATCCTGTGGTCGTGGAAAAGATGTTAATCTGTTTCAGACAGCTCAAATTATTGGCATGCATCAAGCAAATAAACATCTAGGAGATTGATGTAACTACTAAAACTGGGTTAAGAACTGTCCAATGGAAGAAGGTCATGTGATGTGTTATTCCATCAACGGATTTTCTTCCCTGATGGCACAGGCATATTCCAAGATGACAATGTCAGAATTAATTGGGCTCAAATTGTGAAAGAATGGATCAGGGAGCATGACACATCATTTTCTAACATGGGTTGGCCACCACAGAGTCCAGACCTCAACACCATTGAGAACTTTTGGGATGTGCTGGAGAAGACTTTTCTCAGCAGTCCGACTCTCCCATCATCGATACAAGATCTTGGCAAAAAATTAATACAGCTCTGGATGGGAAAAAATGTTGTGACAGTGCAGATCGAAACAAAGCCATGATGAATGCATGCTCAAAGCTAAAGGCGGTCCTTTCCTTCAAACAGCATAGGGTTTATGGGTCATTGTTATCTTTTGTTTCTTCTCTTACAGTAGATTTGAGGTGTGTTTCTGTTGAGCTCTATACACCATCCAGGAAAAAGTATGATTTCCTGTCCAAGATTCTATTCATTTGTTAAGGTGTTGCCGTCATGTATTGTGCTTGGCACAGCTCTCTCAATTCAGTGATGTGACTGGCTGAGCATGTATTTATTCACCACTGTCCAATATATATTTTCATTTAGCCAGTTCTCACCCCCACAAACCTAAACAGCTGGTGAGCCTAAGACCAACTTTTTGCACTTGATGTTGTACATGCACAATTAAAACAAGGCACTAAATGTTAATACAAGGCTTGCGGAGTATGTCTACACTAGCAAAGTTTACTTCTGTACTTGCTGGCACTGCTACAAGAATGCATTGCTGAACTTGATTGATGGGAACAGGTTTTCTAGTTTTCTTTGAACTTGCTGCACTATCTACATTATTCAAGGTAATCTAATTGCCCTCACATTATTCTCAGTTCTGGAATAAGTTCACATGAGCTACATTAGTTATACTGGTTGTTCTGAATAAAACCCAGCCCTGTATAAATGCAAATTTTGCTTCAGTAAAAAAAGGAGTTGGTGTGTTTATATGTATATGATCAGCCAGCACAGCGCCCTACAAGATGATATGGCATTTGGTTGAGTTGGGTTCAACTTTTTCCTGGATCACCTCTCCATTGGCACCTCTGGTGTGTCAACACAGCAAATGAATGAGGTCTCAGTTTTTTCACACAATGCAGCTGTTGGGTTAAACACAGTCTCAAAAATATGTATTAGATCAGGTGTGTATGTACAATGTTACATTTCAAATGTAACATAGTGTTACATTAAGTAACATTTCACAGTTTCTCTATGCACATGCTCACAAACCTTAAGGCTAAAGTGGACATATAAGTCAGGTTCTTGAAAAGTCTTTCTGTGTTAAAGAGACAAAAAAGAAATTGCAGGCAAAAATTGCAGTTACAATCTTTTTTGGACCAAAACGGTCCATTTGTATTCATTGTTATTGTTTCTCCTCAGGTTAAAAGAGAGAAGTTACCGGCTTTTCAGTATACACCTTATTCTAGTAATCAGCAAAAAACTCTAGAATGCAACACCGGCTCCAGTGGGTGGTAATTTTCTGGCAGAACATACTTCCATTAGGTAAGCATTTGGAAATTCCAGTCTGGGACAGGCAGACAAATAACAGCACACGAGTGCTGAGAAGAGGACACATAGATTAGTGCGATGTTCAATGACCTTTGGGAAAATCCATGTTTTTCAGGTAACTAAAAATAAAATCAATCAAAGAGGATAAAAACAGTGCACTTTGTTCTTTACTTATTTAGATAAAAGATGATGAAAAAGATTAAACAACGAATCCTCTAAGAAGACACAGATATAAAAATACAATATACTGAAATCTGTGATACATTAAATGTGGTGCACAAGGATCACAGTGTACTAGCAACAGAGGGTACATTTTTTTCTGGTGGTCTCACTCAGGCACACATATTTTGGTGTCTATAGGAAGAAGCCTGCTACAGTTTTCACAGGACTGAGTCGGTCAGCTTTAAGCTGTATCAAGCAGCATCACTTTGTTCTCACAACACAGTGTAGGTATATTTCTACAACTTAAAATAAATCTCTGTGGTTTGAAGTTTAGCTTTGTTCCAGCATCATGTTTGTATTGTCAGATATAAACCCCATCTTATGGCATCAGGAGATATGGTGTTACTCCTGATGCTGCTTTTGCTTCAGTTACAGCAAAATGCAGGCAACTGAGTTGCTATTACAGCGAGGATTGCATGAAACCACTGTGCGTCCTAATAGCAAAGTTTCCAATGTAGAACATTTGAACTAATCTGAACAAGACAACATAATTAAGCCAGTCAAATCTGAAATGAATGCCATTTATATTGTTATTACTTTGTTTTCTTGTATTAATTTGAAGAACCCCACAGTGTTCTCTTTGTCCCCCTCTATCTCTCCAGACAGACAATACGTAATATTTTTCATCATTCCAATAAAATCTTGAGTGAAAACAAGTCATGTTCTTCATGTACAAGGTATTTTGAGTTCTTTCAATTTCGAGCATTTCCAGTTTGGAAGAAAATCTGTCACTGCTAGTGACCTGATCCATGGCTCTATTGCTGTGAGCCACCATATTTAGTTGTAGTATTAGTTAGTTTATTTAGTCACATCTCCTCCTTACATATGGTCATGAGGCTCCGGTACATATGTATATCCTGTATACTACACTGTATGTATGATCAGGCTTGTATGATGATTGTAGTCTTCTGTGCACAGTCAACATAACAACTATGAATACTAAAAACTATGCCACATAATTACAGCTCTAGTTTTTGTAGTGTGCGTATTTTTTTTCCTGCTGCCTATGAGGGGCGGAGAGACTTTCACCACTGCAAATGTCGTAATTCGCCTAATAACTCTCTCATGCAATTCCACTTTCTAAGAGCTTCTTTATGAAATTGCTGGAGGGGGAAACCTGATGACCAGGCTCAGGCATTGCTAAGTGGAAAGCAATTCAAAAACAAACATATAAAGTGTCCTCAGATGCTTACTGTACTGGCTCTCTTTCACAGAGAAGTCTTTGACAGGTACTGCAGAGTCTTTGTCCATACGGAGAGATATGACTTTCCTCTGCAAGGCGGCTGATTTCCTCACCAAGAATGTCTGCAGGCCAGGGAAGAAAACAACCAATCACAACACAATTTACGCATTATTTTATTTACAGTCAGGGAAGAATTATTTGAACCCCAGCTGATTTTGTAAGTTTACCCACTAACAAAGAAATGATCAGTCTATAAGTCTATAATTTCAATGGTAGGTTTATTGAACAGTGAGAGACACAACAATAACAAAAAAAATCCAGAAAAATGCATTTCAAAAAGTTGAATTGAATTTGCATTTTCATGAATGAAATAAGCATTTGATTCTTTTGCAAAACGAAATTATTGACTGATCATTTCTTTGTTAGTGGACAAACTTACAAAATCACTCATCAAAATCTGGGGTTCAAATTGTTTTTCCCCTGAATGTATGTGCTTCATATGTATAATTGGAAACAAAAAAGACAGTGGAAGACATTTGTTTGGGTTTACTGTGAGCTAAAGAGAAAACGTACATCGGCATCCTAACCAACTTCATTCGTCATTTAGCAGACGCTTTTATCCAAAGCGACTTACAAGTTGAGGAACAAGGGGTGTAGACCAGAATGATTGAACTGAGATAAGATGGAGCTGTGGAGTTGACCACTCTGTAGGCAAGAGACAGGGCTCTGAACTTGATCCTTGCAGCCACAGGAAGCCAATGCAAAGATCTGAAGAGCGGTGTGACATGAGACCTTTTTGGTTGATTGAAGATGAGGCGTGCTGCTGCATTTTGGATCACCTGTAAGGGTTTGGTTGTGGATGCCGGTAACCCCATCAGCAGTTCATTGCAGTAGTCGAGACGAGATATGATCAACACCTGTAAAATGAGCTGGGTCGTGTACTCCGCCAGGTAGGGTCTGAACTTTCTGATGTTGTGGAGGGCATATCTACACGACCTAGAGACAGTGGCAATGTGTTCCGTGAAGGTCAGTTGATCATCAATGATGACCCCCAGGTTTCTGGCCGTCTTAGCGGGGACAATCACCGCAGATCCAATGTTAATGCTGATGTTGTGTTGTGTTGTGTTGAAGGTCTGGCAGGGAAAAATAGGACTTCAGTCTTGGGAATGTTAAGTTGAAGGTGTCTTTCTCTCATCCAGGCAGAGATGTCAGAGAGACAGGCAGAGATGCGAGACGAGACAGTAGAGTCATCCGGCAGAGAGGACAGGAAGAGCTGTGTGTGATGTGATGATAGAGCCTAGAGAAGAAGTATAGATGGAAAAAAGGACCAAGGACTGAGCCCTGCGGTACACCGGTGGAGAGGTTATGAGAGTCGGAATCACGCCCCTGCCAGGATACCTTGAAGGTTCGTTCGGACAAGTATGACCGAAGCCAGGTTAGAGCTGATCCAGAGATGCCCAAGTCTGAGAGTGCAGTCATAAGAATCTGATGGTTCACAGTGTCAAAGGCTGCAGATAGGTCTAATAGAATAAGGACAGAAGAGTTATCTGCAGCTTTTGCTACCTGTAGGGATTCCACATTATGCTTTCCACACCTGAGTGTTTAGTACATTTTTAAACTAGTGTTATGCTTTGTGCGTTGGCTCACCCCAGTTGGTTGATCCATCAGTATGTGTGTGGCATCCTGGTGTCTGAGGCCCAGCTGTAACCAAACGGTATGTGTATGCACCAGTTTGTCCAGTACACTGAGCCGTCGATGGAGAGAGTCATAACCCGAATCTCTTGCTCCAGGTAATCCCGCTCTGATCCCAGCACAGGGTGAAGCCTGCAGGAAGAGACCTCCTACCTCTTCTCCTAGCCTGAAAATTGTATAGGTATAACAGGTATAACATATTTCTGGTAATACACCTGCAACTACAGTTCCATTAAAAAGTTTGGAGTCACTTAGAAATGTTTTTGTTTTTATAAGAAAAGCTGACTTTTTTGGCTTTTACAAATGTTAACTTCTTAACAATTAAATGAATCCTTTCAGTTGACAACCTGTGATTTTTTGTTTTATATACTGTAAAATCCTTATTTAAAAAACACCTAGTGGCATGTATGCATTTCATAGTTTACACTTACTTTTCACCACTGTTTTTACCAATGCACTACTACTAGTAAGAGTCACACTTTTCCCCCTCCAACACACACACAAGCACAAAGTTTAAAATGTGTAGGTAGAGTATGATACTGTTAAGACAGTAAGAATAGCTAACATGAGCTAAAAAAAACAGATACGTGACTAATTTGGTGACTTCAAAAATTCCAAAACAGATAAGTAACTGGAATTCAGTGCATCTCACGAAGCCACCCAGCCTTCCTTATACTTCCTCAACACTTTACTGGTACTTTCTGAATTCTACAGAAACTGTGCTTCAGAAGAGGAAGTGATCAAGTGAACTCAACTTGAAATTATACACATAGTAAAACTAGAGTATATTAAGACTTTTTTTTTTCCAATGCTGACACAAATATTGTCATTGTCAGTGGTTTGTTTGGAATCTGCAAGTTTAAGATATACATTTCCTTGTTAAAGAATTAAACAAAAAAAAAACTTGGGAAGGAGTCTGCACTCACTTCGCAACAAACCCCAAGTTGCCCCTGGTGAGTCAGATCAGCTGCATAGCATCGGTGTGTGAGTGAGTGTGTGTGTGTGTGTGTATGCATTTCATAGTGTGTGTGAATGAGATGCAATGTAAAAGTACCAATTAGGTAGAAAAGCACTATATAAATGCAGACCATTTACTTCCTGGTAACCTGGCAAGCTTGTCATGTGATTTGCTACAGTATATATGAATATCTGGTTATTGCACATCACAAAGTGTTGCACAACACAATAACAAAGACCTGTCAAGAGTGCTCTCTGCTGGTTGTCACAGGGAATTACAATCCATTGATTTAAACAGCAATGCTGACTCGCTCACCCAATGAGTGTATCTGTTTTTGGGTTTCCTTCTGAGGGCTCATTCTTCCTCCTCATTTCTTTCTTCAATGTGCCAATTTCCCAGGCAAATGAGTTAATCAGCTGCAAAGACATGAACAGAATGGCTCAGTGATTTTAAGGAAAAAATAGATGAGATATCACTCTGGTTTAACCACATATCAGCCTCAAAGACTGTGCTTGGGGGCTCCTACTATTTCTCTAGTGGTGTGAACTGGCTGTATTTTCTGCAAGCTTAAAGTTGTATCTGCATATACAAAGAGTATATATAACACAGACACACACACTCTACCCCCATCCAAACCACTTCCCGCTGACTGGCCACAGATTAAAAAGAGGAACACTGATAGGAAACAATTCATAAAAGTCTGTCTGTGAATGAACCTACATGTACAAAAAAGTCTTTCCCAGGACACATAAATAACATCATCGTCTGTATCTCTCCCTCGCTCCTCTCTGTCGTCTGTATCTCTCCCTCTCTCCTCTCTGTCGTCTGTATCTCTCCCTCTCTCCTCTCTGTCGTTTGTATCTCTCCCTCTCTCCTCTCTGTCGTCTGTATCTCTCCCTCTCTCCTGTCTGTCTTCTGTATCTCTAGATTATTTTTAAGATTGTAATCTGCTTCACAAATGTTATGATATAAAACATCAAAATTAAAACTGCACGGCCACTGTGAAAACTGAGAAACTGAAAAGTCAAGACTACATATTGTAGTCCGGTGCTGTATACTTTTGTACACTACAAACCTGACTCAACATTTGATCCAACCAGCTACTCACATGATCACTCATAAGACAATGTGTACACACAAAGATGGTTCTTCACACATAGTAGTAAAACCAGGATAAATGGTTTATCCAACACTAACCACAACAAGTTACATTTAAGCTCATATGATTGATTTTGTTTGTTTGTTTGTTTAGTTTTACTTCTACATGATTTAACAAAAGAACTGACAATGGATTTATCCCAGGTCAGTGCTAACCTGTGGTAGTTTTTTCTCATAGGAATACTATTTGCAATAATTTTTTCCTGGAATTTAGATTGACCCATTTATTTTCAGGTTGGCACTGGCGTCATTTGTTTCATTTCCCATTAATTTGTCTAGTTTGGAAATGTTTCAGTTGAGTAACATAACCACTTAAGCAGGGTGAAGAAACTAGTAACTCTGCTGTTTCAAAGGATTCTGACTAATTTGGTTAGCCAGAATCGCACAGTTCACAAACTCTGATTACAGACTAAAAGGAAGAAAAGAAACTCCAGTGCAAGATACTAATTGGAATCAGTGGTAAAAGTATTTGCCAAATTCAATTCAAAATGTGTCTTTTGCCAGAACTATACCATGTGATTATGTTAGTAATATCTTTGTTCCTAATAAAATTAAATAATAATAATAATAAAAAAAATAATAATAGTAGTATTTGTTCAATTAATTTCCATTAATATTGTTTTATATGTCCTAGAGCAGTTGTGTTAGTACAGAAATAACAGGAAAAGCAATGCAGAGGTATCTTCTCAGCTAGTCAAAATGTCAATCTGAATCTGAAGTTGCAAGGTGCTGCTCCAATTACTGAATATACAATATCATGATCACTTCACCTGAGCTGAATCTGATTTTGTCCTAGCACTGGCCAATCAAGCTGCTTAAAACAGGCAAATTCTGATCCCCAGCTGAGTGATCAGTGAACCACTATTTAAGCAGCGGGGAACCAGTGATTGTATCATAGGTTGGTGATTTGGGATCTTAATTTCATTTCAATTAAAATATTTTTTTAATAAGAAAAAAAGATGGATACATTTTCTCAGCTGTCCTTAAAGCATACTACAGGTACAGTCATAACCTATGTAAAGTTATCTGTTACACCTAATTTCTTTAATTTGTTGTGTTTGGTAAGTGCCCAATTTCTCATTATCTAGTGGATATGATGCTCATTGCTACAAATTCCTTATAAAATCTCTGTTAAGTAATCCAGGAGAAACTGATCTCTACAAGAACAAACTGAAAGGGAAATCTTGTCAGGAAAGCAAACCTCTTCTTTGATCTTTACCAGCATCTAACCTGTAGCTAGAAGGAAAGTTGCATTCCCCACCTAGTGTCAGCATTTACCAAAGTCTTTATGGAAACTAAACTGGTTACAAAATATTGTCAGTTCCATGTAATGATGGTGATGCCAAACACAAAGAATGTGTTTGTAAAATTATTCTGAGTTACACGTACCTTGAAAAAACTGCCTTCCCGCTCCTGCTTGCAGGGATGACTAACACTGGTTGACATGTTGTCTGTAGGGTTTTCTCTGTCTGTGAAGAAAAAAACATGCTTCACATAAGAAAGACACGCAAAACAGAGCAGGTCACCCTAGTGACGTCCATGTTATGTTCTGTTCAACTTTAAATAATTACTTTTTTTATGTTCAACCTTTTCCTCTTTTTGAAACAACCCCCAAAACAGGAATGGTTTTACAGGTGGATGCCACATTTTTCCCTCCACAGTTTTTTCACTAGTTTCGCATTTGGCTAGGGTCAGTGTCACTACTGGTAGTAGGAGGTGATACCTGGACCCTGCACAGTCCATCTGCTCCAGGATGGCACAGCAATACATACCTTTGTCAGAAGGTTTGCTATGTCTCCCAGCACAGTCTCAAGAGAACAGAGAAGATTCCAGGAGACAGGCAATTAACAGAATAGATAGATAGAGCTATAGAAGATCCTTAACCTATAAATAGGACCTTATCTGCTCCTTTGTGCATGGATCAATAAGATGAGCACTGTAGAGCCCTACATGACATCTAGCAGGCAACTGGTGTGAATGTCCTCTAGTGGGCCCTTTGCTCACTGCCTGGCACCATGGATTCGATTTGCATTTGTCATAGAACACTAGAACTGGCATATCTGCGATCCCTGTGCTTTTCACAGATGAGAGTGGGTTCACCTATACACATGTGACAGACATGAAAGAGGCTGGAGAAGCAGGGGAAAACATTATGCTGCCTGTTACATCGTTCAACATGAGCAGTTTGGTGGTGGGTCAGTAACGGTCTGTAGAGGCATATCAATGAAGAGAGTCACAGACCTCTACAGGCCAGACAATAGCACCTTGAGTGCAAATACGTATCAGGATGAAATCTTTGGACTCCTTGACAGACCCTACACTGGTGCAGTGGGTCCTGCAGGCAGTTCCTGGAGGATAAAGGAATTGATACCATTGACTGGCCCCCACGCTCACCTGACTTAAATCCAATAGAACACCTCCTAGGACATTGTGTTTTGATCCACCCAGTGCTGCCGGGTTGCACCTCAGACTGTCTAGGAGTTCAGTGATGCCCCGGTCCAGATCTTGAGACACTATCCATTGTCTCATTAGGAGCCACTGATGTAGTCAGGCATGCATACAACCATGTGAGTACAATTTTGAGTTGTTGCAATGAAATTTCAGCAAAATGGACTAACTTGCCGTATAATTTTATCACTTTGATTTTCAGGGTATCTTTGAATTCAGCCCTCTATAGGTTGGTAATTTACACAAACAATGTGACATCCCTTCGTTCCAAACACATTATCCACTCCAGCAGAAAACTTCTGGATCTCCAATCGTTGTTTTTACTGCACTTAGTTGCCAGTGATTTATACAGCTCTGGTGATTTCAACCTGACTAACCAGTGCATCTGTCATTTCCCACTAGTTAGTGTGGTTGAAGAGGGTATCAATAATCCAGTTAAGTCTTAAACATTTGGTTTAAACAGACCAGCATGACTTTTGGGTCTAGTCAGACGTGCACAACCTGTAATCACACTTGACAGTGATGTCAGAGTTACTGACCACACCCTGAGGACACAACTATGGCTACAACTAGGATTTCTATATTTTGCCTGCCTCTGTCTCCCTCTTCCATCATCTTTGGCTTTTCTTTTAATATTATTTCTAATTCCTAAATTCCAATTATTCTGACTAAAAGCTAAAAAATATAAACATATTTTGCCTGAACAGGAGCAGAATGCATGTACACATACACAATTAGTGCAAATGGTGGATCCTATTACAACAGCTGATATGAGCCAGCTGTTTTGAGGCATGCAAACACATCCCTGCCCTCTTTTTAAGAAAAACACACGTAAAGAAAGCTTGGACACGAGATTGTTGTGAAAACATGAATCTTGTGACCACTGATGAACCTCTAAAGACAATTTAAGTCTGATCTTTGCACACGGGTTTGTAGAAGAGTGTCATGGCTTGACCCAAGGAGATTTCTGAAGGCTTGAAGAGGCTGAAGAGTTGTTGATGCTCACCAGACTGGAAGAGGTTAACTTTTAAACCCACCAGTCAAGTGACAGTAAAATCAATTTAAAAATGGAAAACATATACACCACCACGTTCATACCACTGTTACACTCCCGAGGAGTGGTCGACCAATAAAGTTCACGCAGAGAAGCTGTTTTCACATATGCACTTCAGACTACCTCTGGAGCACAAATTGTGCAGAGTTGTGCGTTCAAACACGCAGCACACAACAGGAAAAAGTCCAAGTGACATAAATTCTCATTTGGAGAAATAGTCTGTTTGATTTCGAAGTCACATGATTATGCTTTATGTATATAACACCAAGTTCCTGAAGGAAAGAAGCACAATCCAACAACAGAAAGCCTGTTTTTTAACTCCTATACTTTCTGGTGTTATACTGTGTAGATTAGCTGAAAAGAAACACCCCCCTCACTCAATTTAATTCAATTTATTCAATTATTATTATTTTATTTGTATAGCTCTAAATCACAACACGTCATCTCAATGCACTTTACAGTGTAAGGTTTAAGGACAGAGTATAATTATATAAAAAAAAAACAATCCCATTTGAGCAAGCATTAGGCAACAGTGGGGAGGAAAAACTCCCTTTAGAGGAAGAAACCTCCAGCAGAACCAGGCTCAGGGTGGCTCGCAGCATAAAGTCCAGGTAATCTCTGAGGTGAACAGCTCGGACATTTGCATTCTCACTTCTCACATGCAGCTCACAAGAATTAAGTCTGGAAAAGTTTAGGTTGTCAGTGCATGTGTGAAAGCAGCTCAAGTATTTACATTTACATTTAGTCATTTGGCAGACAACTTAAGTGAGTCAAGTCAGGGAAAAAAAACATTAAAGTGCTATAGATTTTTTTTTAATGTTTTTATGGAATCTTATGTTGTGTTATGTTTGGCAACAAGCAAAATCTTCATGTGGCATACACCATCTGTCAAACGTGATGGTGGCAGTATCATGGTTTGAATCTGCTTTGCTGCCTCTGGATCAGGAGAGCTGGCCACCATTGATGGAACTATAAATTCTGAGTAGTACAAGAACGTTCTAGAAGAAAACGTCAAGAGGGCCATTTGAACAACCCTAAACACATAACTCATTCTACAAAGGATTGGTTAAAGCGAAATAAATGCTGAAAAGGTGTAGTCAAAATCCTGACCTTAATAGTCAGTCAGTAGTAGCAGTAGAAGGACCTGAAGCAAGGAGCTCATGCAAGGAACCAACAAACTAACATCCCTGAGTTGAAGCTGTTCTTTCAGGAGGAATGTGCTAAAATCCATCCAAATCTCATCAAACATCCAGTTGAAGATGTAAAAAGAAGTCACACCAGGTATTAAATGCAAAGGTTTATGGTATGGTTGGGTCCTGTAGTATATCAATTTGCCTACAAATTATGAGCAACCTCAAACTCAGCTACAAACTGTCCTTGTTCATGCTGGCGGTCAGTCTGATGAAGCCATCACATTCACAACATCTGCATAAGCAAAGATGCAATCCTGCTTCCAGAGACTCTGGCAAATTACAAACACAGAAGAAAAGACTCAACATTGGCACAGTACAATATCCACTAAGAATGTGGCTAAAAAGAGAATTAGCACCTTTACTGAATGGAACTCTGCTGGAAACAGGGGATAAGGCCAAAGCACACTTCACCAGTGAAAGGAGTTTGAGTTTCTCAGAGTGTTGTTCATGACAGAGGGTTAGAAGGAGAATGGGATCAACAGGCAGTTTTTGAGGCATCAGCTGCAATAAGGGTGCCAAATGGAATTGTTGAAGGAGTTGAGACAAAGACGAAGGAGGTGCTCTTAATTTACCTATCTACCAGTTTATATTACAATCTTGATCTCTGGGTTGAATTAAGAGTGTAACAGCTAAAGGAGAAAAACTTTAAAGTAAAGTTAACATTGATTTGATATTAAGCAAAGTTTTAAATGTCACTGGGATTTTAAGGTCTCCTTACTTCTGGAACAGAAGCCAGAAATCCGGTTTCACTTCAGCTCTTCAGCATTTCTGTTTGATGGTCTAACAGAACACAATATTGGGAAACAGCTACCAGTCAGAAAGCAACAATATCAACGTCTTATGATTTTGTCAGGGTTTTTTTTTTTCAAATGATTAAGTTGTTGACTAATTCTAATTCACAGTGATTATAGGTTCAGTACAGGTGACTTGCATGTGGCTCTACAGTTTTTAACAACATAATTCTGTAGAAACCTAACACATGAGAGATGTCAACAAATAATCCTCTTCCTAACAAAAACCTGTGCTT
Organism: Anabas testudineus; assembly: GCF_900324465.2. NCBI lineage: Eukaryota > Metazoa > Chordata > Actinopteri > Anabantiformes > Anabantidae > Anabas > Anabas testudineus. Next base: position 387,849 of record NC_046624.1, read on the forward strand.
TCATTGGAACTTTTGTGAGTGTGTTGAGTAACACCCACCAGACCATGCCAGAGTCTACAAGGGTGAGAGTGGCATGACAGGAGGTTCTGAGGTGACTCATATCCTCTAACTTATAGCCCTAATTCCCTTTACAATTCATACTCACAGTAGAAACTGCACATCTTTGTGCACAAGTATGTTAAGGGGGTATTTGAATCCAAATAATTAAAGGACTAGAACATTTTTATTAAAATTGTGCATTGCAGAACTTTATAGAGAAAACAAGGAAAATAAATAAAAAATCCAACCAACTACAGATTAAATGTATAAATGTATCACAAGACATATATTTGGCTTTAAATAATATATCAGAACTGTTAAGGGACTGTATTAATAATTTTTAAGAAATACATCGCATGGTATTACATTATATACCAAATTATATTATTTTACATTTTATATACATTATATTATATTTTGTTTGGCAAATGGTACCAGAGTGAGAGCCAGACTGTCATTCTCTAGTCAGTCTTACTATTAATCTACAGGCTACATACTGTAATACCTAAATTTTAACTGATGGCTTCCCAAATGACGTCTTACATAATTGTGAGTAGTTCTAAGCAGTTCTAGTACTGCTACCCCAACACACACGGAACAAGGAAGGGGGTACATTCTGAAATCCTAAGCGTTTTTTTACACTACCAGTTATTTTCTCGATTAATCGATAAATGTTGGCTATAGTTTTCCCGTATATTTATATTACTTATTTAATGTGGCCAACATTCAAAAATACAAAGATTTGCAATTTAGAAATAAATCTTCTGCCATTCCTGTAATTTTAAATTGTAATTGTAAACGTAATTGTCAAATATTGGTTGTGTATTAACCAATAACAAGGCAGCTGTGTTACACTATACACTACTAACTTCCCATTCTAGGGGCTACTGTAGCAGGCTTGGTTTCATAGGTGTGACTGGTCTTTCCAAAACTCACCCATGACTCACCTTTACTTCTTTGAATTCAGAATTTCACAACTATAATTGGTTTTCAGGTGTCTGATAACATCACTCGTGTGCACACTGTATTTATACACACAACGAAACTACTCCCACTGCATCAGTGAGTGAACAGTGATTTTGCTTGTGTGGTTTTCCCTCCTTTGTTCATTAACATCCAGTGCTTTTTAGCATGAGTTCGGATAGCTGGTCACACTTAGCTCTGGTTCTAAGTTGGTAGGATAACCAGTTAAGCTCTGCAACCCTTGTAGAATGTTTCATACACTGTTGTTTGTCTGTTTAGTTTTAGCTTTTAAAACAATACCTTGGTAAGGTATTGTTTACCATCTTGGTTAAGACGGTAATCTTGGAACTTGCATTTAAGATGGACGAGTGCTATGGCTCAGCCTAATGCTGCTATTATACCGTATTCTGTGACAAGATATAAAAAGGTTTGAATGTTAACAGTATTAACTGACTCAAAGTAGAGTATAGGAGAAGGGAGAAGCCGAAATTGATTCTATTTACATCTTTAGAATTACATGCAATTTTGCAAGCACTTCAAATGTACTTTATTTTAAAAATCTGGAACCACGATACAATAACATTGAAACTTATGGTAACACTCAACATGTGGGTTCTATAGACAGCATCCCTGACAGTAACAGCGACATTCCTCATTGATGGATTGGGAATGAAGGAATGGTAAATTTAACTACTAGATTATGGGAAAATAGAAGGTCTAAGGAGTGCAAAATACTAGTTATAAGATAACAAGAAGGGCTATTAGATGTTTTTAATAGCATGTGTTTTAGCTATGTTACAGCAGGAAAGGCACAGGTCCAACTGATTACACTCATGGATCACTAGTATTTACTGAAAGATTTGACAGAAAGCAGCATTGCTCACAGAATTTTTTATGTTGGTAAGGGTTATCAGTTATCCAGTTGAGTCATGCCAACTGGGATTCTTTCTTTTTGGTTTGAAATCTTTAACTACTACTCCGAGCACCTTGTTCAGCCTATGTCATTTCCAGTCTCAGGAAAGTTGGCTGGAGGATACAGATTTATCCTCAAGTGCTGTTTGACTTAACCAATGTTTACTTTGTTCTCATCAAGTACCATACACTGATAGTCCACTGGATTACACCACAGAACTATAAAATAAAAGTTTAAGATTCATTCCTCACCTATTATCTGTTGTACCTTGTATGTCATCTTACTCTCTACATTTTAATTAGTCACGAAATGAGTGATGCCAATATCATCTTTTCAGTTTTTCCTATAATAAAAATACCTGACCTGCATTCGACCCTGATCAGGAGGAAGGGGTGGTTCATGCATATTACCCAAATTGATTGACACAGCAACTTTGTTCATTGTGTCAGTATGAAAGAGGTATCAAAAGTCTAGAAAGTTGCCACTACTATCTATTAGAGTTACAGTAACTCTGTTCACTCTGTAATGCCAAAACCAAGCCATGCTGGCCCCTATAAAACTGTGATAGTAAGCACATCTGTACGCTGTAACAAATATCTTGCTGTACTTCAGCCTTGATCCTGCATGTTAGGTTTGAGTTTAGTTCTTATGCTTGTAGCTGGTGATAATAACTGAAATTGCCTATGTTAGCTCTCCAGGGATCACTGGAGAGGGGAATTGACAACAGCAGGCATCTGCTTTGGCCCAGGTACTGAGCACTAATGGATTTTTCAGGAAACTGGAAAACTAGGATTTTGGTCGGTAAAAGGAAATACTTTGGCTCCTTTTCATGCTTTCCCCACCACAAAACATAGTCTGACTAGAGATGATATGATGTGAGCAGCTGGTAATGATAGGTAAAGCTCTGGCAGGAGAAGTCTGCAAATGGCAGGCAGCAGTTTTTAAACAGCAGTCTAATTACCATGCAAACAATAGATGACACACCAACCTGTGATGTGAAAACATTCAGGGGCCAGAGGAAAAGCTGAGATTTGAGTCAGCAACTGCAAAAACAACACTGCAAACAAGTGTATTGGCAGACTGAGGTGAAATATGATACCCTACATACAGTATATAAACACATGCTCCAGGCTATGAGAGTTCTGGGGAACAGATCTTACTCTGATCATAATACATTTGTCAACTGTAGTTTATTCTTATTGAGGTGGCTGTCCATATCTACAGTGCATTTCAGCAGTGGCTCTAGCAAAAGGATTACTTCTGGACATTAAACTAAACTCAGCATGGACTTAACAGTTTGTGTAGTAGGACTGTAAGGGTGAACTGGTGTTATGTTTAAAGACCGTCAACCATTCCAGTGGTTAATAAACAGTCTGACTGCTAAACAAAGTTTAAGTTCTGGTAGCAGAACTCATTTGCGCTACAGGAAAAACATTATGTCATAATATACTATAAATATGCAGAGACTGTGCTCAAATGCCTCAACCCAGACTAAATGTAATATTTTGGACTGTTGAGATAAATTTCCATGTGCACATTTCTACCTATTCTGTACTTGTTGTGTTGCCGAATAGTAAATCTGCTCCAAGAGGTTCACAGACAACGCACGTCTGCAAATGACAAATTTTATGTACGCGGGTTCGCTTTCATCGGGAATACTACAGTACAATACTACAGCACAATACTACAGTATAATACTACAGCACAATACTACAGCACAATACTACAGTATAATACTACAGTATAATACTACAGTATAATACTACAGTACAATACTACAGTATAATACTAGAATGATAATTCTGGGCGACAGGTGGCGACCACTCCAACCCTCGTCCCGCAGGATTCCTCCCACAGTTCGACACAACAAGAAACACAGAGCCTGTGGCGGCGGGGGACGGGAGGGGGACGGGAGGGGGAGGGGGCTGCTTTGTCAAGCACGGAGCTCCCTTTGACTTTAAAAGTTATCAACACAACCCAAACGACTGTTTCACCAGTGCAGCGTGTGAACACAAAGGACAGCGAAGCTCACCGAGACTGACTTGAGAACAAACTTACCTAAAACGGGATGAGTTCGAGTCCAGTTAGGCAACAGACAACTCCACCGCTCCGACGCAATGCTGACAAAGTTCACATATTTCTACCTCCATGTCGACCCCAGTTTAGGTTGTCATAACGTTCATTAACAGTTGTTTCTTAGAGTTGTGTGTGAGGAAAACAAATGAGTAGAACAAATCCTGCGCCGGTTCGCTCCATGGTCCTACCGTCTTGTGAGGAGCCTCGGACTCTAGTTTTCTGTGGTTTGTAAAACACACCGCAAAACAACACATTTCCGTTTTCGTTTATTTTTCAAAATAAAATAGAAAAACTTCTTTAGTAGGATAATCGATTCGCAGATCTGTACCGTACAGCACACTATTTATAATAACACGGAAGGCATTGCTATATTTTTAGTCTTCACACTGTTGCGAGCTGGACGGACAGCAAAGATCATGCTTTTAATTTAAACGCATCTCAAGCCGCACTACTTCCGGCATGTTTCTTTCCTCCTAACTGTTGGACAGAGGCCGATTCTTCCTCCACAGCAAGAAAACTAAAAACCCAGTCAAAATGAACTTTCTGATCACGTGTCCCGACACTCAGAATGTTATGGGTTCCCCTGTAACATTTATGTCTTTACCTCCACCTCAGATTAGTAACAATATTGACATGCTATTACTCGTAGAATATCACGAAATACATTTAAGGGCCATCATAATGACTAACAAACCTAAGCGTTAAAATATTTTGTACAAAGAATGTTAATATAAAAACATTCAACAGCTATGATCATTCATCTGTGATCCAGAGTGCAGAGACATCCCTTCTAAAAGTTTCTGAGCAGAACTTGCCCTACTAATACTAACTCCTGAAGCCACTCCTGTCTCGTCCAGGTCATTGTCATACTCCCCCAGTGTCCTTCCATAAAGCCTTACTGATGGAGTGCTGTTAAGATCCTCATCCTTCTGGCAGGTTCTTCCATATCTGCAGAGCACTTGATTGGCTGGATGACCAACTAAAAAAAAAAAAAAGGGTCCTGATTGTTTTAACTATTGAGGCCACTGTGCTCCTGACAACAATTAAAGCTTTAGACACTTGTCCTCATCTATACCTTGCCACAAAATGTTATTGTGTAGTTCTACAGAACTCCTACAACTTGATGGGACCAGGATTGTATACACGGGTGTGTGCCTTTCTAAAGTATGTCCACTCAATTCGATTTGGCAAATGTGGACTCAAGTCATGTTCTATGCTCATCTCCAGTATAATCGTAGTAACAGAATACACTTGAACACAAGTTTTGTATATATGAAGTAATATTTTTCACTTTATTGAATGTGTTTGCATGTAGACTAATGGACAGTATTGTGGCAATTTCATCCATTTTAAATTAAATCTATAACAAAGTGCAAAAAGACTGAAGGAGTCTCGATACTTTCTAAAGTCATTGATGTTCTAAAGAACCATTTTCCCTAATACACATTTTTATCTTGTTTTAAGCTAATTAGTTCTTTCAGCCCATAAGAACTTTAGCCTACAAAAATTGAAAACAGTTACTATATATACACAACAAACAAGTGAGCCAAATGTGCACTTTACTAAAAAGGAAAGACTTTCTCCTAATGAAATGCTTTTTAGGATTCTAAAGGCACTCTGTTGTCAGTTCTCCTTTCCCAATACATCTCACTAAAACAGAGAAGATAAACCCTCATGTTACTCATTTGAAGGAACATGTTTGCAATATATATCACTTTAGAGAAATTAAAATTTAAAAAATTATACTGTTGCATTAAAAAAACAATAATATTGCTACCATAACAGCAACATTTTCATGCATGCTGGGATCTTGGAATGAAACCCCCCATGTTTATGTAGCTTTATGTAACTAATAACTGAGGTCAAAGTCAGTCGGAGCAGCTTTGGTTAAAATTGTTGGTTTCTTTGGAATCTGGAAATTCTATAGGAGATTTGCAGCAGCGACGGCCGGTGCCTCCCTGTCTGAATGGGGCAAATCGCAGCCATTTCTTCACCACGTCAAGGTACTGGTGATGCGTGGCCTCCCTTCCCACTGGTGTTTGTTTCAGAGCACCTAAGAGTGATAAGTAAGGCTTGAGTTTATCATTTGTACAGCAAATCAAAATCAAAATATACACTCCTCTCACAAAGTATTGGAAAAACGAGGCCAGTTCTTTGATTTTTGCTGTAGACTGAAAACATTTGGGTTTGACATCAAAATATGAATATAAGACAAAAGATTCACACATCACATTTCAACAACTTAGAGCTGAAATTGTCCATCCATGTCGATTTCTTGTGAACAGCAAAGACAAATGTATTGGCCTCACTATTATACTACTATACTATACTACACTATACTATACTATACTATACTATACTATACTATACTATACTATACTATAATACTTTCAGATGCTATTGTACTTATTGTCAATAAGTGACGTACACTCTGGAATCTGGAACAAAGTGCAATATTCCAGTTTTTCTCATTGTTAAGGAAGTCCATACAAACACAAGACCCAACAGTGTCAGTAAATTCTGCTTTCCCAACATCGTGTGTGGTGCGCAGCTTCCATTTATACAGAATCTTCTAAAAATTTCTTAGAAACGGTTTTCACATGGTTTAACATTGGTTGTGGACTATTTACACTAGTGCATGTTAACACAGAACATGTTTGATACTCTAGGTAATTTCACTAAAATTTCACAACACTACAAAGAAAATCAGTGCACCGAAACAAAAAGCTATCAAATTATAAAATATTTGTTACTGCAATACAAAGTTTTCAGCTGAACTGCCAAAGGAAATGCAAAATGCAATGAAACATGATCTGATCCTTTGTAGATCTGAAGCTGCAATGTTCTGCCTGGCTAAGCAAAAGAGGAAAAATGATGGTGGATCCTTTCCTGTCATTCATTTGCATGAATGCATCATCAGGTTTAGGTCACAGACAGTCAGAGTGCACTTCTAACATACTTAGTGTGTGTCTACATGGATCAGTGCAAAAATGAACTACAAAAAAGGGAATTTTGTATAATATGGACATTACACAGTTGACTACATGTAGCATGACTACTTACGGAAGAGGACCCCTTGGAGGCAAGTGTTCCTGAAGCTCCTCTTCTGTCCATTTTTTGCTGAGCAGCACTCTCTGGAGTAGAAGAGATAGAAAAAACTAGTGTTAGTTGATGTTAGGTAAGTGAAGAAGGCATGTCATATCTGTTTGAAAGTTGCCTGAAAAATGTCATGTGATTATTGTAAAAAATAAAAAACATCACAGTCAAAACAGTAAGAAACCAGTGTGACTGGCATATTTACCCCCTTTACTACTTAATACTTAAATACGTGAGGCTGTAGACTGCAAACATTCGGGTTTCACAACAAAAGATGAATATGAGACAAAGGATCAACATTTCAGCTTTCATTCTATTTCGTATAGGCTTCGCCCTCTAAGAGCTGTCGCTATTGGGTTTATTCCTGCGCGCATGCGCAGTCGTGAAGAATTCTTTCGCGCCCTGTGCCAGCACAGGGCTACCTCACTCAGGTCCGCCCACAACGTATAAAAGCCCTGTGTAACCTGAGGACTGCTCCCCTTTTTACTTCAGCGTGCTATGCAGTTACCTTGTGTAGATAAGAAGATGTGTTCTACTCTACGTTCCACAGGCGGGGTCCGGCTGTGCCCAGGGTGCAAAACCGCCTTCATCCTAGACCACGACCTCCATGCTCGCTGCGAAATCTGCCTCGGCCCCGAACATGCCGAGCTAGCCCTCACTCCTCGGGCCACGTGCCCATATTGTGCACGTCTGTCCCTGAAGGAGAAGCAGCGACGAGTGGACGCCTTTGTGGTGCTCCGGGAGGACGACGAAGACGACAGCTGGGCTAAGCCAATTAGCTTCCACATGGGAGAGGCTATCGACTGCCTGGATCCCCACCCACCCGCCCGGCCCAGAGGGCGAGCTCCATGCAGGGCAAGAGTCCCCTGACTCGGCTCCCTCCATTGTTGGCTCCCCTCCTGGTTCTGCACAGGTTCGCTCCATGGTCCTACCGTCTTGTGAGGAGCCTCGGACTCTGTGCCCAGGGTGCAAAACCGCCTTCATTCTAGACCACGACCTCCATGCTCGCTGCGACTGCCTGGACCCCCAACCACCCCCCCGGCCCAGATGGCGAGCTCCATGCAGGGCACGAGTCCCCTGACTGCCTGGTTCCCCACCCTTCCTCGTGGAAGACATGGGTGACGACAGGACGGTTCAGCCAGCACGGCGACACGCTGTCTCCTCTCTCCCGCCTGCCGGCCACCTGCCTGCATGCGGTGCTCTTCTTCGGGACCTTCCCGAGATTATTAAGAGAGCGGCTGACAGGAAAGGTATTCCTCTGCCTCCGGAGCCCCTGCACCTGCTCCCAGCAACATGGTCAGCGACATTTATCGCAGTGAGCAGGAGGCTAAATGTCTTCCGCTATGACCGACTTTTCCCGCCCTCCGCCCCTTCCTATCGGAGGCCGGTCGGAATCCTGGGAAGCGGAAGGCTCTGGTGGCTCATTACAATCCCTTCACCAGGGTCCACCGGGAGACGGAACGTGGCTTTCCTGCCGTTCCACCGCTAGAGCCGAGTCTAGCCTCCATCCTGCTCCCTAAGGCGACCTTCTTCGGCAGACGTCGGCCTACTCCGCCCGCCTCACCGACCGCACACATCAGTGTGCCACTCAGACGGCAGCCCGTCATCAATAACATTGCCCTGCTCAGCTCCTCTGTTTCCTCCATCGCTGCGCAGCCTGGAGTGCTGCCACCCGAGTCAGCAGACGAAATTTGTAAGGCTATGGCGGCCATCCTCACGTTGTCATCAGCTGCGGCGGTAGCGCAGTCCCGCATCATGGCCTGGATGACCATGTTGCAATGTAACATGAGGCATCACATGTCTCAGCTTCCGGAACAGATCAGGAAGGGCCTTTTGGACGGACCCACCAGCCCCGATGGGCTGTTTAGTCTGCTCCTTCAGAAAGCTGTTTCTCACATGCAACAGGTGTCAGAGGAGGCAGACAGAGTGAAGAGACTCACATCATGGAACCGTTCATCAACGCGGTCTCCGTGCCCCCAGGACTCCTGGCGCGATCGCAGAGACTCCCGCGTCAGACCGAGACATCCTTCAGCCACAGCTGTCGCTGCATCTCCGTCCACTCAAATAAGCCATCAAAGGCCATCATGTGACAATGGTCTTGGTTTTGAAACAGGACATAAGCCAGCGAAAGACACTGTTTGATGACTTAGTGTTGCAATATTGTGCAAATCACTCTGTCTCTCTTTCATCTATTCATACACAGGTTAAAGCTGCACTGCCAGTTCCAGCCACTAGAGTCATGCATGAATTGAGATCAGAAGAAGTGGTGCCCATTGAGAAGCACAGGAGCAAGAACTGTAAAAAAACAAGATTCACACGACTACACCTGGTGCTTTGATGTCCGAGACAGCAGTGAAGGTCTGAGGAAGAGCAGCTTGGATGTGTGCCTGCCACTGTAAGGAAGTGCCAGAGGTACACATGATATTTACAGTAGGGCTGCATTCATCAGCACAGCACCATCCTCAAGTGCACTGGCAAATTACACAGTATGTTATTTTTAATGTTAACCTTAAATTTTATTCCATTTACTCTCTAAATGTTGCATATATACAATGGGGCAAAAAAGTATTTAGTCAGCCACCGATTGTGCAAGTTCTCCCGCTTAAAATGATGACAGAAGTCTGTAATTTTCATCATAGGTACACTTCAACTGTGAGAGACAGAATGTGGAAAAAAAATCCAGGAAATCACATTGTAGGATTTTTAAAGAATGTATTTATAAATTCCTGCGTAAAATAAGTATTTGGTCACCTACAAACAAGCAAAATTTCTGGCTCTCACGAACCTGTAACTTCTTCTTTAAGAAGCTCTTCAGTCCTCCACTTGTTACCTGTATTAATGGCACCTGTTTGAACTCGTTATTTGTATAACTATAAAGACAACTGACCACTTCAAAGAGTCAAACTCCAACACCATGGCCAAGACCAAAGAGCTGTCGAAAGACACCAGGAGCAAAATTGTAGACCTGCACATGGCTGGGAGAAGTGAATCTACAATAGGAAAGCAGCTTGGTGTGAATAAATCAACTGTGGGAGCAATTATTAGAAAATGGAAGACATTCAAGGTAATTGATAATCTCCCTCGATCTGGGGCTCCACGCAAGATCTCATCCCGCGGGGTCAAACTGATCATGAGAACTGTGAGCAAAAATCCAAGAACTACACGGGGGACCTGGTGAATGACCTACAGAGAGCTGGGACCAAAGTAACAAAGGTTACCATCAGTAACACACTACACCGACAGGGAATCAAATCCTACATAGCCAGACATGTCCCCCTGCTTAAGCCAGCACATGTCCAGGGCCGTCTCAAGTTTGCCCGTGACCATGTGGATGATCCAGAGGAGGTTTGGGAAAATGTCATGTGGTTGGATAAGACCAAAATAGAAATCTTTGGTAAAAAATTCAACTTGTATTTGGAGGAAGAAGAATGCCGAGTTGCATCCCAGGAACACCATACCCACTGTGAAGCATGGGGTTGGAAACATCATGCTTTGGGGCTGTTTTTCTGCAAAGGGGACAGGACGTCTCATCCGTGTTAAGGAAAGAATGACATGGGGTCATGTATTGTGAGATTTTGAGCAAAAACTTCCTTCCATCAACGAGAGCATTGAAGATGAGACATGGCTGGGCCTTCCAGCATGACAATGATCCCAAACACACCACCCGGGCAACAAAGGAGTGGCTCTGTAAGAAGCATTTCAAGGTCCTGGAGTGACCTAGCCAGTCTCCAGACCTCAACCTTATAGAAAATCTGTGGAGGGAGTTGAAAGCCTGTGTTGCCCAGCGAAAGCCCCAAAACATCACTGCTCTAGAGGAGATCTGCATGGAAGAATGGGCCAAAATACCAGCTACAGTATGTGCGAACCTGGTGAAGACCTACAGGAAACGTTTGACCTCTGTAATTGTCAACAAAGGTTATATTAAAAAGTATTGAGTTGAACTTTTGTTATTGACCAAATACTTATTTTATGGAGGAATTTATGAATACATTCTTTAAAAATCCTACAATGTGATTTCCTGGATTTTTTTCCACATTCTGTCTATCACCATTGAAGTGTACCTATGATGAAAAATAATTTTAAGCGGGAGTACTTGCACAATCAGTGGCTGTCTAAATACTTTTTTGCCCCGTTGTATATTCCTGACTAACCTTTTTTTTGTGCACAAAAAATACACTGTAAAGATACTGTAAAACAAAACAAGCAAAAAATTAATTGAACAATTGCTTTCATATATATATTTTCAAAGGTTAAAACTTGAACGCTAAGGCAGAAACTATATATAAACCTTCTGATGTACAGTACAATATTAAAAATGCAAGCCCTAATTTTGTTACAGCACCCAAAAGGACCACTTCCCTCTCAATTCTCTTTTGATGTTTTGAAGATGAATTGTTTTTAGTCCACAAACACACAACAGTGACCTGAATGGAAATAACTGTGAAAGCTTTTGATCCTGTAACATAAAGTGTGGAGGTTAGAGTGCACATTTAACAGAAATTAAATGGAATTACAAATGACACAAAAGCTGTCATTTATATAGTACCTTTAATTGAATAAATACTAGCAAATAAAATCTGATATTATCATTTGGCAACTCTGCCTCCTTAAAAGTATGTTACTATGAACATACTTTAAACATACGTTAAATTCCACTGTTTGCAAAGAACAAAATCAGCAAGTGGATTATGTTTCAATTCAAAATAAATGAAAAAAAAAATCAATTAAGGTTAGGAAAAAATAGTTTTTTCATTTAAATGTAAATAGACAATTTTAATATGAAGTTACTGCCTTTCCATAATCTTCACCAGGCCACAGTCATTCTCTAACCCTAATCAGTATGCTGTGAGTACCTAATAGTACTACTAATCAAAATTTTCATAATGCTGTCACAAAACTGTTACTGCAAGATCAGATATCTTAGAAGATGAATAAGTCAAAGAGGCATGTAATGGTATGTAATATTAATATGATCGGTATCTGTATTATATTTATAACATAATTACAACAACAACAATAATAATAATAATACCCTCATTATGTTACCAGAAAATGTAATTCAGTCACAATATAAAATTGCATTAAAATTACATATGGTAAAGAAATGTGAGTTGGGTTGAGATCACTGCAATTTAGTGAGGAAAAGTAACCCTAGTAAAAGAACGTTTATGGAATACAAGCAGCTAGACAACACAATTCAACATAAAAACATAAAAACACACAAAAAATACAAGCCAAAAGTGGGCAAAACAGTGTTGATTATTTTTAATTGTCAAGCTTGATTTTTTTCTAAGTTGCACTGCTTTGAGTTCTCTCTGCCACCATGCTAACTTCAATGCAAAATGTAATTATTTTATAGATATTGTTATTTTTATTTTTTATTGTAATTTATTATTATAAACTAAATTGATACATAATAAAATGTTTAAATTTGATATATTTATAAACCTGTGAACTAAAAAAACTAGAAAACCAACAAATAGTAAAATATGAATGAAGTAAAAATGAAACACTAAATTAATCCACGTCTTTTTAAAAGCCAGCTGTCAATATAACATTAGGAATGCTTCTGTATATTTTATTTGAAAAAGAAAACTTTTTTTTATGTTAAAACACTCACAAAGGGCATTTGTAAAGTATATTTCTGGAACAACAGATGTATAAATACACATTGTAGGGTTTTTTTTCTTTGACCAAAAATTTCCAATATATATTTGGAGTGACAAAATAAAAATTATTTAAAAAAAAATTCTGCTGACATTTTGTTAAAGAAAACTCAATGTATTTCCATGAAATCTCACTAAGTGATGTCATAGCAACTTAATATGCAAAAGGCAAATGTAAAAACAATAAAGGCTTACATGGTTTTGGAGCAAGAGGCCAAAATACCCTTTTCAAAAAACATTAACAATTTTCACTCATCTGGGAATAAACAGCATATAAATACTGCCCTTTGAGATTTTCTCTTTTCATCATGTACATAAACATCATGCTTCATCAATGCAATCTATTTACAAAGACTGAGTACATACAACCCTTTATCTTATTTTGTACAATACTTACAATTAAAGTATTTAATTGTGGTATCCTCAATACAGACTCTCATATTGACCAGACATGATGTGTGAGGTTGGTTTCAAAGTATTCCTTTACAGCACAAGCATTCAAATAAAATGTCATACAGTAGGTAGGTGCAGGTAAAGGAAATGTTGAAAAGGCAGTATCAAGAAGGAATCATCATAGTCTGTTTTTTATGTTTTCATGGAAGCACATGGCACCTATCCCTGTGAGCTGCTCTGAATTCCTTTTCACGATTAACAGGATTGATGTCACATCAAACATAATAAATATGTGCTACATTGCCCATGCCTCACATTCACTAATCAGCAAGTCAGTCAAAGAAACACATCGTAAGTACAAAATCTCTCATCTGAGACCATCAGTTTTATACAGAGAGGCTAGAGGATGGTGCAAGGTCTCCACATTCCAGTCTTATTGAAGTTGATGTGGTCATTGTTGACTCCAGCATTACTGGCCATATATTTAGTCACCTGGAAGGTATCTCCAAATGTTTCCTTTTCAAGTTTCCTTTTTTGTGGCTTCATGGAGACAACCTCCGGATGCTCTACTTCTTAGCCAATTGGAAAGGATGCTGGCCCTTTAAATGTGTGTGAACACAGTTTAATCACTTCAGAAACATAAGCAAACAATTGCGATATATTAAAATGCATAACATTATGTACCATGAGTCAGTAATGTCCAATGCATTTTTCAGAGTTGTTGTGCTGAAATTGTAACCTTTTTAGTAGACCTTCTTCAGTACCTAATTCACTTTTCCTAGACAAGTGCTATACCTGCGCACTATGAAATATGAAAAGATTTTATTGAAAACCTAACACCATAAAGAAGCTCTTAAACTATAAAAGAGCATAAGTGCTCTGTTACAATCTCATTAAGCTTATGTGGCCCACTCATTTGTGTTTATTGGTTTATTTCCGTTCGGCTTGTGTTTCGAGCTACAAATTCTGTTTCAGAATGACATTTAAATTATTAAACTCATGTCAGCAGGACTCTGGATTGCAGTGGACATCATGGCAGGTATTTCAATCCTAAGGTTTAAAAGATGCTTTGGTCCTTGTCATATTGTCTTTTAAGCACAAATAAGATAATTTAAAAAAGCTCAACAATATGTTTTATTCAGTAAATGTTAAAAAGCACACACAATTTTAATTTTTAGGTCAAAGACGATTAGTAGTTATTAGAGGCAATGAACACTTTACATGACATAAAAAAATAAAAAAATAAATAAAAATCTGGTAAAAGAATTTCCATATAAACTTTCAGATTACTGTTACCCTAATGTGGATGAATGCATCCTTATACCAGTTTGATAGATGAATCAGAATCAGGGGGTGCTACAAGTTGGATTTGTGTTTTTTATATTTCTAAAACTATAATAGACACAGCTGTGATACATGTGCCATGTAACATATTTCCTTACTCTAATGAAAGTGATTACTAGCATAAACCACTAAGAGCTTGATTAAATTTCTTTTTGTGTTTATCCCAGACAGGCAAGGTCAATATCCACATGTGCAGTTGTACTATTTCTAGAGCTTTATGTTTTTTGAGCATTTCAAATGGCTCAGTAGCATTGGTACCTTGTGTTCAGCATTCATGGTGCATTTTCTTCAGGAATTGCCTATTATAGTTCTTCTTCTAATAATTATATAATGTGGCTACTGTTGTGTTTCTGCACCACTAACGTGACAGTGGGATGTGCTGTATTTGGTCATGCTTGGACTGGTTGGTATGCATGGTGTGTTTGCACTGTGAAGAGTAAAGTAGATATTATTTTCATTGTTTAAACCACTCACAGGATACACTTCTATAATGTACTGACTGGACAGTGAAGCTGAATGCCTTCAGGGTTAAACAAACATACATGAATTAGCTTTGCCATTCCAGTACTTTTCGAGGAAATCGAAAACCTGATGAGGTGATTCCTGCAGATTCTTGTTCATAGTGTTTCACAGCATACAGATATTGAAAAAGGTGCAATACTCAGTAATGATAATAACTGCTTGCTGCTCCTCTGTTGGTAGGTGCATTGTATCACTTGTGTTTTACTTTATATATGTTCCCTTTAGGCAATATTATTAGGAAACACTATAAATTCCATTATTATGGCACAGTAATGCCACTGAATGATGATGACACCCAATCATATTTGATTAGTTTCATCTGGTTTATGAAACCAGAATTTAAAATCATTTTACCTACATATAAAGCACTTAAAGATCAGGCTTCATCATATCTTATCTTGTAGTGCCATATTTTCCCTATAGAACAATTTGTTCTCAGAGTGTAGACTACTTGTGGTTCCTAGTTTCCAAATGTAGAATGGGAGGTAGAGCCTTCAGCTATCAAGCCCCTCTCCTGTGGAACCAGCTTGAAATTCAGGTTCGGGAGGCAGACATCATCTCTATTTTTAAGATTAGGCTTAAAACTTACCTTTTTGATCAAGTTTTTTTTAGAGCTTATAGTTTTAGCTGAATCTGAAACATCTTAGTTGTTATGCTACAGACTTGCTGCTGGGGGCCCTTCCTTGATACACTGAATTCCTCTCCCAGTTGCTTCCTGCTCGCTGTCTCCCTCTCTTTGCACTCTTCTGCAGATATCCTTGAACCCGGAGCTGTATAATTTCAGAGTGCAGTTACTGCCCCCACCAGCCAAAAAAACAAACAACAACAACAAAAAAAAAATAAAACTAATAAAACTGGCTTGGACAAAGATGTTGCTCCAGAATGCCTTGATAGTCTTGAGATTTTGTATTTTATTTTACCCTGAAATGATTCAAGACACCCTGTGCCACATGCCACAAAGCAGCCCCAGAACATCACCAAGACTCCTCCACGTCTTTTCTTTGTATGCTGCATTTTTACATCTGTGAACATAGAGCTGTGACTTGCCAAAAAGTTTCAGTTTTGTCATATAAATCCACAGGACATTCTCCCAGAAGCTTTGTGGCTTATCAATATGCATGTTCTTGCTTTTTTATAATTGCTTTCAACAGCGGAGGCCTTCTTCTTCCATTAAGTCCACTTTGGCTCAAACAGTGACTGATGGTGTGATCTGACGCTGATATTGTTACAAACGAGGGCACGGGAAAAATGAGTACAAAACAAAAAGGGTTTATTAACTAAAACACATGGTCCAAAATACAGGGGACACGGAAAAATCAAACAAGACAGAGGGAAACTAAATGAGCACAGATAATAAGGAAGCAAAGTAACAACAAAAAAAAAAAACACTGCACTGATTCAGGGACAAACTAACTAATAATCAGACATACAAAGTAACAACAAAAATCAAGGCTCAAACGACAAAAAGACGAACCAAGATACAAAACAAAATACAAAGTACCAAACAAAAACGCTGCTCTAAGGCAGGTAAAACACTACCAACATACAAAGTAGAAATGAAAACCAAAGCACTAAATGCAAAACCAAACACAAACGAACTCACTAATGAGACAAAGTAACAAACGAAGATAAATGCACTAAAGCAGACAAAAAACTAACGTACACACTAAACATACAAAGTAACAACAAAAAGTCACTGCTAAGGCAGGCAAGGACAAACTAACACTTAGGAACAAAGTCCAAAGGGAAGAAAACAATGAACTTTGTCTCTACAATTTGTCATTAATCCATCACAATCCATCACCATCATCCTCTTTCCTCCATGTCCAGAAAGGTTGGCTACATTCCTGTTGACCTGTTAAACTTTTAAATAATATGTGCAACTGTAGTCAGAGGTGCTGTTTGGCAATGGTCTTATGACATTATCTTTTAACATGTTTGTCTATAATTTTTTTCCCCAGAGACAACTCTCTTCTTAGCCTTCTCTGGTCCATGTTCAGTAAGGTACACACCATGATACCAAATAGCACAATGATTTTTCAATCTTTAATAAGAAGACTGACAAGCTTAAAGATACCTGTGATGCTAATTACAGGTCACACATTAGTTTAACATGTCCTGTAGTCAAATTATTTACAATACTGTTCAGCAACAGGACAAGTTGAATATTTTACTTCTGTCAAGAGTCCAGCAACAATTTCTTAACATTAAATCCAAACAAAGAAGCAAGCTTTGTCATAGAGCAGCTGCTAATATATAATATTGAGCTCTATTCTAATCTGTCCGCCCACTTCTTCAACACAGAGTCACTTAAGAGTCGCTTACTGAGCACAGCTAGTTAAAAAATACTTGTGGATAAAATGTTGTATGTCTCTTGATTACAAAGTCTATCCTTTGTCCAAGCACCTTATAGCTTTTTAATTTTAACAGGAAGTGAATGCCCATTTGGCAAAACAATTTACAAGGACCTGAGACTAGAATCAATTTTTGAAGAACGTCAAGAGCTTCAAATTGTGTAGATATTTTGTTTGCCACACTCCATAATGCAAGCATTGGGTTTGGAGATGTTAAAAGCAATAGACAGGTGACTGATGTCTAATATTCATTATTTTTAAGAATCATGTATTCTAGAGAGACTGTATTTAAGGCTAAGGTCTTAAAGTCATTACTGATTAACGCCACTTGGTATAGGTAATACAATGCAATATGTTTCAGTTGAAATGACTACTGCCAATAATACCATTAAAAAAGCCCTGCAACTCAAGTCTTGATTTACACTACTTCAATTGAACATGAATGATTATGTTTTCATTAAATATTTACAATTTAACTTTGTCCTTAGGGTGAAACTTGAGGTACATTAGCAGATAATATGTTTTTTATTCTATAGTACAGTGCAATTAATAGTTTTCAGTTACTTTTGTTATTACAATATATAACCTTTGTACAGACATAGAGAAAGTTGTTGGTAATCCTCCGTTAAAGAAAAAAAAATCCACAATGGTCACTGAAATAACTTGAAACTGACAAAGTAATAAAAAGTAAAAACAATATCTCTAAATAACGCTTGAGGTGTTGTTCAATGGAAGCATTTTACATTTATATTTACATTTAGTTTAGCAGACACCTTTATCCAAAGTGACGGCAAGGTACAAGGCAATGGCAGGGTATGCGTAAGGTGGTCTTGCCTAAGGGCACCTACTGGAGGCAAGCCAGGTGGAATTTAAATCCCAATCTCCCACATGGAGGGCAGCGTTCTTACCACTACACAGATTTGCCGCCTAAAAACTAATGAAACTGGGCTATACAAATGGAAACCCCATGAAAGATCGAAAACTAATTTTTTTCAACCTATTCCTAATCACTCAATACTCACTTGTAATCAGTTAGTCTGCCTATTTAAAGGGTGAAAAATAGTCACTGTGCTGTTTGGTATCATGGTGTGTACCACACTGAACATGGAACACAGAAAGTTGTCTCAGGAGAGAAAAAATATAGACAAACACATTTAAAGGTAAAGTCTATAAGATCATCTCCAAGCAGCTTGATGATCCTGTGACTACAGTTGCACATATTGTTCAGAAGTTTAGGTCAACAGGACTGTAGCCAACCTCCCTGGAAATGGATGCAGAAGAGGAAAATTGATGACAAATTGAAGAGACAAATGATACAAATGGTAACTAAAGAACCCAGAACAACTTCCAAAGAGATTAGAGGTGAAGTCCAAGATCAAGGTATATCAGTGTTAGATTGCATCTGTCGCCGTTTGAGCTAAAGTGGTGATGACGACCAAGCAGGACTCCACAGTTGAAAGCAAATTATAAAAAAGACAGACTGGAATTTGGCAAAATGTATATTGACAAGCCACATCGCTTCGTGGAGAATGTCCTTTGGAAAGATGAGACAAAATTGCAACCAAATGTTTCTGATGAACTACAACTCAAAATCAATGTCTGATTTTCATGAGTTAATGTTTAGTATTTTTTTATATTATTACCTTTGTTAGTTAAGTTATTTAATCAATGTGAGTTCTTCTTTCTCTCTTTCTCCATGTCTGTAATAATATTTTTCTTGAATAAACAGTCATCAAAGATCATTACATAACATATAGAGCAAAAAGACAAAAGAAAAGAAAGAGAAAGAGAAAGATTTATACTTTCACTTCAAATATTATTTTGACTGGTAGTTGAAAATACAGTATTTCTATCATAAGCTATTTCTCTTATTAATTATAAACAGTGTAGTGTAGTCAGTTGTGTAACCAATACATGACATGAATATGAGTTTGACTGAAGTACAGACTTCAAAAAGCTTTCTGTCACTCTGCAAACATTCAGTAAACTGAAACTAGCATATGCAGTGCTTGTATGTGTATGTATGTACGTGTTTTTTAACACTATATTACAAAAAGGAGAGATAAAGAATTATCAGAGGTACATATAATAACTCCAGCCCCACAATTCAGTGCAGCATGGTCTGTTATAAAAACATAAAACATAATGCAATAAGTTAATAAGCAGTATCCACATTATGCACAAATATGCATATGTGGGTACATTATAGTTTACTTATTCAATCATTAAAAAAATAACGCATAGATAAAGAAATCCAATACATATACACTATCATAATGTTAAACAATCTGTACAAAAATGTTATATTTGCTTTCATTAGATTTTAAAATTTAAAATTATAAAATCTTTATCTACAAACTGGAAACAAGTAGGACAAATAAATATCCTATATACAATCACACAAGCCATTCCAAAGTTATCGTCACTGCAAGGAAAAAGCAAAAAGCAATTTTAGATATTAGTTCAAACAACATTCATGGTGGTGTTTGCATACAAAATGTGAGCTAGTGAACAACAAAGCAAGTATCAAACTCCTCAGCTTACTTTATTCCAACATCCTGGTACAGGTAAGCCATCATCTCCCTGAAAAAAGTACAAATAAAATGTCAAATTAAAAATACTGTAGCCTGCAGAGATTAACAATATTATATTTCCATGCACCATAATATCAAATGTATGATCATGTTTACCTATATATAAATAAAGTCATGGAAATTAGTAATGATATGAGTTTGGTCATCTAGGGCTAGTGTATGTAAAACTCAAAGTCAATTTTGCAGATGTATAGTTTGGACCAAAATTAGATTTTTTCAAGTCAAAACACATTTCCCACTTATATGCTAGTGGTTCAAGTTTATGTTAAAATAACATACTTGATTTAAGGAATGCCACTTATCAATATTAATTAATTTCATCTGTTCCCCTTAACTAGATTTATTAAGAATTATACACAAAAATCCATCAAACCAGTAACAATACTTGTAATGTCACATACTGTACTGTCCTTTACTTGAGTACTTCCATTTTATCTTACTTTTACTTTACTACTTTTCAGACAAAAAAGTTCTTCTTTCTTCTAGGCTAAACTATGGGTAAAGCATACACTTAGTTGAATAGGACATTGTCCTAAAACAAGACAAACAATTTGTAGAAACCACAGCATGACAGTATCCCAGAGTAAGTAAGATGTAATCTGGAAAAAAATGAAATAAAGATATTGACAGTTGTAGTAATTTTGAAATAAATCCCTCAATGCATATCAGTTCACAAGGATTGGAAGAAGATAAGGTCTCTATGATCTTGACCTTTGACCTTTGGCCACCAACCATCAGTCTAAACGTTAAAATATCACATTTACAGGTATGGGCTACAAAGTCAATGTTATGTAATGTAAACTGTTTGTCACTGAATCCAAGGTAACAGCCAAATTTGAAGAAATTCCTGTTCTTCACATGTGTTCAAGAGAATGAGCCACAGGAACTGGATGAATGGCAGTCATGGGTGACATAATAAAATAGGCCAAGGTATGGGTGCTTAGTGTATGTGGGTCCATATCCTCTACCTTGTGACAAGAAGCATCCACCTTAGCTGTAGTGTGGTACCTCCACCCATTCATTATCTTAAATGATTTTCCTCTTAAGGAAGCCAATCCCAGCTATATTAGGTAAAAGGCAGGTTACACCTATTTGCAATTTAGAGTAACCAATTAACTTAATGTATTTATTTACTAATTTAATTTACTAATTAACTATCCCAACATGTTTTTGGAATCTGAGAGGAAGCCAGAGTACCTGTAGGAGGCAACCTATGCAGGCACAGGAAAAACATGTATCCTTCACACAGAAAGTTACCCAGCGTGATGTCAGGCCAGATCCTCTTAGCTGCAAGGCAGCTACCACAACTACCACACCACCTTGCCTCTAGGCTGTAGTGTATTTTAATTGACTTATTGTGAGTGTTGAATGTTTTATGCACATAGCATTACTGAATAAGGAAGGTTATCCAGCATCTCCCACAGTTTACCACTTGTTGTTTCAATACTGACACTAAATGTACCCTTTGGCATCAATTAGTGACACCTGGCGTGCAAGTTAGTGATGCCAAAAAGTACATTTAGGAAATGATGACAGCTGCCTGTCAGCTCTTTAATAAAATGATAAATTATTGACTGAAAACTTCACCGTGTGATTGAATTCAAGCACAAAGACAAGTGAGTGGAGGTTAGGCACAAAAACTTCAGGGCTAAGGTAAAAGATACAGTAAATATTTCCTGGAATTGCCTTGTTACAACACACAATCAGTGCTTTTACATGCACTCAAGTAACCGGGTTACAGTTGACTTTCTTGAGGCAGCTGCTTTCTTATCATGTAAATAGGACCTGGTTACTGTAGTTTTGGTAAGGGATTAGAGAAACCTGATTTCTCCCAGAGAACTTAGATTACTCTGCCACGTATCTGTGTTTCTAAATATATTTTTACAAGAGTGAATGTGCCAAACAATGCACTATCAAATAAATAAATATATATATATAAATAAAAAGCATTCAGAAAGCAGTTTTTTTGGTCTCCATAAAATTATAATCTGTGAACCATGCTTCCAAAATCAGCCCAAGTGAGATAACAAACTGTCAGTTAAAATGATTGATATTAAATTTGTTTATTGTTCATGCAGACTTATTATAATTGACTATTATTAACAGATTTACGACATTAGCACACTGATGCAAGAGAAATAACATGATACGACTTACTCTGAGGAATTGACGATAAAAGAAAAATAACTAACAATAGTTTGTAATAATTTCGAATTCATTATTATCCATTATTATATGCCTGGCATTAGAGTTGGAGTTTGTGTGTCTGTAATTTATAAATCAGTTTGTCTGTGAATATACCCATCTATCATGTTGGTATGCCAGGCAAGTAGAGGTTCTAAACGAACATTTTGGTCAATTCTGATCCTGTGTACAGAAATAAGCATATGCAAAGTTTAAATGCTCAAATGTAGATGCACAGTTGTTAAATGAGGCCCCAGTACTTTGGCTGTCTCACCGCCTGCAGTGCACTGTTGCCCTGAAGATGGAATAAATTCATGCTCCATGCAACGAAGAGTTATGAAGTAAAACTTTCCTACTTAAACTTAAAAACCCCCAGATGTTTCTGGTTATGTAATTGATATTAGTCACAAAATTATAGATGTGAACTGCAGAGACATAGACAAAGAATACAGAAAGCAGGTGAACTTAGAAAGTTTTGTTAGATTTGTTCTCAGAGGGAAATGCTTCTTCTTCTGTTTGTTCAATAAAGGGTTAGTATGAGTAAGTACGTTTCACCTCCCATGCAAACATCTCTTTTCTTTCATCTGGACTCATGGTAACATGACTTCTTTTTTGTTGAAACATTTTACTATTCAGCCAACTTCTTTAGTCTGAGGAAAACTGGTTTGAGTCCACAAACCCAGGTTTGTTTCACTTCACAACTGCCCTGAAAAGGCTTGTTTATGGGAATATATGAAGGGAGTATTGTAGTGGCAGACTAAAGTAACCACTTGCTCTTTAATATCTATCTCTCAATAGAAGCGGAGGTCATAGACATATCATTCTGCCCTTTCATCTATCTCTAAAAAACAAACAAACATCAAGACCACTTTGTCTATCCACCAGGGATGCCACTAGTAATGAAATATTTTAATGCAGGTAGGGCAGCTGTGAAGTGAAATAAACCTGGAGGATAAATTTGCAGTTTTTAAAAAAAATTTGCCCTGACTGAAGAAGTTACTATATCTGGATGAAAAGTGAAACATTTCAACCTAAAAAGAAAGAAATGCAGTTGCCATGACACGGCTTCTAGATAATTTCACCTGGATGACTGAGTATCTTCACAGACACCTGTTGTTTTAGTTAAAGGTATTGTTAGGGATAGCTAGACACATGCTGTGAAAAGTGAAGGGAAAGAAAGAACACCATACCACAGGGCAAGGGGCATCCAGCCCATCCAGGCCTGGCAAGCCTGGTTCACCTTTCTCCCCTTTAAAGCCTCGGAAACCCTGTTTGTGAAATCAATTATTTAAGAAAGTGTTTTCCAGGTTCTTCTGTTCACCACTGCTTGACGGCAGTAGGATCTCCACCTCGGCTGGATGTAGGTTTCCTAATGCACGCAGCCTGAGATGGACAGGAACTGGATTCACTGAGATGAGTTTGAAATATGTAGTTTTCAGGTGTGGAATATAATGACAAATAGTTTCACAGATAAAGTCGAGGTTTGTTTGTAAAGTTGACTGTTTGCTGTTGATACTCATCAGCAGAGGCTGTCTGGTTCCTGTTCATCTCATTTCTGGAAAAAAGGTCCCTCAAAGAGAATTGTGGTCTGTGGTCCATTCAAGTAATTTTTTTTACCTGATTCATCTATAAATACATGTTATTGTACATTTTTGCACAAATGAACTTTAAATTTAATTATGTCATCATATTGTTGACAGGCTGCAATGGACAACTGGACCAAATGCTCCTTGAAGTTCATTAGAACCGCTGAATACCAGAGCCAAAAGGAAGTGGAAGCTCTATGGGATGGTGTTGTATTCTAAAATAGCGCTTCTTCCCTTTGCCTCTCGGCTAAACATCAGACTACAGACATACCAAAGGACAGGGGGCATCTAATCCAGGTGCTCCTTGGTCTCCCTTATCCCCTTTGGCCCCCCTGTTGCCTTTCTTGCCCCTCTCTCCCTGCAAACAACAGCGTGTTAAAGAAAGAGAAACTTTAGTCCTCCTTATCATGAAGCAAACCTCTTTGGAAAGATTGCTTTTTTTGAGAGTTCTTAAATATGTATGCAATTTAATTTACGTATGCAATTCAGACAAAGTTAATTTACATTAACATGGTTGGTTTGCCTGCTTCTAATGTCAATGATATCATTATTTAATGTAGGGTTAATGGAAAGGTAACATAAGTAGAGGGAATTAGGGGAGAGAGATTAAAGCCATTGCAGCTGGTGAGCAGTTGTGTTTAAGTATTTTATCAGGGAATAACTACAAGCCTCTGTGAAGTAGTGAACTAAGAACTAAATAGAAAGATTCTGATAACTGGAGAAAGCTAAAAAAATCATAGATAACATACATAGCAGTGAAATAGCAGGTGGACAATGTAAATGTATTGCATTGCTATTCCTCATCCTCATTGTGGCAGGGAAAGGTGTCATACTCTGTAATCAGCAGTTTCCTCAGTGCTTCTCTTCTCTCTTTTCAGCCACCTCACTGCACTGGCACCACTATTCATGTAATGCATGTGACGGAATTAGTAGCTGTTAACTGTTCACTGAATGTAAGAAAGTAATGCAGAATATTACAAATGTAATGTGATTATGTTATTTTTTGCACTCCCCCACTCTTGACAACAGTGTTGCTTTTGCTCTGTTTAACTCAACAGAAGTTGAAATTGGCTGTAACCTACACTTCCCTCCTAAAGTGCTGGAATGGCAAGGCCAATTAATTTTCGTTTAGACTAAATACTTTTGTGTCTAATATCAAAAGTTCAATGTGATGCAAAAATTCACAACTTCAGCTTCCATTTAAGCTAAGAACCCCTAAGAACAATAACTGACATCATTAACAACCTCCACATACATGCTGAAAATATCACAAGTACTTTGTTAGTGGAAATAAAGAGGCTATTCCACAACTCACAAACCCCATATCAGTAAGAAGCAGAAAGCCAATTTGGAATATGTGAAAAAGTGATAGAAAAGAAGAGCCAAAAAAAGTAATGGAAAATGTTTTAGGGAGTGATGAGACCAGGATTACTACCTAACCTAAACTGCAGAAAAAGAGAGGCTCTGCTCATAATTTAAACTATACTATAATCATTTGTGTAGCACAGTGGTGGTAGGGTCATTGCTTAGGTTTGCATGGCTGAATGATGCTGAATAACTATCTTTATACTGGACTACTGTAATTCACTACCAATAGGATATCCCAGTTAATCCTTAAACGTCTCCAACCTTGTCCAGTTAAGAGTAAATAATTTTAGGGTGCACCACCTGTTCATAAGGAGGCATGCTTTTCTTAAAATCTTAAGTCTAATCAATGGACCTAATACTACCACATAAGTCACACATAAGTTAGTTTTGTTTTATTTGTCCGGAATCACAAAATGAAACAATAATATTTGCAGTTTCAGTAGTCATGTAGAATTGAAGTTTTTAGTACATCCATCAGTGTCACTGTCAGAACAGTGCTGGGCTTTGACAGAACCAAAAAGGGTTCAGTCTGTGTAAAGTTAGATGCTAAAAGATATATTTCTAAAGCAATGCTCTGCATTATTATTGCATTGAGCTAGACAGAAATCATAGTGTTAGCAAGATAAAAACACAAGACTTGGTAATAGTAGATAGAGTAAATTTAAAGTCTGGACAACCAGAAATTCAATGCAGACGTATTTATAACTTAAACTGGGTAATTGAAAAACTTCTATTTAAGTCACTGCTCTAACAAATTGAAATCAACCATGTTTGTGTGAATTTCATGGCAACTCATAATGGGACTCAGAACAGTTAGTGGACCCTGTGTGCGTGTATCCAGATCGATGTGAAACGGGCCTGCTCCTGATATTGTCTTAGTGGCTTTCCTCCCATACATGGTGGTACATGGTGATGTTGGAGGCACCAATACATGATGTCCTATAGGTGCTCAATTGGATTTAGTTCAGGGGAATGTAAGTGCCAGCCAGTGTCATTGATGCATTCAGGATCCAGGAACTGCCTACACATTCTAGCCACATGAGGCCAGGCCAGGGCCCACTGCACCAGTGTAGCATATGACAGTTGCTATGTGGATTTCATCGTGGTGCTTCCAAGTAGTGAGTTTATTGCTGGCTATGACATGGCTGTGTGGCCTTGATGAGATGAGAACAGGGCACCAATAACAGACCTGTCAATTCTGGTCTGTCAGAATTCTGGCATGAGCTACATGGTACTGGGCCAAGAAAACAGGTCTTGCTAGAGGACATTAGGCCTTCATGCCATCTTCATAGAGTCTTAGAGACAGCACTGCACATATACAGTGCATCCAGAAAGTAAAGAAGAAAGAAAAAGTATGTGAACCCTTGGAATTAATTACTGGTGAACACCCCTTGGCAGCAAACGCTCATCCAGGTGCTTCCTGTAGTTGTGACCTGGTCACTCCAAAAGGTGGATTTTGTTTTTCTGAATCCATTCTGTTGTCTGTTTTGGGTCACTGTCCTGTTGCATTTCCCAACTTCTACAGAGTTTCAGGTGACATACAGACATTCTCACATTATTTGGAAGAGTTTTTTGATACACTTGGGAATTCATCTTCCCCCCAATCACTGCAAGCTGGGCAGGCCTTGATGCATCAAAGCAGCCCCAAATCACGATGTTTTATCCACCATAATTGAAAGTTGGGATGTTTTCATGATGATATACAGTGCCCTTTTTATGCAAAATGTAGTGCTGTGTGTTCTTTATAAATAGTTTAATATAGTTTCATCAGTCCACAAAACATTTTGCCAATACTGCTGTGGAGTGACAAAGTGCTCTTTGGCAAACTTCAGGCGTGCAGCAATGTTCTATTTAGTAAGCAGCGCCTTTCTTCATGGTGTCCTGCCATAGACACCCTGCTTGTTCAATGTTTTACCAACTGTAGACTCATGAACACAGATGTTATCCAGTTCCAATGATGTCTTCAAATCTTCGACTGTCACTCAAGGTTGCTTCTTTACATAATTGATGAGTGTTTGTTGTGCTTGGGGTAATTTTAACTGGCCACCCACTTCTTGGTAGTGTATCCACAGTCCCAAAGTGTCTCCATTTGTAGATTGCCTAACTGTAGAATGGTGAGTTAGATCTTCTGAAAGCTCCTTTTGACCAAGCATGACTCACATAAGTGTATCACAACTAGCCTCAAGTGGTCACAGTGACAAGTGTAATATCCAGGTAAGTGACCATCAAAGGGTAAAAAACTTGATGACCAAACATGGTTGATAAGTCTGTCAGAAGTGATGGAGCTGGATGGAAGGTGAAACATCTTCAAGAACTAAAAGTTGCCACTGAAAAGCATTTTTTGTTGTTTTGGTTGTGTTGTTGAAGATGTGTGGCCGGGGCTTGTAGTCTGTGAATTTCTTTCTTCTATTGTCTGTAAACTGACTATTTATTTTAGCATGATGATGATGGTCCCAGTGACATATTATATATCAATGCATTTACTCTGTATTTGTATACTTCTGGATGTTGACGTCAATGTGGTCATTAGTTTGAGTGGTTGCAACTCTGAACATCTTCCAGTCTGAGTGTCCTCTTCAATAGTCTTGCAAGCTCCCTCAGGCCACCCTCTGATTCATTGCAGGAAAATCAATATGAAGCTTAAAAATATGCTCAGAAATGTGTTTACACGCGTTTTCTTAATGATGTGGACTTAGAAAATAGGAAATAGGAGTGCATTGGTTGTGTGATGTGTTTCAAAGATGTGGCCGACAAGCATTTGTTATTGCACAATATCTGAGAGATCAGTATGTACAGTACATCACATTCTACCGTCTGCTACTATAGCATGATACTGGACAAAACCCTGGATAAAGACAAAAGAACTCTCCTACTTCTTAACTACTAAGATTAAGTTGCTGTGGACTGTATATGCGTTTTAAAACTATACATATTATACAGCAACTCTGAAAACAGAACTCTTCCACAACTTCCTCTGCTCTTAAATCTCTCTCTCTCTCTCTCTCTCTCTCTCTCTCTCTCTCTCTCTCTCTCTCTCTATATATATATATATATATATATACATACAACATATATGTTACGTGGAGTTTTGCATGAATTTGTCATAAAATGTGCTCTGATCTTCATCTAACTCACAACAATAATAAAAAAATAAAAATACAGTCTGCTGAAAATAATACTACACAAACATTATATGTTTTCATGTTTTTATTGAACATAACATGTAAACATTCACAGTGCAGGGTGGAAAAAGTATGTGAACCTTTGGACTTAATAACTTGTTGACCCTCAACCAATAACCTC
The DNA here is from genome assembly GCF_900324465.2 of Anabas testudineus. Classification (NCBI taxonomy): domain Eukaryota; kingdom Metazoa; phylum Chordata; class Actinopteri; order Anabantiformes; family Anabantidae; genus Anabas; species Anabas testudineus. Next base: position 416,250 of record NC_046624.1, read on the forward strand.
AACCAAACGTATCCTGTAGTTGCAGATCAGACCTGCACAACGATCTGGAGTAATTTTGGACCACTCCTCTTATATATCCCAATATTCTTGGGATGTCTGGTGTGAATGGCTCTGTTAAGGTCATGCCACAGCATTTCAATCGGGTTGAGGTCAGGACTCTGACTGGGCCACTCCAGAAGGTGTATTTTATGTAGTTATTTAGGTGTATTATTTTCTGTTGAAGCTATTCTTTTGTTGAATTACTTGTATGCTTTGGATCATTGTCCTGTTGCATCACCCATCCTCTGTGGAGCCTCAGTTGGCGGACAGATGGTCTTACGTTTTCCTGCAAAATGTCTTGATAAACTCTGGAATTCATTTTTCTATCAATGACAACAATCCGTCCAGGCCCTGAGGCAGCAAAGCAGCCCCAAATCATGATGCTCCCTCTACCATGTTTTACAGTGGGGATGAGGTTTTGATGTTGGTGTGCTGTGCCTTTTTCTATCCACACACAGTGTTGTGTTTTTTCCAAACAACTCAATTTTGGTTTCATCTGTCCACAGAATATTTTGCCAGTAGTGCTGTGGAACATCCAGGTGCTCTTTTGCAAACTTCAAATGTGCTGCAATATTTTTTTGGACAGCAATGGCTTCCTCCATGGTGTCCTCCCATGTACTCCATTCTTGTTTGATGTTTTCCTTATTGTAGATGTGTCAACAAAAATGTTAGCATATGCCAGAGATTTCTGTAAGTCTTTAGCTGACACTCTAGGATTCTTCTTTACCTCATTTAGCATTCTGCGCTGTGCTCTTGCAGTCATCTTTATAGGACGTCCACGCCCAGGGAAAGTAGCAACAGTGCTGAACTTTCTCCATTTGTAGACAGTCTGTCTTACTGTGGACACATGGACATCAAAGCTTTTGGAGATACTTTTGTAACTCTTTCCAGCTTCATGCAAGTCAACAATTCCTGATTGAAGGTCTTCTGAGCTCTTTTCTGTGAGGCATGTTTCACATCAGGCAGTGCTTCTTGAAACTAGTAAACCCAAAACTGGTGTGTGTTTTTAAAGGGCAGGACAGCTTTCAGCAACACATCCAATATCATCACACTAATTGGACTCAAGGTTGGCTCACTCCTGGCTCCAATTAGCTCTTGTCATTAGTCATTAGGCTAGGGGTTCACATATTTTTTCCACCCTGCACTGTGAATGTTTACATGTTATGTTCAATAAAAACATGAAAACATATAATGTTTGTGTACTATTATTTTAAGCAGTGTTTTTCTATTGTTGTGACTTAGATGAAGATCAGAACACATTTTATGAACAATTCATCCAAAACTCCATAATCCCAAAGGGTTCACATACTTTCTTATATATATATATATATATGTATGTATATCTATATCTATATCTATCTATCTATATATATATATATATACAAATCTGAAACATTTCATGTTATAGCACTTTGATGTTTTTCTCCTTGGTTTAATGTACTTTGCTTGCCTTGTACCTCTTGTCAGTCGTTTTGGAAAAAAGCATCTGGTAAATGACTAAATGTTAATGTAATATGTGTGTGGTTGGAGTTATATAATGGAATAAAATAAAAAATATATAAGATGGCTATAGCTATTATTGTGTTATTATACAAATAATTAGCTTTGTTATGTAAGTAACTTGACTGTATAACCATTAAATGATTAGTCCAGAAACAAACCTTAGGGTATGTTTACATTTTAATATAGCGTACATTTTGTCAGCGATGAGAGACGTTGGAGGAAATATTTTAAGAAGCAGTGCATGGGATACTTTCTGGTCTGTGGCATGGCAGTGCCAGATCAATGCTCAGATAAAATAAATATTTTCTGTCCTGCTAGTTATTCATAAAAAAAAAAACTGATTCATGTGCATTCTGGTTTGGCATGCAAGTGATGGAGTCAAGGGTAGAGATAAGCAAGAGCAGAAAAATCACTCCTGCAGTATATAATCCAAAAGGCAGCAAACTGCAAAAATTATTAACTACAAGCATGTACAGCTATTGGAGATAAAACTAAAAAGATATTAGTATTGGTAACAACTGTACAATAAGGTTATATTAATTAACTGTGGTTAATGCAGTAATAGGCATTACCACTACCCAACATCTAATAATCATTTATTGATAGTGTTCGTATTAAAGTTATTAATAAACAGCACATCCTAAAAGTATTTACAGTGCTTAACTTTCTCCACATTTTGATACGTTACGGCCTTATTCCAAAATGGATCAAATGTATTATTTTCCTCACAATGCTCTAAGCAATACCCCACTACAACAAAGTGAAAGTAAATAGTAACATTCTATAAATACTTTACTTATCTTACATTTTTTTAATAAATATAGCCATGAAGTTACACTGTTATTTGACTAGATGTTAAAATGCTGCCAAAACGTTGCAGCAGCAAATACCAAAGTTAATAATATACTGTAACATAGAATATAATTCCACCATTTTATTATCTAAATCCAATTCTGCTGAAAAAACAATAACTATACAACAGTTAATGAAATGTCACAGTAGTTATCTTTTTACTCTTCTCTTTAACTGAGATGATTATACTCCTGCTGACATTACATTAAGTTTAAATCAGAGTGACTTAATCCCATCAAAATAACATTTTTTTATATGTATGGTCAAGGCTAGTTTAGCAGCACTAGATTACTATTATTTCCTGTGATTTGCATTATAAGCATTACATGCATCCAGTTTCAGGTGTGTGTCTTTGTAATGTTCATTTGTTAAATCTTCTGTGCAGGGGTGTGTGTTTGTAACCTGTGCTCAAACAAGTTTTCTTAAAAAGAATAGGTTGCCAGTCTGCCACAGGGCCGACATACAAAGACAACTATTCACACCTATGGGCCTTTAGTCATAAAATAACCCTAACCTTAACCCCTACTCTAACATACTCTGTATGTAAGACAACATGACGATTAAATTCACCACAAAAATGTAGCCATGGTTGCAGTTTAGTTGAATAGAAATATAATTTTTAGGTGTTGACATTGGGATGGCACATTATCAGATGGCATGCTCAAATCTATTTCTGGTCTTGGACATCCACCCATGTGAGCTCTTCCATCTTGACCTGAAGAGTGAGTAGTACCCACATTTTAATTTGTGCACTCTATGTCTTAGTATAGCTCTATATGTGATTTACTGTAATTAAAGACAGCAGTAATTCTGACTCATGGGTAAATGTGATGTGATAAGATAAGTATTTAAAGATAGTACAGGGTTTTATAGCTAATATACTAATTATACTAATTATAATAATAATAATAATAATTACGTAGACCCAACATTGAGTATGACTTTTCATCACATAGTGACAGCATCAGTGATTTTAGTATAATCTGCAAATATTTTGTATACATTTTGTTCCCTCACTGTGTAGGGTAACTACACAGTATGAGTTGCTGCTTGCTGATTGTGAATTGGCACTTTAACATAAACTTTCTTTTTCTATTGCTCATCTCCATCAGTCATCCACCCTTTTGCACTCAAGATCAGAAAATACAAATGTGCTATTTGTGACTCACAGGGCAGCCCCCAGTGGCGCGGTACTGGCAGTAAGGAGCTTCTCCTGGCATGCCCACAGGCCACAATATTACCAAGCCCTAGTGACATAAAAGGCCTGCATAGAAGATGTACTGTTAAGATGGAGGTGGAGTAAAGACCAGGTGAAATAGGAGAAAAGTTATCCAAGGAATACATTAGAATGCAGGGGGAAGGAGGAAAAAGCCAAGGGTTGTGAGAGGGAGAGAGGGCAACCTGGCAATAAAAAGAGCCACAAGCCACAGTGCAAGGTGGAGGGAAGGAAAAGGGGATAGGAAGACCTGCGGAAACAAAGGAAGACAGGACAAAGAGTAAAAACACCAACACTATCCCATAGCTTTCTTCTCAACACCTTCATCTGGGCAGTCACATTCAAGTTTATATAAAATAAGTATATTAATTGGTTTTCTGTAGATGCACATAAAAATATTTTTTCCAGTGACTAAAAACCAGTTGAATGTGCAGAGAGAGCTAATGAAATATGAAACCTAAAAACGTGGGAGTGGAAATATTAAGAGTCACAGGTTAATAGGAAGGAAACAGAAACATTCTCTTAGAGGAAGGGTATATGGACTTTACAAACAGATGCTCTTACACTGTAACTTGGAGATGAATGAAGTCAGTGTTGTTTTGATACATAAGCTACAGTATGTAACATCTGCAAATTTTACCAGCAGCTTTATTACCAAAAGTTGAATACTGCAGCATGTCAATTAAATGAATAGTATAATATTTCGAAAGAAATAGAAGATGGATATCAATCTCATTTTTGTTTATATGTGAATGAAGTCACTAGTCTGGCCTGATATGGTCTCCACCAAACTAAACTACTGTATATTTTTTCCAGTACTGTAACAAAGCCAGTTGACCTGCTACCAGGCTAGATCACGTAAACTACGATGCATGACAAACCTATTGGAGCAATTTCATTCCACAGAATCAGATTTAAACATCAACATTTTTCCAGACCCTGATATATAATAGCATAAAGAATAGCAGGTATTTGTATAAATCAGTTCAATAATCTTGCTGTTATAAGTCACTTAGCTAAAATAGAGCTTTGAAAAAGCAGATTTACCCTCTTAGAGTAGAGCCTACTTTATAGTACAGACCCCAGCACTACCTGTACCTGCTGGTGAGACATTAGAGTCATGTCATAAACCTTTAAACATAGTGATTGCCGTTGTGTTTTATTGCATATACATGATAGATATCCATCTTCTCCCAACTCTAATCTGTGTGTGTGTGTGTGTGTGTATATATATATATATATATATATATATATATATATATATATATATATATATATATATATATATATATATATATATATATATATATATATATATATATATATATATATATATATATATATGTGTGTGTGTAGGATAATATTATAAAAATACATAAATTGTAGATGAATTATAAATAATGAGTATCATGCAAAACCGAAGTAAACCAAATACATTTCATATCAAAGAGAAGATGCCATTTTGAGTGCTGATCTATTCACATTTCCTCCTCAAGAGTGCTTTTGATGCTATCACTCTTGTCAGTAATAGTAATATATAATACTAACAATAACCATAATAATAATTGACAAAACCCTTGGGGAAATTCTTGCAGACAAAAAGCTGCATTTAAGGTTCCAAGGATTCAGGCTTCATTATGTTGTCCAGGGACACTTTGACATGTGGCCAAGAGGAACTGGGGGTGGACCACCAATCCTAGGGTTGATGGACAACTGCCCTACCAACTGAACCACAGTGTCCACAAATATTATGGCCTCACAGGGCAAGACGACCAATAATAGGTTAAGTAATGTTACCATCACCCTGTAACAAAGTTATTGCTTACTTAATGTTAAATTTAACAACTTAGCTAATTAGCAAATCCACAGTAATAGTAGGTATTCCAAAAACAAAACTGTATGTATCAATTAGACAGTTAAAATTGTAAATATTTTAGAAGGAGTATCCTACCCGGTTCCCTTTGAGTCCTTGTGCTCCTACCAATCCCTGCAATAAAGATCAGACAACCATTAGTGGCTGTGTATATTTGCCACACTTTCTTGTCTTCAATTTTAGTGAGGGACATAAATGTTTTGACCAGTAATTAAATTGAACCTGGTTCAGCTTTTTCCTCAGTGCAATGAGAAGTTCACAACAACCTAATAAATACAGTACATGCAAATGCACATTCACAATAGATTAATTTGTAATGTATAAGGGATTAACATTGTTTACAGTTCCCACTGAAAATAGAACTCCACTCCAGAACTTTAATTATGTTTTTTTAACCATTCAGAGGTGAACTTGCTGGTGTGTCCTGCTGCATAACTTGACCTGAACTCTCAATTACTGTTTTTCATCTGTTGCTTTAACGAGTGGATTGAGTTTTGAGAACTTTTAGTTTAGTCTAGTTTTTTCACTTACCAACTGAAATATTCATTTTATTTTTACTCTTGTTATAAGATCTTAATCATTTAAGTTTGAGGAGCATGCAAAAGGTCGAGGCAGATGGCCTCCCACCTCAAGGTGGAATAGCTTTTCCTAGTTTTTCCTCTCTGTTGTTGCCTAGTGCTTTCTCAAGTGGGATTGTTGGGTTTTCAATTTAATTCTATCCAGACATATTCTGTAAGCTCTTAAACCTTACACTATAAAGTGCCTTGATATGACTTTTGCTGTGATTTGGCACTATGTAAATAAATTAAATTGTTATCCCTGTAAGCTGAGAGATGAGTCCCACTACCGTTGTGTCCACAAATTTAATGATGGTGTTGCTGTGGTGTTTGGGGGTGCAGTCATTCACTCATAAAGGGTGGTAGTTTTAGCACATTGTGGCACTCTTCAATTGTCATTTGACTAGAATGGGAAACATGTCATACTGTTGTAGATATTTAAATGTGCTGTCAATTTTGATATGGTTGATTTATATATCTTTTCTTTGTTTTTTTCCAGTTTTACAGTGTTTTCATTTGGGACGCAAATAAACAGCCTGTGCTAGCAACTCTTGTCTATCATTTGGGAAACTGTTTACCTATCTACACAGAATAGCAAAGAACATTTTGGATGTTTTTTTAAATTGACATGCCCTGTTATTTAAGTAAAGTAAAGTAAGTAAAAATTATTATTTCTGTAAATTTTGAAAGATTAATGGTTTTCATTTTAGGGAACTGCCCCTGCTGCTGGTCCAGGTAGGAAAGTGCAGCATAGAGGTCTGTACCTATGGCGTCCTCTGTAGATCTGTTTGCTCTACATGCAAACTGATGGGTGTCAAAACTATGGGGTAGGAGTGATGTGATATGGCTTTGACCAGCTTTTCAAAGCATTTCATCACCACTGCAGTGACTGCAACTGGCCAGTAGTCATTAAGGTTGGAAGTAGGGGGTTTCTTGGGCAGGGGAACTTTCTTCAGACAGAAAGAGACAGTGGATTTGGACAGGGACTGGTTGAAAATCTTGGTGACTCCAGCCAGCTGGTCCGCACAGTCCTTCAGAACATCGGGGAGAAGCCCCTGTTATGATGAGGACAGCATCAAGATATGTGCTCTGTTGATTGCTAATGCTGCCATGTAAATAACTGATAACCAAGTTAGCATTAGCATCTGTTGGAATATAAACAGCAGTTATCATTACTATAGGGAACCTTCTCGGGAGATAGGTGGCATTTAACAGTCACGTACTGCAGATCTGAGTACACCAAATGTTGTTGACATACACACAGATCCCCCCTCTTCTGCTCTTATCAGAGTCCTTTGACCTGTCACTAGCCTCAGTTTACCCATCTTGTTATCAAGAGATCTGGCATTGGCAAGATAGAGACTGGGAAGCAGTGGTTTGAGTGGCTGCCTCTGTAACCAAACTAGTGCGCTGGCCCTGCAGCCTCTCTTCTGCTTCCTTTTTCTGCAATCCTTTCGCTTCCTGCCTGCAGGGATGGTTATCCATAGAGGAACTCTGCTGTGAGTCTCCGCTTGTGGCAAACTCTGATTCTAAGATCTTGCGGGCTGTAGAGGTTGTTTGCCCAACAGAATGTTCATGAACAATGAGAAACACCATGTACACAAAAAACCATACAAAGCACTGACATAAAGATCACTCTGCTGAAGCTGTTGGCGTTATTAATTCCACAGTGGCAATTGCCACTTGCTTCTGAGATTAAAAAGAAAAGACAATTCAAATGATTAATTGAAGATCTATTCTTAATTAAACCAACTTGGCCTTTATGAATAAATGAAGAGAGGAAGCCTTCTAATGTATTTGCTTTATCTTTGTCTATTATTTTATTATTATAACTATTCTCTGATTGTTGGGGGCAATGATCTGTTTTTAAATCAATTATACCAGATGTTTTAATTAAATGCTGTTGATTTAGGGGTCTTTTGCCACTTGGATTGAGGTGAGTAAGTGAAGTATTTTAGTATTTCTCCGTTAGGTTCTTTCAAGAGGTTTTTTTCTTGTTCTGTTACCTTTGATAATTGCATCGAGTTCAGGAAAGTGGCACAGTCATCTGTACTGTTAATTCATTCTAATAGATATAATGTCTATTAAAATCTTTGAAAACACTGATTTGTTTGAAATGATGTGTGACAGTGGCGTAGGTGCTTAATTTTATGAATTGTGGAGTTTATGTCAAACTCCTTTAGTTGCCATGCCAATACTTTATGCGTTTTCTCCACTAGCTAATATCTTTGTTTCATTCTGAGAAGTCTGAAATCTTATATTGATTAAGCTTTGGTAGCAGTGCCTTGTAGAGTCTTTCTGATATTGTTCTAAAATGTTCCTTTTCTATATTTTGTATCTTTGTTATCCAACCCAGGATATTTTTTGCCCCTTCAAGAGTGCCTCCCAAAGAGTGGAGAGTTTTGGTGTTAGTCTCTAAAAAAAGCTGAATATGAGAAGTGATGAACTCTGATTATTATAGTATTGTAATAGTATTGTAATTCACTATTAGTAGGATGTCCCAATAACTCCTTAAAAAGCCTTCAGTTAATCCAGAATGCTGCAGCCAGAGTTCTGACTGGAATTAGCAAGAGAGATCATATATCTCCAATGTTAGCTTCTCTCCATTGGCTCCCTGTAAAATCCAGAATTGAATTTAAAATACTTCTCCTCACTTATAAATTACTTAATAATCAGGCTCCATCTTATCTTAAAGACCTCATAGCTTCATATTTTCCAAGCAGAACTCTACGTTCTCAGACTGCAGGTTTACTTGTGGTTCCTAGAGTTTCCAAATGTAGAATGGGAAGCAGAGCCTTTAGCTATTAAGCCCCTCTCCTGTGGAACCAGCTCCCAGTTCAGGTTCTGGAGGCAGACACCCTCTCCACATTTAAGACTAGACTAAAAACTTTCCTTTTTAATAAAGCTTATAGTTAGAGATGGATCAGGTGACTCTGAACCATCTCTTAGTTATGCTGCTATAGGTTAGTCTGCTGGGGGACCTCTATTGACAAACTGAGCTCCTTTCCTCTTTCCTTTCTCCTGTATCAATGCAAATGCCACTATTGCATGTCATTAACTTTGTGTCTTCTCTTGTGTTTCCTCCTCTCTGTCTCCCTCTCTCTGTACTTTTCTGCAGGTATCCTTGGCCTGGAGCTGTACATCTCCAGAATCCAGTTGACCTGTCCAATGTTCTTGATGCTTGTTGTTGTTTTTGTTGCCTGCTGTTCTTTTCTCTCTTCTCTTTCCACTCACCCCAACTGGTCGAGGCAGATGGCCGCCCACTATGAGCCTGGTTCTGCTGGAGGTTTCTTCCTCTAAAGGGAGTTTTTCCTCTCCACTGTTGCCTAAAGCTTGCTCAAATGGGATTGTTGGGTTTTCTGTATCATTTTCTGTATAATCATACAAAAGTCATACAAGGTCTTAAATCTTGCACTGTAAAGTGCCTTGAGATAACTTCTGTTGTGAATTGGCACTATACAAATAAAACTGAATAGAATTGAATTTATTTGATTTATGTTCCAACTGCAATAGCTCTAAAAGTATGCTTAGTCATTATAATGGCAATATGGTCTGATATTACACGAGGTAGATATTAGCATTGAGCTATTCTAAGTCAGATTCTAACAAAATAACCAATTCGGTAAGTCGTTTGTTAAGTACAGGGCAAGAATGAATATTCTCTGTCTGATGTGTGTATCAATAAATTATTTTATTGGATTTGGACTTTGGCAGGTTTTTATCCAAAGACTTATCTAATTTGGGATTTTGTGCCAAATTAAAATATTCTGCAATTAATATTTTACCCTCTATTCTATTTCGCAGAAGTCTTGAGATTATTCCACAGCATCTTTATTGGGTTAAGGTCTAGGCTTTGACTGGGCCACTCCAAAAGATGGAGTTTTCGAAGACCTTCTCTAGTAGATTTACTTTGATGTTAAGGGGCATTGTCCTGCTGCATAACCCAACTTTTTCCAGTTCCAGCATGTGGACAGCCAACCTAACATTGTCCTGTTGGATACATTGATAACCTTGGGTTATCAAGGTGGATTGGTCAAGGTGACCTTTGGCAAACTTTAGGCTTGCTGAAATGTTCTGTTTGGAAAGTAATGGCTTTCTCTATGATGTCCTTCCATGGATACCATGCCTATTAGATGTTTTGTCATATGGTTAACTTATGAACAAAGATGATAACCAGTTCTAATGAATCTTTCCAGTCTTTCACTGTTATTCTAGGTAGCCACAGTCTTAATTGTCTTTATTTATTGACAATTGTTGAGTGATGAATACCTATATTTTTTGAGATTACTTTGTAACTCTTGCCAGCAATATGCAAATCAAACAACTCTTGATTATAGGTCTTCTGTGATCACTTTTTGAGAGTCATGGTTCAGATTGTAAATAGGACACTGACACTGTGGGTGCTTTTATGTGTCGCAGTGGCTTTAAACCACACCTCCATTTGTGTTTCATTGATTGAACTCCAGGTTTGATAACACCAGAAGCCTAGTGTTTCACTTACTTTTTCCAAAATTAATTAATGGATGTTTAATGGACATGTGTGTGTGTGAATGAGTGAATGAGATGCAGTGTAAAGCGCTTTGAGTACCAGGTAGAAAAGCGCTATACTGTAAGTGCAGGACATTTACCATTTACCTTTGCCCCTTTGGTGACATTGCAACAATAAAAACAAGATTCTGTCAGGCTTAGAGTTTTGAAAATAACCTGAAATTTTATTTAGTCTAGAGAAGTTAGCCTTACTGGCTTTCTGGCCCTTTAAGTAAATAAAAGACAACTTACTTAATTGAGTGTCATCAGGTGACACTCAATTACAGTCATTGTGTTGTATTACCTTTTGACAGTCTGGGGTTGTAAACGAGCAGACAGAGTGTACTCAAGTTTATCTAGTCTAGACTTTTATCAAACATAAGCACTTCTCCTAGATTGATGTAGTGGGGGGATTTTCTTTGCATCAGCAAACAATATTCTTGGTTGATGGTTGGTCGGCTGGTTAGTGTAGTGGTAACATCACCGCTGGTTGGCCTACCACCAGTAGGAGTCCTTAGGCAAGACCTCCTCACGCTTGCCCTGCCTACCCTTGTAGCCTATTTGTAAGTTGCTTTGGATAAAAGTGTCTACTAAATGTAAATGGTTGAGTAATGTGACTGTGTTGCTTTCATTCCCAAGTGTTAAGGCTCATTGTTTTTCATGAAAATAGAAATTGTATCACCATTGCTCTTGGTATCAGACTGGGCTTTGGCTTTGGGGCAAGAGTCTAGTGGTCACACTGCAGCTCACTGAAGTTTTCAAGAGAAGGAATATTTTGTGAAGTTTTAAACAGATATTGCATCTCCTGCTACAATTTGCCATGTCATCAATCTTTTCTCTTTCATTTTCTACTCTTTGTTCCACCTCTGCTCTCTACTTCATGGTAATGTTTGTGTATTTCCAATATAAAGACTTTTCTGCTGCACTGTTTTTATAGTTGAAGATAGCTCCTGAATTTTGTTGGCAATTGTCGCATTACCTTTATGGATAGTGGCCATCAGATCTGTAGAGTTCTATTCCTGTTTGTTTAACTAAGGTTGTTAACTTAGAAGCCATTAGAATAGCAGCATTAGTTATCAGACTATCTTACTTAGTCCCTGTTTAATCATTGCACTTTGGCATGAGCGGAAAATAAAGGCATTAATCTTGTTTTTGGTTACCTTTAAATGTAGTTATAATTCTTTTAATGGCAAATGGTCTGCACTTATATAGTGCTTCTCTACCTAGCTGGTACTCAAAGCACTTCACACTGCATCTCATTCACCCATTCACACACCGATGGCAGAGCTGCTATGCAGTTGACCTGACTCACCGGGGGCAACTTGGGGTTCAGTATCTTGCCCAAGGACACTTTGGCGTGTGACAAGGCAGCTGGGAATTAAACCACCAATCCTATGACTGGCAGTCAACTGCTCTACCTATTGAGCCACAGCCACCCCAATCAATTGATATGTGGTGCAACAGTTGCTGTGCCTCTGCTCGAGCCTGCCATTACGTGACCCACCTAATTTATATATTATATATTTATATATATATATATATATAGAATTATTGGTAAAAATTACCGTTATTATAAACAGGCTGCTTTCAATAATCTTGCTCTGTTGTCATGAATATTCACACTGGAATTACAGACTTACAGGAATGCCTTGCGCCCCAGTTGGTCCTGGTAATCCTGCATCTCCTTTTTCACCCTGTAGTGTTTAGAAAAGATTCAAAGTGTATATTCCCCTATAGCTACACGTTGTGTCAAACTGTATGTCATAATGAAAACACACTTACTCTCTCTCCTTTTGGTCCTGCTGGCCCTGGCACTCCAACTGGTCCTATTAAACCCTTTAGAAAAGGGAAATTGAACACTGATTAGCAGATACAAATAGTACAATAGTAGATCATCAGCTGCAAATCAGTAAACCAACAAGCTATCTGTGGACATGAATAAACAAGGAATAATCCATCAAGATTTCTTTTAGTAATCTGGAGTGACAGGAAATGGTTACCTTAATATTCTGGACTGAAATTTGTAGCATAAACACACCAAGCTTGTTGAATTACTGTCCAAACAATTAAAACAGGAAGGAAAATTAATGAAACCAGCAGCTGCATTTCTCTATCTAGCTAGTACTCAAGATTGGAGGGAAAACCCTTGCATTTCAGTCATATCCATTATGTGCAGTACCACCATGCAGCATGGCATCACTAAATGCTCCTTTTGTATAGTTCATAGCAATTGCAGCTATACAGCCCACTGCTGGTATTGGATCAGGCAGCAAGAAACAATAGAGACAGGAATGAGGACTGAGGATTTACCCTGTTATGGCACCCTATATCTAAAACTAAAGACTAAAAATTCAAAGCAATATAAGGCAACATTCTACTTTAGTAGCCATATGCCTATGTAGATACTCCATTACAAAACTAAAGTTTCCAGCTACAGTAATAATTTAGAAAACTATCAATATCAACATTGTACTTGTAACTAATTTTTATGAAATCTGCTCACCTTTCAAAAATGAGGAAATATCTAACTGACACTAAATAAAGCTCTACACCTGCTCAAAATGTCTTATATTTAAAAGCCTTTGTATTATGTTGACCCATTGCTTAATTTGGATGTTAGTTCAAAAGACCTTTCTTTTTTCAGCTTTACACTGTATTTTTTTTTCTATGAGGACAGGTAGGCAATTTATGCAATGTTTAAATACAAACTATTGATTTTTATGTAAGTCTGTTTGTGAACAGTGTACAAAATATGTAGTGGTACATTTTGCAGTTGGGATTTGGCATGTTCTTTCTTGCCTAGTTTGGTCCTTATGCGACCCCTTGTAAACCATGGCAGCAAAAGGATACTGTAAACTTCTGTCACTAACTATAAATGCATCCTCAGAACCCAAACCGGAAGAATTCCATCCTCAAACAGTTATTTTGGGAAGTAAAGAAACAGGACAGTCACAGGAACCAAGAAAGCAAGTAAAAATTACAAGCAGACAGGGCAGCAGACATCAAGCAAGGTGTAGCAAGAAATGGAGGAGGAGTAAAAGTGTGAGGAGACCGGAACAGAACTTGAACCACTCACCACTGGACCTGGTCTGCCGTCTAACCCATGAGCCCCCTGTATAGCATTGTTCGTAGTTAGAGCAATGAGGGAGATGGTGGGATGAAGGTGGGGAAGGGGTGATGGGATAAGGAGGTGGGGGGTGAGTAAAGCTGTGATTCAAGTGACTTCAAAAATGCATTGAAATATGACAAAGGAAAGGTGATAGAAGTGGTAGAGCTTGGGGTAAAGTGAGTAGTATTTTGTGAGTAAATTATTTTACTTAGCAATGCGGATGGTGTCATAAAATCATGTTTTGCTGATAGCTCTGTACTGTTCTCTGCTTTCATGTTTATTGTCATAATATCACATTGTGTTTTGTATTTTGTATATTTTGCATTTTGTACCACCTGCAAGGCTGGCAGCAATGGACAACACAAAGTAATGTAATGCACTTCTGAAACCTTTAAAAATGAGCTAAGCTGGGTTTTATATGAGTATATGCCAGAAGATGTGTGGCCAAAAATAATGTTGGAATCCCCAGCCTTTATTAACTGCATTTATTTCAAGGCGACTGATTAGGTAATTCTATTTAGAAATAAAATTGGTTCATCTCAAGGTACATTTTGCAAGAGTAACACAAAAGTGACTTGTGACTAGTAAAATACCAACAAGATACAACTTTAACACCTGTTGGTTTAAATATTCTGTAGGACAGACACGGGATGCACAGCAAGTTTTGACACTTCAGATCATGGAAAGCATTATATTTTTCCTTAGCTTATTAAAACCATGCAAAAGGCTTCATTAGTCATGAGTAGCATTTTTGGTATAACCATGGCCTGGATGACTAAGAATCGTCACAGACAATATGTAATGTATTTTTTTTCTCTCACAAATACACATTCACACAAGTAGGAACTCTGACCATAAAATGCCCAAATCTACTGAGTTAAGCAGTTAATCAGTACTTGAGTCCAGCTGTTCCTCAAGACATGTCTTGGTTTCTTGCAGCATCCAGTTTTCTCTCCTTCTCTGCCTTTTTCTCAGCAGTTGTCCCCTTCCCATTTCAGGTACAGACCCTCCCTCTGCCTGATCGCCCCCTGTTTCCCTGCAGACTCATCTCACCTCTTCAGCACTCATCTCCCACACCTCTCTCCCCACTATCTCTTAAGCCAGTCCATCTCACTACTCCCCTGTCAGTCTGTCGTCGTCTCTTCTGAGGAACTCACCTTCCCTCCTTCTGGAGCTACACAGTTGCCCTCAACTTTGGAAGATAACCCTTTGTGCCTTTTTCTAGTTATGCTTTAGTTAGTCCCTGCCTATAAGTGCAGCCACCTTGTGTTTCTTCATGACTTTTGTTTTAGACTTCTCTCTATGAGCCTCTGCAAATTAAAGTACTACTCGTTACTCCAGCCTGCCTCCGGTGTGCTTTTGGGTCCACACCTACTAGTTGACAGAACATTAGGTTGGATGGATAACTTGAAAACATAATGCCTCCATTCATAGCTATTGCTGGCCCAGAGGCATAACACACTCATGACAATATTTACCATTTGACTATATATCAACCTTATATAAAATTTCCCATTACATATTTCTAATAACATTTGGTATAAGATTATTTAACGCTAATATTTCTCTATTAATGCAGTGATATAATTCCAAGATCCAAAATGCTGAGCAATGGAATCAAATAAAAAGCTACTTCAACAAACAAACTTGTGAACTTACAGGAAGTCCTAGATGGCCTCTGTCTCCTTTTTCACCTTTCTGACCTGCTGCTCCCTTTTCTCCTTTGATGCCTATGCCTGCATCTCCCTGAAAAACAGGTTGAAACAGAACAACATACTGTAAAACCTAAAGTAGATTCAATAAAATGATAAAGTAGTGGATATTATTGTACTTAATATCTCACCTTAGGCCCTGAAGGGCCTGAAGATCCTTGAGGTCCCTGGATGCAACAAAAACAGTGAAGATTACTGGCACAGTCACTACCAACTGTTGTTACTACATATTACTGGTAATTGACACATCAAGAAAAAAGATATAAAGTTTAGAACTTGAGCATCAGCTAGCTATGAGGTTTAAGGGTTATGACTCACTGCAGGGCCAACTGGTCCTGGAGGTCCTGGGGGTCCTGGTGGACCATAGATCTAAATACCCAAAAACATACACATAAACAAACACATCTGATTTACCATGAAGTACTCAACTTGCCTAAATTATGACTGACCCTTACTATTTCTGTTTAGGTCAGCTTTCGGATACTGACACAAAAGGTATCATAGACACAGAAAGAAAAAATATAGATGAACTATTAAGTAATTAAGAAAGGATGTAAACACAATATCTCCAAACAAATGCAATCTAATGTTCCTTTTCTACCAGGTAAGAGACTAATGTCTATCCACAAAGATGGAGCTGATGGGGCACTATTGCGTACCATTGCAGCAGGTAATCAAATATGGCCAGGGCCACCTGCAACCCCCTTTTTACATTGGCCATCTAAACCCTACAGAGCCACGAAGGGAAGATAGACATAGACAGCGATAATGGCAGAATTGGAATTCAAGGACGGATGAGTTGCTCTTCGTGTTACTATCAAAGCATAAAAGAGAAATGAGAAGTTCTGTTTTTGTCATTTCTTCCTTACCTTAACTTAACATGAATTAGTACCAAAGGGAAATTTATGTACATTATTTTCTTTTTCTTTTATAACTTTGCATACATTTCTAAAATTGATTTTAGTCATTATCGGTTGAGTGTAAATTGTTATTATGTTGAAAGCTGAAAGGGTTTGAATACATGCTGATACTGCTGTGTACACACCTTTATTCATTCACAAAATACAAAAAAACAACTAACAAGATTTATACAACAATGTAACATAGTCTTTTCTATCAACAATCCAGACTAGATATCTGGAAATGCTGTAGTCAGACATGCAATGCTGCCCATCCATTGCAGACATCTAATAATATACAATAATTGATGTACAAAGCTAACATCATTATTATCATAGTCAATTAAAAGTTAAACGTCACTCATTTGGATCCCTTCAAGGCAAGTGAGTTTCTAATTAGATTGCAAAAGGGCAGATGAAAAAAAACAAAGCCTGTGATCAGGAAGCACCATAGTAGTGTTTTGATGTGATGTGGTGTGTTGTGGTGTTTAACCTGTCACTCACAGGTGATCCAGATGGTCCTATGTCCCCCTTGTCTCCTTTGTCTCCCTTGGGTCCCGGGAATCCCATTACCCCACTCTCCCCTCTTGGACCTTCAGGCCCAACAGGACCTTTAGGACCAGGCTCTCCAGGCTTTCCTCTGGGCCCCTGAAAACACAGTCAGCGTGAACAACAGAAACCCACAATAATGTGTACTTTTTTACAGAAAGTCTAAAATGGGGTTTTAGTAATAACAATTAGAGTCAATTAAATTCAAGCTTTTTAAATTCAAGTATATCAATATAGTGCCAAATCACAAACAGAATCATCTCGAGGCATTTCACATAATAAGGTCAGAGAGAACCGAAAAATCGGCAAGGCCACAATTTTTCTTTCTACATTATTTCTTCAAAAAATTGTAGGAATACTTGTCCTGATTCTAATTAGCAATTTGTTAAGAGACAACTAGACCCACTTTCATATCTCACTCTTATGACCACAATTTTCAGTCCTTAAACATAAAATTCACACAGGCAACTCACTAAAGGAAAAATATACCATGTTGGGTCAATTCTCCTGTCTCAGGAGATCATATTTCTTTGAAAGTAGGATTTTTTGCCAGAAACGGCCTCTTTTTGAGAAGCACTTTTCACTTAGCTTGTTTCTGTTAGCATCTCCTTGCTAACAACACACAGTATCTTAGCTGTTCCTAGGATTGCACTCTTATGGACAGAGATCTCAGATGTTGTTCTTGGGATCTGCTGGAGCCACTCTCCCAGTTTGGGAGTTACAGCCCCCAGTGTTCCTATCATGGGTACCACTTGTGCCTTCACCTTCCACATCTTTTCTATCTCTTCTTTCAGCCCTTGGTACTTCTCGATCTTCTTGTGCTCCTTCCTTCTGATGTTGCTATCATCATTTGGGATTGCTACATCTATCACTACAGCCTGGTTTTTTGCATGCCACTACTATGTCGGGTTGGTTGGCCATTACCAGTTTGTCAGTCTGTTTTTGGAAGTCCCACAGGATCTTAGCTCTGTCATTCTCAATCACCTTTGGAGGTGTGTCCCATTTTGACTTTGGGACTTCCAGCCTGTACTCGGCACAGATGCTCCTGTACACTATGCCGGCCACTTGGTAATGGCATTCCATGTATGCCCTGCCTGCTAGCATGTTTCAGGGCCATCTTTGCACAGCCTGAACCTGGGGTCCTTCCTGGTATGGTAGATCCCGGGCCTCTATGGATTGTACACAGAGCCTGCTCCTGTGCTGCTAGGATTAATGCCTCTGTGCTGTCTTTCAGTCCAGCTTTGTCTAGCCACTGGTATGGTTTGTCGACATCAGCCACTTCTTCTATCTGCCATTGGTACATACGGTGTAGGGGTTCGTCCTTCCATGAGGGCTCCTCCTCTTCCTTCCCTTGCTCCTCTGGAGCCTGCTGCCTGAGGTATCAGTTGGAGCCCTCTTCCGGATGTATTCATGGAGCTTAGTTGTTTCAACCTGGATAGTGACTTTGACTCTCACTCTTGAATCCTCGGCCTCCTTCCTTCCGCTTATTGTACAGTCTCAGTGTGCTGGATTATGGGTGAAACCCTCCATGCACTGTAAGGATATATATGGATATATATCTGTGTGTGTGTGTGTGTGTGTGTGTGTGTATATATATATATATATATATATATATATATATATATATATATATATATATATATATAAATATATCCCACGTTCATGCAACAATTTAACTGTGTATTACCTTATCACCATCCAGTCCTGGAGGACCTGGTAGACCCACTTCTCCCTAAGGACATACCAAGGTTGGTTAACTAACCAAGAAAATTAGGCAACTTCCCCAAGGGCATACACTATGTCTTCTGGTTAAAATGATGGTAAATGTGTTAGTGTTGGTGGGACTTTGAAGCTTCATGAACCTTTGCAACATGAAATAAACAAAATCCAATTTGATTACAAAATATTTATGCAAAAACATTGTACTTTTAACCAACAGAAGCTTTTTTATAATTCAAGATTCAAAAAAACGTTTTAAATCCCAGAGGGACACTGTTTTGCCTTGTTACAGTTGCATCATCAATTTAGAGAGAAAGAAAATGAAAAATAGACCAAAATGGATGAAAATAGGTCAATATTGATAGTTCAGGGTGGAATGATTACTCACAGACAGTATAATGAAATATTGTGACAATATCATGTATCATTCTGAAATATCTCTTACTTTGACACCTGGGAGTCCAGGGGGCCCTGGAGGTCCAGGTAATCCAGGAGGACCCTAGCAGGACAAATATGTCATTAAAACAATTGTTAGCACTGTATTCAACAAATATGATGTTATAAACACTAGAAAAGACTTACCATCAGGGGTATGTTGCGAATATCCTGTTGAGGCATTTTAAATGTTACAAATATTCTTACAAATCTTTAGTTGTTCTAAATGTAACAATATTTAAAAAGTGACATACATTTCCATTGTTGTGGATATCAGCCTTTCCTGGTATTCCAGTTGGACCCGGATCACCCTATAATGTGGAAAAAAACCTTGTGTAAACTTTTTATTGAATAAAATAAGCAGCTGGGCCCTGCTCAGCCCTGCAGGGTCTGCTTTCCCTTTAAGGTTAAATAAAGGTACAGCACTTAAATTCTTTTTGAAACATTATTAACTAGGTTTTAAATTAAAATTCTATTTGGAATTTGGAAAGTTTAGTCATTTCCTAATGCTGTCTTATCTTACCTTGTCTCCCTGATCACCTTTGTCACCCTGTAGAGAAGGATGCCATACAATTACTCACTCGATTACTTCTCGACATGTTAGTTAATACTTCAGGCATTGCAGTGTGTGGAGTTAACTAACCACAATACAGTGTCAAGAATAGTAACTAAATATATCCAATTTCCTGGTTTTAACATAAATTACACAAATCTTATCTTCACCAAAGTCACAAATATATACAAACACTATATTTCTAAGCTGATTGGCATAGAGTGAGGTGGAAAAGGATGATTCGCTGTGGCGACCCCTGATGGGAAAAGCCTGTCATTCAGATGAGAAGCAATATTTTCTTTTTCTCAGATTTGAGATCAGACCTTTTTTTTTTAACTTCATTAGTTGAGTTTGTGTGTTTTATTTTATATCCATGCTACAGCTTATTTGTTGTCATTTCCTGCAATGTCATGTCCTGGGACATACATTTTTCTTAGGAACAAATTTAAGAAAAAACTTGGTAAACACACTTGGTAAATTCCCCCTTACCTTGGGTCCCACTAGGCCTTGCAGTCCTGGTGAACCTGGTTCTCCTTTAATTCCATGGACTGCAATGCTTGGCTCTCCCTTCTCACCCTGTCATGCATTCATAACATTCAATCAACAAGTGCTCTCTCTTAGAATACTAAGCCTTAGATTTACAGCTGTATCACTTTAGAGTCAGCTATGTTTAGCACGGCATGTTTGCAGTCTTCTGGGTTTGGCATTGTGTCAGTAATGAAGTATATTAACCCTGCACCAGGCCAAATAAATACAATTTTCAAAATTCTATATTCTGCCACCAGGTGTTTTAAAGTCGCTTCCTCTTCCCCACTCTACAGGCTGGATTATAGTCTGTATATGATCTGATTGCACATATTCTACAGTCTTGTCGGCTTGCAAATTGTCAACATATTTCTTATCATACAGTTATTGTAGAAGGTAATTAATTACAATCTGATACACTGAGTTTTACATATTAATTCAAACATCTATTAAACATGCATAACACAGCACCATAAGTTCCTGAAATAATTTTCAGTTCCTCTGGTTCTCGGTTACAATGCAACTACACTGCAATTACAAATATGTTTTTGAAGAAAACTTATGTGATTGTTGAATTTTATTAAGTTGTAACATGATTTGTGAATGAATAAAGCTGCGTTTTAAGTTGCTTTGGATAAAAGCGTCTGCCAAATTAGTCAAAGTAAATGTAAATTAAATAATCAATGACCATCAATTAATCAAGACAATGTCTACAAATGTATCTACCGTCCAGTATTTTAACCATTACTGGGGTCTCATTTATTAACCATGTGTATGTACCATTTTGTGCTTAAACCATGTGTATGCTCATTTCTGTGTACAGTATCAAATTGATAAATTTCCTCTTTTGCTTAAAAACACAATATACTGTATGTGTACATGTAGCACCTCTCTTGATCAGGTGTACCAACATTCCAAGCATTATAAAATTTATAATCAAAGAGAAATTAATTCCAAAATACAGACAGACTCCAACTCTGCTGTTTCTTATGTAGTCCGTCAGTATGTTGATGTGGCAGAGCTGTCAATAAAGTGCAACTGTAGTCAGACTGCACTAAAAATGAATTGTTGAGGTTTCAGTAATATTATTTGACAGACATTCTCTATTTTTTTCCTGCTATACCTAACCAATAAAATATTAATACACAAATAAAATAAAAATAGGAAATTAAAACTTATGTGTGATCTAAGAGTTGCACTGAAATGGTAGTGGTGCAATTCTATTTACTATTTTATTTTCTGCTATTTTTTTTTATTGCCCTACCACATAGTGAGTCATTTGTCAGTCACTTGCCCCTTTTTTTATACATCTTTATTTGTCTTTAGATAAAATAATTGGGTTGAACAGAATTTTATTTCTTACTGTAATGATCTTGAACTCTCAGCTTGGACTTTCTCAACTACTACATTTCTAGACTTTGCCATCCCTGTACTATATTGTGCTGATAATAAATGCAACTTCAATTGTATGGCATCAATTAAATGTGGCCCTATAGAAAGCAATGCGAAACAAATTATCACCAGTACTATTTCAGAAACACCTATGAATCTGACTTACTACTTGGAACTTGAATGAATGCACTGAGTACACTACAACCTATTTTTACAATTATGGGCTATATCTTGAACTAGTTGTATGTAGTGGTATTAATATTTAATTTTCTTATCTGCTACTTTTACTAGGCATTTCTAAACTCTGTATGGGCATTTAAGAGGGGTTCCTGTATGTAAGAGCATGTATGTACATAATTGACAAAATGTACGTAAATGGTCTACGCATTTAGTAAACTATTTTCTTTTACCTAAATAAAATAACAGGACACAGCTCACCTTTTCTCCTGGCACACCTGGCTCCCCCTGAAGAGACAAAACAAAGTGTGTATCTTGCATAAAATGTTCAAATACAGCAAGTGTAACAAATTAACAGTATCATATAGAAATGCACCGATTGCAATTTTCTTGGCCAATTCCGATTTTTCCTAAAATTCTGTCCTGCTGATTGCGATTTTGGATTTTTCCAATTTTCTTTCTATTTCAGAACTATAAGCATACACACATATTTTTAAAGTTTTTCTTCAATTTACATTTTATTGTAATTAAAAAGTTCACTTTTAATTAACATTTACATTTTTCATTCTTCTTAGACTCTCATTTTAACAAATGTTAGATGTTATTGGACAAACCTCAGAGTAAAAATGAAGTGCAGTATTTGTACTTTTGCAGATGTAAACAGGTGCAACCAACATTCTCTCAACAGGTAATAGAAACAGAAGAATATATACAAAGAGAAATGAAGGAAAGTAGCATTTCTTTGTTAGTTTGTTTTTAATCATTAAAATGTGTGTATTTTAGTTCAGAATTGGGTTTTGCTTCTTAACATAGAAGCATAGTCATGGCCAATGTAAAATTCAACTTGTTTTCCAAAGAAATTTAAAGAGTCCGTACATTTCTTGCAACACTCTACATTCCTACTTTTAAATAATTCATGGCAATTATTGTGTCATGTGGTACTTTTTTTATATGTTTACTTTATAGTTACCTGGTAAGTAACAGTTTTTCTCTGGTCATGGTAGAGTAAATATTAGTTATGTCCTTGCACATGTTTATATAATTGACTTACTAAGTAATGTGAACTGTACTGTAAAAAAAACTCTTGCATGCGGATTAGATGAGAAGAGAGCGGAAGAGGCTTCTCTACACATCTCCAATCTAAAACTGCATTTGGAGGGACATTCTCACCTGGACCATTGTTAACCGATTTCATTCATCTTTGCCTATTTTATCATCAAGGAAACACAATTGTCCTCTGGGATTAAAAAAGTTTTTTGAATCTTGAAATATACCAAATGTAAACAGAGCAAAAAAAGTTAACTCACCAAAGAGAATGTTTTTTCAAAACTCCAACTGCTGCAATTTGTGATTAAAATTAAATTGCTCAAAGATAGTCCTGTGAGATGTCATATTTCTTTATATAATACACAAGAGAATTAGGGTTATACCCACCACATTTATTGCATAGATGAAGGAAGGTATAACTAGATGTGGATGTACAGGGTACGTTCTAAATAATACCATAAAATAGACAAGGCTTTCTTATACACTACAGTTTCTTCTTACATATATAGTTAATAGTCATGTTTTCCTTAGTATTGTAGGAGAATATACAGTTTGTGGGAACTGCATGGAAAAGGAAATAATCGAGAAGAGAAGATTTCCTTTAACAGTACAGTTTTATATTAAGTTAAGTTAAATGTTAAAACATGTATTGCATAGAAAAAGAAAGGTATAAAATGGTACATATTAAGTTCTTGATAATGCCATTAAGCAGACAAGAATTCCTTTTGCAGCACAGTTTCTGCTTACTTACCTAGTAAAAGTTTTCTTTTTTGTGTGTCAAGTTTCCTTTTACATAACATAGTAGAACATACATGGCAAAATATTATGTTGATTGCATGGGAATGGAAATAATCTTTTATCAAGTATATGGTAACATTTAGGTAATAACCTAGAAACAGACCAGATTTCCTTTTACAGTTACAGCTTACTTACTGAGTAAACAGTAAAAACATCTACAATAACATACTCAGTATTTACTGTACCATGACACTAAGGAAAAACTGTTGCTCTTGGGATTGTTACCAGGTAAAGATAAGGTAAAGATTAAAAAAATACCTTAAACATAGGTTTAGTCAAAAACAATAACTACAAATGTAGGGTTTCAAACTATCATGGCTTTCAGTTAATAAGTAGAATCTGTTACAATTCAGCTCTCTGTAGGTTGACAATTTTCCTTTCTATTAAAGGATGTAGCTTACTTTCATTCTTAACACATTACCTAGTCTATATCAGTGTAGATATCCAACATGATATTTTCTCCATTGGGATCTGATGTGTTTTCAGTGTGTTCCTTTACATTTTTTGAGCAGTGTATTTTTTTTCATAGTTGTTGAGTTTTTTTTTTTTTTTTTTTTTACCTTCAATCCTGGTAAAACCTGGAAAAATGTATAAATAAAACAGTTAAACGTCAGCAGGCTTTCACTAATAGCAAATTTCTCTCCCTGAACCAAAGTTCAGTTGCTTACCTTTATGTCTTTTCCAGGTTTGCCTGGCTCACCAGGCCTACCCTGTATGAAAACAATGAAACATTTTTACACAAAACAATCTACAATGACAGTTTTAATGAAGCTATTTAAATTCATAAAATATTTTTCCCACTAACTTAATAAAATCAAGTTAGCACAATAGTAGAGTAAACATGGCTTGTTGCTGCTTAAACCTAAACTGAACAGCTCTGGTGGCTGTCCTAAATGAAAAGTTGATGTCCGGTTTTACTGAGGTTTTACTATAGCTGAGTAATATATATATACTGATATATATACATAACACTTTGACATGTTACCAGGCAAATGTATCACAAAATAACTTTTCCTCAATAGAACTTTTAGAAATGATTGATATAACTTGGATATTGCTGTGGGAACACAAATCTACACAAGAGATGACCTTCTTTTATTACAATGGAGCAAGCCTGGAGTATATCACCCCATTCCTGCTTAGCTGAAGAAGTCCCTCAAGGGATGTTGAGCTGGTGCTAAACTTAAGACTAGGATATGGAGATACAAACTACCATGGTAGTAGGAAACTACCATCCATCATCATCACCTAAACATAGGTTTAATTCATTTGAGAGCCTCATTCTTAGCCTCTCTGATCCTAACCTGAAAAATCAAAAAACAGTCCTGTTTGTTATTGTGTACCGTCCTCCTGTCCCTTACTCTGAGGTTTTAACTGAACTCTCAGAGTTTCTATCTGATTTAGTTCTTAGTGCAGATAAAGTCATTATAGTGGGTGACTTCAATATCCATGCAGATGTTGATGATAACTGCCTCAACACTGCATTTAATTCACTATGAGACTCCATTGGTTTTACCCAAAATGTAAATAAACCCACTCACTGTTTTAATCACACCCTTGATCTTATTCTGACATACGGTGTGGAAGTTGATCAGTTAATAGTTTTTCCCCAAAACCCTCTTTTATCTGACCATTTCTTAATTACATTTGAATTTACAGTACCAGACTTTACTAAACCTACAGATAAGATTCTCTACAGTAGATGTTTATGTGAAAATGCTGTTGACAAATTTAAGGAACTGATTCCATCTTTTATTTCAGAGCCATGTACCAACACAGAGGAAGGCAGTTATTTCAATGTTACTCCAGCACAAGTGGACTATCTTGTTAATAGTACTGGTGCTTCACTTGGAACAATACTTGATACTATTGCTCCTCTGAAAAAGAAACTAGTGAGTCAGAGGAAGTTAACTCCATGGTACAATTCACAAATCCGTAGCTTAAAGCAGAAATCACGTAAGTTGGAAAGGAGGTGGCGTTCCACCAATTTAGATGAATATTGCCTAGTCTGGAAAGATAGTTTAATAATATATAAAAACGCCCTGCGTAAGGCTAGAACTTCATATTACTCCTCATTAATAGAGGCAAATAAGAACAACCCTAGGTTTCTTTTCAGCACTGTAGCCAGGCTGACAAAGAGTCATAGCTCGCTTGACCCTAGTATTCCCTCAACTCTCAGCAGCAATGACTTCATGAATTTCTTTACAAATAAAATCATAACTATTAGAGAAAAAATTGATCAGATCATCCCTGCATATAGCATGGATTGTACAACAACTCTAGATCCACGCTCGTACTTAGACTGCTTCCTCCCCGTAGATCATTCTGAATTAATTTCAGTAATTAATTCCTCTAAACCATCAACATGTCTCTTAGATCCCATCCCGACTAGACTACTCAAGGATGTCTTACCTTTGATCAGCACGTCCATATTAGATCAGATCAATCTATCTTTACAAATAGGCTACGTACCACAGGCTTTTAAGGTTGCTGTAGTCAAGCCCCTACTCAAAAAGCCTACTCTGGACTCAGGGGTCTTAGCGAATTATACACCAATATCCAATCTGCCCTTTATCTCTAAAATCCTTGAAAAGATAGTTTCTAAGCAATTGTACGACCACCTGCGTAGCAATAACTTGTATGAAGATTTCCAGTCAGGATTTAGAGTACATCATAGTACAGAAACAGCACTGGTAAAGGTTACTAATGATCTTCTATTGGCATCAGACAATGGATTACTCTCTATACTCGTCATGTTAGATCTTAGTGCTGCATTCAACACTATAGATCACAACATTTTATTACACAGACTGGAACATGTCATTGGAATCAACGGAACAGCACTAGAGTGGTTTAAATCGTATCTATCAGATAGATTTCAGTTTGTACACGTTAATGATGAGTCTTCCATGCACAGCAAAGTCAGCTATGGAGTTCCACAGGGATCTGTGCTTGGACCGATTCTTTTCACTTTATATATGTCCCCTTTAGGCAATATTATTAGGAAACACTCTATAAATTTACATTGTTATGCAGATGATACCCAGCTATATTTATCTATGAAACCAGGAGAAAATAATCAATTAATCAAACTTCAGGAATGCTTAAAAGACATAAAGACCAATTTCCTTCTCCTAAATCCAGACAAGACAGAAGTTATACTGTTTGGGCCTAAAAATCTCAGAGACACTATGTCTAAACACATTCTCACCATTGATGACTTAGTTCTGGCCTCAAGTAATACTGTAAGAAACCTCGGAGTTATCTTTGACCAGGATATCTCCTTCACTTCATACATCAAAGAAATCTCTAGAACTGCCTTTTTTCACCAGAGAAACATTGTTAAAATTAGGAGCATCCTGTCCCAAAGTGATGCTGAAAAACTAGTCCATGCATTTGTTACTTCCAGACTGGACTATTGTAATTCCTTACAATTAATTAATTAATGGGATGTCCCAATAACTCATTAAAAAGCCTCCAGTTAATCCAAAATGCTGCAGCCAGAGTTCTGACTGGAATTAGCAAGAGAGATCATATTTCTCCAACGTTAGCTTCTCTCCATTGGCTCCCTGTTAAATCCAGAATTGAATTTAAAATTCTTCTCCTCACTTATAAATTACTTAATAATCAGGCTCCATCTTATCTTAAAGACCTCATAGCCTCATATTTTCCAAGCAGAGCTCTACATTCTCAGACTGCAGGTTTACTTGTGGTTCCTAGAGTTTCCAAATGTAGAATGGGAGGCAGAGCCTTTAGCTACCAAGCCCCTCTCCTGTGGAACCAGCTCCCAGTTCAGGTTCGGGAGGCAGACACCCTCTCTACATTTAAGACTAGACTTAAAACTTTCCTTTTTTATAAAGCTTATAGTTAGAGATGGATCAGGTGACTCTGAACCATCTCTTAGTTATGCTGATATAGCTTAGTCTGGTGGGGGAACTCTATTGATAAACTGAGCTCTTCTCCTCTCTCCTTTCTCCTGTATCAATGCAAATGCCACCATTGCATGTCATTAACTTTGTGTCTTCTTTCTCTTTTAGTTGTGTTTCCTCCTCTCTGTCTTCCTCTCTCTGTACTAATACTAATGTTGCATGTAAAGACAGCCAGGAGATAGTTGCCAGGATACAAACTCATTCTGAGGCCCTCATTATAATATCAGGAGATTTTAACAATATGACTCTCACTTCACACCTGATTGGATTTTTCCAGTTTGTCACCTGTCCTACTAGAAAAGGATAACAAGTGCAAGAGTCTTTGCAAGTGTCAAGTTAAAGTGGCAAGTTGCTAATTAAAGTCTGACCGAGAAGTGGCATACACTGCAAAATATGTCAAAAGCATGTTACCACAAAGACAGATAATACAACTACCCTTCTTTAACATCTGAAGCAGTCTCTGAGCACGCTCAATGCATGACTATATACTCCCAGATCTAAGCCAGTGCTGGTGGTTCCCATAACCAGTCTGATACCAACATAACAGCAACAGAACTGATAGTGTCCAGTTTCTAGCACCATATCCCACAACAACAACAACAACAACAACAAACTATAAAAAACAAAAACAAAACCAAACAAAACAAAATAAACAAACAAAAACAAAGAAACAGTGATATCACATATGTCATAGGCCTACCTTACTAAAAGACCTGACGGTAAGCATTGTCAAAAATGACGGATTTAAACGGCTCCACATCTCACTTAGAAGTAAAAGAAAACTTTAAGCTTGACAGAAATAGTGATTTGACTTGGTCGAGATATATAAGGATATCAACTGAAATAAAAAAAATGCACATGATAAAATTCCTTCCATTTCACCCAACCCTACACCAGAGATTAAAGACACATGCCAAGTTCAAATATTGACTTCTTAGAGAACACTTGTTGCATGTATCTAACACTTTTTAATAAGGGTACATTAATTAAAATTACTTAATGCAGTAATAAACAGGTAAGTGAAGTTAACTAATGAATCTACTTATCATTTACTAAAGGTGTTTATGTTAACTAGGGTATTACTTTGTACATTACTTTATTATCTGTAACTTCAGTCATGTAAGCTGTTTTTCCTTCTTGCTGGAAGCTTTGCATGTGCATATTCCAAAATTGCTGTTCAGTGGCAACTGGACTTGATTTAAGTTCTTGATGACATTTCACCTTCCATCTAGAAGGCTTGTTAAGTGTCCAGAAGGTGCTAAGAGTCAAAAAGTAAATACTGATCTGTATATGTAGATTTTCTGTAAACTTAAATGTTGAGATTTCTGTGTTTCTCAATGTGCAATGCAGAAGAAGGTGTCGATGTTGATGTGCTTTGTAAAGTTTTCCACCTACTTTGTTTTAATATATGTTTTAATATTAACCAGAGGCTGGGTGTAATCCCTGGACAAGAGCTCAGGGTTCTGCTCTCCAGTTCTTCCATGTAGAGACTGGCCACAATATGGGACACAATACACTCCCCCCTAAAAGTATTGAAAAAGTGAGATCAGTTCCTTTATTTTTGCTGTGGATTGAAAACAGTTGGGTTTGACATCAAAAGATAAATATGACAAAATAAATCAAACTGGCCGTCATATTCTTCTTGCTAATGAGTGGTTTGCATCTTCCAGTGTGATCTGTACTTTAGTTCATTAAGTCTTCTGTGAACCACAGATTGTGTTGGAGGTTGTTGCTATAACAGTTGTTATAGGGTCTTTCTTTTCTGGAAGAGCTCCATCATTTCTTTGTGGAGAGAGGAGAACATTCCAGAAGAACCATCTCTGCAGCACTTTACCAATCAGGCCTGTGTGGTAGAGTTGCCAGATAGAAACCACTCCTCAGTAAGTTTGCCAGAATGCACCTGATGGACTCCCAAACCAAGAGAAACAAGATTCTCTGGTCTGATGAAACAAAGATTGAACTCTTTGGCCTGAATGCCAAGCACCTCTCAGCACCTCGCCAATACTAACCCTATAGTGAAGCATTTTGTTGGCAGCATCATGCTGTGATATGTGGGGATGTACAGAGACATCCTTGGTAAAAACTGATCCAGAGATCTCAGAATGGGGCAATTGTTCATCTTTCAACAGGACAACAATCCTAAGCACACAGCCAAAACAATAAAGGAGAAGCTACAGGACAACTCTGTGAATGTCCTTAAGAGGTCCAGCCAGGGCCCAAACTTGAACTCCATTGAACATCTCTGGAGAGATCTGAAAATATCCAACTCTGCCCAAAAATAGCTGTGTCAAGCTTGTAGCATCATACTCAAAAAGACTTGAGGCTGTAATTGGTGCTAATGGTGATTCAACAAAGTATTGAGCAAAGACTGAGAATACTTAAGTACATGTGATTTTTTTCATTTTTTATTTTTAATAAATTGGCAAAGATAACTAACAAATGTCTTTCACTTTGACATTATGGCGTATTTTTTTAGAATTTTACAGAAAATAATAAATCCATTGTGGAATAAGACTGCAACAAAACAAAATGTGGCAAAAATAAAGCACTGTGTTTTATGGTTATTAAATTACTATGTGTGTTACTGTAACTTCTAGGTGTTATCATTCTTTTACTAAGATATAACCATTGCTCAAACCAATTATTGTCTGGTAATTACTTGTATACAACAATAATAATAATAATAATAATAATAATAATAATAATAATAATAATAATAATAATAATAATAATAATAATAATGAATACTTTATTGATCCCCTTGGGAAAATTGTGGTTGGACAGTTGCCAGACAGCACATGTCGGCGCTACTACAGGATTTAAGTGTCTTGTCCAAGAACACCTCAGCAAGTAGTCAGGAGGAACCGGGAATGGAACCACTCACACCTGGGTGCATCACCTGAGCTACTGCCGCCCCTTAATACTTATAATAAGTAATAATACTTACTTATTGTATAACCATGACTTGAATCCATTAAATGTTTAATATTGAGGAGAGGAGGAGAACACCACAACACACACCGGTGAGCATCCAGGGTTTGGACATTGAGGTAGTAGACAGTTTTAAGTACCTGGGTGTTCACCTCAACAAGAAATTGGACTGGACTCACAACACCGATGCCCTGTACAAGAAGGGCCAAAGTCGCCTCCACCTTCTGAGGAGACTGAGGTCCTTTGGAGTGTGCAGGCCTCTCTTAAGGACATTTTATGACTCTGTGGTAGCCTCTGCTATCCACTACGCCGTGGTCTGCTGGGGAGCAGGCAGCACAGACCGGGACAGAAAGAGGCTCAACAAGCTGGTCAGGAGGGCCAGTTCTGTCCTGGGCTGTCCACTGGACTCTGTGGAGGAAGTGAGTGAAAGGAGGATGTTGGCCAAGCTAACATCCATCATGGACAACACCTCTCACCCACTACATCGGACAGTGGAGGCACTGAGCAGCTCCTTCAGTTGCAGACTGTTACACCCTCCATGTAGGAAGGGGTCATTCATTCCCACAGCTGTTAGACTGGACAATGCCACAGTTTAAATATACATGTACAAAACCGGTCCATAGCCCATCTGACTGTATTGTTTTTACTTTATTTTATTTATTTTTTTATTATGTATAACATATTATATATGTTAACTCGTAATAGTGTATATAGTTGTAGATTCTCGTAAAATGTTTATTACTTTTGTATTTTTGCACACCCTCTCATTCTTTTTGCACATTGCTGTTGTTCTTTTTGCACTGACCTGCTGTAGCAATTGAATTTCCCCAATGTGGGATCAATAAAGAATATCTTATCTTATCTTATCTTATCGACATAAAGACTCAGTTACATTTTAATTTATTTATTAATTTATTACAGGGTTATTACCTTTGTTTTTTTTTTACCTTGCTATTGCCTTATTTTACCCCACTATTACCTTGTAATTTTCCTAAAATATCACACCACTATTACACTATTATTACCATGATGTAAATTGCAGCCACTAGGTCTAGTAATTGTAGCAATTTATTATGCCTGAAAAAACACAGTAGTTTATACATGTCTGTTTTCTTTTGTTTTTGATTGCTACTATCTTCTTTTACTGATGAACCAATTATATTTTTACATTTGATCTAAAGATTTTGTATTTAGCAAAAAGCTAAAGGCTTCTATTCAGGGTAAGAGGCACTCCTTGCTGCCACAGGATAGGGTAGTCAGACAGTATTCAGAGGCACATAAACCCATTGAATGAGAAGCTATTTTTAAGTTTGCGTAAGTTTATGTTGTTTTCTAGTTTGCCTTATAACTTCTGTTATTTAGTGAAAGATGAAATGTGTCCAAGTAACAAGTAAACTATTATTACAATTTATATAAATCCGTGAACTCAGAATGTGACTCACCGGTGAGCCACTGGCTCCATTCAGGCCTGGGGACCCTGGTGGACCGGGGGGTCCTGGAGGTCCTGGGGGTCCTTGAACTCCAGGTTCACCCTGCTAAGAGACCTTGAGTTACAACCTGTCATGCTGGTGTTTGCCATGCCAACACAGAAACGTCACAGGTTACTGGAAATAAAGCAGGGGTGTTGCAGAGAGGAGGGTTAGAGAGGGAACAAGGCTGATGGTTTTAATTCTTGATTATGAACATTCATTCTTGACCATAGAAACAATTATCAGAAATGTTATTATCTCAAGATTCACAGATTAGCTAATCCGGGTTGTATGCCATATCATGAACTTCAGGGAATGGAACTTATTCAGATATTAGGGCATGATCAAGTCTTAGACACAGTCTAATCAAACTCCCTACAGGTCACCTGAGGCACACATTAGATTTCAATGAATGACAGAATGACACTGGTTCCAGCATCAGCTGGAAAAGTGATAACTGCAGATTACAGCAATATCATCTGTCTTTTAGTATGAGACTAAAACTGTTCACAGCAGCAATTGGGAAGTGTTCAAACTGATAAGGCATCAGTGAAAACAGTTTAAGGACCCGAGACCACCATCTTTCAACAGAAATAGCTCTTGTGATTTTCTCCATTTTGGAGGAAAATGTGGCACTTACTTTAGGTCACATAATAACAACTGAGCAAGTTCCATTTACTGAAGGCCACTGGAAAATAGGTCCAGAGAAAGCAGTTAGGCACACTTTCCATGTAAAATGGTTATGGTATTGTTTCTTTAGTGAATGCCTTTGTTTGGAGAGCAAAGCAATTTGACAAAAGTGCAACAAATGTAGTTTAAATGCTTTTTAATTCTCCACTTTTTGTCACATATAATGATATTTAATGATCATGGATGGCTTTCTTTTTCAGGACCTTGTTTTTAAAAGGTGTTTCTAAGTTAAAATTCTTATTGGGTAAAAATATAATTTACAAATGGAGACAAAAAAGAAACAAAATATCTGTAACTGCCTAGGTTATTGTTGTTGATCAATTAATTCATAAATTCACATTTCGAAAATACAATATAATTTTTAATAACCTTTGCTGAAACAGACATTTTTGAAGACTGCCCACTGACAGCCTGTCTAACTGAGATCCCGATCTTTTGCAACCCATAAAAACAATGTGTTGATGGCAATGGGTTAGTATTTTATTGAAAAGACAAAACACAATATGCATCTGGCATGACATTTAATGCATTATGAGTATATGAGCTATTAGTCAAAGACAGATAATATGAACACTATTAAGGATGTTAAGCAGCTTGTTTTCAATACATGAGATCAACTGCACTGATCTCCAGACAAGGCTTGTCTTGGCACAGACCACACATGGTATAAACAAGACAGAGCAGATGCCTACTAGATCAACTTGTGCCAAATGACCCACAGGGCAGCATATTAAGGTTCTTTTACACAGTGTTGTATTTTATTTCATTGACAGATAATGGTAGTTAGCACCACAGGGCATGCAGAAGGGAGAGAGGGAGAAAGCAAGGGGTAGAGAGAATTGTACCTTTAGGCGTTTTAATATTAGAGGGCTTATTGAGGGCATGTTTCGTACAGTGATGGGCAGCATCTGCTGGGGAAGTCACAAAGCACAGGTGCCCAGCAAAGGTTACCAGGAGGCCAAAGAAGGATAGAACCAGAAAAATAGAAGGAGGTGGATGGGGTTTGGGGGGTAGAACAGGAAAAGGAGAAATAGAACATGGGATTGAAAAGCAAGGCAATGAGAAGACAATACAAGAAAAAGCAAACAAGGCTGAACAAAAAAAAGGAAAACAACAAAAGAGTCATTGCCACAGCAAGTCGTGGTTCTGGAGTGGCATATGGTTTGGGTGATATCCTGTGGTACATTTTTTGGAAAATAATAGAAATGCATTCCAATTGCAATTGGCTGCAAATTAAGCTTCCTCTATGTAGGATTTGGGTGCATATGCATCCCAATTAACAGAAAGACAGACCCCTAGATTGCAGTGGAGCAGAGGTGGGCACCAGTCTTGCAACAAAGAGAGTACAGCAGTATAGCTGCAGTGCACATTCAGACTTACTGTGGCCAACTGTCCAAAGCTTGGCTGTATAACACGTCGCTTCTGTTGAGATGAGCAGTATTATCAAGTACAAGTTTAGCAGTTAGGCAGTACAGAGTATAGTTCCTCATGCCATGTAGAACCAGCTACATGCAACTTGTCTACTTATTCAAAAATTGTACATATTTCCAAAGTAAATTTTCTTTACGTTTCTGCCATTAAGTCAGTAATAGAAAGAGATCACTCTTACTTTTTAAGTAGTTATAAATCAGCTAAAAATTAAACAAAAATAACACAATTAACATGAAACTATATCTTAAAAAACTAGTACTTATACAAAAAAAAAATAATCTAAGCATACATGTATAAAATGTAATATAAATAAGCAAGTGTGCTGCTTTGTCTCTCACTATTTCAAGATATCGCACATTTGTATCCATATATTACAGATGTAGAATGGGACGCAATACCTTTAGCTATCAAGCCCCTCTCCTGTGGAACCAACTCCCAGTTCAACTTCGGGAGACAGACACCCTCTCTACATTTAATCCTAGGGTTAAACTTTCTCATTTGATAAAGCTTATAGTAACTAACTCTGTATCTTCTCTCTCCTGTAGTTGCGCTTCCTAGTTTCTGTCTCCTCTCTATACCTTTCTGTGGGTATGCCCGGGCCTCGGAGCTGTATGTTGCCCGTGTGCAGTTACTGGCCTTATCAACCAGCCCAATGTTTTTACTGCTTGTTGTCCTCCTTCTTCTTTTGTTGCTTTCTGTTCTTTGTTGGGTTTTCTACATAATTACATACACAGATATACTCTGTAGTGCATTGCGATGAATTCTGTTGTGATTTTGCACAATGTTGTCACAAACATTCAAATGTGTCTGCTCACAAATCCTTATTCTTATTTACGTGTTTAGTGTTTGCAGGAGATTGCATATGTATGTTATTTTATCATCCAAATATATTAAAACATGTTTAATTTCTCATTTGAATTCTCCTGGCCCAAATGCCAGCAGCCACCTGTGCATTAAATTGTGCTTACCATTGAAACATATTAAATACAGATGTCATCACAGTCACCACAATACCATTCAGGTTTGATAAATTACATTGCATGGCTTAATTTATGTATTTCCATTTTCCCTTCATTGTATTTAGTGCAATTTGCATATTTATGAAGATAAAAAGTTGCACTGTTTGGCTCATTTATAGGACTCAGTCCTCAGTGCCCACCCTTAGTAGATTATTTTGTGGCATTTTTTTACAGGTGATATCAATTTAGTAAACACAAACTTTCAGTAAATCAAGTCAGCATACATGTCAGCCAGTTCCAACTCCCTTGTGCAGTATATTCAGAATGTCAATTAGATATATATATCTAGATGCCCATATAAGGCACTGGGCTTGACAATACATCATGCAAACTTTGAATGGACGCTCATTGAATATTGGTAAAGTAGCACATTTATTTGAGACCATTATATTCGTGCAGCTTAGCTGTCTCTGCTGCTTCCACATAATCTCTGTGTTCACGGTTCGTGTTTTTTTGTTTTCGTTTTTTTTAGCTTTAAATTCACGATTCACAAACATCACAGACATATCTGCAAATAGGGAGAAACATGGAAAGTCCACCTCAAAATCTGTTGTTTTGTCAGGGTCTGTGCACACAACTTAAAACTTTCAAACTAAATTGTTGGTACCCTTCCGTTAAAGAAATAAAAACCCACAAAGGTCACTGAAATAACTTGAAACTGACAAAAGTAATAATTGATAAAAATGTACTAAAAATTACCTCAGACATAGCTTTTGAGTTGTGGTTCAAGAGAAGTTTTTAAAAAACAAACTAATGAAAGTACCCTTAACTTAATATTTTGTTGCACAACCTTTTGAAGCAATCACTGTAATCAAACAAATTCTGTAACTATCAATGAGACTTCTGCACGTGTTGACAGATATTTTGATCCACTCCTCACAAGCAAACTCCTCCAGCTGTCTCAGGTTTGAAGAGTACCTTCTCCAGACTGCATGTTTTAGCTCTTTCTACAGATGTCCAATGTGATTTAGATCAGGACTCATAGAAGACCACTTCAAAATAGTCCAATAATTTGTTCTTACAGACTTTGCCTTTAACATGTTGTCTATCTTTTTTTCCTAATCTCCTGACACCGTCGTTTTAGTTTTCTGTGGTCCATGTTCAGTGTGGTACACACCATGAAAGCAAACAGCACAGTGACCACTTTTTACTGTTTAAATAGGCAGACTGACTGATTACAAGTTTGAAGACACCTGTGAAGCTAATTACAGGACACACTTCAGTTTAACATGTCCCTATGGTCAAATCATTTTACATCTTTTTTTAGGGGTACCATTATTTTTGTCCAGGCCAGTTTCATTAGTTTGTTTCCTAAAAAAACTTCTGTTGAACCACAACTCAAAAGCTATGTCTGATTTTTTATGAGTTAATATTTTGTAAATGTTTATTAATTATTACTTTTGTCAGTTTCAGGTTATTTCAGTGACCTTTGTGGGGTTTTTTTATTAAACGGCAGGGCACCAACAATTTTGTCCACGTGTGTAAACGGGGCATCATATAGGCACTTTAACTCTTTATGTAATTAAAACAACAAGACAATAAATAGTTGCCAATGTTGCTGGCCTTATTTGTGCAAACCTAACATTTTACCTTCAATAGTAACCAACCGTCAGTCTTACGGTAGGATTGAAGCCTGGAATGTGACCAGACACTAAAAATTGACCCCCTAAACTGTAACAGTTACTGAATTTTACATAGATTGGGCTCTAAGAAGTGTATAAAAAATACATTCTACAAGCATGTACCTGGCTTCCTTATAGGCTAAAATGTCTAACTTAAAATCCTTTCTGGCTGTTTCTTCTTCTCTTATCCCATTCCGAGCTTTTCTGCTCATAAAACAACTACAACATGCAAGACACTGTTATTTTTCTCTGTGAAATAATAATATGAATGACTGAGACAGACAGTAAGACAAATTTGTTATTTTCTTACTCTGTATGTGTAGTCTCCACATACACCCTGCGGAGAAGGAAAAAGATTTAATCAAAATTAAAAAATCAACAAACAGTAAATATGTTTGATACAGTTAATTTCATATTAAATGAGAGGTTCACAGATTTTACACATGAAGATCAGTTCAGCTTGTGAAACCTGTTTAATGTGGTCTTTGACTTAAGAAAATATTTCTGGGGTGACTCTTTTTCTGTAAAACATGACCACCCATTTATACCTATTACAAATTTCACAATGGTAATTTTAAGTGGCTGGACTAAATATTAAACAGCCACCTAGAATTTCAACCCAAAAGCATTTACCAGGAAGAGGTTTGGTTGGATAGATGAAGAGAAACAGAGGCAAGTCAAGAAGGAAAACATTTCTTTTTTTTTACTTTTTTTTTTACAATTTTAGCCAAGGCCAATACCAGTATGCTACACTCACACTATAGGAGTATCTCTTAAGTCCTTAAAGCGTAAAACTTGAACATACTCAGCTTCTATAAATAAATATAATAAAAGATAAATAATCAGATTACTGATAAACTGTAGCATGTGTTACTCACTGGCCACAGTTGTGAAACAATTGAAAACTATGTCTCACCTTCTCCCCTTTGGGTCCAGGTTCCCCCTACAGAGCAAAACAACACAGATAAGATCTTATGTTATCCTTTATTAGATTAGCAGGTAAATATGTCAGATCAGACATCTGAAACTTACCGGCAGTCCTTTAGGGCCACGCTGCCCCTGTAGAAACACCAGAAAAGTTTTGATTGTCATTTAGGCAGTGATTTGCATCTAAACAAAGCACTTACCATAACTGCACACATATTCATCCAGTTAACATGAGTGAAATGCACAAACATGTAAGGGTATAGATCACACTGGTGAATTATCCATTTCATCCGATTTAGTTGTGATGGGCAAAGGTATGGAATAAGTGCACTTTCCACTTTTTTCCATTTTTTCCCAGTTATATAGCTAAGTAACTCATCTGGTGAATTATGTTCTACCCTCTTCAATCATTCTATTTGAGAAGGTTTTTACTGTTGGACTACCACTGCTTTTTATTCTCCATTAGAGGCAGTGTATGTATTTGGTCAATAGCAGACTTCAGACCCGACATTTTGGCATCTTGCTTATGTTCTTTGAAGATTTTAACAATGCTATTATCAGTAAGACACATACCACATTTCATCAGTTTGTGAACCCAGTGGGAGAGGACACTGGACTTGATGTATCGTAATATTAAAGAGCCCTAGTCCTTCTGGGCCCAGGTCAGGGCCCAAATTCACCAAGCGTCTCAGAACAGGAAGCTCCTAAGTAGCCAAAAAATGTGATGCAATTTTGGTCCCACTTTTAGGAGTAAGAGTATTTTACCTTTGGAAATCAGTCCTATGTCTACCAAACTGTACGAGAGCTCTGTATGTGTTCTAACTACACTCCCCTCCAAAGGTATTGGGACAGTGAGGCCATTTTTGTTGTAGACTGAAACATTTGGATTTGAAAGATGAATATGTGACAAAAGATCGACATTTCAGCTTTTATTTCCAAGACAGAGGCTACACCAGAAGATACAAACCACTCATTAGCAGGAAGAAGAAGAATAGGAAGGCCAGGCTGGAATTTGCCAAAAAGTACAGAAATGAGCCTCAAAAATTCTGGGACAAAGTTTTATGGACTAATGAGACAAAGATACTCTATACCAAAGTGACTGTTGTGTTTACCAAATCGTTTACCCAAACATACAAGTTCATCTGTGAAACAAAGTGGAAGTAATGTAATGGCTTGGGCTTGCATGGCTTCTTCTGGGACAGACTCTTTACATTTACATTTAGTAATTTAGCAGACGCTTTTATCCAAAGCCACTTACAAGTGAGGAACAAGGCAAGCAAACAAAATCTAAGTCAAGAAGAAACAACATCAAAGCAAAGTGCTATCAAAAAAGTGTTTCTGTTTCAAGATATGTGAGAACGAAAGAGTAGAAACATTTTTTTTTTAAAGGAAGATGCAGAAGATTTCTGTCTGTCTTTACTCTTCAGTAAATGTAGCAGCAAAATAAACTCAGACGACTATGTAAACATTTTGTTTGTCAATTGAAAGAAAGATGCAACCAAATTGATTAGGAAACCCTTCTGAAATAAGCTGCAGTGAAAGACAGGAAAAGGACACAAAATAAGAAGGCATAGGTTTAGTGATGTCAGTGGGTCACAGTCTTAAAGCAAGTGTTGCAAGCAAAGGATTTGCACTTAAATCATAGCCTAATTCACTTTAATCTATTTTAAGTCTATCTGTTCACATTATCTTTTGGAAACTACTTTTTCAAGGATTTTAGAGATAAGGGCAGATTGGATATCGGTCTATATTTGGCTAAAGCCCTTGAGACAAGAGTAGGCTATTTGAGTAGTTTGACTACAACAACCTTAAAGGCCTGTGGTACTGAGTCTGTTAGTAAAGATTCACTGATCTGATCAAATATGGACCCATGCTGATCAAAGGTGAAACATCTTTGAGCAGTGTAGTTGGGATGTGAAATGTTGATGGTTTAGATGAATTTATGATTGAAATTAATTGGTCTATAGTGAAGAAGCAGTACAAGCAAGTAAAATTGAGGTCTTACAAATGAATCTAGAGCTGTTGTACATACAAGTTTGTCCACGCCGTTTGCAGGGAGGATCTGATCATTTTTTTCTCTAATAGTTATGATTTTATTTGTAAAGAAATTCATGAAGTCATTAATACTGAAAGTTAAGGGGATACTAGGCTCAACTGAAGTATGACTCTTTTTCAGCCTGGCTACAGTGCTAAAAAGAAGCCTAGGGTTTTTCTTATTTCCCTCTTACATTACACATTATGGATGACCTTTATATATTATTAAACTACCTTTCTAGGCTAGGCAAGATTCATCTAAATTAGTGGAATTCCACCTCCTTCCAGCTTTCGCAATGTCTGCTTTAAGCTACAGATTTGTTAATTGTACCATGGAGCTAGCCTCCTCTGATTCACTACTACTACACACTAGAGGGGCAATAGTATCAAGTATTGTTTGAAGTGAGGCTGTAGTATTATCAACAAGATAATCAACTTGTACTGGAGTAGAGTTAGGATTTAGAAATTAAGAGGACCCTTTCTATGTTGGTACTGAAATAAAAGATGGAATAAGTTCCTTAAATTTGTCAACAGCATTTTAAGAGGTGAAGTAAAGTTCAGTATAGTAAATTCAAATTTTATTTAAATAATTCTCAGATAAAGGAGGGTTTGGGAGAAAATAAATTAGTATGTCAAAACACGATCAAGGGTGTAATTAAAACTGTGAGTGGGTTTATTTACTTTTTGTGTGAACTCTGCGGATGAGCTGAGTGGTTAAAAGACCAAGTCATTCCTCCAGACTTGACAATCGGATTGACCCACTCAGCTGTTTCTCCCTTTTGCTGATTAACTTCACCATCTGCATTGTTTCTAAGCTGCCTTTGCCTCTTAGACTAGGGAGAGAAGAGTACCTTCGAGAAAAACAACCATATCTGCAGCACTCCACAAATGAGGCCTGTATGGTAGAGTGGCAAGACGGAAAACCACTCCTCAGGTAAGTTTGCCATAATGCACCTGACGGACCTGATTGGAGTTGTTTGATGTTTAGATGATATGTTGCAGATGTTTTTTTTGCGACCTGTCTGGCGATTTAATGATTATTATAACTGTTGTGTTATGTTGTGTGAAAATATCTGCAAACCCGGGAGATGCTGAGGAACTCCTGGAAATTAGGGCAGTGGATGAAATCAAATAGCACATGATAGGAATGGTGAAGAATGGACCTCTTTTGGAAGGAATTGCAAAACTCCAGCAAGATCGTGGTTTTGCACCGGACAAGGCGCTGGCTACTGGAATTAGAATTATGAGAGATCATATTTCTCCTATATTAGCTTCTCTCCATTGGCTCCCTGTAAAATCCAGAATTGAATTTAAAATGGTTCTCCTCACATATGAAGCACTTAATAATCAAGCCCCATTATACTAGAGACCTCATAGATCCATTCTACAATTTTCCATCATCCTCCAGCCTTCCTTTCTACATTCAAGACTAGACTTAAAAATTACTTCTTTTTTTATTTAATAAAGCTTATATTTAGAGACGGATCAGGTGACTCTGAACCATCTCTTCGTTCTGCTGCTATAGGTTAGTCTGCTGGGGGACCTCTACTGATACCCTGAGCTCCCCTTCTCTTCTCTCCACTCCTCTCCCCTCCGATCCTCTTGTCTATCCATTGAAATGCTACCATTGCAAGTCATTAACTTTTTCATTTTTCTCTCTCTGTACTCCTCTGCCTTGGTATCACCCAGGTATCCTCGGCCTTGAAGCTGTATATCTCCAGATTGCAGTTATTGGCTCTACCTAACCAGTGTTGTCGTTGTTTTTTGTTGCCTGCTGTTCTTTTCTATCTCCTCTTTCTACTCACCCCAACCAGTCAAGCCAGATGGCTGCCCACCCTGAGCCTTGTTCTGTTGGAGGTTATCAATTCATGTTGAATCAAGTTGTAGAAACATTTCAAGGATGAT
Source organism: Anabas testudineus (assembly GCF_900324465.2). Classification (NCBI taxonomy): domain Eukaryota; kingdom Metazoa; phylum Chordata; class Actinopteri; order Anabantiformes; family Anabantidae; genus Anabas; species Anabas testudineus. The sequence continues at coordinate 457,689 of NC_046624.1, forward strand.
TAGTGGAAACGGGATGCACCAGAGCTCACTTTTGATTGTCATGGCAAACGCTGTGCATGTGATTTTATTGTATTGTAAAGATTTTAAGCGTTTTTCACTTTGACATTATGGAGTATTTTTTGTAGTATTTTGAGGAAAATAATAAATACTTTCTAGATGCACTGTAAAACCAACTTACATATAACCAACTTAGACACTAGCAAACGTAATACTACTTGCAATAGTGTTATTACGAACTAAAAAGCTCCAAAACCAAATAAGAAATTATGCTAAGTAGCCCGCTATCCGAAAATGGTTAGTTATACAGAGTTGTTTACTGACTGCTCAGAAACGTCCCAATGTCCCAGATTTGTATTTCTGTACAACTGACCTCTGCCAAAAACTGTCACTGTCACTCGTTATACAGTATGAAAGAGTTAGGGACTCATATCTAACTTGCACTCTAAGCAACCCCAAATCTGCTTGTTCTTTCTGAAGGCTGGAGACACACATTGTCACATATGCCAATGATGGTTATCTACACGTTTTTTCAACATGAAAATTTAGAGCCATATTCTGGGGGCCTCCAGGACCAGTCTTTTAAATCCTGAAAAGGGGTATAATTTGACTAATTTAAGAAGAGAGGATGCTACACTGTGATAAACATGGCCCAGTCCCAATGTTTTTGAGATGTGTTGCTGCTGTCAATTTAAAAATTATCTTAGTTTTTCTTTAAATTTTATATTTTCTCAATTTTAACATTTAATATGTTCTTTTATGAAAAAATATAGGACTAATGGGATTTGCAACCAGTGTCCCTATATGACCTCTACAAGCATTATACTGACTTCTAATTAATGCGCATGGTTATTTTGGAGCAGACCGCTGTCATTTGCACATGATATATTGAAGGTAAACATAGTGTCACAAGTGGCAACATTGTGGTCTTAAATTTAGAGGCTGTAGCCAGTAGCCCTTAAATGCTGCAGAAATTCAGCAGCACTCTCCTCTCCTTAGCCTAGCTCTTATCCTAACATGGAGGTGTGCTTGCAGTCATTGATCCATCAATCAGTGACTGCAAGCACACCTACTAAGTGCAAACCAGATAAGTTGACATGTTGCTGCAAAATGCTATAGTAGCCATGCTGGTTAACCAACAGTGTGCAACACCAGCAAAACAACCCCACTCCATCTCACCTCCATGCTTCATAGTGGGAACTACACATTTTGGAATATTCCGTTCACTCTCTTTACATCTAACGAAGACACGTCAGAACTAAAAATCTCAAATATTGACTCATCAGACCAAAGAAGAGTTTTCGGGTGGACTAATTATTTTGTAAAGTAATAATGGAGTGCTGTTTTCTTTATTAACATATTTAATTGTACAGTAGTTGCAGTTGCACCATAAGGGCTATTGATTGCATCTGTATGATGTATCCACCCTTACTCTGCACAAGATTGATGGTCTAAAGCACATTAAGAAGCACAATAAGAAGGCAGAAAATGTCACAAAATATTCTCTGACAAGGCAGTTTGTGAACTGAAAACCATTCCAGGTGACTACCTCTTGAATCTGATGAAAATATCATTAGTGTGCCAGCTAGTTGTAGCTACTTTGGACAGTTTAAAATACACTGCATGTCCAAAAAAAAAGCATGATGTGTCATGCTCCCTTAACTACTCTTTCCCTGAACCGCCTCTCTTTCACAATTTGAGAATCCTGGCATTGTCATCCTGGAATATACCTGTGCCATCAGGGAAGAAAAAGTTCATTGATGGAATAACCTGGTCATTCAGTAAATTCAAGCAGTCAGCTGACCTCATTATTTGGGCACATAATGTTGTAATTGGTGCTATACAAATAAAACTGAATTGAATTGAATTGGTCAACAATGTGCGTTACCCTGGATGGTTGACAATGCCACAGATTAAGGATACATCAGACTCTTTACACAGGTGACTGAATGGAACTTATATGGCTAAACTGAGAAACAACAGATGTAACAAACAAAACAATAATAGAGGTTATATTGGGAGGCAGACACCCTCTCTACATTTAAGACTAGACTTAAAACTTTCCTTTTTTATAAAGCTTATAGTTAGAGATGGATCAGGTGACTCTGAACCATCTCTTAGTTATGCTGATATAGGTTAGTTTGCTGGGGGACCTCTAATGATAAACTGAGCTCCTCTCCTCTCTCCTTTCTCCTGTATCAATGCAAATGCCACCATTGCATGTCATTAAGTTTGTGTCTTCTCTCTCCTGTAGTTGTGTTTCATCCTCTCTGTCTCACTCTCTCTGTACTTTTCTGCAGGTATCCTCGGCCTGGAGCTGGACATCTCCAGAATCCAGTTCACCTGCCCAATGTTCTTGCTGCTTGTTGTTGTCTTATTGCCTGATCTTTTCTCTCTTCTCTTTCCACTCACCCCAACCGGTCGAGGCAGATGGCCGCCCACTATGAGTCTGGTTCTGCTGGAGGTTTCTTCCTCTAAAGGTAAATGGTCTGCACTTATATAGCGCTTTTCTACCTAGCTGGTACTCAAAGCGCTTTACACTGCGTCTCATTCACCCATTCACACACACAAGCACGCACACATTCACACACCGATGGCAGAGCTGCTATGCAGCTGACCTGACTCACCGGGGGCAACTAGGGGTTCAGTATCTTGCCCAAGGACACTTTGGCATGTGACGTGGCAGCCGGGAATCGAACCACCAATCCTGGGATTGGCAGTTAACTGCTCTACCTATTGAGCTCAAAAAAAGGGAGTTTTTCCTCTCCACTGTTGCCCAAAGCTTGCTCAAATGGGATTGTTGGGTTTTCTCTATAATTCTTTGGATAAATATTTTCTGTAAGGTCTTAAACCTTAAACTGTAAAGTGCCTTGAGATAACTTCTGTTGTAAATTGGCGCTATACAAATAAAACTGAATTGAATTTAACTGAATTGAATTTAACATAAGTGATACTGATCCCACCCATAGCAATTAAATGCTTGGTGAATACAAGCTACACACTATCACTGTATACACGTCCCTCAAAACAAGCCGCAACTATACTGATGACTGGCCGATCTCAGTGAGGCTCTATGTATCTATGTAGATTGGTAGCCATTTGTAGCAAGGTTCATTGTTTTATATTGATTTAGCTTAGCTTTATCATTGGCAGCTTTTTAGTGTACGTATTATGTATTATGCCCAAAATGTATATCCAAGGTTTTATGGGCTCAATAGATTTCTTTACTGGTGGATGTGGTCTTAAAGCACAAATACATTTATGACACATTTAGGGAATTCTTACCAGGTCTCCCTTTGGTCCATTCTGCCCCTGTGCAACAACAGTAACAACAGTGAGGGCAGAAGGTGAAATAATAGCATGAGTCTAAACCAATACAACTCAAATTAGTTGGAAAAAAGGTCTTAATATTCTTAATGCATATTTTTACCTCATTCTATAAAAATAATGTCACATGACCATATTCATTCTTAGATTGATTTGTGCTTATTATTTGACTACTGGTATCACAGCACTGAAGCAACACTTAATTACACATTTAAAAAACTCACAGGTTTTCCATCCAGACCAATTGGACCCTAAAAAAAAAAAAAAGAGAGGGAGATGTTTGGGTTCATATAAAGATCAACAATTGCACCTTGAATTCCTGCACTAACCTTGGAAGCTATCTGTTAGTTTACAAATACTAGGTGTACACACACACACACACACACATAACTGTAAGGTAAAAATAAAGGCAGTGACAATACAGATTACTTGAATAATGTTGGCAAATTCATTTTTTTCATTCATTTTGCCATATGTTGTTATGATCATTGCTCTGTTTATTCTTCAAGGTGAACCTTCATTGTTATTGTTACCTTGTGCAAATATTTTGAGAGCCATTGAAATTGTTCCTGTATATGCATACCTACTTAGCCAATAAAGCTGACTCTGCTTAACACTTATTCAGACTTGTCATGCTATGAAACACAGCCCTGCGCAGAAGAAAAAAAAAACGTACACACAAAGTTTGTCTACAGATGTGGTGGATTTCAGCCAAATGTTTTCAACTTCCCAGCTACCTTTCAGCCACCCCTCTTCTCTTGTCCCCTGTTGGAAGTGTATACATTCCAAAGTAACCACCCCCCATTTAAACCCTGATTCATGCAATTCCATGGCACCACTAGAAGGTGGTTCTTTGTTCACAAAAACACATAAACCAGTACATGACCTGTAGCTATACATAATGTACTATAGATACAGCTCACTTTAAACCAATTTCTGTGTTTCAAATGAGTTATTATGCATTAATAATTTCACTACATACAGTATTTTGTACTGTCACTATTACAGAGAGGCTCCTCCTGACATTCAGTCAGAACTAGGGGTGGGGCGGGATGGGGGCGTGTAATCTGTCCTGGGCCAGTACTTGACACTTGGTCATTTCTGGTCAATCACCCCAAAGGGAATCATTTAACAATGAACTTGGGGTCCAAGCTAAAACCTAAAAGACATGATTAACCCCAGTTCATTGTAGAGCAGGTGAGGGTTTTTTAACTGGCTTAGACTTAGAAGTTTTTGACTGTATGCCATGCACCATTACCATTACACACACACACACACACACACACACACACACACACACACACACACACACACACACACACACACATCTACTCCCTGGGGTAAACACAGTCCAAACAACAACAAGCCCTGGGTCACTCAGGGCTGGCAGGGAGGCAGTAGGAGGGATTAGAGACTGGTGTCTGTCAGGATCAAGTAGGGGAAGGAGTCTTACAAGAGGAAGCTGGAACAAAGCCTTCAACATAACAACACCAGGGAGGTGTGTAGGGGCATGAGGACCATCATCCAGCAGCCGGGTGACTGGGGGAATTGTGAACTGGGCCAACCAATTTAATAATTTTTTCAATTGATTCCAGGTTGCGCCTCAGAACCCCCTGCACGTCAATACAGGCTCCTTAGTCACTCCCTCACACGACTCAGTCACCACCCAAATGATCTCAGCTGAGCAGGTGAGAAGAGAGCTGAACAGGCTTCACTCCACAAAGGCTGCAGGTCCAGATGGAGTCAGATGGTCATGTGTGAGGTCAGATGGCTCTGACCTCACACATTATGAAGGCGTTTGATAGGCTGATCCTGGAGTCCCTCTATCAATCCTATCATGTTTTCTGATATCTCCAGTGCATTCAAAACCATCCGGCCTGCACAGCTGGGAGTGAAATTAAAAAGCATGCAGGTTGACCCCCCCTTAACCTGCAGAACGCTGCTAAGGACTGTGTTTGACACTGTTGATCTTTATTGATAAAATAACATCTCCCTTTCTTGGCAGTCAGTTGCATTTTCAACTATAACATGATAATTATACTTGATAAATTAATTATATCAAAACTATGCCCTTTTAAAAATCAGATTTTATCTTTATTTCACTGGCGCTACCAACTCGCATTTACCTGTGATTTAATATTAATGTTTTTTAATTGTTAGAAAGAATTTTTGCGGGTTACCCATCTGGTATCTGACATGGTGCACAGCCCTTATCAGTGGTCAACATAGAGAAGGACAAAGAAACTCTAGCACTGCAACTGTAGATTGCATCTCCTTGATGCACTATGTCTCACTATGATCATTTTTAACTATTAAAACATATGGGTTGAAAAAAAAAGTTTTTTAATATGAGCTGTTTGAACATACTGTATAAGAGCTTTACTTGAGAGACTCCCTTGGCTTTAGAAAGTGAGTGGGTGATTAACTAAAACTAAAAGTTATATATAATATCACATAATATTCTGTTTAATTTCAACAGAATATTGTGTCATTAAAATAAATCTCTACTAGACAGACTGTTTTATAACAAATGTGAGGCTAAAATCAAAGGAAAGACAGTGAGTTAGCTAACAATTCATAAGATTTGAACTGGTTAAGATTTATTCCTTACTTATTTGTTGGTAAGTTATGCTGTAAATGTAATTAAAGATAAGCACTGGTAAAGGTCACTAATGGACTAATGGACTACTCTCTATACTCATCATGTTAGATCTTAGTGCTGCATTCGACACTATAGATCACAACATTTTATTACACAGACTGGAACATGTCATTGGCAGCAAAGGAACAGGACTAGAGTGGTTTTAATCGTATCTATCAGATAGATTCCAGTTTGTGCATGTTAATGATGACTCTTCCATGCACAGCAAAGTTAGCTATGAAGTTCCAAAGGGTTCTGTGCTTGGACCGATTGTTTTTACTCTATACATGCCACCCTTAGGCAACATTATTAGGAAACACTCTATAAATTACCATTGTTATGCAGATGATACCCAGCTATACTTATCTATGAAACCAGAAGAAACTAATCAATTAGTCAAACTTCAAGCTGCTTAAAAGACATAAAGGCCTGGATGTTCTCCAATTTCCTTCTCCTAAAACCTCCAAGACAGAAGTTATTTTGTTTGGGCCTAAAATTCTTAGAGACACTATGTCTAATCACATTCTCATCCTTGATGATTTAGTATTGGCCTCAACTCATACTAGATCATACATCTCGGAGTTATCTTTGATCAGGATATCTCCTTCACTTCATACATCAAAGAAATCACTAGAACTGTTTCATCTGAGAAACATTGCTAAAATTAGGAGCATCCTGTCCCAAATTGATGCTGAAAAACTAGTCCATGCATTTGTTACTTCCAGACTGGACTATTGTAATTCATTATTAATAGGATGTCCCAATAACTCATTAAAAAGCCTCCAGTTAATCCAAAATGCTGCAGCCAGAGTTCTGACTGGAATTAGCAAGAGAGATCATATTTCTCCTACGTTAGCTTCTCTCTATTGGCTCCTTGTAAAATCCAGAATTGAATATAAAATTCTTCTCCTCACTTAGAAATCACTTAATAATCAGGCTCCATCTTATCTCAAAGACCTCATAGTTTCATATTTTTTCCAGCAGAACTCTCAGTTCTCAGAGTGCAGGTTTACTTGTGGTTCCTACAGTTTCCAGATGTAGAATGGGAGGCAGAGCCTTTAGCTATCAAGACCCTCTCCTGTCGAACCAGCTCCCAGTTCAGGTTCGGGAGGCAGACACCCTCTCTACATTTAAGACTAGACTTAAAACTTTCCTTTTTTATAAAGCTTATAGTTAGAGATGGATCAGGTGACTCTGAACCATCTCTTAGTTCTGCTGCTATAGGTTAGTCTGCTGGGGGCCTCTATTGATAAACTGAGCTCCTCTCCTCTCTCTTTTCTCCTGTATGCAAATGCCACCATTGCATGTCATTAACTTTGTGTCTTCTCTCTCCTTTAGTTGTGTTTCATCCTCTCTGTCTCCCTCTCTCTGTACTTTTCTGCAGGTATCCTCGGCCTGGAGCTATACATCTCCAGAATCCAGTTGACCTGCACAATGTTCTTGCTGCTTGTTGTTGTTTTTGTTGCCTGCTGTTCTTTTCTCTCCTCTCTTTCCACTCATCCAGACCAGTCGAAGCAGATGGCTGCCCACCCTGAGCCTGGTTCTGCTGAAGGTTTCTTCCTCTAAAGGGAGTTTTTCCTCTCCACTGTTGCCTAAAGCTTGCTCAAATGGGACTGTTGGGTTTTTGATAACATTTCTTTGTATAATTATACTCTGTAAGATCCTTGCACTGTAAAGTGCCTTGAGATAACTTCTCTTGTGAATTGGCGCTATACAAATAAAACTGAAATTGAATTGAATTGAATAAAATAAAGAGATAAATAAATCTAGCACCTACACAGTACACACTGTCAGTGTTATTCTCAGTGACTTACCGGAAATCCTGGAAATCCTCTTGTTCCAGGTTGTCCCTAGAGAGAAAAATAAAAACCATCAATGTGTTTTCTTTAATTCCTCTATGTGATGAGTACTGAACCGTCTGCTGACAATAATAGTACACAAACATTATATGTTTTCCTGTTTTTATTGAGCATAACATGTAAACATTCACAGTGCAGGGTGGAAAAAGTATGTGAATGCCTAGCCTAATTATTAGATTATATATTGGATGTGTTGCTGAAAGCTGTCCTGCCCTTTAAAAACACACACCAGTTTTGGGTTTACTGTTGCAGCACGGTTGCTACTCTCCCTAGGTGTGGTTGTTCTGTAAAGATGATTGCAAGAGCACAGCACACAGCACACTGCTGAATGAGGTAAAGAAGAATCCTAGAGTGTCAGCTAAAGACTTACTGAAATCTCTGGCACATGTTAACATTTATTGACACATCAACAATAAGGAAAACATCAAACAAGAATGGAATACATGGGAGGACACTATGGAGGAAGCCATTGCTGTCCAAAAAATAATAATATTGCAGCACGTTTGAAGTTTGCAAAAGAGCACCTGGATGTTCCACAGCACTACTGGCAAAATATTCTGTGGACAGATGAAACCAAAATTGAGTTGTTTGGAAAAAACACACAACACTATGTGTGGAGAAAAAAAGGCACAGCACATCAACATCAAAACCTCATCCCCACTGTAAAATATGGCAGAGGGAGCATCATGGTTTGGGGCTGCTTTGCTGCCTCAGGGCTTGGATGGATTGTTGTCATTGAGGAAAAATGAATTCCAGAGTTTATCAAGACATTTTGCAGGAAAACGTAAGACCATCTGTCCGCCAACTGAAGCTCCGCAGAGGATGGGTGATGCAACAGGACAATGATCCAAAGCATACAAGTAATTCAACAAAAGAATGGCTTCAACAGAACAAAATATGCCTTCTGGAGTGGCCCAGTCAGAGTCCTGACCTCAACCCGATTGAAATGCTGTGACATGACCTTAAGAGAGCCATTCACACCAGACATCCTAAGAATATTGCTACACTGAAACAGTTTTGTGAAGAGGAGTGGTCCAAAATGACTCCAGATCGTTGTGCAGGTCTGATCTGCAACTACGGGAAATGTTTGGTTGAGGTTATTCCTGCACTGTGAATGTTTACATGTTATGTTTAATAAAAACATGAAAACATATAATGTTTGCGTAGTATTATTTTAAGCAGACTGTGTTTTTCTATTGTTGTGAGTTGGATGAAGATCTGAGCACAATTTATGACAAATTCATGCAGAAAACCATGAAATTCCAAAAGGTTCACAAAGTTGTTCTTGCCACTGTATGCATTTTTTAGATACAAGCCCTAAATCCAGACATTTGAATTCAAACTGTTTGGTTATTGTGGTAGGCAAGTAAAACAATAAATAGTCTTTGCTGAGTTTGCTGGAAGAAATGGAGACCAATCAACTTGATGGTAGCAGGGTCTTGTTTGCCTTTTCATCCTCACCAGCTGAAAATTGTCCAGTAACAGTGAACTAGGACCAAGGTCCTTCAGCCATGCCCCATTCTGCTTTGCGATCAGCCACCAGCTCCTTCGCTCTATTAGAAACATATAGTATCAGTGAGTTTTCTCACTTCTCTCCTGCTTCATACCAATGCCTCCTTAGCTCCTGGTTGAGTTGAGATCTTCTAAAAGATTTCTGGAGGATTTCAGGCCTCTCTCTTGGGATAAGGCCTGTGTTTTGAAGTGCTAAAAGCTAGAAACTAATAGCAGTTATGACAAGCATCTAACTATGACAGGAGATAGACTGAACAAGTAAGTGCTGTTTGAATGTGTTTGTTTCAGACGTATCAGATTTTTCTCTGGTATTGAGTCTACTGATTTTAATCTTTTGTAAGAGTTAAAAACTGTAGCTAGAAAGTTTTGTTCTTCTGGTGACTTGGTAACTTGGTTTGTTGTTGTTGTTGCTACTTGGTTGTGGACTAAGGCTGACTTCATTTGAGCTTTCGCTACACAGTCAGCCGTTTAGTTACTGGCACTTACAGAAACCTGGATCACTCCACGACCCCACTGTCCACTAATTTCACCTTTTATCACTCTCCTCATCCATCAGGACGGGGAGGTGGGGAAGTACTAGGACTTCAGCATCCTTTGACCTGAAACTGGTTCCCACTCCTCCAACACACAGAGCTAGAACCACCTGGATCTCATTCTCCCCCAGAACTGATAACATCATAATCCCTCCTCTACATTTATGAGACCACTTCTTTATTCAGCTCACAGTCTTTTTCTCCCAAACCTCACATACTTGCACTCAACTTATAACTTTGCTGAGCAGTTTTCAGCCCTACTATCTGCAATCCCTCCCCCCACCAAAGGTCATACCTACTCTTGAAACAGACATGGCTACTGACCGTTTCTGCACTACACCTTCAACTTGTCTGGAGAGTCACTGTCCCTTGTCTTATAGGCCTGCCTGTACATCACCTCCACCTAATTCATGGCTCACTGACCAGATCGGTGAACAGCACAAAAAGCTCAGGAGTGCTGAGAGGAAGTGGTGCAACTCCAAGACTCTACCTGCTCTAGCGCAATATTAGAGCCTGTTACAGCATAACCAAAAACAGACTACTGACTCAGCAACACCACTGACACCAGAACTTTTTCTCCACTTTCAAATCACTCCTCTAACCACCACATCTCAACACTGATGCCATTAGCTCCTAGTTCTCTCCTTTGACCGAAGACATCCTACTAACCTCATTTAACAGCACTCTTGCTACTTTAAACAGTCCTAGATTATCCCACTCCTACGAAACCCACTCTTGTCCACTCCCTTGACATGTCTCTCTCCTTCCATTCCTTGCCAAGAGCCTAAATGAAATTAAATTAAATTAGCATTCTAGCTCACCAACATCCTCTCACAAAAGCAGGGGATCAGAAAGGTCCCAGTAAGTTCACTTCTGCTCATCACCTCAGCAATGCACACAACATGAGTTGGAGTAAGATAGTCACCAAAAGCTAACAAAAACAACTCAATGACTACAGACCAGCGGTCCTGACCTTAAATATTATGAAGGTTGTTGAGAGGCTGATTCTGGAGTCCCTGGAGTTTGATATCTGGTCAAATCCTCACTTGACCCCCTTGAAGTGGATGACGCCATAATACATCTGTTTTATTGCACCTACACCCACCTGAAGTGGGTGAGGATTGTGTTTTTTGATTTCTCCAGTGCATTCAATACCATCCTACCTGCACTGCCGAGAGAGAAATTAAAAAACATGCAGGCTGATTTTTATAATTATAATAATAATAATGTATACTTTATTTAGAAATTAGAAATTCGTTTTGGACAGCTGCCAGACTGAGTTGGCACTACTACGGGGTTTCTCTGTTTTGTCCAAGGACACCTCAGCTAGTAGCCAGGAGGAACCGGGAATCGAACCACTCACCCTGGGGTTTCGTAGGCGACTGCTCTACCCCCTGAGGTACTGCCACCCCTGGTTCATAGATGGCCGCCACCAGTATCTCCACCTGCAGAACTATGGTCTGTGGCACAGGTGCTCCACAGGGAACAGTTCGGTCTCCCTTTCTCTTCACCTTGTATACCTCAGACTTCAGGTACAACTCAAGAGTCTTCAGTTAGTTCAGAATGCAGCAGCGAGAGTCCTCACTAGAACCAGAAGATATGAGCACATCACGCCTATCTTATCTACACTTCATTAGCTCCCCATGAAATCTCGCATTGATTTTAAAATACTACTTCTGACATTTAAAGCATTAAAAGGTCTTGCGCCGCAGTATCTAAGTGAACTGCTAGTGTCTTATGATCCACCACGCCTACTTCGATCAAAGGATGCTGGCTGCCTGTCAGTACCTCGTATCACAAAAACTACAGCTGGGGGCAGAGCCTTTTCTTACAAAGCCCCAAAAGTTATGGAATAGCCTTCCAAATAGCATTCGGGACTCAGACACAGTCTCAGTGTTTAAGACTAGGCTGAAAACCTATTTATTTAGTCAAGCATTTTGTAAATAGATCTGGGAAGGACTCATGGACGTAGAGCATTATGGTGAACTGGTATGTTTAGATGCTGTCTTCCCAACTCTCACTGATCTCTCAGGTTTGTTGATGGTAAAGGGTTTGGTTGTTCTACATTCCAGGGAGCCCTTATGTCTGTGTTTCCTTCTGGCTCACCCTTTTAGTTAGGCTGTCATAATTAGTCCCTGCTGCACTATTCTACATATACATTCACCTCAAACTTTATCCGACTGTGAATATAACTAACTGTCATCTCTCTCTTTCTCTACCTCTCTATTTCCCTCTTCCTGTCTCTCTGTCGAGCTACACGTCATTCCACCCTCTGCCCTCTGGACCTGTCTGACTCGTCCTGATGCCCAACTTCTGGCTGGAGATCTCGTCGCTCGGATCCACCGTCTGCTCTATGGGATGCGTTTGGAGACTGGAGTTGGTCAAACACTACTATGAAGTCGGTCTTGGCCTCGGCGGACGTCTGCAGCTGTTTCTCGGAGGTCTCGACTCAACGCTCAATAGTCCAGGAATGGAACAAATCTGCCTGCAATTAACTAACTGGACTCCACATTAACTTAAAGACATTAACTGTTATACTGGACTGCTGCCTACATAGCATGTAATCACCCATATGACAATGGGTTCCCTGTTGAGTGTGGTTCCTCTCAAGGTTTCTTCCTGTTGCCTTCTCAGGGAGTTTTTCCTTGCCACCGTCGCCCTCGGCTTGCTCATCAGGGACAATCTCATTTCATGATTCATACACATTCACTGTTCATGTACTGTTCTTTGGTTGTGTAAAGCTGCTTTGTGACAATGTAAATTGTAAAATGTGCTCTACAAATAAAAATGAATTGAATTGAATTGAATTGAATTGAATTGAATTGAATTGAATTGAATTGAATTGAATTGAATTGAATTGAAGAGTCCTGCCATCTTCAGAAGTTCTCTGAGGACTCTGTAGTTGTAGGATGTATTCAGGGTGGAGGTGTCACAGAATACCAGAGGGTGGTGGACAGTTTTGTGGACTGATGTGGGCTCAGCCATCTTCAACTCAACATCAGAAAAACAAAGGAGCTGGTGATGGACCTTGGGAATCTGGGAGTGTCATCATCCCAGCACCATGCTGCTGATGTTCTATGAGTATGTGATGGTCAGTGTCATCTTCTATGCTGTGGTCTGCTGGAGCAGCAACACAAAGGTGGCAGACACTAACAGGTTGAACAAACTGATCCGGTGGGCTGGCTCTGTTCAGGGGGTGGAGCTGGACCCTCTACATGTTGTGGGTGAAAGGAGGATCCTGTCCAAACTCCTCTCAATCCTGGACAATCCTTCCTACCCACTACACAGTGCGCTGGCTGGACAGAGGAGTACCTTCAGACAGAGACTGATCAACAAATTTAAAAACCTCTACAGAGTGAGACTGTGTGATGACAGCAGGTAGGTTATTCCAAAAAAAGTGGGGCATGGTAAGAAAAGGCCCTGCTCGCGTCTTTTTAACTCTGGAGATGATTAAGAGCCACGAGGTGGAGTATAAGGGTTATAGAGACATGTATGAAGGAGCACTATTTCAATTAAAAATTTTAAATGTCATCAGAAGCACCTTAAAATATGATCTGACTTTAGTAGGGAGCTGGAGAAGACTGGTGAAATATGGTAAATTCCTAGATTTTCTTAAAATTCTAGGCACAGCATTTTGGACCATTTAAAGATATGAGTAGTAGACTTGTGCAAGCCTGGAAGAAGGACATTACAATAATTTGTCTGTGTCTGGGTGACACAAAAGCATGAATTAAGGTCTCTGAATCTCCCATGGACAGAGGAGGCTGGCTTTTAGCTATGTTACATAGGTTAAAGATGGCAGTCTTGGTGATATATTTAATATGTTGTTCAAATGAGAGTCAAAAGTGACTAAGACTTTTTTTGTCAAGAGATTAGTTAACTGTTCAAACCTACGGTGTTCTCGAAGTGGGTTGATGACCAGCATCACGGTTTTATTTATAATTTTGTAATGTCAGAATGGTCATCAGCCTTCACCGGGATGTAAAGCTGCATATCATAACAGTAGAAATTAATTCCATTTTCTTTGTTTTTGGTCTTTTCCAGTTTTCTCTCTACATTTCACCCATAAGCCACATTATACAGAACACTGTGGTACTCCATATTCAATTCATTTAATTTCAATTTATTTATATTGCACCAAATCACAACAAAGGTGAACACAATGCACTTTAAGACAGTAAATCCATCAGTAAACCTGTCAGGGTTACTCGCCTGCAACTTGCCAAATACTAGTTTCTTAAAGTCAAACCTGATTTAAACACCTGTCCATATGTGGGGCGGCAGTAACTCTGTTACAACCAGGACTGACAGGGACCAAACAGGTACGGACAAAAGGATATTTATTAAGGGGGGGGGGGGGGGGGGGGGGGGACACAGAGGGAACTACCACAAACTAACAAAGTATCAACTAAAAGAGCTACTTGCTGAGGTGTTCTTGGACAAGACACCGAAACCCCCGTAGAAACGCCGACACTGTATTATCTGGCAGCTGTCCAACCACAATTTCTCTGACTAACTCTCTGCCCACCCCCTCTTAAAAGTCGTTAAATGTGTCCAACCTGGTGGAGGTGTGATCTGGTTCTGGCCTTTTTCGGGATAGATGAAAGTGCAGCATGACGGTCAGTGTCATCCCTGGGAAGGAGTTGAGAGCTTTCTTCTCCACCTCTTCCATGTATGTTTGCTACAATGGGTGACACTGGGGAACCAATGGCACAGCTGCATCTCTGTTTGTAGAAGTCACCTCTGTACATGAAGTATGTGGTGTTGAGGCATAGGTCCAGAAGCAAACAGATCTGGTCAGGACTGAGGTTGGTTCTGGTGCTGAGGGAGCTGTCTTCTTCCAGTCTTCTCTTCACAGATGTTAATGCATGCGTAGTGGGGATGCTGGTGAAGAGAGACGTGACATCAAAGTATACCAAAGTTTCATCAGTATCCAGTTCCAGGTCCCTGGCCTTTGCCGTGAAGTCCTCTGAGTTGTGGATGTGGTGGTCCGTGTGTCCAACTAGTGCAGCTAATACTGTGGCCAGGAATTTGGCAATGTTGTATGTGACCGAGTTAATACTGCTGACTATGGGTCTGAGAGGGGCTCCTTCCTTGTGTATCTTGGGAAGGCCATAGAGGCAAGGAGTGGCTTCCGCACGATACAACCTGTAATATAACCGGTCTTCTATTTATCATGCTGCCCTTTCATCTATCCCGAAAAAGGCCAGAACCAGTTCACACCTGCACCAGGTTGGACACACTTAACGACCCATTTAGGTGTTAAGAGGAGGTGGGCAGAGGTGTGACTATTACATCCTCTACATCTACCCCATCCTTTGTTTCACCTAACGAGCCTATTCAGGGCAAGGGGTGGAGTGAAACCAGTCTTGGAGCATAAATTTGTGGCCTCTAACCAACTATCTTCAGACTGAAGAAGCTACTTGGATGAGTTAGTTGAGTTTCAACTAGCTAAAGGAAGTCCAGTTGCCATGACTCAACTTCCAGATAACTTTGCCTGGACGACTGAAAAACTTCACCGACAGCCAATAGTAAAGATTGAAAATCTTAAGTGCAATGATAATACCTTCACACGGATCCATCCATCAAAATGTCTAATACCATGAAGCAAGAGTACAAGGTACACTTCGATTGTAATAACCAAAACCATCAACTGGAAAAACAAATGAGTGCTCCACTTCAGTTGACTCAGCTCTATTTTATGCTATACTATGCATTCAAAATGAATAATATGCAACATATGAGACCTAGCTGTGCTTCTAAAAACTACGAAGAAAAAAAGTTTGGATGAACACTAAGCCACAGTTTCAGCATTGAAAATACTGTGTGGAAACTGTCTATAATTATGCAATATTATTTTATCAGTTGAGGTGCATTCATTAAGTTTGGAATACTGTTTGGCAGGGCTAGCAACTTACAGGAGGTCCTCTTGGTCCAATGATAGACAGACCTGGCTCGCCTGGTGCTCCCTATTGACAGATAGAGAAAGACAGAAGAAAACATTACTAAAAGATGAGCTGGAGAGGGGATTTCTGCTACTTCCTCACTCACCTAGAGATTAGAGGAAAGCATTTGTGAGTGTGTTGAATTTTTCTGAAGGTTAATAGCTATATCTGGAAGTTGAGTCATGGCAACTGGACTTCCTTTGTTGTCCTCTTTGTCCAATATTTTAACGTCACAGTCCTTAAATGAGTGTCCTTTGTACCTTCATCTTAAGGATAGAGGACACTCATTTAAGGACTGTGACGTTAAAATATTGGACAAAGAGGACAAGTGGTTTGAGAGAGGGGTGAGGGAAGCCCTGCATGTGCAAATCAACACTCCCTCTCTCAACAGAGGTGGAGGACTTAGACACAACCTGTCTTCTATTTATAATGCTGCCCTTTCATCTATCCCCAAATAGGCCAGAACCTGTTCACACCTGCACCAGGTTGGACACACTTAACGACCCATTTAGGTTTTACGAGGGGGTGGGCAGAGGTGTGATCATTACATCCTTCACATCCCCCCCATCCTTTGTTTCACCTAACGAGCCTATTCAGGGCAAGGGGTGGAGTGAAACCAGCCTTGGAGCATAAATTTGCGGCCTCTAACCAACTATCTTCAGACTGAAGAAGCTACTTGGATGAGTAGCAAAACGTTTCAACTAACTAGGAGAAAAGGAAGTCCAGTTGCCATGACTCAACTTCCAGATAACTTCACCTGGACGACTGAGAATCTTCACCGACACGTTAATAGCTATAGTGAGGTCAAATACAGCCTCTAGCACATACAGTGCCTATAAAAAGTATTCACCACCTTGGCTGTTTCATCCATTTATTGACATTAGAAATCAATCATGGTCAATAAAAGTGGATGACTTTGACAAAAAAGGTCAAAAAGCAGGTTTCTACAAAGTAATGTGAATTAAATAAAAATTCACATTAATTCATTAATTCACTTTACTTGTTTGCATTAACATTCACCCCCTGTAAAATGACTGACCTAATCCAACAGAGGTCCAGATATTTGGTGCTAGTAATTTCACTATTTGTGGGATTACCTGAGTGCAGTGAATGTGTCTCAAGTGATTGCAGTATAAAGACACTTTTGTCTGGAAGGTCCAGTCACTGGGTAATCGGTATTCTTGGATACCATTACACCATGAAGACAAAAGAACACTCCCAACTCAGAGAACAGGTAATTGAAAAGCATAAGTCAGGGGATAGATATAAAAAAATCGCCAAGGCACTGAACATCCCCTGGAGTTCAGTAAAATCTATCATCAAGAAATGGAAGGAATATGGAACATGTGTGTAAATCTGCCTAGAACAGGTCGTCCACACAAACTGAGTGTGCAAGAAGGAGACTAGTGAGAGAGGCCACTAACACAACGATGACTACTCTGAGGGAGTTACAAGCTTCAGAAACTGAGATAGGAGAGACTGTACATACAACAACTTTTGCCTGGGTTCTTTACCAGTAAAAGCTTTATGGGAGAGTGGCAAGAAGAAAGACACTGTTGAAGAAAACTCATGTTACATGACTTGAGTTTGCCAATAGGCATGTGAAAGTCTCAAGTGAAAGAGAAGTTTTTTGGTCTGATGAGACTAAAATTGTGTTTTTTGAACATCAGACAAGACGCTATGTTTGACATACACCAAACGCTGCACATCACCAAAAACACACCATGTTGTTGTGAAACAATGTGGTGGAAGCATCATGATGTGGGGATGCTTCTTGTCAGCCGGCCCTGGAAGGCTTGTTAAGGTAGAAGGTCAGATGAATGAGGCAAAATATAAGACAATCCTGGAGGACAATCTTGTTCAGTCTGCAAGACAACTATGGCTTGGGAGAAACAATGACCTAAAGCATAGAGGGAAATGGTTTACTAACAACAAGGTGAATATTCTGGAGTGGTCAAGTCAAAGCCCAGACCTCAATCCAATAGAGAATTTGTGGATGGACTTGAAAGGGGCTGTTCACACCTGAACGCCACGTAACCTGACAGAGCTTCACCAGTTTTGCAAAGACATACAGATGCGCAAGCCTAATTGAGACCTATCCACACTGACTCCATGATGTGACTTCAGCCAAAGGTGGATCTTCTAAATACTGACCTGAAGGGGGTGAATATTAATGCAAACACTGATTTCACCATGTATATTTTTATTTAATTGAGATTACTTTGTAGAAACCTGTTTTCACATTGAAATTAATGAGTTATTTGAAAAATATTTTTTTTGGCATAATCGTCAACTTTTATTGACCATGACTGATTTATAATGTCAATAAAAGGATTAAACATTAAAGGGGATGAATACTTTTTATAGGCACTGTATGTATACACCAAATAGAGTGCCTCCTCTCAGTCAACCATGGTGGACATGCACAGAACTGCAAAGTTCTGGTAGGGCAAGTTCCACAGTGAAGTTAATCTACACACTCTTGCAAAATAAAAATTCAAAATGGTGCTACAATGTCAACAACATAGTGACTATGGGTTACATGGGAAACTGCTCCACCTAACATACTAGCTATATGGTTGTTCAGTCAAAATGGCTTTCTAAGATATATACTTGATTTGTTGGTTATTGAATAGCAATAATCTGTACTCACATCAGCTTTATATATCAAAGTCAGTTACCCATGAGGAGAACAATCTTTTGTCATAATGGTAAAATCAGGTTTATCCAAGCTTGGTCTTCAACTACAAATTTATATCCATGCTTTAAAACTTGTGGATATTCCTAGCACAATCCAACAAACCACTCAGACCAGATTAGTCTTACTCAGGTTTACATTAATTTGTCTTCTCCTGGGGGCAAATTTAGGGTATGCTTGATGTACCTTGTCATCTATCAAATACAAAGATGCTTCTAAACATTTTTGAACAAATTGTAGTCACCACATGCAATTTTCTTTGCTGATTTTGAGTCTGACAGAGCTGCTTTAAAAAAGCAAAACAAAACAAAACGAACAAAAAAAAAAAAAAAAGAATGAAGGAAGCATTGCCATGCTGCTCACACAACAAGCCTAAAGCATGGCTGACCTCAGAAGGATGTAGTTAAGCAGAGGAGCGGTTGAACATCAAGGTGCATAAACACTTACTGCTCCACCACACTCTAGTGAGCAACCTGAACTGAAATGCTTCTAAATGTGATTGGCACAGAATCTGATATCTCAGATTGATCAGTCAGTCTACAGTGGTGGCTGACAAAACATAAAAACCGTCCATTTCCGAGCCAATTAATTGATGCATCTCTATAACAAAGTATTGTTGGCCTACTTTACCAAATAACCTTGCAATAACATTGA
Organism: Anabas testudineus; assembly: GCF_900324465.2. Taxonomy (NCBI): domain Eukaryota; kingdom Metazoa; phylum Chordata; class Actinopteri; order Anabantiformes; family Anabantidae; genus Anabas; species Anabas testudineus. The sequence continues at coordinate 476,855 of NC_046624.1, forward strand.
GTGCCTCCTGTAGTTGTGGTATAGACCTGCACAATGTGGTTCAATATTGTTTCAAAGGAATTTTGGAACATTATTACGTACAGAACTGCCTCAGCTTAGCCATATTCTTAAGACTTCTGGTGTGAATGTCTGTTTTGAAGTCATTCCACAACATCTGTATTGGGCTGAGGTCTGTTGGATTTACTCTTACTAATTTTCTAACTACATCACCCAGGTTCTTCTGAGCTTTAGATTGTAGAAGGCCACTTATCCTGTGGGATATCTTGATAAACTTGGGAATTCATATCCCCTCCTCAAAGATAAGTGTTCCAGGTCCAGAGGCTACAAAGTAGTCCCAAACAATGCGACTCCCTCCAATGCACGTTGCTGCAGGATTTTGTTTCCTGCAGCAACGTGTAGATAAAGAGAAGCTGGCAGAGGAGAAATGCAACTCAGACCGCTATGAAGTGCAGGAAAGAATTACTGGATAAAGTTCAAGTTGGAGTAAGACTGGGTTCTAGGTAATCTTAATAATACGCGATTGGCTGGGTTATGCCACCAAATAACTGACAATGTTTTTCTGCTGCCACCATCCAACTACTTGCACAGTAGCTGGTCTCACAATAAAATATCACCAAAATTCACCTCAGTTCTTTCACACAGGCGGTGGGACGAACTCACCTTGCCTCTAAAAGTACCTCTCAAGGCACATTAAAGGAGAGTCCATAGGGATACCCCACGGTAAAAGAGGCTAATAACAAAACTAATGACTACCGTTTCGAAACATAGTTCATAGATGGGAACATTATAGATAGGTAAGTCAACTTTCAACAATGCTTAAAACTAACAAACAACATTTGGCGTAGCAGCAGCTCAGTTGGTAGAGCAGTTGACTATAAAACCCAGGGTCAGTAGTGTGATTCCTGGTTTCTCCTGGCTACATATTGAGATGTCCTTGGACAAGACACCAAAACCCTGTAGTAGAATACTAGCTGGCAGCTTTCCAACAACAATTTCTCTAAAGGAAGTAATAAAGTTTATCATTATTATTAAAATGGTGAAATGAAACAGGAGACATTGTATTAAAACTAAGTTTATTAAATAAACATAACATAAAAATAATTCATTATTATTATTTGTTAGCAGTTACCTGTTAACACACCTGACACACACCAATGTTTGCTAATCTCTGACATAACTTAGGATCTATTAAGTCAAGTAGAAAATATTATCAATTAGAGAATATAAATCTTTCTTTTCTTTCCCAGCTTGCAGCTCAGTTTTCTTTGTGAAGTCTTGTAGTGTAAGATCTGAGTATGTGATATAAATTATATGCTATCAGCACACACAATACAGCTCTATACTCCTGACCTGACTTATATGTCTGAAATTACAGCCTATTTATAGATCAGTGTTTTTCAACAACCCTGACACCAGACTCCTATAGACTATAAATAGTCAAAGTAAACCATTACCAAACCAAAAGCCAGAAATGAATGGATATGCAGCAGTTACCATTGGTCTTTGACTAGTTCTATCTTGGTTGTTAAGGTAAGGTAATGTTAGACTATGTATTTGTACATAGTCCTAAACTTACCTTCTCACCTGCTTGTCCTTTTAAGCCCTGGGGTCAGTCACATCAGACAGAGTTGCATGCAAAAAGGTGTGAAAACAGGAGAGAGAAACAAGAACGAATTAGATTAAACTAGTGTTAGACATGAATAGATTTAAAGACATGCAGCATTGTCAGCACTATTGTATGGGGGGTATGTCATCAGCCAAAATACTGTAGGTGAAATCTCATGCACGGGTGTAGCATAGGTGTGTAGGGCCACATGTAGAATAGACAAGTCCTTGTATTAGAAATTACAGCTATTGATATCCTGACTGATTGATTTTTCATTGGACATGATATATGAATTAAACCAATACTATAATGCAATTCATGTAAAGCCCAATTCACTCACCATTCTTCCAGGAATTCCCATGCTTCCTTTGTTACCCTATTAAACAGTGCAAATTCAGAAGAAACAGGGGGCATTAAGAAGGTTATACTACAGATGTGAAATGAACTCTTAAACCTTTAATTTTTTCGATTAAATTTTTTTTTTAACAATCTAGTCTAAATGTAAATTATTGTTTAATAGAATTATTATTAATTGACACAAAATTGCTTACTACACATCACTAACATTGCTGTTAGCATTTTTTATCATTAACCTGGGTGCTACAACTGGGAAAGACATAGCATGGTATCCATTTAGTTGGCTGCCAATGGAAAGGACTCAATTGTGTTTTTGATGATGTTAATGTTGACAGAAGCAATTAAATGGTAGGGTGTACACAGGGCTATACCCTTTGCTCACATTAATCCAAATGCTACAACAGCACTTCACAGTGCAGAAGAATAATGACAATAAACATACTGTGAGAGCAACTCAAGACTTTTTAAAGGCAAAGAAATTCTTCAATGGGCAAGACACATGTTCTCAATCCAAAAGAGTATGTATACATCACAAAGAAAAGTTGATAAAGAGGAAAAGTAGTTGTCAAAGTGAAAAAGTTGACAAAAATAGAACTGGACAAAAGTGAGCCAAAGGTTTATGGCAGAAGAAGAGGAAGTTGAAATAAAAGATACATAAAACAGTGAAAAACAAGATGTAGGCCATAAATAATAGAAGTAGGAAAAACAAAAATTATCAAGTAATTTCATATGCTTTTCACAGAACTTTAAACAAAATCAGTAAATCCTACATTCAAAAAAATGTGATTTCCTGAGACTTTAGTGAGTTGCCTGTGCAAATTTTATGTTTGAGGACCAAAAATTGTGGTCACATGAGTGAGATATCAAAGTGGGTCCTTCAGCTTGTTGACCAAAATCTCAGACAAAATTTAACATAAGGGGCAATGGAAAAGCTGAGGGGGTCTCCCATCACTCTGAGGCTCACAGAGAAAAATCTAGGTGTGTCTTAGCTTTGACATCAACCACTCTTGCTGCGCCAACATTTCATCATTCAAACCAATGGAGGAGTTGTAAAAGTTGAAAGTTTTAAGCGATTCTATGACAAAGTTAATGACCAAAGAAACAGTGGAATAATAATAATAATAATAATAAAAATAATAAAGAGTGTGAGAGCTTTTCAACTCTCCTACTAAATACCCTTAAACAAACAGCAACAGTGAAGGCCTGCAAAAATATCTCCATTGCAGAGCCTCAGAAAATGTTCATGGGTTCCTGAGTTCAGGTAGCCATTACTTGCAAAGCATTTTCAATGATGTCACATTCAAATAATTTTCAGCCCTTGAAAAGGTTCTTTGCTTAAAATGGCTGCAATTCCTAAATGAATGAAACCTCATTGTGTAAATACTTCTGGACCTAACAGTACTCTGTTTCAGAGTCTGTAGCTTTATGAACACTTCTCAATGCTGTTTCTCCCTTCAAACTTCTTCAGTTCACTTACTCGGCAACTCAACCAGCATTGGACTGACCTCTGGTGATGGCAGCTATTTGAAGATGCAATGCTCCACAATTTGAAAAACAGTCATGGGACGCAGTTGAGCTGATTATGTGAATAAGGCTAGCTGTAACTACAGGTCAAGGCCCTTTAATGCATGAATACACATGTATTGCTCTTTGCCATGACAACTAGCCAATTCATGCCATAATTGGTTTCCATCTGTGCTCATAAACAATCCAGTTCATTTCTATAGCTCCTTGATGGGAACAAGACCCTAATTTTATTCTCTCCTGCCACAAATCTAGTGCTCACTTCTTTACTTGAACAGTCAGAAGAGGAGATTACAGAGAGTAACTTGTTCATTACAACATTAATAAATCAAAAAAAAAAAAAAAAGAAAAAGAAAAGTTTGTCATGCTGCTAACCTGAATCAACAGGGGCAACTTGGAGTTCAGTATCTTGCCCAAGGATACTTTGACATGTGTGAGGAGGAGCCGGGAATCAAACCATCAAGCCCACATATGCAAACATTTATTAGTTTGATTGGATATTTCATTTTTAATGGGATAGGGTTACAAAATAGCCTGAAAACTACCTTTGACTGCTGCTTCTTTTTTTTTAATGTTACTGTTACTTATCTGGGGATACTGAGGAGTAATGTTGAAATAGACATCACTTGCAATGTTGTTTGCACCAGTCTTTTCTGGTTTCAGTGTTTTTTTAATGAACAAGTTCAACTTTGGTTTGGTTTGGTTTTCTTATTCTGTTTGCATTGTGGTATTTCATAAGTTTCTATTGTTAAATTATTGAGCAAACTGCCATTTGTCCGCGTCATGTGTTTGAGTTTGGGTCTGCTTGTGAGCGTGTTTGTAACAAGAACGGACTGCACCTTAGTAACGATAAAGGCTGCAACAGCAGAAGACATCATTGTAGACACAGGGACTAAGACCAGTCATTATTTAAAATACCTGTACATATGTGTATACATTTCCCGCATTATAACTAGATAGATAGATTTGCAGGAATCATTCAAATTATGCGCAAATCCCACACTGAAATTTAGGCCCTGTGAGTGGTGAGATTGCTTAACAAAGAAATGAAGCACACATATAGCAACTTGAAAGTGGCAAACCAAAGTCTACGATTGGGAAGCACTCTCCCCAGAAACAATATCAAGCTCATGGGAATACCAGAGGAGGAAGAAAAGGGCAAAACCACTGAGTTCTTGTCTGGATTACTCTCCAAGTTACTCAGCAATTTTTAAAGACTATTGAATCACCAGTGGGGCGACTTGGGGTTCAATATCTTGCCCCAGGACACTTTGATATATGACAAGGACACCAGGACATGCAAAGCTTGCAGCCTTTCTCTTAAGTAATAATACAATTTAAGGTATAAAATTGTTATCGGTCACCACTTACCTGCAAGGCATGTCGTGTGGCCATCTTTATTCAGATAATATGACCACAGATCCTTATGGAAGGTACAAACTGATTTTGGGCAGTATTAACTCATCTCCACTAACATTTCTCAATATTTATGGTTCTATTGTCGAATAGTTTGTGTTCTAAATAGATTGCAACTGTGTTCTTGATCTAGGTTTTTGATCTACTTTCTGATACTAGACAATAAAAAAATATTAATATCTGAATATTTTGACTTAGTGATTAAAAATAGTGTGAGATCATCTTAATACTTTAAATTACTAACTTAGTATTATGAGATACTGTCTCATTATTTAGACTTTTGAGGAAGTAGTTTGCAATAGCTTCAACAGGGTGAGAAATTAATGCAAAACCTGAATAAATGAACAGAGAAGCAACATATCAGCTGTATCAATACAACAAATCTACAGGTTGAACCCAGGTCCTTCTAGATGTGAAGTGAAAGTGATACCACACCAACATGCTGCTCCATAACAACAATAGTATGTTCTAAAGTTAGTCCCCCCATCTTCAAATTCAGTTTTAATGTATGAGACATGACATGAAAAAAATATCATCACTATTATCATAATGGGTCTGAACATTAGGCAAATACATTAGGTTTTTTCCACTGCTCCATTATTTATTATCAAAAAATAAACCAAAAAAAAAAAAAAAAAAAAAAAGGAACGTGGGCATTACCAAGTACCCCCCATGAGTCAGTAGCTTGTAGATGCACCATAGGCAGCCATTAGTAATTGTTTCCTGTATTACTTTATTATCACTGTGGAGGAAATTGGCCAGCCACTCTCTACTAAATAGCTTCAGTTCATTGAGGTTTTTGAGCATTTGCTTATGCATAGTTTGTCCCAGGTCTCGCCACAGCATTTCAGTTGAGTTGATGCCTGGATAACTAAAGTAAAACCTGAATTATTTTTTTCCCAGTCATTCTGATCTAGATTCACTGGTGGGCTGGTGACCCAATTTCAAGCGTTAGCTGTCTGACAGATAGCTTCACTTTTTATCTAGAATACAAAAATCAAAGCAAAGAAAAATAAAACAAGCTCAACAAGCTCCAATGTGCTGGACAGTGGATGTGAGCCATTTCTGCTGAAATACTGCGTTTCATTTTTGCTTCCCATAATGCTGGGCATTATGACCAAACAACGCTACTATGGTCTCATCTGTCCATAAAATATTGTACAATTTTGCAGACCTCAGTTGTGCTTTCATTTTCTTCCTCATGTTATTTTACACTGTAAAGTGCTTTGAGATTACTTTTGTTTTGATTTGGAACTAAGTAAACAAACAGAATTAAGTTTAATTAAATTCTTTTTAGACAATATTAGCAGATTGACAACTGTCTTGAATGCTTTCCTTTTGTGAATAATCTTTCTCACAGAAAAAAAAAGTCACACACTAATATTTTGTTGGACCGCCTTTAGCTTTGATTACAGCACATATTCACAGTGGGATCGTTTCGATAAGCTTCTGCTTACATTTATTCCTGTCCAGAGTTGCATTAATTTTTCGTCAAGATCTTGTATGATGTCGGATCACTGCCACTATGAAGTTTCCTCCCACACATTCCAAAGTTTCTCAGTGGGGTTAAGGTCTGGACTCTATGTTGGCCAATCAATGTGTGACAATAATGTGTCATGCTCCCTGAAGAACTCATTCACAATTTGAGAATCCTGGCATTGTCATCTTAGAATATGCCTGTGCTATGAGGGAAAAAAAGGTCCATTGATGGAATAACGTGGTCATTCAGAATATTTTGAGGTAGTCAGCTGACCTCATTCTTTGGGCACATAACATTGCTGAACCTAGATCTGACCAACTGCAGCAACCCCAGATCATAGCACTGCCCCCACAGGCTTGTGCAGTAGGCACGAGGTATGATAGTGCATCACTTAATCTGCCTCTCTTCTAACCCTGATGTGCCCATCACCCTGGACTCATGAGACTACATGACCTTCTTCCATTGCTCCAGAGTACAATCTTGCTCCCTAGCAAACTTTTCTTCAATTAGCCATAAGATTTGATTTTACCAAACATTTAAGTGATTCATTCAACATTTTTGTCCCACCAAATTTCTTCCTTGAAGTTGATGGTTTTCCAACAGTATTTAATGATGTATTGGCCAGTTCTTAACCCAATTTTAGCAGTTTCAGCAATCTCCTTAGATGTTTTCTTTACTTGATTCATGCCAATAATTTGACCTGTCTGAAAGAAGCACAACTTTTCCACAACCACAGCATGTGTCTTCATGCTCATGTTTGTTTAAGTAATGAGAAGCTACTCAATACAGTTAAAAAATAATCCATGTAGTAATTATCTGATAGGAGGTTCTTACCTATTTGCTTACTTAAATCCAGGTGGTGACTTTTTTTTTTGGACAGGCAGTGTAGTTTGCAAACAGAATAATAAGCCATTCCAGATTCATGTGTAGCAAAAATTGCTTCTCTAAGGCCAGTGCTGTCTTTCATTCTAGGCATTGTTTTAACTCACTTGTGAATGTTCCAGACCAGCAAACTGTCAAAATTTCTGTTTTTATAAAGGGCTTCACACCTGCTGATAATCAGCCAATTAAGGGCTGATGACTAGCAACACTTAGGTGTGACTTACCCCTTTAAATCCAATTGAAGCAGTAAAGAGGGTACTAAGCAATGCTCAGATGTTTATTCCTTTTTTGCTTCATTTTTCTTAATAAATAATAATTGCATGGTGAAAAAAAGTTATTTGTTGTTGTTTGTTTTTTGAGGTTAATGTAATGTATTATAATATTAAGATTACATGACATTTTTTTCTGTTTATACACAAACAAAACAAAATACAGAATTAAGATAATATTAAACTTTATTCACATTAGGGGGAAATTTTAGGTGTCATAGTATAACTAACATCAAAGGTTAAAAACACCAGAACAGAATGGATGTAAAAGAGGGGGCACTAACTTTGGAGCATGACTATATATTATATATATTTTATTATACTTATGATCAATAAACTGAAAATCCAAATAAACGCATCAATTACACAATATAGAGCACAGCAATAGAAAGAGATCAGTATTGCAATAATTACTATTAATACATTAAAATACTGTTAAAAAAAAAAAAAAAAAAACAATTACCAGAAAGCCTGCCCGTCCAGGAGGACCCTGAAAAAGGGGTGAGAAAAAATTGGTACAGAAAGACTGAACGCTGAACCTGGCCAAAATAAAATCAAATGGGAGAGAGCTCGCAGGGAAGTTAGTGTCTTGTATGTTTTATTTTGGCCTTTTCAATAAAGTGACAGCACACAGAATCAACATTGTGATGCAATAACATGCCTCTTGAAATTCTGTCATCAAAACAGGCACTGAGAGAATTTTACTACAGTACAAAACATTTCACCACAAAGATTCATGCAAAAGTTGGTTTTGGCAGAATGCATGCTAAACTCTATTTAAAATACATAATTTGCAAACCTTATTTAAAACACCTAATCTACCTGTACTCAACATCTTGCTAATCTGTAATGTATATGATCATGGATTTGTTTTTATTCAAAAAGATCACAAGGAACTTCAAAATGATGACTTTCAGTTATGCTGAGGTTTCAAAAAGGTCAGGGAGAATTCTAAGGAGTCAAGTGCTTTATGTGTGAGCAGTTCAAGTAAAGGACGACATGCTGATTGGTTTGAAGTCAGAACGGGAACTGTTGACATTTCAGATGGTTAAAATGTCTATGGAATGCATTATGGCAATGAACGCCCTCACAACTTTACAGTGGTAGGACACTAATTATTTACCATAGATTATGGTTACAGTGAGCTTCATCTATACAACATGTTTAAACAATCGGACATAACAATATGTTGGAGAAATAGGGAGACTCATAAAGGACCAAGTACAAATGGTTTCAGTAAGGCAGCAGAAGAAGGTGATAGATTTTTTGGTGACACCGGCCAACCAGTCATAGCAGTCTCATTTTGAGTAATGTTTCTCCTGCATTAAACTTATTTTGTGACCTTAATCCTTGTTTTACTTAACTGGCATTAACTCTGTTGAAATCCAAATCATGTCTTAATGTGAAAAATTTGCAAAACATATCATGACTTATCTACCAGTAATGTTGTGATGTAGATTTGACGTGCACGTTCCTCCAGGAGTAAACTTTGCCTAGTTGGTGATACAGTCTTGTGTGAAAACCATTCAAGATTCAAAAAACCTCATTAAGTTTAAACTGTTTTGCCTTGATACAGCTGCTCTCAGTTGAAACTGAAAGAAAACAACAATAACCAAAAAAGATCCAACCAACAAAAATACAAAATAACATCAATACAAGAAATTCAATATAAGAACAGAGAAGATTAAAACATAGATGAAACAGGTCAGCTCTCAGCTACAACCTCTAGATCAAGGGTGTCAAACTCAAACTCGCAGTGTGCCAAAATTAAAAACCGGAACAAAGTCGCGGGTCAAACTCAATTTATATTGAAAAATTTACTACAATTGTGCATGTTTTCCCATCTCTCCAGGTATGTAATGTTAAATCTTTTCATATGGAAACAAACTTTAGTTTTGCATAAACATTGAATCTGAAGCAAGCAAAGCTTAATATTATAAACAAATGAGAAATTACATTTGAAATAAAACACACATCAGTGGTATTTGTTTCTTATTTAAATGAATAAAATACATTATTATGTCTCTATCTGTAGTCTTTCAAGTTCTCTTTTAATGAATTAATTCTTCACAGTTCAACAACAAAATAACCAAAAATATTAATAATTTACTTCAAGTTTTCAACTATTACCAGTGCATGCCTTGGAGTAGAAAAAGTACAAGAAGACAGCCTTATTCAAGCTCAGTTTGCTACACTCCGATTTACTCTGGTGCACTTTGGTTCAAGACAGATACCAGGCATCTCTTCTTAGATGTCTGGGGTTAGGCTCTGAGCTGAGGAAATCCTCAAGATTGAGTGAAGGTGTTCATCAGTGAGACGACTCCTGAGTGGTGTTTGGTTCATCTTCATCAACATAGATATGTGCTGCCCAACATAGAGAGCATTAGAGCAGCTTAGGCACGGAGTTGGGGCAGTATGTCGGGGAGGAAACATGGAAACTGGTTGGTTATTGCGCTTTTCATGGATTACTGAGCAGTTGAAATCTGCATTTCTGGGCTTCAAAGTCAGCAAATCACTGGTAAACTAGGCGCAGAGTACACAAAGTTTAGCAAACTGTGCCCTTGGCCTCTTTCATTTGTCCATTTTTGGGGAGGGGTGGATTAAGTTTGTCCGATGTGACATCGGGAGGGGCGCTTGGGGGTCTCGACTGACGAGCCAACCCAACACGAACAAAGCATTCTGGGAATTGGACTATTAGCTCTGTGTGCCCTATATACTGGGGGGGCAAATATAATTACGCCGCGGGCCTGAGTTTGACACCTCTGCTCTAGATGATCTAGTTCCACACTCAGAACAGAGTCACACCTCCTGATTAGTCTTTTCAGCCTGTTGGTGTCCACCACCTTCAAGTTGCTGCTGATTTTTGAAGACCAGTGGGTACAGTACAATATCTTAAGAAATTCTCAATGGGCCTCATTTAAGGGCTTTTTCTTAAATGTGTTCTTAAAAACTTCTAAGAAATACAGCTCTGGCAAGTTGAAGTTATTGTTGCCACTAAGTTTGTCACATTGTGATTGTGTCATGATTCCATCTCTTCCTGCCTGTCTACCCCTGATTTCCCCTGATATCCCTGGTTTGCCCTGTTCCTTGTTTTCTCTCTTCTGTCAGGTGACCTGTTGATTGTAGATTGCCTGTACCTGTGTCGCCCCTGTCCCTTTATTAGCAGGTCTGTCAGTCTCCTGTTTGCCAGATAGTGTCACATCGACCTGAGAGCTAAACTATCCAGCACTAATCTTTGGATTGTTTATCTGATACAAACCCTGCCTGACCTGAAACCTGTCTCTGCCTGACTCCTCCCTAACCAGACCTGCCTTCTGTTCTGACCTGCCTCTGTCTAAACCTCCAGTACCATGAGTGTTATCCTGCCTGAGCTGTGCTCTTCCTCGTTCTGCCTTTCCAGGATAGGAACCACATTCTGTATCACCTGGATCGCTCTGCCTGAACCTTCGGTACTGTGAGAGTATTCACCTTACCTGGCCCATCCTCTCTGTATCGGACCTGTTCCTCCTTCCAGTCCTTTATCCTACTCTGTCTCTGTGTTTGGACCTCACTGTGTATGACCTTGGATTGTCCCCTCTAATCTGCTCTTGGATCTGCCCAACCTACCATCTATTGGAACAACTGTTTTATTACTCTGAGGTTTGGATCATGGATATCGGATTGTTTGTGCTTTTGTGTTGACTTTGCACACTCTCGTAACCAGCCATTAGGCTTTTGCTCTGTGCCCCAGGATATTCTGTTTCCGCCTGCTTCTCTCAGCTCCATGTGATGTCCAATCCACACCGGCCATCTTGGACATTGATGACATTTCACCTCTCACCTCTACACCACTTCCGGATCATCAGCATCTCTCATCTCTACACAGCTTCTGGATCATCAGCACTCCTCCCTTTCCGGTTCACCTCGCCCATCTCTTAGGTCATAAACTCTTTGCATTACATCAGTATTCTACTGTGTTACTCCAGCTAACCCTGTTTCGAGTCATCTCTGGGTATGGAGACTGATCCTAGCCCTGTGACAGATTGAAACTAAGAAAGCAGCCATTTTTAATGCCAAAGTGCCATTTTAGCAACCTTAACATGTTTATTTAGTGTTTAAACCTAAACCTAACCTAATATTATTAATTCTCAAATTTATGACATTTTCTATGAACTTTTAAAGTTAAGACTAAATCCTAGAAAAGATGAAAATCATATACAAAGCATCTTAGCCCTTAAAAGAGCTCCTACAGTGAAATGCTGTTAGGAGTAGGGAAAAGGACTGAAGACATTCTTATAACAGATGACAAAATGATGGAAGGACAGAGGTAGAAGAAATAACATTAAAACGCAGTGTAGGTCATGTATGGAAAATGCTTGTGGTTGATCTCATTAGAGAAATGCTCACATCAACCACCCAACACATTAGCACTGTACTGCCAGAAGTTGGTGAAGATTCTCAGGCTCATTAAGTAAAGCAATAGAAGGGGAGGGTGTGAAATAGTCACACCTGTGCCAACCCCTCCTTCCCCTCTAAAATGGGTCATTGGGTGTTGCTAACCTGGTGGATGTGTGAATTGGCTCTGATTTTTCTTGGGATGGATAAAAAAGGTTACACAGGCAGTCAAACTCCTCTAGGATGGCACATCAATACATGCAATTGCCAGAGGGTTTGCAGTCTCTCCCAGCACAGTCTCAGGAGCATGGAGAAGGTCCCAAGAGACAGGCAGTTACCGTAGAGAGCTGGACAGGGTCATAGAAGGTCCTTATCCAATCAGCAGGAACAGTATCTCTTCCTTTGTGCAAGGCAGAACAGGATGAGCACTCCCAGATACCTACAAAATGACTTCTAGCAGGCCACTGTGAATGTCTCTGACTAAACAAGAAACAGACTTCACGAGTGTGCCCTAAGGGACGAACCTCCTGTACAAGGTCCTGTGCTCACTGCCTTTACACAGATCAGAACAGGTTCACCATGAGCACATGTGACAGATGTGAAAGGGTCTGAATAAGCCATGGAGAACGTCATGCTGCATGTATCAGCATTCAGCATGACTGGTTTAGTGGTGGGTCAGTGATGGTCTAGGGAGACATATCCATGAAGGGACACATACAGTAGACCTCTACAGGCTAGACAACAGCACCCTGAGTGGCATTAAGTATTGGCATCTGTGGACCCAGACACTACACTGGTGCAGTGGGTCGTAGTTTCCTCCTGATACACAACAATATTCAAGATTCAAGATTAAAAAAACTATTAATCCCAGAGGGAAGATTCGGTCTTATGTGGTAACAGTATGCAGGCACTTCCTGGAGGATGAATAAATTGATACCCGTCACTGGCCCAATGCTTGCCTGACCTAAATCCAATAGAACACCTCTGGGACATTATGGTTCAGTCCATCCGACACCAATAGGTTGTACCTTAGACTGCCTGGGAGCTCAGTGATGCCCTCATCCAGCATACAAGCATGTGGGGGACATACAAACTACTAAGTACTGTTTTGAGTTACTGCAATGAACTTTCATCAAAATTGACTAACCTGCTACACCATTTTATACTTACTGATTTTAGGGTCTTTTAATTCATCTGTCTGTAGGTTGATCATTTTCATTTCCATCAAATAATGGCATCTTTTTGTCCCTAACATTACCCAGTCCATATCAGTATAGATATCAGCATAATTTTTTCCCCATTGAGAAATGTGTTCTTGGATTTTTCAAGTGCATTCAATACCGAAAAGTAAATGTGCATGAAAAGTGAATGTCACTTGATGTTAGCAAGTGAGTTGAAGCTTTATCACTGCGTTCCTGCTGCTTTTCATAGAGACTCTGGTTTGGTAAGTAAAAGTTTGTCTCACTGCATGCTCTTAGAAAAGGTTAAAGTTAATGTTTAATCAGGTTTGCTAGCTAACACTTGTAGGTAACCTTAAATAAATGGTTCATAATCTATTTGTTTAGTAACCATCAAATAGATTTATTATGACTTACTGTTACCTGGCTGCAAAGGATGAATATGTCAGTCTGAAGGGGTCATGTATCATGTATGTTGGCGGGAAGACATTCAAGTATTAGCTCTGCACATCTACTTTCTCCTTAGAATGTTTACATTTAGGTTAATTGACCTGAATTAGCTAAGGCAGAGACATATAACCTTAGGACTGTATATATTGTTCAGTGGTAGAGCAGAAACATTAAAACATTTAAGAATATTTACAATATCATAAAAATAATGCAATATAAACAAAATGCTGTGCAATCATATTGTAGTGGACACGGAAGTTTTTCAACTTCTTTTGTGAAAATAGAATAATAAAATAGTACAAGCAGGACTGCTAGATAACTTAATTCTATCCAGGTGTAGCTAATAACCTGACAACTGAATGTATATAACTAAAATCATTGTAGTGGTATCAATCTGAACATGTAACTCTCAGTAAAAGGGCTATTAAATGAATTTTCCAAGATGTTAAACTATCTCTTTAAGTAACTCAACTGTTTGTCCTGATGTTAGAACCATGATGTCATAGCAATTTGAACAGGTCTCATGCACTGTGTTCCAGTTCTCTGGGACAATGGCAATAAATTCTTTTATGTAAGTGTCATGGTTTTTATATAGCGTGATTTATCAAGTTACAGTTTAAGTATGGGCAATTTTTACCTTATTGTGTCAACCCTCAAAATTTTTTGCAGGAGTCGAATGTCATCACAGATCACACAGAGGGTCCTGTTGGGGTACTGACTGTTATACTAGATGACAACCAGCAGCCAGGCCCAAATGTCCTGTACCTTGAACCATCAAGCACTGATAACACTGGAAAATCATAATGGATGATACTACAAATCTGCCAGTTTTAGGAAACAACAACAGGTTTTGTTTTGAAAGATTGAGGAGAATGACTTGCAACAAGTTATTTCAGCCCAACCTAATTGATGCAGTGAGTAGCTTCTGATTTCTCTAACAACCATTTTTGAATACACATCCTGTGGTCGTGGAAAAGGGTCAAATTATTGGCATACATCAAGCAAAGAAAACATCTAAGGCGATAGCTGAAACTACTAAAACTGGATTAAGAACTGTCCAGTGGAAGAAGGTCATGTGCTCTGATGAGTCCAGATTTACCCTGTTCCAGAGTGATGGGAGCATCAGGGGAACAAGAGAGGTGGGTGAAGTGATGCACCCATCATACAAGGTAATTTTTCTATATTTCTATATATATCTATTTTTCTACATAATATAAATTCCCATTGCTATGTAGATGGCACCAAGCTATATATACATATATATATATATATATATATATATATATATATATATATATCTATGAAACCAGATGAAACAAATCAATTAGTCAAACCTCAAACATGTTTAGAAAACATTAAAGGCCTGAATGTCCTCTAATTTTCTACTCCTCAATTCAAAAAAATGATTCTATTTGGTCCTAAAATACTAATGACATGTTCTTTAATCATATCATTACCCAAGATGACATAGCCTCAAGTAATAATGTGAGGAATCTTGGAGTTCTCTTTGACCAGGATATATCTTTTACCTCATATATCTAGAACTGCCTTCTTCCACCGGAGATATACAGTAGTGCTAAAATTAGGAGCATCCTGTCTCAAATTGATGGTAAAAAACAAGTCCATGCATTTATTACTTATAGGCTAGACTACTGTAATTTACTATTAAAATTATGTCCCAATAAAAATTCTGACTGGAAATATCAAGAGAGATCATCTCCTACATTAGCTTCGCTCCATTAGCTCCCTGTAAAATCCAGATAGAATTTAAAATCCTCCTCCTATGAGCATGTAATTATTAAGCTCCATCTTATCTTAAAGACCTCATAGTTTCATATTTTCCCAGCAGAACACTTAACTCTCAGAGTGCAGGTCTATTTGCAGTTTCTAGAGTTTTCAAATGTAGAATTTGAGGCAAAACATTTAGCTATCAAGTCCCTCTCCTGTGAAACCATGCAGCTCCAAGTGGGATTGTTATACCAAATTCTGTATACAGTTATATTTTGTAAGGTCTTATCCTGTAAAGTGCCTTGACATTACCTTTGTTGTGATTTGGCGCTATATATATGTGTGTGTGTGTGTGTGTGTGTGTAAACTGAAGTGTTATGTTAAGGTTATTAAACTGTGAGTGGAATAATGATTGAAGGTTGGAAGGAAGGAATATCCACAGAAATAATAACTTAAACGTCATTTTTAATTGATGTTTTATCTACTATCTGTTATCTGTACTAGTTAAATTTTTAATCAAGCACAGTGTGATGGGGAATCAAGTACTATACTGCTCAAAACAATTGAATTAGTATTTAATTAGAGTATTGCATTAAGCCAATTAAACTTCACTAGTTTTGCATTTGGCCATGGTCAGTGTTACTATTGGTAGCCTGAGGCGATATGTGGAACCTACAGAGGTTGTACAGGCAATCCAACTCCTCCAGGATGGAACATCAATATGTGCCATTGCCAGAAGGTTTGATGTGTCTCCTAGAACAGTCTTAAGAGCATTGAGTAGATTCCAGGAGACAGGCAGCTACTCTAGGAGAGCTGGACAGGGCCGAACAAAGTCCTCAGCCCATTACCAGGATGAGCACTGCCAAAGTCTTACAAAAGTTTCAGCAGGCCGCTGGTATGAATCTCTCTGAACAGACTTCATGAGTGTGGCCTGAGGGCCCAACGTCCTCTAGTGGGCCCTTTGCTCACTGCCTGGCACTTTGGAGCTCAATTGGCATTTGCCATAGAAACACCACAAAACATGAAAAGATAATAAGAATATGTGAGTATGTAGGTGTTTCCAAATGTTTTCTTGTCCCTATATAATATTTTTTGAAATTTTACATTGTTCATGAAGATTATCTTGTTCTGTCAAAGACCCCAAAATCTCTTCTTATGCTGCTGATTTTAAAATAGAAATGAGAGAAACTCAATTGATTGTCCATTACGCAAGTCTCGTCTGATTCCAGCTGCCTTTAAGTCATTCCTTTCACTAATAACATATTCAATCTGCCTTCCATGTTGTGCCGGGTAACATCTGGCTGCATCCTGTATGCACTACTGTCAGTGGTCACCTTATACAACCTAACCCTACTGTACCCTATTTCTTGAAAAGGTGTGCATAGTGATTTTAAAAACTGGATTATCTGATATATGTGTACAAGTATGTGGACAATTCAAACATAATTTAGAACCATAAATTGTGTAAATTGTAAAAAGATAAATAAAAGCCTCCTTATACTGAACAGCAATGTAAAGTCTTCTGCTGCGTACAGACAAGGCAATATATTGCTATTGCCATTATTTTCAGCTCATCTACTTCATACCAAATAATGAAGTAGAAAATAAAATATAAAAAAAAAACACTTTACCACATGCAGATCACATAACACATCTGGTCTACTTACGGGAGGACCTGCAAGAGAAAAACAAAGAGGGAAAGAGAAAAAAAAATTACATTTACAGTTTATAATAATATATAGTATATTACATATAGTACAAGCATTATAAATATGTCAAATATTTTGTGGGCTGCAAAGAAAATTGCAAAGAATGGCACAATCAGTTTTAATATGCATATGTTGGTCTTTGCTGCATTATTTGGCCACTTTTACTGCAACTCAACTTCATTGTTGCTGTGCCAAGTTGAAGCATGGCATGTGTTACCGCATATTCTCTGTAGGTGGTGCTCAGTTTTCATTCACAGCACCCTGGGCATATTCAAGTTAGACCCCATATTGTGATGCATGTGCATTGCAAATATACATACAGAAAACAGTAATGTTTATGATTTATGCAACTGTACATTTTGATTATTATTTTGCATGGATATAGTGTCATATTTACTATTTTTATTTATACTATTATCATACCATATGCTATAAAGAAGGTATATTTAAAAATAAAAAGGGCTTATGAAAAACACCAAGCTTGTTAGTTTAAAGTTTAGATCTTCATTTGAGATCAAATCATTCCACCCTGTCTCCTAAAAATGAAACACATACATATTTTAATCACACAAGGTCTGTCATAATCCTGTATTTATATTGACTTTATCATACCATGTGGTGGACGTCTCTGTGTCTATGAGTTGCAATTAAAATTTTAATCTATACATTTTGCTGCTCAATACCAAACAAACATGTGATGACCATTTAAAAAAATTATTTTCTTATTTGTTCTTTTAGGGGAAAAAAAGACAAAATAATTTAAAAATAAATAAAATAATAAAATCCCGTTGCATGTTAGAATATGTCAGACAGAGTAAGTGAGCAGTATAGTCATGAGAGTATGTATGGCAAAGGGACAAACACAAACACACCACACAAAAAAAATAAAATCCTCCTGCTCTCCTGTCTCTCTCTCTGTCCCCTCTTTCACCTGTCCAATCCCGAAGCTGGTAATATCCACGCATACTGGACCATATGTAATTAATTACAGGTCACCAATCAAGAGGAGTAAACTACACCCTAAGTACACCAGGAAAAAAACACATACTCTGTCCAGGACAAAAAGTACTGCATGTTACATGCTTTGCTGCCGGACACGACACAGTTCAAACCAACATTTAAGCCAAAAAAATAAAAACACCACATTTAGTGCAGCTGCAGGAGAAGCTAGGGATGTTACCAGTTTCACAGTAAACCATATTTCCGTTTCACATTTTAATTATCACTAAAACCATGCTCGATTATAACACTGTGAAAAACTCCCCTGTTGAAGAATACAATTGTCCAGTCCAGTATCAACTAAAGTTAGCAACAGTCTCCCCAACGCATGGCCTACAGGCCTTCTACAGTACATGCTGAGCTGTGGCTGCATCTTAGAGCAGTACAAAGTGGGGTATTGGCTCTCACGTGGACCTGCTCTCCCTCTGTACTTTATGTAGATACTGAGGAGCCACCTGTATGTCCAAACATGCAGACAGTAGACTCAGTGCTTATTAGTTAATTAGCCCATTAGATTGACAGTGTGTTGACCTGTGTGATTCCTGCTTCCTGTGAACTTTGGAGAGACTGGCTAGTGCTACAGTTTAGTTAATGCTTATACTGTCTCAACATACATACAAGTCAGCATATATTTTATTCACCGTAAAAAAGAAATACACCAAGTGTCAACACAGTTATCACAAAGTTAGTAAAACTCATTCTTCCTCTTCTTCTTTTCATTTCAGCTTTTCCCTTTTAGAGGTCGCCACAGCGAATCCTCTGCCTCCATTTAACCCTATCCTCTGCATCCTCTTCTCTGACCATCCGGCCATAAATCTCCTCTTTGGTCTTCCTCTAGACTTTCTGTCTGGCAGCTTCAACAACAGAATCCGTTCACAATCTCTCCTCTGAACATGTCCAAACCACCTCAATCTGGCCTCTCTGACTTTCTTTCCAGAACATCTGACACGGTCTGTCCTTCTGATGGACTCATTCCTGATCTTCTCCATCCTCGTCACTCCCAAAGAGAACCTCAACATGTTAAGCTCTGCTATGTCCAGCTCTGCCTCCTTTCTTTTCTTCAGGGCCACTGTCTCCAAGCCGCTACCTCTGCCCCCTGTAATGTCACTATTCCACTCAGTTCCCTCTCATTCACACACACGTATTCTATCTTGCTGAGGCTAACCTTCATTTCTCTGCTTTCCAGAGCACACCTCCACCTCTCTAGATTTTCCACCACCTGCTCCCTGCTCTCGCCACAGATCACTATGTCATCTGCGAACATCATGGAGATTCCTGTCAAACCTCCACTGTCAGCCTGTCCATCACCAATGCAAACAAGAAGGGGCTCAGAGCTGATCCTTGGTGCAGACCCACCTCCACCTTGAACTCCTCTGTCACACCTATAGCTCACCTCACTACTGTCTTACAGGTCTCATACATGTTCTGCACTACTCTCACATACTTCTCTGCCACTGCAGATTTCCTCATACAATATCACAGTTCCTCTCTCGGCACTCACAACAACTGGTGGGCAGTCTGTTGACAGGGGAACTCCTGTCCTTATCAAGGCATGAGGGATATTAAGCACATAGACAGTAAGGGGCATCGGTCCAAGGAGCAAGCATTGCGGTTACAGTTACACAATTTTATAACCTGGCAGCTTCTGTTGTAGGCATGAGTGTGCAATAAGCCAAGGTAAATAGCATAGAAAAAGAAAAAGGCTGCTGACAATGTCTGATGCATTACATCTCCTTTCAATCGGTGGTTATATCAACACAAAACATTATGGAATGTTTATTATGTGGTATGGTGTTTATTCTTATGAGTTGATGATTATATATGAGTTATTTAATCAAATGTTTTGTTGCAGACCAGAAGAGCGGAGGTGAAGGTGGCTTTTAGTTGCTGACCATTTTTGCCTACTCTACAAGGAGTTTTTAAAGGACTCCTTGTAGATCCTGGAGATCAGGAAGGTAGCCTCTGTGCTTGCCCCACTCTGCCTCTGTCTCTCTGTACGTTTCTGCAGGTATCCTTGGCAGTTACTGGCCCTACCAACCTGCCCAATGTTTTTGCTGCTAGTTGTTGTTTTATGTTGGCAGATGGCCTCCCACCCTGAGCCTGGTTTGCTGGAGGTTTCTTCCTCTAAAGGGAGTTTTTCCTCTTCACTGTTACCTTGGTTTTCTGTATACAATTACACTTTGTAAGATCTTAAACCTTATACTGTAAAGTGCCTTGAGATGACTTCTGTTATAATTCGGGCACTATACAAATAACATTTACTTGTATTGCACTGACTTATCTGCTCACCAGCTTAACTTTTTAGAAGTGCCACTAAACTACCTGCATTATTAATGAGGCAGTAGCCCCACATTTTAAGAGCGTATCAGTGTTAAAAATGAGGAAAGATCCATTCAATCTGGTGACAGATTTATTGTATGATACAGGTATAACAGCTAATTTGTATACTTGTTTTTATTTCTTTATGCACACATCCCACACAGTAATACAATTTCCATGTAATGTCTAAATTTATTCATGCACCTTATTGTTATAGGACTAGAGAACAGTCAGGACCTTTGACACAAACAAAGTTGTCCACAGATTTCTTTACATGTGTACAACCAGTAGGCTGTGGCACAGTCGAAGTCGGGGGTTTTTTGGAAGTAAGTTTAAAATGTATGTTTTCCATAACGGTTTGCTGTAAAGTGGTGTAATATTAGAATTTATTTCATGAATGACAGATAATATGGATTTGTTGCACAGTACCTGGCTTTTGATGCTCAATTTTGGTTCAAGGAAAGCACAATCTGTAAAGGTTACTTGTCAGGTTTGTGATTCAACTAGCACTGGTTTTAGTCTATAAAACCTATATAACATAAAGCGAGTACATGGAAATACCTCTGCAGATTTCAGTGCCATGGTAAAGCCTGGAGACATATGTCAAACGCTTTCTGTGAGAGTATGGGTCAACTACCACCTATTTCCAGTCTTTATGTAGTTTGCATATTTCATTGACCCTAGAACAAGATAAGATAAGTTATATGGCACAAAAGTATAACTTATAAGCACAACCTGTGTATATTTACAGGTGAGAAACAACCAAGATTAAGAAGGCTGGCAGATACTTTTTTCATCCCCCTTAAATCTACCCACCTCTTCTTTAAAGCAACACTACCAGTGTTCTCCCCACTGAACTTACTCCTCCATGGAAAAGTCCCCCAGCTTCCAGCTCCATGAAGAATAAAATGGAAGGGTTGGGCTAACCATGTATGCCATGTATGTGTGGTTATTTCTTCATTAGATGATATTTCCTTTTTTAAATAATACATGAAAACATTTATATACATTCTTTTTGTAGATGATGAAATTTATCATGAAGCTGTGTGTTCAAATACACTGCTAAAAAAAAATAAAGGAACATTTTAAATACACATCAGATCTCAACGGGGAACATTCATGCTATATACTGATACGGACTGGGTAATGTGTTAGGAATAAAGGTGTTTATTGATGTTTGATGGGAATGATCAACCTACAGAGGGATGAATTCAAAGACACCCCAAAAATCAAAGTGAAAAGAATAATGTGGCAGGTTGCAGCAATCAAAATGGTACTCAGTAGTTCGTATGGCCCCAACATGCTTGAATTCATGTCTGACAATGTTGAGGCATGGTCATAATGAGACAACAGCTCACGAACAGTCTGAGGTGCAACCTGGTGGCGTTGGATGGACCCAGGCATAATGTCCAAGAGGTGTTCTATTGGATTTAGTCAGTCAATGGTATCAATGCCTTCATCCTACAGGAAGTGCCTGCATGCTTTCGTCACATGAAGCCGGACAATGTCGTGCACCAGGACCTCAGGTCTAGCTGTATGTTTAAGCATTTCATCCTGATACCCAATGGCACTCAGGGTGCCATTGTCTAGAGGTATGTATGTGTCCCCCTGGATATGCATCACTGGTTTCATAGATAAATATAGCTTTCACTGACCCACCACCAAACTGGTCATGGTGAACATCTAACATGTCATTCTAGTAGTTGTAATACATTGTGGGGAGTGGGGAAAGCAAACGCTCAAGCAAAGTTTGCTTGCTGCTGCATTCTAGGCCAGCCATTACATCCTGCTGGCTGGTGTCTCTCACTTAGGGAACATAATGTAGAGCACTTTGATCCATAGGTACTTTGTGAGCCCTGGGGTAAGTTTAAATATAGCTCATCAACTGGCGTCTGATGAAGAGCCACTGAAGCAGCATCTTTACATGCAACAAGCAGTGCGCACAACATTAAATAAACACACACACACACACACACACACACACACACACACATACACACACACACACACTGTACTGATATGTATATGGCAGGCCTTTTCTTCTGTTGGGCCTAATGCTTTCTAACTTAGCCTGCAACACCTGTTGATTCTGCTTATGTAAAGGCACTAGTTGGATGTAGCTAGAAATGCATATCTTGCATGCCAGCATGCATAGCCATTATGTCATAGTTCCCCTTTCCAGCTCCTATTAGAGTCAGTCTTTTATTTAACACTGGCTCTTGCATGTGTTTAAAGCAATTACACAACTGACTGTCTGGGAAACATTGCTACAATAGCACATACAGTAAGCAAAATGTATGCTAACTGCAAACTGCCCAAAAGTTACAAATTGTCTCTACAGCTTACTTGACCTTTTGTTAAGTAAACTGGTGTTGTGGGCAGGTGGGCTTCTTTTTGAGACTACCCGTGTCCTGGCATATGAATCCATGAATAACCTGTGGAATTTCAGCTCTGAAAATATCCCTGCCATCCTGTGCTCTCTCAGATTCCCTGCTTCTACAGTTGCCCACATAGCATTGGCCTTTGCAAATATGTCCACTGTGAGGCTTCTATTTGGTGACCACCACAGAGAGATAAAAGGAAACATGCTAGACTACATTGGAATATTATTTGTTGTTTTTTTTCCCACTCACTATTTTAATCACATCCTTGATCTTGTTTTGACATACAGTGTTGAAACTGGTCATTTAATAGTTTTTCCCCAAAGCCAGACCTTTTTTATTAGTATTATTATTTATACTGAACCTTACTTCACCCAAGAAATTTCACTACAGAATCATCTTTTATTTTAGATCCATGTACCATGACACAGAGGAGGACAGTCAACCTAACTTTACGCTAGCACAAGTGACTATCTTGTAGATAATATTGCAACCTCATTCAATACTGTTGCCCCTCTGAAAAGAACCTAGTGAGCAGGCTAGCTTCATGGTACAATTCACAAATCTGTAGCTTAAAGCAGACAACACGTAAGATGGAAAAGGGGTCGCTTTCCACACGATAAAAATCAATTAGTCAAACTTCAAGCATGCTTAAAAGACATGAAGGCATGGATGGCCTGAATTCAGACAAGACAAAGGTTAGTTTATTATGCCATCATGTGATTGGTGCAGAATTGAATTTACAACAATTGAGGAGGCTGCAGTAAAACCCTGGGTGAAGAAATCAAAAGATAAAAACAATAATTTGGTGATGTAATAAGTCATAGGCTTAATGCAATTGTTGCGAACAGAGAATCTCCAACCAAATATTTCAATTTTGTTTAGCTTACCTTAAACATTTTCACTACTTTTGCTCACAACTGAGGTAATTTGATACAAAATGTGCTATATTGTATGTTGTTTAGGATATCTACATACCAGGAAAAAAAAAGCTGAAAACACATTATAACCATTTATTGTGCTTATACCTAAATGGTACAGCAAACATATATGAATTGCCATTGCTGTACCAATTTTGGAGTACATGTTTTTATTGCATACAGTCCAAGATTGGGAGATAATGCTTGCATTCAAAGCCTCTTCGCTGCATTCAACTGCTTCTCCAGTCTTCCTCAAAGAAATGTGTGCCTTTTGTGTTTTTGTAGATATTAGATAATGAGACAAGCACTTCATAATGAGACTCTTAAGTAACAATGAGTAATAAAGTTGTTATCCAAGTGCAAGGCAGACAACTCTAACAAATATGGTTAACAGGAAAGAGGTATTTTTGCATTATTGGAAAAGTGTGTCACTTTTCAAAGCTAATCAATGCTTTTTGCTCTGAAGCAAAAAAGGGGGAAATAAAAACAACATTCTGTAAACCTTAAGATAAGGATTTTAAGTTGCAGTTATGGTAATATTGGAATGAATGTACTGAGCAGTGCATAGCTGCCAAAACATAAAACTGAATGGCCTTCACTCTGTTACAGAGAATGAAAATGGCTCCAATTTTACTGAGACCTGGAAAAATAATTTTGTACAAATTTCATGTCTTTATTTTACATTTACACAAGGCATTACGTTTCCAAAAATATGCAGATATACAGCCTTCTGAGCAAGAAAAAACACTGTGATACAAAATCTACTGATAGGCCCTAATTGTTTAGAAACCAGGTCCACTACAAGCTCAGTTTTTAAAATTTAAAATCTAATGCTGTGGAGGTGTGCAGGGGTGGCTGTGGCTCAATGGCAGCAGTTGACTGCCAATCGCAGGATTAGTGGTTCGATTCCCAGCTGCCACGTCACATACCAAAGTGTCCTTGGGCAAGATACTGAACCCCTAGTTGCCCCCGGTGAGTCAGGTCAACTGCATAGCAGCTCTGCCATCGGTGTGTGAATGTGTGTGTGCTTGTGTGTGTGAATGGGTGAATGAGATGCAGTGTAAAGCGCTTTGAGTACCAGCTAGGTAAAAAAGCGATGCATAAGTGCAGACCATTTACCATTTAATGCGTTAATGCTAGAGACTTTCTATGAATAGCTACACATGAAAACTATGTGCTGCATTCCAAGCAACAATGCCTGGGTCACCAAGGACATCAAAGCCATCCCGAGTAAATTTCTAGTTCCAGACCGATTGATATAGACATTTCATCAATAATTCAGTCTTTGGTTCTTCTGAAGACCATGGCATATATACACTGTATACAGTGTATGCAGGCATGTACAGATCAATCTGTAGAATCTGAAGTTTGTTTTGATCATGCACATGTTTTACAGTATGTCCATCAGCAGTAAAATCAAAGTTATTAAAAAGAAATCTCAAAAATGTAAATTACATTTTAAAAAGGGCTCATTTATTAGGCCCATATTGTATGTCAACAAGTGGTGTAGTGGTTACCACTGTCTCCCACAGCAAGAAAGTCCCATGTTTGCAGGGTGCCTTTCTGTGCGGAGTTTGTATGTTCTCCCCCCGTGTCTGCTTGGGTTCTCTACGGGTGCTCCAGCTTCCTCCCACCTCCAAAGACATGTATGTTAGATTAATAATCTAAATTGCCCGTACATGTGAATGTGAGTGTGAAAGGTTTTCTGTCTGCATGTCTGCCCTGTGATGGACTCGGGACCTGTCCAGGGTGTACCCAGCTCCTTGCCCAATGATGGCCTGGATGCTCCAGCATTCCCTGCAACCCTTCAGAGGACATGCTGTTACAATGATGAATAGATGGATGGATAGATGTCAACGCCATTATGTGCTTATGTACAGTCTATTTGTTGTCTTTTAGAATAACAGTATCACCAGTAGGCATAAAGCACATGAAGCCCTGAGTCAGACAAGGGGGCAGTAAAATTCCTGTGGTAAACTCTACGGTCAAAATTTATTGGACTATCTCAGTTTCCTTCCCGAACTGCCTGACAAAATAAACTATGACTGAAAAGAAATGGCAGGTCCACTGCATAACACAAATAAAATGGAAACCTCAAGGAATCAGGTTTCATACAGAGAGGCCCCAAATGAGAAAAACAGGTCTGGCCACAAAAACAGCAGTTTACCTCCAGCTTGGCAGAATTATGACATACAAGACACTCTCGCATTCCTTCATCGCACCAGCAGCACTCCTGCACTACACAGTTTCCCATTCCCCTACCATTCAAAAAGTACTAAACCTGAAAACAAATTCAAGGTTAAAAAATATATATTTTCTTATGTAGACCTTGCATTTGAGACTTCTAAAGCTAAGTATTAACATGTGACACCATGTGCAGTACAGCTTGGGAAACCTACTTCACTGCCTTCATGCACATCTTTGTTTGTCAAGTGGAAATTTAGACCTAACAGGTTTACTAGAGGAAAGACAAAGGAGAACACAAAAAAGTGCAATGATCCCCCCCATGTCTTCCCCCCATGTCTGCCAAGGTGATTCGAATTCAGTGGCACACAGTCTTGGTGCCAAGATAGAGAGTGAGTCAATTTGATGGATTTGTTCACAACATTAATACAAAATAGAGGTTTTTAATATTGTGCATATGTGTAAAGTCTTTGAAAATGTTTATATAATGGATATCTCCAAAGATGTTATACATTCACAATTCTTGAGTTTGAACAGTTCATAGTATTAACACTGCAAATAACTTCAGATGACGGACTAAGAACAGAAAAACCAATCTCTCTGAAAACAAGTTTCTAAGTTTCTATTCCTCAAATCTTACGTGGGAATGATAAAGACGCAATGCTAACGTGCGTGTATAGGAATTAGCGGAATTCTGTCTATTTTCACATTTTCTTCTTCTTTTTTATACAAAATTATACAGCAGATTGTAATGGAATCACTAATTTATATTCAAATTAAATGAAATATGATATATCTATTGTACTTCTGGATCTAAAACAGACCAGATTATTGTCTGAACACAACCCCCTCTGTAGTGAGTCTCATCATTGTCTGCGATACGTCGAACTAAGGTGGGTGATGTATGAAAATAAAGTCCTTTGGTTTAGTTTGGTTTTAAAAAAACTAAAAGGCACGTTAACTAAAAAAATTGAACAAAGTGAAATAAAGCAGTATTAGAAGGTTTGGTAAGTCTTGTAAGTAAGACTATTAATTTTTAGTCCCTGAAATGATCTTCCAAATCTGGTTTCTGTGCACCTATGATGCACTAAATGAGGCTAAATTTGATGTTTATGCTGTTGCTAGTTTCTGCAGAGTTTTAAAAGCATTTCTTTCATATGGGGCTACAAAATTGACTTTATTCTGTTGGTGTAACTCATTAAAGTGATTATTACCCTCTTCAATTTCCACCTTTAATTCCCCTGAATGAAATTTCCCCCTGCATTTACACTATTCATTGTCCAAACTCCCTATCACACACAAACCCTTTGAATCTTAAAATATGACCACCTCTACCATGTTTGCACCTATTGTCAATCATGCCATTTTTCTTAGTAGATCATCCGCAAAAGATCTACGAACAAAACATGGAATTTTCAAGACTGCGCATGGAATTTATGGTTCTCAGTTTTTTTAAGAGGAGAACTCAAGCTCATTGACCATCTTTGCTGCAAGTCTCTAATATTATTCTACTCTGCTATTATGTTCTGAAGTGTCCCTTTACTCATACTAAGATTAAATAAGAAAGCATTCTTTCTCTTCCTTAGTACTTTTTCAAATAAATGGCATCTGTGCACGAGCAGATTGCACCTGTCCTACAAAGGTAATAAATTCTGACACAATCTCAGTCACCGCAAATTGCTTTCAAGCTTGATAAATCAATAAATGTATTTCCATTGGAAAACAGCTTGAAAATATGATTTGGACAGAAAACTTTGTATACCTCAATAATGGGAGTGGGTGAGAGATTTATAGGACTGTCTGTTGGGCCACACTATTAGAAAAGTATTATAAAAAAGAAGGAGCATTTCTTGAAAGAAGACAAATTTCTCTACATTTGTAATACATAATTTGTTTGTGAAACTTGACCGAAAGCTGAGAGAGAAGAAAACGAAGAGAAAAGTTGGAAAAAGGGGGCAGAAGTTAGAGAGGTGATGTTATACAGCCACAAAGGAATGCTGATGTATCCTCAACATTCAGCAATACACCTTAATGGAGAAGGATCAAAACTGTACAAAAAAACGTTCTTTCACCACTGATGAAGACCATATTTCTACTGTACTTTTTACCTCATGATCTAGTCAATTCAGTCATATAAGTAGCATAAAACTAAAATTGCCAAATATCAAATGATAAAAAACACTCATAGTGTACAATTAGTTTAATGTCTTGAGTCCCGTTTAAAATGTGTTGTTGTTTGTGTCTGTATCTTAAAGTTATCTATACTTAAGTTAATAGAGCAAAGTTGAACAGGATTTGAATATGCTCTCCCTTCACTCCTCTTATAAAAAAGTGCTGATTTAAGCTAAATATTACAAAAAGTATAAATGTTGGAACCACATGTCATTAAAAAGCTGAAAATCTGGATATTTGCTGAAAAAAAAAAAAAAAACAGTTCCCCTGAGCTGTTCTTTGCATTTTCATGCCATTCCCTGAAATTATTTTGGTCAGAAGCAGATGGGCTAAGTGGTCTAACTGCATTTTCTTGTAGTCTGTTTCACTGTTAACTTGAAATAGTTCCACTACTCCCACATTTGGAACAGGCTCATTTTAATTATGATATAACTCATTATGGTACCAGTAGAATAAATTCAGAGGTGTACAGAAATATTTTTAAAAACTAATTTGGCAAACTGTTCAACACTGCAAACTCAACAAAAGACTTGAGAGACAAAAAGTGGATAGATTTAGACTGAACAATGACCAGACCTTAACTTTAGTGAACATGCATTTCACTTTGCTGAAGAGAAGACTGAAGTCCCCATAACAAACAACTACTGAACAGGGCTGCCATAAATGTTTGAAAACAACAATCTGCTTATCAGTACGACACAGGCCTGGTGCAGTTATTGCAAACAAATTTGCAATCAAAAAATTAAGTTTTATTTACTTTAGAAACATATGTTGCAATACTTTCATTCACTCAAACTTTGGTATATTTGATACATATGATACTTGGGTTTAAAATGTAGCAGAGCAGCTAGATAGTGTAGTGGTAAGATTGCATCCTTCTATATGGGAAACTGGCGTACCTACCTCCAGTACAGTTCCTTATGCTTGCACTGCACTGCACTGCAATTAATATTAGAATGCTTGCTGAGCAACGT
This sequence comes from Anabas testudineus, assembly GCF_900324465.2. Lineage (NCBI taxonomy): Eukaryota > Metazoa > Chordata > Actinopteri > Anabantiformes > Anabantidae > Anabas > Anabas testudineus. The sequence goes on from NC_046624.1 coordinate 505,777, forward strand.
GTACTAAGAGCACAGGGCTGCATCTTTGGGTTTTGCTCTCTAAGGACGCAGAGCCACCCATTCCTGAGCCCAACCCCTGACAAAAGGCTTTGTTTGCCAGCTTGGAGAATATCATGGGAGAGGAAACTTTTGTTGTATTTTCATACTCCTTATTTTGAATAAGGAGAACCATTTACACAGTTTTACAAAGTTGAATCTGATTGAACCTTTTCTACAGTGCAACATTTCGTCATCTGTGAAGGTCCTGTGTTGCCTTGCCAGGTATATATAATACTAACATCCAAAACATATAATCAAAACAGCATAAGATCCATTATAGAACATATTAGCTATTAAAAGAATCTGCATTAAAAACCAATAATATTATATTCATTCCTCATAAGCACTTTCACTTTCAGTACTTAAAGTATTTTTTGAGCTAATTCTTGGGTAACATTTTGAATGCAGGACTTTTCCTTGAAACAGAGAATTTCTATATTATGGTATTGCTACTTCAACTTAATTCAATGATCAGAGTATTTCTTTCACCACTGATGAAGATCATATTTCTACTTTTGATCAAGTCAATTCAGTCATATAGCACTAAATGACAACAAAAATCGCCAAGGTCAAGAATGATCATAATCCCCATGACCAATAATAAATGATAGCGTTTAAGACAGCAAAACCCTGTGTCCATCCCGCCAGCTGATGTTTCCTGATCTTATTTGTTGACATAAAACAAAAGACCTTTACCAATGCAGTGCACTGTTTATTCAAATAGGCTAAGTGTCTAAATAAGGTCTTACACCATTTTAACAAAATGTAGTGTTCTGGACGTCAAAGGTAGTTCACTGTTACAGTTACCTTTTGCTCCTTGATTGGTTTTGTTTTGTTTCCCTTTCGTGTTTCACCTGCTCTTCAGCCCCACCCATACTTGGACTTCCTCTTCCTCCACTTGTTGGACTCATTGATTACTGATTCATTTCACCTGTTTACCTCCACCCCTTTATAAGCTTCCCTCAGTCTTCCAGTGATTGCTGGTTTGTTGTCTCACTCATGAATCTACTCCACTTGTTTGTCTGTTTGCCAGTTGGTCTTTGTCATTTTGGAGTACTCTGGACTCCCCATTTGTTTCACCCCGGACTGCACTTCTGTTTGTTGGACCTCGTTTTCGTTTGTGAGTCAGTATTTTTTCCTGCCATTGCAGTGCCCTTCTGTTGTTACTTTGTACGTCTAGTTTGTCTGTTGTGCGTAGTTTGTCGTTTTTCGTATCCTTCAGCAGTGATTTTTGTTTGGTACTTTGTATGTTCAGTCTGTTTGTTTAGTTAGTTTTTTTGCCTTCGTTACTGCAGCGTTTTCGGTTGTTCATCACCGTTTATGGGGTCTCTTTTGGTTGTCACTTTGCTATTATTATCATTATTATCTTTGATAATAATACTATATAATACTATAAAAACAATACTTATTATTATTATTATTATTATTATTATTATTATTATTATTATTATTATTATTAATAAACCCTTTTTTGTTTGTACTCGTTTGTCCCGTTCATCTGTTCGTTACAGTTCACAAGTTACCTTGAGATCAGACAGGCAAAATGGTTGGTTTACTAAAAGTTTTCTGGATCAAGACCAAGACAAGGCTCACTTTCTTAAAAATAAAGCCACTTCCACTAATGTACGAATAAATATCATATTGGTTTTACAATTACTTTGCAGCATGTAACTTTTCAGATGCTCCTAAAATCCTACACTCCTTCCCATCTTTCCATGGTCTCTGGAATTCTCATCTATTAAAGGACTAACAAAGCCAAAACATAGTATTTGATAAAAAAAAAAAAAAATTATATGAATTTGAAGCAACTTTTCAAGAGAATCACTTTATTTTCACTTTTCACATTTCTGTCAGACATTTATTTTCATGCCATTACAAAGTGTGAACTTTGTAATCTGTCTGGTGAAATGGGGGAAAAAAGATTCAGTGGACATGTCATTATCTCTTCCTTTAATACAAGCCTGTTTATTTTAGAAACATCAAACAGTTGGTTGATCACTAGACGAGCAGAGCAACTGTCCTTTTCCCCCTCCTGCAGGGCATCACAGACCTCCAACCCACTCTATGAGCACATAGCAGTCTCATTTCACAGCTGAGTAAGTCATCAGGCACAGATGCCTGGTGTTATGTGCCTTTACACACAAACACAGACAGGCAGCCTTGGGGTGAGCCAGCAATGGGTTGTGTGTTTTAATAATAGTAGTAATACTTAAATGAAGAATAAACCTGGTGTTTTTAACTTTACCTTAAGTCAAAGCAGTTAACTACTACCAAGTTGCATGGCATAGTAGTAGATTCATTTGATAACAAAGAAAGTACATACAAAATCTTGCTAAACCAGAAAATGTAATTAAAAACACAAAAGGATAAAGACACAATAAAGCTAAAGGCTTTATTTTATCCCTTTTTATAAAGATGGCAGATGTTAAGTCAAGCAAGACAGGTCAAGAACCCACAAACTATACCACAAAGTACATAATTACAACCTAATTATTCAACAACAGTTGCTTTAGAACTGCTGCTGTGTATAATACTAGTTTTTAAAACCCAAGTAATTTAAATCTAAAAGGGACAATGTTCGTCAAACTACCTCTTGTTGCATAATTATGATAATCACTAATCAAAGTATAATAGTAATAAATAAGAGGCTCCAGGTTTTCCCTCTAATTGCCTTTTTGCTTGCAGGTAACCGAATCTGCGATCTTAATCAATACAATGTACAAGATAACACACAACTTTGCTTGAGTTTGAATTATTTACTCTGACAAAATACAGATTTTCTTCAAAGAAACATTGAATAGCATTAATGTTTCAAATGTCAGGCTGAAATAATACATCTAAAGTTGTTCTAAATATGCAATGTGTGTTAGGAGCCCACTATGAATGCTTGTGATAAACACAATATGAGACAAATTTGACTAAATATTTAGAAACACTGTGGTGTAGAATAGGAAAAGTGAATTGATTCTTCTGAATGTATTTTTAGTTTACAATGCTTTAGCAACTTAATGTCCATCTTTCGATTCATATTAATAAAAAGCTTCAACAACACGCAGAATATCACAGCCTTACAGATACAAACTTTAGCCTAAAATACTTGCGTGCAAGACAGTCTTTCTTGTTATTATTAACATCAGCATATCACTGATAAGTTAATATGATTTTAAAGTAAAATCTAAACAGCCTGGTGGGCATTATGTTTGTCTTCTGAAGGTATTAAGGCATTTTTCTGGGAAAGGCTTTAGTTGGTTCACAGCTCCTGATGAGCTTGACTGATGTGTTGCACAGTCCTAAACTGCTTACAGATTTACAGCAACTGCAATTGAGAAGTGGCTGTTGAAGTTTACGAGAGGTTAGCATCAGATCTGGAGAAAAGCTTAACCTGACTGCCTCAATCCCCTGTGATGTGTGTTGCCAGAGCTCGACAGAAGAAATAACTTTTTTGGTAGGTTCCATTGGTGTTTGCAACCAGGAAAACACAGGTATTCCTTCAGTCTTTTGACTTATGGATAAATAACACCATTTACTGTTTAACCGCCTGGCTGAACTTTCCACTGCCAGGCATTCTTGGATCAAATCTGCGCAGTTATTGGGGTGTCACATAACAAATTACTTCAGTACAGATTTGTTGCTTTTTATTTCTCCACAATAGCATGCTCCAGTCATCCCTGTTTCCACTGCTTAGGGCTTTTAGCTTCCCACTGACTAGTGAAGGAATGAGTGAGTCTGGGAAACCAATAGAGCCCCTGCATTCTTCAATTCACCTCAGAGTCTTGGCAGACTAATGTTTTTACAAGGCAAGAAGCAAAGAATTAGCTCCTACAAGGAAGCATTGCACATTTTTGAGCTACTGAAATGAATCTTTGGGTTCACATTAGATTTCATTCTAAAAAGATTGCTTCTGTGTAGCAGGTGGCATACAAAATAGAGAATAATAGATTACAAAATAGACACGGCTGATTGTACTAGTATCCGAAATATATGATTCATAAAAATTAAACAAATCACGCTAAAAACAGAACTGAAGGATAAACCAGTAATACCTATAACTATACAATAGTGCCATGGGTTTGTTTTTTAAAAATCGGCATACAAATGTTTTTTCATCCTCTGCCCTTTTCAAGCGGATCTTTAAAGTTAGGCAAATACTACTATGCAAAAAATAATAATAACACAGGCTGATTTTACTTGGCTGTTTTTACACTACTAGTTTCAAATAAAAACCTAGTTCTGTGCACTTTTTTTTGAATGGTGCTTTAGCAGAAGCATAGTAAATACTTCCTATTGTTTCTAGTGTTGTGCTGAGCAGATAGAACGAAAGAAAATACCCACTCACTCCTAATTCTCTGACAAATTACCTGCTGTATTACTCAACTTTAGAGAGTTGGTAGGGTAATGTCTGTTTATTGTCTGTGGCGACTAACTCTGACATTTGTGTTCTCACATACAGCTCCTTCTACTGAGGAGTGAAATAAGTGTCTGATAATTTGTAAATAAAAAATGTTAGTGTCAAAAATGTGTAACCATGTATTCACTTTGTTATTGCTATGATATAATAAGAAAATGCATCTATAACACAAGGAAAAAAAGTGAAACAATCTAAATACACTATATAAGTGTTTATTTCATTGCTCATCTCTGTCAATCATTACAAAAGATGTATATACTCATACACAATGTGCGTGTTCCCCTCAGCCCAGTCTTTCACATGCCTTTAACAACAAATTAAAGGCACGTGAAAGTTGAAGTTGATGCTTAACAGTTAACAGTAACAGTTTTGGCTACAGCTATTTAAATTGTCATTCCCTCTTCCCTTCAACAGCCAGCTGAAGATAACCAAATCTAAATCTCAACATGTTTTCAAAATCTTTCTTTCTTTTCTTTCTTAAACGTGCTTGTTGGCAGGCAGCCAGTCTCTTAACATAGGTTGGTGCTCACTGCCCTGTGTGCTCACTAAATTACTCTAGTACACACAAGATGCCTGGGGCAAAGCACTGAAACTAAATACGAAACATGGAGAACTGTCTCTCTCTCTCTCTCTCACACACACACACACACACACACACACACACACACACACACACACACACACACACACTCACACACACACACACACACACACACCCTTTTTAATAGTTTTTTGTTCTTTTACTTTTCTTCAGTTGGGGTTGCTTTGGTGGGTTGACAGTTTTTGCTGGTTGACTTTAGTGTGGTAGCGTGGCTACGAGCACGATCAGGAATCTTAGCTGCTGGTACAGACTTTGAGTAGCTGACAAGCGAGCATGTAGTTAAACTAGTGCCAGCTGGAGGAAGCCAGTTTGGTGGTTAGAAGGGTGGTGGGTTATGGCAGTGTGAAGTCTGTTTCCTGCATGAATGGTTCTATTGTTATCTTCCTGGATAGTACGACTAAGGCCAGTGAAGTGGTCAAATTAGGTGTTATCATAAAGACACTTTCACTCTAGTTCTCCCACTGATTAGTCCAGCCAAAAAGATAATAATTTGTAATGCCCACCAGTTCATTAAAAATTAAGCATTGACTAAAGAGCTTTCCAGGTTTGGACAGTTAGTGTTGCAGATAAAAATTGTTTATCTGGGCTGTAAGTCTCTCTTTAGTCTTTGCTTAAACATATAACATTAGAGAACACATCTGATCTGAATCTGTCTTTTAATTTTAAAGCAGATGAATTCAGTTACCGGTACATGGTTTTTGCTACTTCAGAAACCATGAAATGATTTCTTGTGGCATGGAGAGACATTTAATCCAATCCTGGCCAGAAAGGTTATCTCATGAGCAGACTGATGGCAGGTCTGTCACTGGGGATGCTGATGTGGGCCTTGGTGGAGTCATAGACAAAGCTGTTTTAGAAGGGACTAATTATTACATGAATCAAGCGAAGAAAATATGTATAGAGATTGCTATAACTACTAAAATTGGGTTAAGAACTAGTGGGAAACCATTATCTTCAGGAAAGGCAGAGAGAAAAAAAATGAAATGAAAATCTTGATTGATCGTGATCAGCAGTCACTTAACGTTTGGTGAAATCAAATTTTAGAAAAACAGTAGAACTCACAGCTATGTTTAATAGTGAAAGTAAGAGCATTTCCATATGCACAAAGGGAACTCAAAGGATTGGGACTAAACAGCTGTGTAGCCTTAAGAAAACCACTTGTCAGTAAGGCTAATCGAAAAAAATCACTGCATATTCTTTGTTTCTGGTTTCTGTTTTGCTTTCTGATTTTTGATTAAACAATCAAAATTGCTGTTTCCTGTTTCATAGAACTTTAGGTTCCAGTTTATGGAACATTATGTCCATGAGAGACTGTACCAGCCTCACTCTTGGCTGGACTCAGAAAATTACTCTAGATCAATGTGGGCAAGTGGAATACTGTACATGCACATGCTGTTTTATCAAGGTCTAATTTTAAATGAGGAGTTGACTGTAAAATCTTTTTACCATGAAATTCTGGCATCCATAGATGCTGGTAATTCACTGTAAAGTTGAACTTTGCAATAAAATATATTATACAGTTGTGGATTATCACCATTGTACAGCTTACAATCAACTATTATACATGTTAAAATATTAGCAATGAATGCTGAATATGAGTATTTCAGCTAAGTGGAAAGGCATATTTTATCTTAGAAATGCTTAAATAACACTTTCTAATCTTAGCTCAAGAGCAAGATTGTCTTAAATCTAGAACAGACTTACTATTGTAAAACTTAAATACAATAGAATCAATTAAATGCATCTTCAACTAAGATGTTGACATGTAAAGAAAAAGTAACATTTAATTTAAAAGTACTCATCTTGATCATTGCTGTCTTAACCTGAAGCCCAGCAGTTCCAAATACTTATAACATATTACTTGAATTAGAAAATTTGATTTCCTTGCTAATTTCAAGATTTTTATAAAAATCACATCTTATTTCAATGCTCTTTGAAGTAGCATTTTTTTTTTTTTGTGATAATATCACTTTAATTTGAGATGTTGTAGTCTAAAGGTCTCTAGTTCATTGGCAGTAGATACGGGTCTGTTTTCAGTAGTAGTTTAGGAGAAGACTTTTGATTACACCAGTGCTTATGGTGGACTTTCACTGCCTTTGATTTCAGCCCATGCTTCTAAGTCAAAATTCAGTTTTTGTACTGTGACATTGCGAGTGCTGTTAAAATAAACAGAGGCCCAAGTGCTCCATTTAGTGTCCAGAGGGGGGTCAGACAGGGATGCTCGCTGGCTGGTGTGCTCTACACTTTGGCCATTGAACCTCTGCTCTATAAGCTGAGGAATGATCTTTGAAGTGTTTCTTTCCCTGGATGTGATGTTTCTTTTAAATTGTGTGCATACTCTGATGATGTTGTAATGATCTTGAAATGTTAAATGTGAATAAAGAATAATACCAAGATGGATTTTTGATCAGCATTTAACAATATCCAGCCACACCTGATGGTAAAGAAACTCAGTGAAGAATTTGGTTTGGTCAGTATTGTTGTTTTGTATTTTGTTGTCTTGCACAGTCTTCTTTGGTAAAAAGTGACACAAAGACACAAAAAACTATTTTGCACTCATCATCTGTCTGCAAATCTAGTCAGCACATTCTCAGGCAACAAAGTGATAATTAGACATGCTAAAATTGCAATAGTGAAGCAAAAGAACTGTCTTATTTTTATTTTGGTTTCATTCTTATGTTTATTTCACCCTCCTACTGGCCAAATTTGTAATTTAAGAATAATTCATTTACCTACTGTAAATTATTAAAGCTTTACAAAGGCATTATGAAAACTGACTGACTAAAAAATAAGCAAGGGTTTGACTGACTACATCTTGACTAAATCAAAGAGAAAATTAATGACTAAAATGTGACTGAAATTAACTACAATTCATAATTCAGATTTATTACAACTTTACAAGGCACTTTACGGTGTAAGGTTTAGGACCTTACAGGGTACAAATAAACAAAAACTGATATAGAAAACTCAACAATCCCATTTGAGCAAGCCAACATGCAAAAGACAAGGGCCTTAATACATAAAAAAAAAAAGTGCTACTTTTGAATGAATGACTGAATTGCCTGTGGACACATTCCAATGTGTAAACAAGTATAGAACTCAATGAAGCTGTGTATGTTTGCTGTGTTCAAGCTGTAAAAAAAGGAGAGGGGAGATCAAGTGGTTGAACATGCACTACTCTGCACCTTTAGGAGTTCACTGCATGTATGAGTCTGTAAAATGGAATGGTAACCAAACTGAATGGTCATGTTATTGGGCTTGCAAATATATTTTTAAACAAGTGTGGAGGCACAGTTTCATTGATAAATAGTGCTATATAAATAAAAAAATCTAGTCTAATCATCTGACTGAATTGCAATTTTATTTCACGTCATAAATTTAAAGTGATGTACCATTGGGGAACAACTAATTCAACATGATAAATTGGCATAACTAAATGTTCTGTCCTCCTTGTAACAAACTAATTTCCTGCCACCCTGTGTTTGGGAAAAAATGCCAATAAATTACCAGTTATGACGAGTAGTAGACCATTTCTATTTCTATTTCCATTTCCTTTTTTTTCTCCTGCATGCAATAGTCTTGAGGATAATTTATGCTTTCTGCAGCCGTGTGTTAGCATATAGAAGATTTTGTGTAGTCTGGATATATATTTACATGCAGCTCAAACTCATAGAACACTTAATGCCTTTATCTTTTCATGTTCTTTGGTCTTTATAAATTCTTTAGCCTGTCTTTTCCCTCTCCCTGTCTCTGGCTGTCACATTCCTCTAAGTACGGCCACACAGGGGCAGCTGCACTGTAAACTTATCATGAGTGAAGAAAGGGGATCAGCTGTGTTCTCTTCCTGTCAGCACAGATGTCAAGGTGAACTTGGGTACTCCTTAAATAACCAGCTTCATAACCCTGCTGCTCCCTCGGTCAGCTGAACAGATTACAGGAAACCTCTTTTTACAAGGTCATTGTAGGATTTCTTTACAGCTACATCAAAAATAATATTTACACTAGATTAAAAACACATCTATCTATCTATCTATCTATCTATCTATCTATCTATCTATCTATGTTCTAATACTTTTAGACTGAAGCTACACTAACAACTTAAAAATGGGCAGTGAACCACTGGTTAAAGCTAAAATATGTTCCAATAAAAGTCTCTTTAATTTTATTGCACATCAAACCGGATTCATCCTTTTCACACATTCATGGTGGGGGTGTGATATTAAGGTTTGCAGTTACATAATTTTAGGAGAATACAAAAGTGAAGTTGACTGTAAGGACAAGGAAATTGTGAAAGCCCACTTTCTCTTCAAGAGGCAGTAGTCTTAACTCTCCTTTCTTTGTCTCCTTCTTGTGGAACACCCTATCTTCCATTTTCACTCAGAATTAATCCACCTTCACAACTGTGTCATGTTACATCCTTCTCTGTGTAAGTGGAGGGAGTAAATCGCCAGTAGTAATATCGATCTTGGGGTACAAACCCAGATAAGATGTGGTACTAAGCATATATTCTGTATATGTAGGCGAAGAACAGCCATAAAACAGGTTTTTAGTTTAATATGCCTCTGCGCTGGTGATATCCAGGGCCAGAGAGATTATGTTTTCCGTCAGTTCGTCCATCCCCAATTCTTGTTAATCAGAGGGAATTATTTCAATTTGGCACAAATGTCCATTTGGATTTGGAGTAAAGGACTGACTATATTTTGGTGGCCAAAGTTCAATGGTCAAAGTCATAGTGATCCCAACTAGTCAAACTGTCCATTCCTGTGAAGGCAATATGAAGAAGCCTGTGTTGTTCCTCCTGTGGTAGACACTTTACACTTGCCATAGGAGGAGCAGCAATACATCACTTCCTTTTTTTGAGAGGCGGCGTCACAGTTATTTACAATTAAAATCTGACAATTATACAAAAACATTTAAAGCTTTTGAAGTTCTCTATAGTAAGTAAGTATAGATACAGATATTAAGTCTGCTCAGCCAATCCCGCTAATTATCATTTACAGACCCCCATGGCCCTACTCTGAATTTATGTGTGAATTTGCAGATTTTCTCTCAAACCTAGTTTTGCAAAATAAAGATTTTTTCTTGAAGTGCTTTGGTAATTTAGTAAAAAACTGTCTTAGTAGCATGGTTTATCCTCAGCAAAAATCCTTTAAATGTTGAACAATGAATATGACATTATTTATGTTCATAAATTGTTCATAAACTCTATTTTTGATGTCCAGTGTATACAGCTTTAACACATTCCCTGACATCTCTGGACTTTACCCGGGTGTGTTACAATCCTGTCCTGGCCATATCTGTCTGTCTCTCACACATACTCACCTGGCCACACTCCTGTCTCTCTGTTTCCCAACCACTTCCTGCCATGCCTTTATTTGGTTCATTTCCTGTGCCCTCTGTCTGTGTCTCTCATGCCGCTCTGTCAACATGATTAGCTCCACCTGTGTCTTTCTCTGTCCACTCACCTTGATTACATCCATTCCACCTTTGCACCCTCCTTCCTGTATAAACACTCCCTCATCCTGTACTCTGCACCAGCTAGTCAGTGTTCGTACTGTTCTCCAGCTGTTCACTTGTTAGTTTTGCCTTAAATTGTTTCATATTTCTAATTTTTTTGACCTTGTTTTGACCTGGACTTTGCCTCATGTTTGTTGGACCTTGTTTGAACCTGGACCCTGTGCGTCCTCTTGTAATTGTTTTTGCCTGCCCATTTAGGTAGTGTTGTCACTTTTTCGGTTTGTCTTTTAGTTGGTTATTTATACTCCATCACATTTCTAGTTTAGTTTTTACTTTGTATGTTTAGTGCCTGTTCCATTCGAGACATCTCCTTTTGTTACATTTTGTCTTTGATTCCTTCCAGGAGCCTTTGGTCCCCTGTTGTTCGTTCCCGGTTCCTATACAATCCCGATATTATCCTTTTTCAATAAACTAATTTTGGGTCCTCCTTAAAAAACCTTGTTTGTAACAGGGTGAGCTGCCTGTGGGAACGCAAACATTGGCATTTGTACCAACTCATCTGGTTAGTTTAAACAAACAATAGTGTTATTGCTTGATAAACACATGCTCATGTTATTAACTCACATAAAACAATGTCCACTGAAAATATACAAAATACATGCACACAGTGCCCTTTGTCCTAAAAGATAACAATGGCTTGATTTCACTCCAGAATAGTGAAACACAGACAATAGAGACTTTAGAAACAAACCTCTGGTTTGCTACAATTATTATTATTTTTTAATTATTGATTGTTATTTTTAATAATTACAAACAAACATTGTGACTTTTCTATCCAAGGACCATTAGCTCTGCAACTTTGAATCAGTCAACCCTTCACTTTCACCATTCCCTGTAATGTGTGTCTGTGATTGTGCTTTGTTGCATATAGATCAGTGCATTTTGTAGCTAGCTTTACAGTGCTTTTGGCTAGCCAGCTGGAATCTACTGTAGGATAATGTCTACCATACGAAGGATGATTGAAAACAAAGTTGTGGCAGCAGAAAATATTATAAAGCAGGGGTATTCAAGAAAAATATAAAGAGGTCCGGTTACACAATATTTTTGGAAGCAAAGGTCCAGAAGATTATAATGTCTAACTATTTACTGTGATATATTATCAAGTAGCCTGCATGTAATCAATACTTGACTGTCAAATTATTCAGTACAATTCAAAAACCTTTTGACAAATTTATTGTTATGTAACATCGAACTGAGCATGTGGCTCAAGACCCTGGTGGACTGGTCATACTGGGCTCTGAGAATAGAAACTTTCTGTGATCACACTTCAGATTTGATTGGGTATGTGTGTTCAAAACCTTTGTGTTTTGTCTCATAATGCCGTTTGACATTAGTACTTTTAATAAGAGCCACAGTTTCTGAACATATCAGACACACTGGTTTAGTGCTCCCAGTGGTAATATTAACAGAAAGGAATCTGTTCATTCTGGATTAAAAACTCTATTTTCACTGTCCACTTTTCTCTTTTTGGACATTTTTATATTTATCTCTTCTTTTTTCACTGTCTCACCGTCCTTTCAACTTTCAACTTTCTCCTCTCTGTCGTCTGTATCTCTCTCCTCTCTGTCGTCTGTATCTCTCCCTCTCTCCTCTCTGTCGTCTGTCTCTCTCCCTCTCTCCTCTCTGTCGTCTGTATCTCTCTCCTCTCTGTCGTCTGTATCTCTCTCCTCTCTGTCGTCTGTCTCTCTCTCCTCTCTGTCGTCTGTATCTCTCCCTCTCTCCTCTCTGTCGTCTGTCTCTCTCCCTCTCTCCTCTCTGTCGTCTGTATCTCTCTCCTCTCTGTCGTCTGTATCTCTCCTCTCTGTCGTCTGTATCTCTCCTCTCTGTCGTCTGTATCTCTCCTCTCTGTCGTCTGTATTTCTCCCGCTGTCGTCTGTATCTCTCCTCCCTGTTAACTTGCATTCAATTGGCCAATGCGTTCTCGCGTCAAATAAAATAACTACCATAAAGATTGCAATAGCTGCGCAGGTTAAAATTAAGGTGCCCTGCTAGATTTGGAATCAAAACGTTTGGTTTGATCTGTAGCTCCGGGTCCAAATGGGACACCTTTTGGGTCCGGATCCGGACCGCGGTCTGCCTGTTAGTGACCCCTGATGTAAAGAGTCAACAAATGTCTCAAATGATGAAGCTATCCAGGTGAAGTTAATCTACTCTCTTTTCATATTGGTTATATAAATGATGTCTTTCATATGCTATATCTTGTGCATTCATTCACCATAATTTAACACAGTGGTAATTTTAGACTCTTTATTTGCAACTGGTAATTTGTATGAACTTTACTTAAATTGAAAGTGCACTAAAACAATTGTTCTAATTAATTCCTGACTGTGAAAAATATAGAAAAATATAATATGTATTTAAAGATCCCAAACATTAAAACAGCAGAGAGAAATGCGTATGGGACCTTTAAAGCTGAAAGACCACTATCATCAAGGGAATGCTGGCATTATACATGTACTAAAGTAAGGTAAGGTAAGGTAAAACTGATCCTCCAAGTGAAATAATCAGATTCCACAGCAGTAAAAATTATATGAAAAACATAATCATAACTATCAGATTAGACTGGTTTAACTAGCTGACTAGCTCTGCCTCTCCTTTGCCTGACAGACAGTACACACACATTCTGTACGCCTATGTAGACTATCTGTAATCTGAAATGTTTACTCATTTCTAGATTATTTACTCTGTGATAGTAATTTACAATATTACCAATATCTACACTGTATTTTGGATCAATTTAATGTTTTCTAATGAACAACAAATAGCATAAAAAGTAAAGAAAAAAATAAAATTCAAAACTTTTAAATAGTAATGTATCATCCTATTATCAATCTACACAGACGACACACTATACTGCTGATAATGCATTGGCAATGCCTTATTTTATATGCTCCTTTAATCAAGTAACCCTTAATTAACCCTATAAGGCCAATTGTATCATATTTGGGCGCATAGCTCAGGGGTAAATCGCAGTCCACCGACGAACCCCAGGGTGAGTGTTTCAATTCCCGGTTCCCTCCTGGCTACTTGCTGAGGGGGCTGGGACAAGACACCGAAACCCCGTAGTGTAGCGCTGAATCCGTCTAGCCAGCTGTCCCCCCAATTTCCACAAGGGGATCATAAAGTATTCATTATTATATTAGTATATTTGATACCACAAATCCTTGATAAATATTATCATAAACTTCTGATGTAACATAAAAAACAAACATTAAACATGAAAAAAATCTACATTTTGAAATAATGTCTTAAAATGTTTTTTTCAACAAAGTGTGCAATACACACTCCATTTAAAAATATAGGATATTGTAACTCCTATTTATTGGACTGGGCTTATTAATTTTGTGGGTGTGGACACAATGGCCGGCTTCAGTATCACATTGATCAGTGTGATCAGCAGTGATGATTGCAAGCACTGGCAACTTAAACACAATATCTTATAACAGCCCTCTGTTATAAGATATTGTGTTTAAGTTGCCAGTGCTTGCTTGTTGATATGTGATACGTAATGAACAAGTCTGTCCCAACTTCAACCACTGTTTTAATTCTCTATTAAGGATGTTAATATCGGTCCGCAATTTAGTGGAGAGTTAGTGGGGAGAGAGTTCCACAGTTTAGGTCCTCCAAAGGAGAGACGGGATTGTCCAAAAGATGAAACTTAGGGACTATACAGTCCCCACTGACTGAGGCTCGAGGGGATAGTCTAAGTGAGCTCTGATGTCTGACAATAAGAGCTGAGAACAGTTTTGACACATGATTGTTCACACATTTAAAAACCAGCTTCAATATACTAAAATTAACAAAGTTTTCAAAGTTAAAAAGCTTGTGCTTCTTTATTATTTCACAGTGATGCCACCTCATAGGTTTCTTATCTAATACTTTAATGGATTGATTGTACAGTGAGAAAACTGTCTTTAGATTAGAAAGAGAGACTTGACACCATGTTGTGATGCAATATGAAAGATGTGAAAAAATCATTACATGTATATAGGACAGAGCCGCTTGATAAGATAACTCCCTTCTGATAAAAAGGCTTTGACTTTCTTACATATGTTTTTCACTTGACTTTGAAATTTAAGGTTTTTATCAAGAACAATGCCCAAATATTTTGTTTTACTGACTTCTGTGATTTTTTTCAATGTTTAAATGTACCTCAAAGTTACTGTGAGAAGGTCTTGTAGTTATGGAAAAACACATTGAAACAGTTTTTTGGACATTTAAAGTTAGGTGCGATAATTCAAGCCACTTTGAAACATTAAGTAGGGCCTGTCTCAAGCGTTACCAGGCAAGAATGGGGGTTTTGGCAGACACATAAATAACTGTGTAATCAGCATATAGCTGGCAGTTGACACCCTCACAACAGTCTGCCAGGTCATTAATGTATATTGTAAACAGTAGTGGTCATAATACTGACCCTTGTGGCACTACCATGTCATTAGGACAGATATTAGATTTAACTCCCCCAACCTTAGCACATTGCTGCCTTCCCTACAGGTAAGACCGAAACCATGATAGAGCTGGAAATTACATTTGAAATCGTTGTAACTTCTGCAGCATGATCCACAGTTCCAAAGGCTTTTTTTAGGTCCAGGAACACTGCACCGACAACATGACCTTTGTCAAGTGAGGTTTTCACCTTATTCAAAAGGTAACAAGTAGCTGTTTCTGTGGAGTATTTTTCTCTGAATCCAAATTGCTGAGGAGGGAGTAGATGTTTTGACTCCAGATGTTCTATTAATTGTTCTGCGATCATTTCCTCCAGTACTTTTGATACTACAGGAAGGATTGCTATAGGCCTGTAGTTACTTGCAAGGTATTCGCCTGACTTGTGGATTGGTGTAATAACAGCAGTTTTCCAGCTCTGTGGGAATGTGTTTGTTTGTATGGAGAGATTGACAAGGTGAGTGATTTAATAGGTTTTAACTTTAATTTTATTAATTGGTTTTAATAGGTTACTCAGATGTTTTTTGATAAAGGCAACATTAAGATTGTGGATGTCCTTTGACAGGGAGTTGCTCTTGTTTGTCATTACTTTCTTAACCTTTTCATGCGAGACCTCTTTAATTTGAAACAAGCCAGTATTATCAAGGTATCTGATTATTAAACTTATTTGCCAGTTCATGAACTGATTCAATGAAGAAGGTATTAAAGACATTTGCAATTGATTGATTATCATTTATTAAATTTCCCTGAAATTGAATACAGTCAGTTGTTTGATGCTTTTTCTTACTAGTATTGGTTAATCTACTAATATGTTGCCAAAGCTTGTAGCTACTCCCATTTGCTTCTTTAATCATTTTAGTATAGTAAGTAGTTTTAGCATTTTTCAGGTCACGTATAACTTGATTTCTGAGCCCAGTGTGAATCAAGTGGTCAGTTTTATTTTTTGTTGTCAAAGACTTTTTGAGAGCAAAATCTCGTTTTTTCATAATATGCCAGATGTCATTGTTGAACCATGGGAGAGAGTATCCATCATCTGTTTAAATTAGAATTTTTCCGCAGCTGATTTTAATTTTATTTTACTACCTTTTTCCTGCCAGTATATGGGTGATCACATACTATGTGTTAGACAGCAGCCAGTTCAGTATAACAGTTAATGTCTTTAAGTTAATGTGGAGTCTAGTTAGTTATTGGAGGCTCTGGTAGACTTGTAGGAAATTCCAGTCCTGGACTATCGAGCGACTGCCATTGAGTCAAGACCTCAGAGAAACAGCTGTCTACCTCAGCCAAGGCCAGGACTGTCTTCATGATAGCGTGGAACCAACCCCAGTTACCACACACATCCCAAAAGATCACGAGTCACAAATTGGATGTTGAACTGCTACATATGATATTTTTGCAGAAAACATAAGTGAATGTCATAGACATTTGGTGGACATTGCATTTGTATTTTTAATTAATATATCAAATATATAAGTATTTAATATAAAATATAAAATATTTAAAGTCAAGTAATTAGCAATACAAACTATAGCATTCTACCTTGCGCATTGGTCAGTTCTATCATGCTTGCAGTGTTTAAATTTTACATGCAGTATTTCCTTCATTACCTCAATATTTATTAATTATTCACTTTCTTTAATAAATTGTATTTGTTCAGAGATTGTATTTCATCTAGGCTTCACAATTTTGTCTTATTGGTTAATGCTTATTGTAAATAATGAGAAGTATGGCAGTAAGGATGTTCTACCATATCTGTCTGATCTTCTCCACATCGCCACATCCTCTCGCTTTCTCAGATCTTCCACCTCCATATGGCTCACCATGCTCTCTGTTTGTCTTAGCACCATGGGACGACTATTATTGTTAACGTGAGGTTACTTTTCTAATGTAAAACGTGCTTGACAAGATTAATTTTCTTTTTAGAAAGAAAATAAGATTTACTACCCCCCAAAAACTTAATGTGTGGATGTTAAAAATGTTTGTTTGTATGTATCAAATTTTATTTATTGCATACTGTCATACCTTCATACATGTTTAAATTATAATTAATTTCATATTTCTAAAATCAGGGCCTTCTCAGAAAGCAATACTAACAACATGACAACTGTACAACTGCATATAGAGCCAAACTGTTATATGTGAAGATTTATGAAATAAAAAACAAAAACCACAGCATAGAAATGATCCAATACCTTAGTATTTCATCTATTAATTTTAAAAATTCAAGGACAATGATGAGCATTCAGATTTTTTCCAAAAGGACAACATTATAACCACCAAATTGCTTTAATGTTGTGGCTGGCAGTGGCAAGAAAAAGTATGTGGTTGAGGTTACATGGAGTTTTGCACGAATTGGTCATAAAATGTGCTCTGATCTTCATCATCTAGCAGGGTTTGTTAGTAAATTTCTGTAAGTTTATTTGTTAAATACCAATCTGAAATTAAGGTATAGCTTATTAAAATCAGCATAATCAAGGCACCAAAAATGCTGTTTTACTTGTATTTTAAGCTTTTTTGCCCATTTGGAAGGAATAAATTATAGTCAGCTCAATCAAGAAACCTAATTCTCATTTTAAGAAACTAATAAAATATATCATTCACTACAACATCCACCAGAGAGGCAGAAAATGTACACAATTGTACTTTTTGTCTAACAAGTGACTTTTCAGTACAAAAATCTCCCTGTCCCACATTTTAATACCAGATGTACCAATAAAAGGACACGGTTGTGGGAAAGTCACAAAAAGGTGTAAAAGTGCCAGACCATCTGCTCTTGAAGGGCTTCCACACCTGCAGAGACTAGACAATATGCTCTATAGCTGCAAGCAAAGTGTCACCTAACAGATGTTTACAGGCCATCCTACAGACATTGCCATGGTAAAAAACATAGCATTGACAAGACCAATTAGCACTAATGTGTTGTGACAGGCACCTCCCCCCATTCTCACAGGCATGTCACGGTTAACTGCTAAATACCTACATATTGCATTGGACAAAAACAAGTAGCAAATGGTAGAAATTTGCTGCAACGATAAATGACAAACCATTTGCATCTGTCTTAGTATATCCATGTGGGTCTCTTGGTCTAGAAAAAGACTTCTGAAAAGGATTGTCTAATGTATCAAGACTTGCTCTTCAACGTAGAAAGACATTTAGAATGGCCGTCAAGATGAACAAGCAGAGGAACATGACTGTTTTTACATAAACTAAGTAACCAGGTTACTCAGAGAAACCACAGACTGCTTCCTGATTTTGGCCATTCTGCTCCATGCGTTGCGCTCACCTTTGATCCAGCCTCTCTACACAGTGCAGTACAGTGTCAAGTGTCTGAAGCCTTAATCCTGCACATATATCCTTGTATACTGATTAGAAACCCAGTTACTTATATAGCTAGCAGAGAAATCAGAGTTGTGTGACAGAACTTTACATGGGAAATCAGTTTTCTCTAATCCCCTTTTTCCAGGTTTTCAATTTACATGACATTTAAGAAATCAGCTTGCCTGAGAAACCTTATTCCAACCTGGTTACTTAAATGCATGTTAACACACTGCATGATGTGACAAAATGCATCCTAGTGAGTCACTCCGACAGATGTACGCAAATAATTTTTTACATTCATACACTGTAGTTTTCAGCCACATATGCATGCAAAATGCACCCAGTGTAGGCTGCACATGTCTCTGTCTCTGTACCTGCCCCTGCCCACAACAAGCTCTTTCTACAGACATGTTTAATTTTCATTATAGAGCAACAGTTCAACATGTTTTATCAAATACAAAAACTACCATTCACATGTCTAAATATTCATATATCAATGCAAATGCAGCATAGTTATGTCAAAACAAACTAAGGCTGATGCCTGCAAAGTTACAGTTGCAGACCTGTATCTTTCAGAGATTGAATGGCCAAATACAATTTCTATATATATATTTAGTGTCACATGTCGGTTCTATGTCAAGTCAAATCAGTAAGTAAGAAAAAGTGAGATCTGGATGGATGAAATGTAAGGAACTTACCTGGAGGACACATGCACTTTTGGGGAGCTTCCCTGACCTCCCGTGTCTTCGATTGCCGCACTGCAAGCTTCTGAACAACAGAGGGAACAGAGGAACAATGTTATACTCTGACATTTTAACATTATATTGCATCTACATCAGGTTTTCAGTTTCATGGTATACAGAGGTTTGAAAATCCACGGTTTCAAAACCAAAAAGACTTTCCATCATACTGTTCCTGCGGTTTCAGCTATTTTATAGGACTTTTCACAGATAGAAAGTGCTGTCCCCCTCAGGTTTTGTGTAGTGTAGAGTATAACACAACCCCTTCCCCTCCTGCTGGTGAATCCAATAAGCTCTGTATGATGACCAAAGGAGGTGAACCCCCAAACTTTTCTTATAAAGTTTGGGGGTTCTTATAAAGGAATTCAACTGAATAAGAAGTAGAGTAGAGGAGGGAGGTTATCTGATACACCAGATGTGGTTGTGAAAAGGAGGCATTACAATATGATTTCACATATACAGGAGCACAACTCATCATTCTTTAATATGACAATCATCATCGTGTAATAATGAACTTTTTTGTAAGCCTTTTTGTAAGAAATCATGGATTCAGTTAAGATGTTTACATATACTGTAGCAGTCTGGTCACTGTGAAGTGCATATAGGTGTAAGGTTGGTACAAAACATCATCCAGTTGATTCTTAACTGCATAGCAGTCAGTTCCACCAGTACTGGTAACTACCAGAGGAATGTCAACACAGGCTATTCAAAGGGCTGCAACAGGTGCTAAAGGGAATGTCAGACAGTGTTATTTTGAGCACTGATGCAATATACTGAGCTACCTCAGTGTGCCTTTTATTCCAATGTGTGGAATGAGTGCTACAGACGTAATCACAATTCAATAAGGGACATTTTTGCATGGACACAGAATTAAA
This sequence comes from Anabas testudineus, assembly GCF_900324465.2. NCBI lineage: Eukaryota > Metazoa > Chordata > Actinopteri > Anabantiformes > Anabantidae > Anabas > Anabas testudineus. The sequence continues at coordinate 525,718 of NC_046624.1, forward strand.
GAAGTCTGATCATTGTCCCCAAATCCAGCTTCAAATGGAGTTTGAAATGATGTTAAATGAACCAAAAAACACTTGAACGCACTGAGACCTTCAGTGCGTTTAGATGCACTCAAGCAACCGGGTTACTGAAAATTAGAATCTAGATACAGCAGATGAGTAATCTGATTTCTCCCTTGCCTTGGGCTGATTTTGCAGAATGGTTCACAGATTTTAACTGTATAGAGACAGAAAAGAGGACGCTTTTCTTTTTACTTCTTGTAATTGCTGATGAGTGACAGCGCAGTAAGAGACACACAGACAGTCACAGCCCGCCTTTTTACAGAGTGAGTACATCAGAGGGACAGACCATGTCAGATGTTTTGGAAAAAAAGTCAGAGAGGCCAGATTGAGGTGGTTTGGACATTTTCAGAGGAGAGATTGTGAATGTATCGGTAAACAGATGCTGAGGTTGGAGCTGCCAGGAAGGAGGTCTAGAGGAAGACCAAAGAAGAGACGTATGACTGTAGTGAGAGAAGACATGAAGTTAGTTGGTGTCAGAGAAGTGGATGCAGAGGATAGCGTTAAATGGAGGCAGAGGATTCGCTGTTTCGATCCCTGAAAGGAAACAGCAACACGGAAAAGAAGAAGAAGATGCTCACATGGAAGGAAAATGGGTGGGTTCAAACAAAAGGTGCTTTGTTCAAATTGTGTTTTGCATATCAGATCCAGATGTAAACACCTAGAAATTAAATCTGAAAGGTAATCTTTTGTCTCATATTCCTCTTTTGATGTCAAACCCAAATGTTTTCAGTCTACAGCAAAATTACATTGTCAGATGACCCCTGTGACCCTTCAGAGGACAAGTGGTTAGGATAATGGATGTATAAAAGGATAAATTACCTTATCATGGTTGACTATCAAGTAAATTAACTGCTTAAATTAGCATTCTTAGCTGTGTGTATTCTTTGACACAATAATATTGGCAAATTTCTGAAAAAGGTGTCACAAGACACCTTGTGTGCCATATTTACATCTGTGTAGATAGGAAGAAGGCTGGCTCATACCTACTGGTTTTTGTAACTCTTTTTACTCTAGCACATACCTCTTTGTTGGAGATTGGTCACTAGTTCAGAGGGAGCATTTACATACCAAACAAGTTACTATAACATGGCTTTGTCTACTTTATTATTTTTAGCAGCCTCCTGTCTGATTCTGTAGACTGGTTCACAACCCCAACTACAGCGTCAAGAATGTGCAAATGAAAGTGGGACTTGCTTAAGTATGAACTAATTGTTGTGCATTGGACACTCACCCACAGAGGATCCTGTATGTTGAGAAACAGCTCTGTTGGGAACAGTGCAGAGAAACGAGGGCAGTGGGAGACAACATCTTTCTCACATTTCAAAACGTGCCTATCAGCTCACATCATGCTTGTGCATGCGGTATGCACCAGGCTTCTGTCAGTTCTGTGGACAGCACTGTGGTTTATGGTAAACAGAAAAGGGGCCATGCTTGGGGCAGGATAGCCACACTGAAGGGGCGGTCGGAGAGGTTTTACAGCACACAAAAGATCAATGAGTGTCCCGTGTCTGTGAATAAAAATAAACTGTTAAATACCCTTGGTGAGCACATGCTTTGGTCCTGTCTGTAGTGACCTGCCTGTGATGACAGTAGTTCTGAAAGTAGTTCTACTATGTGAGTTACTGTAAAACAACAAGTGACTGTTCCTTTCTACATTTCTGTTCTTATAAAATATTCTATATCTTATTGCCAAAAAAATCCAGGACAAAACTTTTTTTTTTATGGTAAGTTGGGAAAACAAAAAACGTCTACAAAAATAATTTCCCAGGTGAGATTTTTAATAATGGCAAACACAATTTAGACAGATTATTTAAGGATAATGGATTCTGCTGCAGTTGAAATATTACTGGAAAAATAATCTGTGGTGCAAAAAGACGTCTGTGCTATGAAAGGCCACATCTGTTCTTGTGTCCCATTAATACTGAGTATTTATACACATAGAGCTAAACAAAGAGAAAGGCCACACACAGAAAGGTCCATAACCAGACACACCTACATATCACCAGCACTTTCACAACTTCTATCCTAGTTCACTATTATTTATTTTTTATCACATGCCATATATGAAGGAGAGCAACATGAAAAACAACCACTTCAACTTCATTGTGTTTGCCTGATGTATTGAACTTTAATAGTCCAGATTGCCTTGACCTCCCCTCTCTTTGCTGACTCATCTCTGACGTTTTATACCATTGAAGTTCAAAAAAACAAAACACTACAGAGGTGCTACGAGTTATAAAGACACAACAGCAGGATCACTGAGATTTTGTGGTAGCAGCAGACACAACTGAGATGCAGTTATAATGGTGTCATCCACTACTGCCAAAAAAACATTTTAAAGTCTAAGAGAAGCAACTTTTAGTCACAACAACCATGTCTCCATTCAACAAGTTAAGCAAACGAGAGGAAACACTAAGTGTTGGTAACACTTCAAACTTTGAATGCGACCCAGGTTAAGGTCACAGACAGTCAGAAGCAGTCTATCTTGAAGCTTCTGTTCTGAAATTAAGTCTGCTGTAGCCAGGAAAAACAATGTTGACTGTGGGTTTTTGGCCAAGGTTGTCATGGAGGGTTTTTGGACCAAGCCTGACCAGGGTCTCAGAGACTTGACAATACATGGGTTTGAACATGGACTTGAATTAACCATTCTGTGACTGGTTTCTACTAAACCAAAATGTACAAAAAAATGGCCTGCACCTTCTGTAATGGTGTGTGTCTACATCCACAAGAGAGTCATAAACACATACAGAAATGACCAAAACAGAACGACATGTTCTGTCCAATTTTCTGTCCAACAACTATAAATAGTTCACATTTGTTTGATGTTTTCACAAATAGAAATGTAAACTCCTATACAAGCTGTGGTTTTAAGGTTAACACGGTGGTGAGCAACACTGAGCTTAGTAAGCATGTGCAGCTTCTTTTTCTCATACTGACTGTCTTTACATGTAGTCAAGTACCACATATACATACAGCAGATGAATAATCTCATTATCCTCTATATTGGCCTATCTTATTTTGCAGGCATGGTTCACCCATTTTAACTGTATTAAAATGGAAAACAACTTTTCCTGACCACTTCAGTTTTGATTGTGCCTCATTTTAAAATCATGTCCACCCAAAATGAAACTAACACCAAGGTCCCATGTATGTCTAAACAAAGTATTTCTCTAACTCCAATTAACAGAGAAACGTTGTTTCTCTGAGTGACCTGGCTACTTGATTGGATGTAAGCACACTGAGGATACATTGTTGATTTAAGATAAGTTAATTAATTAGAATAATGTACAAAGATGAAAGTAACAAAACAAATAAAAATGTTAGGTATGTCCAAACACTTGACCACTTGACATGGTGTGTGTCAGACATTTCAGTTTAAATGTTAACAGAATGCATGTTCATATTGTGAGTATTGTATGCGTCTGTTTGCTTAGGCAAAGCAAACCGACAAAGCAGAAACAGGATCTGTGCAAGATGTTTGCCTTTGCCATATGCTTTTGCCTCAGTCTACAAGTTTGTAAAATTGGACCCGTGCAGGACTACAGGGACACTTGTTCCAACTGTTCCATTCTGCTTATTTATGCCTCTAATAAATGCCACACAGCCTCCAAGAAGACAGTAAAGGTTTTCGTTAAGCCTAAGCGGTAGGTTGAAAGTTTCTGAAAGTTGCACTACTTGCACAAAGGCATTATTTATGTATAATTTTTTCTAGCATTTTATAATGTGTTTTCTTCAAAACCCAGAATGTAATAAGGCCATTAAAAACATATCAAATGGGTTTAGTTTTGACAGTATATTGACAATATTAAATTTTTCCGCAATTGTTATCTGCCATTTTTTTCTAATTTCAGTAAAAAGAAAACCAATTACTTAATTTCTCGTTTGATATTTGATGATGCTCTTCAGCAAAATTCAATGCAATTATTCAACTACATATACTCAAATGATATCAACAATACACTCGATTACTATTAGTAATCGAGTGTATTGTTGATATCAACCGTAGTAGTCTTTCTATAGATCTCCTGCATGGCAGCTCCAACCTCAGCATCCATTTACCAATATGTTCACAATCTCCTCTGAACATGTACAAACCACCTCAATCTGGCCTCTTGGACTTTATCTTGAAAAACATCTGACACGGTCTGTCCCTCTGATGGACTCATTCCTGATCCCATCCATCCTCGTCACTCCCAAAGAGAACCTCAACACCCTAAGCACTGCTATCTCCAGCTCTGCCTCACACACATGTATTTTATCTTGCTGTGGCTAACCTTCATTTCTCTGCTTTCCAGAGCACACCTCCACCTCTCTAGATTTTCCACCACCTGCTCCCTGCTCTCGCCACAGATCACTATGTCATCTGCGAACATCATGGAGATTCCTATCAAACCTCCACTGTCAGCCTGTCCATCACCAATGCAAACAAGAAGGGGCTCAGAGCTGAACCTTGATGCAGACCCACCTCCACCTTGAACTCCTCTGTCACACCTATAGCTCACCTCACTACTGTCTTACAGGTCTCATACATGTCCTGCACTGCTCTCACATACTTCTCTGCCACTGCAGATTTCCTCATACAATACCACAGCTCCTCTCTCAGCACTCTGTCATATGCTTTGATGTACACAGACACAGTGCAACTCTCTATGGCCCATCTCTGACCCTCTGCATTTATCCAGACTTGGGACTGGCACATGCGGACACTGGATTGTGCCCCCTTCTGGTTGCATTCAGCAAGGATGGATGTTAAATATTTCAGCAAAAAAAACAATAATATCTTCACCTCCCAAACCATTAAAAGGTGTAATGAGGAAGAAGACTGATGTAACAGAGTAGTAAACATATCTCTTCCCCAACATTTTTAAGGGTGTTGCAGGTGTCTAAATTTACTCATATTTACAAGACAATTGTTAAGACAGTTGTTGGTCACATAGTGCCAAGCAGGTTTGGATACTTTTTTTTTCTCTTAGTTAATATATTCATCATTCAATACTGCATTTTGTATGTACTCGGGTTATCTTTGTGATATAAGAAAATGTGTTTGATGATCTGAATCGTTTAGGTGTGACAAGTATGCAAAAAAAAAAAAAAAAAAGTGAGGGGGCAAATATTTTTTAGCAGCACTGTATTGGTGTGAGCTTTATGTGCCTGATATGATCCACCTTTTTTGCACATGTCAATCATGCAATCTTTCTTAGGAGTTCATCTGTAAAATGCAAAGGGCATATTGACATACTTATGTATGTCTTATATATATAAAACACATTAATGTACAGTTTATCATATGCAAAGGATTTTGTATTATTATTATTATTATTAGCATTACCCATTTTAACAAAATATCCAAATGAGTCTCCCTTCTTTGAGTGTCTGTCCTAGTCTGACCACTCCACATAAAATGTTCTAGGTCCAGCCATGGGCCTTAGTGGTAATGTTGTAATAGACTGTGGGTTGTACACTACAGTTTAAATACAGTACATTTAGAGAACTGAAACCTCTGAACCCAACACAAGCTAGACAGTAAGACAGCCCTCCATGCGGGAGATCAGGTTTCGAGTCCTGGCTGTGGCCTTCCTCCAGCAGGGATCCTTAAGCAAGACCTCCTTACGCATGTGAACAGGCAACTCGTACCTCACTTGTAAAAAAAGCGTGTGCCAAATGACTAAATGTCCAGAGCCAGCTTTCTGTTAAACTGACTTCGACAAGCACACTGTCAGCAAAGAATGGGTGGAATAAAATAATCTGAAGTGTAAAAACATGTGAAATAAGGCACACATCTTACGCTTTCTTCTCATCCACTACTGACACATTTAAGATGATGTTTGGAAAAAACCGGAGGAGGTTAAATGTCTATTTAACGGACCTTCACACGCGCTTGTAAAGTTTTCAGGGCTAAAATAAGTTTGAAATCTGATTTTATTAAGCTTTTGTCTCACTTGAATAGGTGTTAACTGGAAGACAACATCTCGTAAAAAGCAATAAACCAATGATGTTGCTCCCGCTGTTGTTCTTAACACCTTTATAGATGTTTGTTGATGCACAACGCTCACCTCGTCCAGGATCTGGTCAAGTCGGCCCAGGATAATGAGCTCCACCTGCTCCAGAGACAACATCCACGGGGAGAGCTGCGCGTCCCGCTGCTGCTCCAGACTTACTATCCGAGACTGCAACTCCGAAGTGCGCACAAGAACCACGATGCAGACTCCAAGGCACATCACAGATGCTGCGATGCAAACAGTTACGCCGGAGAAATCTCTCCAGTTCCTCCTCATTTTGGACGGTTGCTGCTGTCGCTCCCAGCTTGTCCTCTTGTCCTGAACTCCCCACTTCTGACCCTCTTCTGTTTGAGACATGGACCTTAGGTTTTATTCACACGTAGATCCCTATTCAGAACTGCAACTTTGGAACATGTGAGAAGTTGTCCTGCTGTTGGGGAAAGGTTTTGCCAACGTCCCCTTCTTCTTTAAACTGTCTCCAAACACTTCCAGGTGCACTCAGACGAGCAAACACATCCGATATAATAAATGAGACATTCTATAGATTTCTACCAGTCACTCGACAGCTGTCTGACTGTCTCCGGCTCACGGGGACGGATTTATTCCTCTGCGTTCCGCTCCGTTTTTCCCAATCGCTGCTTTTGCTCGGAGGAATCCCAATACTGTAGGCAATGTGCTGCAGATCAGCCGTCACTGTGCGTCTCTGAAACTCGAACCAACCTCTCTCCTGTGCTCAGCTCTGGATGCTCCTCCTCTAAAGAGACTTAGGTTAAATGACTGGGCGGTGTTGCTGCCCCCTTTGATCTGTGCAATTGGAGAGGTATATTTTTAGGGTCAGTAAGGCCGGGACGCAAAGTCACACAGCCAGTATACTCCAGGCTTACTGACAAGTACTCAGCCACGGACCAAAACAACCTAGCCGTCATATTTTAGGCCAATATGTCAAATATCTATCAATCAAATATCTATCAATAAAACCTCCCAAATGTTTTTTAAAAGGTTCAAGAGCCAAAGGGCAGAGGCAGATCTAGAAATGTTCACATAAAAAGATGATGTGGGTTTGCACGTTAAAGGTTAGAAAATCTTTATATAAATAAAAAAAAAAAAACTCCAATTGTATAACAATGTCTGTACTTCACAGATATACAATAAACTCTAACTAAGACATATTATTAGAGAATAAAACCAGACCATGACATACAGCTGGAACGAAATGACTGCATATTCACTATATAGTGCACTGTATGGGCTGTTAACCATTTTGTAGTGGTGTCCAAATACTGAGGCAGAATTCTCTGTACTGAAAGTATCCTACAATGCAACACTCAAAATTCAATTCAATTCATTTCAATTCAATTCAATTCAATTCAATTCAATTCAATTCAATTCAATTCAATTCAATTCAATTCAATTCAATTCAATTCAATTTTATTTGTATAGTGCCAATATAGCGCCAATTTACAACAGAAGTTATCTCAAGGCACTTTACAGTGTCTATGGTTTAAGACCTTACAGAAAATTTTTATATAAAAAATTATAGAGAAAACCCAACAATCCCATTTGAGCAAGCTTTAGGCAACAGTGGAGAGGAAAAACTCCCTTTAGAGGAAGAAACCTCCAGCAGAACCAGGCTCATAGTGGGCGGCCATCTGCCTCGACCGGTTGGGGTGAGTGGAAAGAGAAGAGAGAAAAGAACAGCAGGCAATAAAGACAACAACAAGCAGCAAGAACATTGGGCAGGTCAACTGGATTCTGGAGATGAACAGCTCCAGGCCGAGGATACCTGCAGAAAAGTACAAAAGTACACTACTTGCTATTATCAATTCCAAAATGCACTGCTCCCCATTTGAAAGATAAGAAAGTTGCCACCTCATGGCTCAAACACTCATATGTGATGACGCTGATTACGTCCAAAATCTCCATTTTCTGTTCACTGTTGAGTGCACTATGTACTAAACCTTAAATAGGAAGTAGTGTAGGGTAGTGTCTAGTGAATGAGTAAATAGGCAGTGGTTTCACGTACACCACCGGTCTCCATCTGTTTCTTAAACCACTTCCTATTTTTGTTTGTCTTTCAGATTCTGCTTTATCTTCACTCTCTTCCCTTACATTAACTTCTTGCTCTCTCATTTCCTAATCTCTTGCCTCCGTGTCTTTGTCCTTCCTTGACTCTCCTGCCTACTCTCTTATCCTTTTCCATTCTGTACTGGAATATGTATTTTTGTAGCATTTTAGTTCAGTCTATCTACTATCTACAATCAAGATATGAAAGGACTTAATGATTAAAAATAAATAAAAATATCATTAAAAATGTAGCAAAGTTAACACCGATATTTCTGTTTTGGTTTCTCTCTTTTATTGGCTCATATATTGTGGGATTGATAGTACAAGAAACAGTGAGTTTGCATTGTGGTTCTTCGTTATTTGCTAATTAAACAAATCTCTCTCAATCTCTGAGTGCTGACAGTGCATTTAAAAATAAATAACATCTATTTTTTGCGACACACCTTGCTATTACAGGATTTTCAGGATTATCCTCAATCACTCTTTTTTTTTAATCTCTTGCAGGCGGATAACATTATTGGCTATGACTATGTTTATAAGAACCCTCTCTTGCTGCTGTCACACATACTGAAACTTCAACAGTGTATGTGTTGTCACAGCACAGAGTACAGCACTCAAAGTTACACCCACCTTTTTTCCTCCCTGAAGGTTCTGATGATGGAGGCGACAGCAAGGCGACTCACATTTTGCTGCACTCATTGACCAGCCTCCCTCATTGTCATGGACAAGGTCATGGTCAACTGAAGTGGCTCGAATTTCATCCGAGACTGCTTGTCTCCTTGCCCTTATCCTTCCTTGTTCTCGTCCTCCTTCTCCACCTCGTCCTTCAACTCTTCCTCTCTCTCGTCCTCAACCACGTCCTCTTCCTCTTCCTCTTCCTACTCCTTTCTGACCTCTACTTCGACCTATTCCTTTGTTTCTCTGTCAATCCATTGTTCCAAAACTCAATGAGCTATTACCACTTGCTATAGTGTTTTAGAAATCGAGGAAAACTGTGATATTAGTAGGCTAAATCACAGTTTGGATAAAGAAGTACATCTCACACAAACACAAAACATAACCTCGATAAAGAACAATGAACTGTATTATAGGACAGTTGTTTTTAGATAAGATTAGGAATTATTTTTAGACATAATTTTTGCTTTAGCTGGGTGTACCTAACATACACACTTTCTAAGGTCCAGCATTTCAACAATTTAAACATAGTGAGACAGTTTTTATCATTCTGGTGCTATTAGCTGGTGCAAGTTGACAAGGTCATCTGAGTTAATACAACAGAAAATCTAAGCACAAGCAGCAGTGATCTGTGAGAAGACGTTTTGAGAGAAAACAGCAACAGCTGAGTGCAAGTGTAACTCAGCTCAGTTACTAGTTCAGCAACCCTCTCCTGCTTCCTTTTTAGTCTGTGTATTGCTCTGCATTTATGGTGATGAACGAGGAGAGGAGGACCTCATCTGCTGTTGTGCCACTGTTAATTGTCTGGACAAGAACAAAATATAAACAGGTCAATCATATTGTTAGCTCATTGCAGCTAGCTCACACACAGCACACTTCAATTCAATTCAGTTTATTTATATATCGCCAAATAACAAAAGTCATCTCAAGGCACTTAAGTACAAGGTTTAAAAAATCCAGATAGAAAATCCAACAATTCCATTTGAGCAAGCACTAGGTGACAGTGGAGATTCCTTTAAGAGAAGAAACCTCCAGCAGAACCAGACTCAAGGTAGATGGTCATCTGCCTCAACTGCTTGGGATGAGTGGAAAGAGGAGAGAGAAAAGACTGGCAGGCAACAAAAGAACAACAATTCACACTAAGAACTAAATCAGATATAAAGTCTAAGAATTCAGTTAAAAACTCAGGGGAAGGGACAGGAAGACGGTACAAAATAACAAACACAGCTGGTTTTTGACTTTATCAGGTTGGATCACAGTGAGGCTCTCAAATGCATTAGCTTTTCGGGCTGATAAACAAGCTTGAGTGGAAGATTGATGCTTCCACTCAAAAGATTGATGCTTTTGTTTGTTCAGGTTTGATGCAGAGTTTTGCCAATGTTTTGTTTTTTTTACAGACAAATAAGAGTCACTTCAGTTATTATGAGCAATCCTTCACACCGAGAAAGAAAAGCATGTCAGGTAGATATGTACATGGGTGGTCAGTGCGTCTAGGAACACGATAATTAATATGGCCTGGGGGGGTTGAGTTGTTTAGACTGACATATTCTTCCTGCTGCAGCCAGGTTTCAGTAAGACAAAATCAATTTATTTCACAAGGTGGGAAAACATGTCAGTGGCCCTTCACCTGTAAAATAATTCCTGTTTTGGGGTTGTCTCATTGTCGCCTCTCTAGTGCACCTGTTCTTAATGTCATTAACACCAAGTTAACATCAAAAACTTGCTGAAAACTGAACTTCTTTCTCTGCACTTAAAACCTTAAACCCTGAAACAGCACTTTACTTTAAAGTCCTTCTCCTTGGCTTAGATATTTTGCTTGCTTTGTACCTCACTTGTAAGTCGCTTTGGATAAAAGCATATGTCAAATAACTAAATGTAAAAGTAGCTGAAAACCTACTATTTGTATCAGAAAAGTGGTGTAAAAGTAGTAGTTGAGGGAAATCAAGGAACCTTAAATGCCAAAAACTATTTCAGTACATACTACTTAAAACAAGGTAATACAAATTCATTACATCACACCACTGGGTGGTGTTGTGTATTGTTGATCATTGATGTACACTGGCCCACAAGTGCTGTAGGTAACCAGTGTTCATGCTCTACGGGTCGCTTCGGAAGCATACTTTTAAATCCAGAGGAATCCAGAAAATGGATTTGAAAATGTGCCACTAAGCAACTTTCAAAAGGATGAATGGGTGCCATGTTTCAATCTGCAATCCAGTTCTTATAATACATCTATTTGCAAGATAGAGAATTGTAACAAACGAGAAAATAGGGGACATAATTGTGACAATATAAAATATATCCGTACCCACCTTCCTATATAGGAAAGCCCTAAGGTGAGATTCTTCTGTTCAGTGTAGTAAGTAATATACAGTTTACTCATTATGATAGATTCCCATCTCCCACATACCACAGAAGTCAGCATCATATATCTTTTGCAAACAGGGGAGCTCATTCTTTTATGTGTCCTATAGAGATATAGTACATATCACATAGGTGGAGCATGTGTTCGTGTTTTTTATGGTCCTGGTTTTGTAAGGTTTGATGCTTTTCCACTAACCACTGAAGAAGAAATTTCACTTTCTTCATGTGGAGGCATCTGCGCGCCATTAAATCATAAAATTAAGCAGTGCACAACTGCAGAGTTTACTGTCCTACTACAGCTTGACCAGAAATTGACAGAACCTCTGTCAAGATGGTGGACCTCATACAGTGGCTTGTTTTGTTGTGTGTATAAGAATGCACATGGTTGGCACTGGTTTTCTCCATGGTCTTAGGCTACTCCAGAAAGCTCTTTAAAATATTATTAAAAAACTTATAGATTTGCACTGTAACTCGCAGTGTTAAGACATACGGCCAAAATGTATCCTTGACTTTTCAGCCACATCTTAGAACATCCTGCGTCTGCATAATCACTACGTAATGACTGCCTGCACTGCTAGTCCCTGTAATTACAATGTGGTTCAGCATGGCCAGCTGGATTTGTGATTCTCAAAGTTGAAAAACACACTTTGAAAATGATCCTCAAAATGAAAGCTACATCCATTGCAATCATGGGATTCTGTCAAATTAAAAGTTATAACAGCTGTTCTTGCAATTGGATTTGTAAAGTAACCCAAAAACCTGTTTACCATTTGTTTTTATTCATTTCATGAATACAATTAGATGTTTTAGTCTAAATGCATCAAGTTGAATTAGGTGAATTAGTTTTTTTTTACTAATAATGACTTTATTGGTCTCGGAACCAAAAATCACCATACAGGACAGTATACAAATATGACTTACTTCTGATATATTAGGCATTAGTTAGGCATTGACAACAAATATAATTTATAATGTATCATTTCTACTCAATGCGGTCTACTACAGTGGACAATTGTGTGTCACAACATTTCAATTTTTACATATTTTTCAATATTTACTAAAATGAACATGGATTAGCCACAACATAATATAACTAGCAACTACAAGAACAGTACGATAAATTCAAATCATGTCCATGACCCAGTTGCTGGTGTACCTTGTGTCTACCCACTCGTGTCGGTGTGAAAAAAAGATAGCAGTTTGAGAACCTGCACTGGCTTCAGGTGGCTAAATACAAGGCCTCACAAGGATGCACATCCACTGCCACTGTCCATCAGTCAGACTTTTTGGCCACTCTGGGTGGTCTAACACCTTCTTCAGCCACATGGACTTGACCTCAGGATTCTTTAATTTCCCGATGGCAGGGGAAGACAGGATACACTGCATTCACAACTTATTTAATCTAACAACTAACAACAGAGCTAACTAAAAAAAAACAAAAAAAAGAACTAACAAACATAAACACAAATCAATTAAACAAGCTTACAGGTTATGGAGTTTATGGCCGGAATTTGGGGGAGATGGAGATTTTGGAATTATAAGAATTTACATGGACATCAGCTTCACACAAAGTAGAAGGTGAGATAGCTTAACTACTTTGATGCTGCTGAAGATTGTCTAGGCTCAGTGAACTTGGCCATCTGCTGGTGTTCATGAACAGCTGGGAGTATCATAACTCTGAGGGCATCCTTCGTTTCCAGGCGACACGGGAGGGATTGTTGAATCTCTCTCTCTGTTCATGCAGCATGCTCCAGGTATTAGCTTGTGGGCCTGCTGTCTACTAATCTCTCTTCTTTAGCGCTTACTGTGTAAGCATGGTGTAATGAAGCTGTTGATGTTATCTCAGCTAACTTATGGTATTAGGTATCAGAAGTTATACGAATTAGAAATTGGCTATGGAGTGGCTTGATTTAAAGACATTTCTAAGAAAAAAAGAAAAAGAGAAGAAGTCCTGGGAAAATGGAAGAAAACGTGGAGGAAGGAAAAAGGCCATGGGAAGAAGAAAAGCAAAGGCAAAAACATAAAGAAAAAGCCAAGATCACTACTTTCCATGATTTTTTATCATCCAAGGAAAACTAGCCGGAGACTTGCTTTATTTGTTTGAGAAACATGGTATGCAAATGATTTCTTGCCAGTATTATTCTGAGGCCTTTTTTTATAACCATAGCCCACGTCTCACATTAGAATTAAATTTTAAAAACAGTTATTTTAAATTATTTAACAATGCCAAGGTTGTCACAGTTAGAATTCTATAAATATGTGGACGTAGATGTAGATGTAGATGTAGATGAGAACCAATTCAGCCACGACGTATATGAATTTCTCAAACAATATAAAGAAAGACACAAATACATGATACATCATGTAGTTGATAGTGTCTATTCAGTATCTAAGGGAATAATAATACAGAACATGCAACAAGGCCATAATGATTTCACAAAATATTCGGCCCAGTGGTCTTACAGATCCTGTTGGTGGAGCTCTGCGTCCACCATGTTCAGTTCTTCTGTAACCTAAAGCGCAGAGGATGACTTTTATGGCTTAGTCCTATTCATCACATCTCCAGGTGGTGATCAAGACTCTGTTTGAAGCCCCCCAGAAGTGTCTCTACAGGATCTTTGAAGCAGTTTAGGAGTGGGTTTTTAATGTAAATCCAAGTTCCAGAGACCCTGGATGTTTACTTAAACTCTGTGACGTTACCTGGTCCAAGTCAGTTTATGATTTAAAGTTCAGGCCTTATTTGTTATTATAAAGACAAAGGGGTCATAGTGGTATGCAGCACCCCCCTTTAATCTTGTCCAGAATTACATTGTGCTACAACCCCTAGCAGCTCTCAGAAAACATGCCCAGTCCGCAGGCAGAGTTTCTAACCCTCAAACGTGCGTGTGCGAGAAATTCCATCATTTGTTAAGAGGACAGACAGCAACCCTCTTTCCTATAAACCTAAGCTTGACGCATGCAAGCAGCGCTGGGTGTCCAAACTCACTACAATTTTGAACTGAATCACATACCTGGTACAAAAACATAGTGGGTCGATCTCTCAGTAGAGACCCTTTTACGAGAACAGTTGGTCATTTACTTATAACAGAGCAGTACAGCTGCCTTCTTGCTGATGCAGAGACTGCTGGCATCCGAGACTCGTTATAGTTAATGGTTCACAGTCATTGGGTGAAGAAATCAAACTGTCAGGCTGCAAGGTCTCAGTCTGGTCATCACAGGAACTGCTGTGATTCTATGGCTGTTAAAGCAGTTATTGACAGCCATAACCTGTAGGATGTAGCTGCTGAAACAAGAGCTGTGGAGTTAATTCAGTCTGTTTTTTGGCCAAGATCTGTTGCCACCAGGTCTGCCACCAAGAGCTCAACCCACTTACTTCTAAAAGCTTGCCTTTTGTGATCTGAAGGAGGCGACCTTCCAGGCTTGAGAGAGCAAGATTAGGTGGTAAGGTTATGCTGCTTGTTAAACAGTGTGAAAGTTCCAGAGATCCAGAACGTGTTACTCTATTGGATCATCAAAGACTGCCTAAGTAAACTAAGGATACAACAGTTTGTGCTGCCAGACAGTCTAGGGGAGAAAGCACTGCATGATGCATGATATTGCTGGACATCAGGGGCAGGCACCTTGCATTTGGTGAGGCAAAGGTTTTTTGGCCTAAGATATATTTTAATGTAAAAGAAAGCCTCATGCTTGGTCTAAACACAGACAACGACAAGCCAAAAATTGACACAGTCTCTCTTCTTCCTCCAGACTCTCAGGATTTGAACAAACTGTGGATTTATTTGCTTTTGATGAAGAGGTCCAGTATATTTTGCTGTTTGTGGCTGCTGGATTCATTTAGGGCCTTTTCAAGGCTCTTAGAGGTCCCCAGAATATGTCTGTAAAATTCTATTTAGAAAAACTGTGTATCTCACTTGTGGCTGGCGTGTCTAAAAATCCGATGAAACTCAATGGTTTCACGCAGACATACAAATCTTTTTACACAACATTTCTAAATGGTCCGTAAACAAGACTGTGTAACTAACTGTATTTTGGGACCTAGCATGTGGCTAATTCTGTTAGCGTATTGCGCTCTACCAATGAACAACGAACAATATCTGGTGCCTCCCTCACTCTCTCCCAATGTTTACCTCACTACACCTCAAAAAGTACCAAGCTAAGCTTGATGTTCCAAATGGTGGAACAACCAACCAAACTGCATGCTCAGTAGCCCCACTGCCAGTATTCAAAAAACTGCTGAAAACCGAACTCAACCTCAACTTTCTATGCTAAGCTCTAAGTAGGTTACATAGAATCTCTTGGTTTTCTGCATTAATTGCATTAAAAATGCATTAAAAATGTGATCTAAGCCAGCCAATTCTTCCTGCTTGAGCGCTGTCATATTCTTTAGACATCTTGTGTGTGTGGCTCTTCTAAAGTCATCTAGAGCATCTCTTTTGGGTTGAGGTCTGTGCTCTGACTTGGCCACTCCAAAAGGTGGATTTAGTTTTTCTGAAGCCATTCTGTTGTATTGCTTTGGCGTTTTCGTTTTTTGTCCTGTTGCATCACTCAACATCAGTTTCAGCTGACATACAGACATTCTCACATTATCCTGAAGAATTTCATGGTGTTTCTTCCACCATAAAATTGGGACGATGTTTTTATGATGATGATATTGAGCGCCATTTTTATGCCAAATGTAGTGCTGTGTGTTCTTACCAAATTGTTCAATCTTAGTTTCATCAGTGATATTGTGCTCCATGGCAAACTTCAGGTGTTCAGCAATGTTAATTTTAGTAAGAAGCAGCTTCCTTCGTGGTGTCCTGTCATAGACACCCTGCTTGTTAAATGTTTACTTACTGTAGACTCACGAGCACAGACGTAGCCAGTTCTGATGATGTCTTCAAATCTTTGGCTGACGCTCAGCTTTGTTTCTTTACCTCATTGATGTATGTGTGTTGTGCTCTTAGGGTCATTTTGACTGGCCGCCCACTTCTTGGTAGAGTAGCCACAGTCCCAAATCTCCATTTGTAGATTGTTTGCATAAGTGTAGACTGGTAAGTTTCTAAAGTCTTTGAAATCACTTTGTAATCCTTTCCAATTTTATGTAAATTAACAATTCTTGATCATATAGCCTCTGAAAGCCCTATTTGGAGAGGCATGGCTCACATAAGCGTATTCTTCTTGTGAGTGGTTACCCCAACTAACCAACTAATTTCTAATATAAAGGATTTGAGACTCTCTATCACTAGGAACTCTTATATTTTAAGCCCAGTTATAGGCCTAGATAAATCAAATTCCTACTTGTATCATCAAACACTGGCCTTTAATAATAGCATTGACTACTATTGGGGTTATTAAGTGAGTAAATAACTCCACAGATACATCTTACTTGTATAAAAAGACATATCTTCAGAATAATTAAAATATATTTATAAAAAAAATTTCAAATAGAAAATTTAATTATAAACAGAAAAATGTAAATATTCTACTATACATATAATTATTTTTCTTGAAGGAATGCTCGCTGCCATGGAAAAGCTATTCTTTCCTAATTAAATTTTTTTTTGACAATTTAGTTTAATTTGACATGACATTAACAGTGACTATATTTATAAACAGTTTTTATTTACAAAATCTGTGTAGCAACATTTGTAGTTTTCATTTGTAGTGATGTTTGTAAACATCACAAACACCATCACATGTTTGGATCAAGCTCCTGCCTGTGAGCTTGGCCCAAGAATGACCAGCTCCAAACTTCCTGATGCCTTGGTGCTATAGCTTCCTGTGTAGTGGGTCCCTAGACACACATGTGGACAGAAATTATGTTTGTGATGACTAATATTCAATTCAATTCAAATCAATTTATTTGTATAGTATTTACAATTGACATTGTCACAAAGCAGCTTTACACAAGCAAAGAAACTATGGCAGTTTACATGGACAATAAATGTTTATGAATCATAATAATCAAATTGTCCCTGATGAGCAAGCCGAGGGCGACGGTGGCAAGGAAAAACTCCCTGAGAATACAACAGGAAGAAACCTTGAGAGGAACCAGACTCAACAGGGAACCCATCCTCATATGGGTGACTAGTACACTGATCTCATAATAAAAAGCAAGCATTAGGCAACAATGGAGGGCAGACTAACCTATAGCAGCATAACTAAGAGTCATCTGATCCATCTCTGTAAGCTTTACAAAAAAGAAAAGTTTAGTTTAGTCTAGTCTTAAATGTAGAGAGGGTGTCTGCCTCCCGAACCTGAACTGGGAGCTAGTTCCACAGGAGAGAAGCTTGATAGATAAAGGCTCTGCCTCCAATTCTACATTTGGAAACACTAGGAACCACAAGTAAACCTGCAGTCTGAAAACGGAGAGTTCTGCTGGGAAAATATGGAACTATGAGGTCTTTAAAATAAGAATTGTTCCAAGCACAGAACCCTGTGGAACTCCGTAGCTAACTTTTGTGTACTTGGAAGGCACATAGGTAACATGCACAAACTATCTGATATATACAATTTACACCAGTCTAGTGCTGTTCCTTTAATCCCAACTACATGTTCCAGTCTGTGTAATAAAATGTTGTGATCTATAGTGTCGAATTCAGCACTAAGATCTAACAAGACGAGTATAGAGAGTAGTCCATTGTCTGATGCTAATAGAAGATCATTAGTGACCTTTACCAGTGCTGTTTCTGTATTGTGAAGTTCTCTAAATCCTGACTGGAAATCTTCATACAAGCTATTACTGCGCAGCTGGTTGCATAATTGCTTAGAAACTATTTTAAGGATTTTAGAGCTAAAGGCCAGATTGGATATTGGTCAATAATTCAGTCCAGAATTATAGAGTAGGCTTTTTGAGTAGGGGTTTAACTACAGCAAACCTAAAAGCCTGTGAAAGCCTGTTTGTAAAGATAGATTGATCTGATGTAATATGGACATGCTGATCAACAGAGGTATAACTTTTTGTCAGTCTGGCTACAGTGCTGAAAAGAAGCCTAGGGTTGTTCTTATTTATAATATGTGGATCAGGCCTTCCTTCCATCGTTTCACCTCTGCACCAATCCTCACCATCCTAATCCCAAAAGGCAGTTTCTAGTCGAGGTGGCTGCCTCAAGTTCTGGCAGGCTCATTGGGCATTGTTCTTCATCCAGTTCAATTTCTCCATTGCCTACCGTCCAGGCTCAAGGAACATCAAGGCTGATGCCTTGTTCCGGCAGTTTCTTGAAGCTGAGGAGTCTGAGCCACCAAACTCCATCATGCCACCGGCCTGCATTGTCGGAGCAGCACATTGGCCGAGCTGACGGCATCGCTAACTTCCCCATTCCTTCCAACTGTCCCCCTCATTGTCTATTGTTCCAGATGCTCTCAGGTCCCAGGTCCTACAGTGGGGTTATTTTCCTCACCACCCCTGTCCCAGGGCGGGACAGCAGGCACTCTTGCCATGGTGAAGCAAAGGTTCTGGTGGCCGACCCTCAACTCTGACAGCAGAGACTTTGTCACAGTCTGTTCCGTTTGCACTCAAAACAAGCACTTGCCGGACTTTTGCACCCTCTTTCTTTACCTCGCTGTCCTTGGTCACACCTCTCTCTGGATTTAGTCATCGGTCTTCCTCCATCGGAAGGTAACACAGTCATACTCACCAACACTGACCGATTTTCTAAATCTGCACATTTTGTCCCTCTTCCCAAGTCTGCCAACAAGCTTCACTCTCCAGCCCCCCAGTACACCCCCTGGACAAAGAGTATGGCTGTCCACTTGCAACCTGCCCCTATGGGTGGATTCCAGGTAGCTGGCCCATTCCCTATCTCTAAGGTGGTGAATTCGATGGCTATGACTCTCAAGCTTCCGAGGTTAGGCCTCAAGCCTGTCAGGAATTAACACTTTACACAGTCAGTCTGCTGTAGCAAAGAAAAAACAATGGCAGACTGTACATTATTGGGCGCATTATATGCATATAAAGGGTGATGAAATTTAAATGGTCTCTTTGAGGAGTGGATTCTACAAAGCAGGGACTTGACATGTGTCTATATGCACCATAAATGTACCAAAATTCCTGTGTGGGTCAGGGGAGTGGGGACCATTCTCAGCTTCAACATGTTGACAAGTGCAAAGTCGCCAGCAGAGTGAAGTTTGTCCAGCATTGATATTCAGGTCCCCCAAGAGGATGAGAAATTTCTTCTTCAGGGAAGTGGGGAAAGCAGCATGTCATCCTCACGATATAAGTTATCCAGCTGGTTGATAGATCAGAATTACATGGACTGTAACAGATGCAGTAATCCTGATGGCGTAATATTCCAACAATTAGAGACTGTTGAGGGGTTGCTGTAGGGAAAAAACCTTCAGGTGTCTGCACTGAGTCCAACCCCACCTCCACTTTCTGATGGGCGAGGAGTGTGAGAGGAAATGTAAAATAGAAGCTGTGGCTGTGTTCTGTGGGGTGAACCAGATTTCTGCAAGTGCCAGTAACTGAACAGTTGACTGTGAAAGCAGTCCAACAAGAGTTGAAGTACTAATCGGCTGCGGGGAATGATCACATAATGAATGAACAGACTGTGTGTATGGGGAGGCAGGTGGGGCAAGATGGCTGAGTGCAGCAAGGAAAGGTGGGCAATATAGTCCCACGAAGGCATGCAGAAAAACAGGAACAGCTGGAGCATGTCTTCAGAGATAAAGCTGTGCAGTCTGGTGGGTTAGTTGTGTTGAGGTAAGACCAATCAGGTAATTAGACAGAGGGAGAGTGGAGAGCCACAGACAGAGAGTCAGCAATCACACCAAATATGGGCAAAGCAGGAAGTGAGGATGGAGATTGTGACAAGAGCTACTACATTGAAATGTACTATATTATATAGGTGTACCTAATAAAGTGGCCAGTGAGTGTAATTTTACTGTGGTACATGGAGCTGGTGGAGAACATTTTTATTATCTGGGTCTAACACAGATTGTAATTAACAACAAACAAGTGCAAAGATAATCAGTTTGATATTCAATCAAAAAAAATTATATTAAATTATCCACAAATACTTTTAATGTTTTTGGCCTGTTAGTATTTATAGTTTTATACTACACTGACAATGTGATGTAGGTGTTGTAGGTAAATATAAAAGTTGTAGCTTCCAAACTATGTAAATGTATTAACATACTGTTAACCATCTTAGCATGTGGAACAGTGAGCTATGCACATGATACTTTCAAACCAAAAAGGGTTGACGTGGAGTACAGACACTTTGTGAAGAGTGCTACCTATTGGATTTATAAAGAGAAAGTTGCTATTCTTAAGGAATATAACCTTATATAATAAGAAAAAAGAAATAAATACTACAGCAGTGTGCTTTATGTGACAGAGAGACGAGAGAAAGACAAGCTGCTCAGTTTCTGAGAAGTCTGTCCAGCTAAATGATGAGATAG
Source organism: Anabas testudineus (assembly GCF_900324465.2). Lineage (NCBI taxonomy): Eukaryota > Metazoa > Chordata > Actinopteri > Anabantiformes > Anabantidae > Anabas > Anabas testudineus. Next base: position 546,264 of record NC_046624.1, read on the forward strand.
CTAATAGCAAAACTGGAAAGTCATTTACCAAAAGAGAGTTTGTAAAAGATTGTTTGGTGCAGGCTGCTACTATACCTGAAAATGCAGCTGAATTCAAAATTGTCAGCCTGTCTGCAAACACAGTAGGGGAGCATTTCCCAACTCTATCTGATGGAATCGGCTGTCCATTAGATGAGACCAAGGTAAGACAGACAGGAATCCTGAGAGAAAAATTTTTATGGTGGTGTTAGTTCTGAAAAAGCTTGAGGGGGAGAATGTAAGTCCAGCAGTCATGGTATTATACAGTAAATGCCTTAAATTTCAAAATGTCATGAAGAAAGTCAGTTTATGGTGATGTCTTGTCCTTCACAGAGGTTGTCAATAGGTTTTTTGACCTGTGAGAGGAAGTCAGGAATTTAGGAATCGTTCAGGTGGGAAGACTACATGTTCTTAGCTTAGGTGATGACTTTGCATTGTAGCTGACATCACGCAGCTGACATCACACAGTACATACTCAGTCTTAAGCTGCAGTGCCCAAAGCAACCTCTCATTGTGCTTTTTGGCATGTCAAAGAATCCCTATTAGATTCAGATCCAGACTGAAGGATGCCTATCTCCAGGCTATTCTGATGATGGCTCAGCGACTGGCAACAAACACTTAGCACATGTCATACAAAATATTCATAAAGTTGGCTATTGTTTATAGTTTTATTTCATTAAAAAAAGTTTGGCTGTAATTTAATGTGGCCTCTCGCTCAGAGAGATCAACCCAGCCACTGGCCCATAGGTAAAATTAGTTTGAGACCCCTTGTTCTACACACTTCTCCAGCAATATTTTAATACCAGTATTTTTACCCATGTTTGTAAGAAAGAATGCATGGGTCAGTGTTTGTCCTGTTACTTTTGACAAACTTAGCTACCACATATAAAAATATACTTGTAACAATAATACATAAATAAATAGTAGTATTTATTTGTCTGTATCTTGTAGTAACAACCTTTAGTAAACGGGAGGTAACCTTTTTATTATTATCATTAATTATTACCGAACAGGCCTAAAAACAGGATACATGTTTCTCTTTTTTTAAATGTACAATTAACTCAACATCAACTCCAGTGAAACCCAAAAAGATCAGTAGTTCAAGAACATGCTTGTTCAAAGAGCCACACAAGTCTGTATAGATGAGATACTTTCTTTTTCCTTTTTTGATTGTTTACTTAATAATAGAATGAATGCATGGATTTCATTAAAATACTTATGAAGAGCTTTACTTTTTTTCCAGGTTGGATATGTCACAATTCCATCCTCCTTGCTGCCTGTCTTCCCTTCGTGCTCTTATTTGGCCAACTTCCTGTTTCCTCCTCCCGGTCTAATTACCCTCACCTACTCATTGGCTGCACCTGGTTTCCTCTTCCTTTATAAACAGACCTGTTCACCTTCCTCCCTTGCCAAATAATCTCACCTCAAACCCAGAGAACTATCCAGCAATTCACTTCAAACTGGTTTTCGTAGCTAGTGCAACAACACATCATCAGTAGGGTAAAACTAACCTGTCTCATGACGGTCTAAACCCAGCTCACGTTCCCTATTAGTGGAACAAAAGATATTACGGACTCTGCCTGCCCTGGACCCTGCCTTTTGCCCGACCCTACAGTACTGTGAGTTCATATTAGTACCTGTCATTCCCCTGCTCACAGTACTGGACCAGAACCTGTCTCTGCCGAATTCCCCTTCCTTGACCTGCACTCCTTTTACTCTGTCTCTGCATCATTCCCCTCATCAGACCTGTCTGATGTGAACCTGCTTCCTACATACACCTCTGTTACCGTGAGTGTTTTTACTTCTCTCCCTCATTGTTCCCTTCCCTGCTTTGACTCTTATCGTGTTTGACCTGGATTGCCCCTGACCTTGGATATTAGCCTATTGGATTTATTGTTTGAACTGCCCCTGTACATAACCCCAGGCTGTATTATTACTATTTTTTCTAGACTTTGGATTTCATCATCATCATCTGTGTTAGAATTTGGACTGTTTTCTCATTGTGCTTCTGCAAAGCTCTTATTACTCTCCTGGAGACTCTCCACTGTTGCCAGCCGCATTTCCCTGCTCCACATGCTCACCATTGGTTTGCCATCTTGGCCATGACGTCACACCCCCTCTTCCTGTCAGCAACCACTCATTGAGTATTCCCTTGCACTCTTGTTTAAATAAACCATTTAAAACTCATTCTTGTCTCAGTGTATCTCTGGCTATGGAGTCCTTCCTCAGACTTGTGACAGAACTATCTGGCCCCTAAACGAACTCTGCCAGAGATCAGGCTTGGGAGGGACTTGCCTAACCGCCCAGCTACTTGGAGGACTATGCTTACCTGGATGATTCCCTGGATTCGTCGTTTCGGGGCACACGTCTGGTCCTTGCCCCTAAATCTCTGGGTTCCAACGGGTCCAGATACCTGCGGCAATTCCACCAGAAGCGTCAAACTCTCCAGGCTCCGGCTTCAGGTTCTCCTCCAGCCCCGGCAGTGGCTCTGCTCCGGTCTCGGCCATCACGGACGCTCCAGATCCCGTCCCAGTCACTGTGGTCATGAACGCTCCTGCCCCTACCTCACTCCTGATCCCGTCACGGCTGCTGCTCCAGCAGTCCCTGTTGCTGTTGCAGTGTTTCCTTTCGAGGCTGCGTGTGCTGATTCTGCTGTCTGTGTTCTTGCAACCACAGTGACACCTGTCCAATCTCCCAGGACGTCATCGCCGCCTCTCCAGGCTCCTGCAGTGGATGCCGCTGCTGCGCCTGCCATCGCAGCGTTTCCTTTCGGGGCTACTGCGCCTGCTGATCCTACTGCTCCTATTCCCGTGGCTGTCGACACCTTTCCTATCTCCAGGCAGGCCAACACCGGGGACATTGTTCGACTTTCCATCCTCCTGCTCTGGTCGTATCGGCTGCTCCTGCCGCATCTGTTCCGGCCGCTCCAGCCGCATCTGTTCCGGCCGCTGCTACTCCTGCTGCTCCTGTCGCACCTGTCCCGCTTTTACACCTGTTCCTTTTGCAGCAGTTGTCTCTGCTGCTCTTGCTCCTCTGGTTTCCGTGGCAGCAGTCCTGGTCCGACGCTGAGGACGTCGGTCTGACTCACGGGCAGACAGGATAGTTGAACAGCAAGTGTCACCATGTCCAGTTCAGTGCAGGAACTGCAGTTGCTCATTTACAATAGGAACCAGGACACAAGGACACCATCAAATAAATACAAAATGACTTTTTCTAATCATGACTTTATTGAGAGAGTATCTGTCCAAACCAGCCTGGTACTATGTGGAAAAACTAATTGCCTCCCCTCACTCACCACCCCCCTTGTTAAATAATGAATGAAATGTGATTAAACCTTCTATGGTGTTTGTGTCTGTGGGACCCATTTTAATTTCTTTATCAGAAGAAAAAGGATTGATGATTGAACTCATTGGCTTTGGCTTATTTTCTGTACATATATCACATATACATATATCAGAACACATTTTCTATGACACACATTACACACATTTATATTACATACAGGATGCTCAACCTGGATCTAATAAAACTGTGGAAATTTTGTTCCTTCACTTTGTTTTTCATCTCCGCCTGGGCCTTCTGTTTGTATGTGTATGTGAGAGAGAGAGAGTGAGTTTTGTGTTTTGGTCGTTCCTTAATAACAGGGTCAAAACGTTGCAAACTTCAAGCACTGACACCTCTGCATATGGTCTATCCCAAAGAGAAAAGGTAAAGCGCAAATAATAACCATGTATGCCGTTTAGATTGAATCAACATAAAGTAATGATCTGTTTGTGTTGAATTAATAACCCAAAAATCCAGCAGGTCCACCAGACTCATCAACACTAAAATATAAACACCACAAAAGAGTTAACCACATTTTTGGGGGTCAAATTTCAAGGGGCACAGCCAGTCCTAATTACTGCTAGATCTGTTGAATCAAGAAATCACTTAAATAGAATTGTCTAACAAAGTGAAACATGCTAAAATATCCCAAAAAGCAACACATCATGCAGTGATCTAAAGAAATTTAGAAACAGATGGTAACAAAGTAATTGACATGTATTAGCCTGGAAAACATTACAAAGCCATGTCTAGGTCTTTGGGACTCCAGCAAATGACAGTGAGAGTCATTATCTACATAGGGAGTAAACATGGAAAAGTGGCCGGCGTACCAAATTGCTCCAAGAGCGCAACAACGGCTCATGCAGAAGGTCATAAAAGAAGCCAGAGCAACATCTTAATTAATATAGGCCTGTTTTGCCTCAGTCAAGGTTCATAATTCAACAATAAGAATGAGACTGGGCAAAATGTCCAGCCATCAGTTAAGGTTTTGGAGTCAAATAGTCAAAGTCAAAATATGGGCTTATGGACCAATTAAGATGCAGTGGCATGACCTTAAACAGACAGTTTATTCTCAAAAAGCCTCCAATGTGGCTAAATTTAAACAGTTCTGCTGAGAAGATTGGGCCAAAAACCCTCCACACACATACTTGAGTGCAGTTGTTGCTAGGTTATTAGGTTTAGGGAGCAATTACTTTTGCACACAGGGCATAGGAGGTATAGACCTCTTTTTTTCTTTACCAGATAAAGTCATTACTTACAAACTGCATGGTTACCTTTGTGTAATATTAAAATTAGGTTGATGATCTCAAAGACTAGAGTGAGACAAATATGCAAAAAAAAAAAAAAAAAAGGAAGACAGCAAATACTTTTTTACAACACTGTAGGTATAAAGGGAGTCTTAGAGGAATGACTAAAGACAGCAAGATGTAAATTATATTTAGTTGTGACAGAGCTAAATGCAAAATGTACAATAGTTTAATGACACAAGTCATGTTTTGATATTAACAGTATATCCATGGCATGACCTTTATCCCATAAAAACATGATGAGAATGTTCATTATATCCAGTACAAACTTCACGAGTAGTTCAGTGGTAACAATATTTCAGTAGCAGTAATAGCAGACTAAGCTTAGGAAGTTCATATAGCACATCACAGATATGGAGCAAAGATAAAAGAAATAGAATTGTTGATTTGAAAAACTGTGGGCCCACGCCCTATCTGTCATCCACAAGGCTTCTTTGGATGTTATTCTCAACAACTGATGGCTAAAGAATGAACCTCAGAGTGAGGTATTTGCATAATTGAAACAGTTTCTTTAATCCTTCTTATACATTCTGATAAAGTAATGGCTAAAGACTAAAACTAAATTGTATACCTTACTCAATGTTATCTATGACATAGTATTTTGAATTTTTACATTGAGTACAACATAGGTCAAATTCACTTTTTGTTTTTAGACCTAATTTTCCATGGTTGAGAGGATGTACCACAAATGTAGTCTAAGAGATGTCATTGAACAATTTGGATATAGTTTTACATTGTATTTTTTATTTCTGTGTTTCTAGTGGTTTGAAAATGTTTTATTCATTTTGGCTGAATGCCATGTCATGATCCTAGCCTTGCTTCCTGTTTTGTGCTTTGTGCTTTTATTTTTTCCACCTCAAGTTTCTTTTGGGTTTTTTTTTTCTTGCCACCAACTCTACTAATCACATTAATCAGTTTCAATTGTGCCTGGCCAGCCTCTATTTAACCACCACCTAGTTTAGCTAGTTCTTTCTAATTGCTAAAATTAGGAGCATCCTGTCCCAAAGTGATGCTGAAAAACTAGTCCATGCATTTGTTACTTCCAGACTGGACTATTGTAATTCCTTATTAATAGAATGTCCCAATAACTCATTAAAGAGCCTCCAGTTAATCCAAAATGCTGCCGCCAGAGTTCTGACTGGAATTAGCAAGAGAGATCATATTTCTCCAACATTAGCTTCTCTCCATTGGCTCCCTGTAAAATCCAGAATTTAATTTAAAATTCTTCTCCTCACTTATAAGTCCCTTAATAATCAGGCTCCATCTTATCTTAAAGACCTCATAGTTCCATATCTTCCAAGCAGAACTCTACGTTCCCAGGCTGCAGGTTTACTTGTGGTTCCTAGAGTTTCCAAATGTAGAATGGAAGGCAGAGCCTTTAGCTACCAAGCCCCTCTCCTGTGGAACCAGCTCCCAGTTCAGGTTCGGGAGGCAGACACCCTCTCCACATTTAAGACCCGAACCGGTCGCGGCAGATAGCCGCCCACTATGAGCCTGGTTCTGCTGGAGGTTTCTTCCTCTAAAGGGAGTTTTTCCTCGCCACTGTTGCCTAAAGCTTGCTCAAATGGGATTGTTGGGTTTTCTCTATAATTTTTGTATAAATATTTTCTGTAAGGTCTTAAACCATAGACACTGTAAAGTGCCTTGAGATAACTTCTGTTGTAAATTGGCGCTATACAAATAAAACTGAATTGAATTGAATTGAATACTTTCCATAGTTGTGCTTTCTCCTCTGTCTCTCCCTCTTTCTATTCTCCCCTGCATGTATCCTCAGCCTGCAGCTATATATCTCCAGAGTGCGGTTTCTGGCCCTACCAACCTGCCCAGTGTTTTTGCTGCTTGTTGTCGTTGTTTTTTGTTGCCTGTTGTTCTTTTCTGTCTGCTCTGCCCAAACTGGTCGAAGCAAATGACTGCCCAACCTGAGTCTGGTTCTACTGGAGGTTTCTTGCCTTAAAGGGAGTTTTTCCTCTCCACTGTCACCTAGTGCTTGCTCAAATGGGGTTATTGGGTTTTCTGCATAATTCTGCACAGCTTTGTTTTGTAAGGTCTTAAACCCTAAAAACTGTAAAGTGCCATTAGATGACATCTGTTGTGATTATACAAATAAAACTGAACTGAATTAAAAATACACCAGCTGCCATTTTGGTGCCAAATGAGAAAGCAACCCCCATTTTGGTGCCTGAGCCTGAGACCAAAAGGAATGCAATTTCAAGATCATAAATAGAGACAGACAACCATTTATGTTCGCATTCCCACATGGGCAATTTGGAGTCATTAGTTAAGTTAAATCTGCACGTTTTGGACTTTGGAAGGAAACCAGAGTACCTACATGACAACCCATACAGGCAAGAGGAGAACATACAAACAACAATAAGGTTTTGAACCCAGGACCACTGTTCTGCCCTCATTGTAGAATAAATTATTTTAGAGAAAGCTGACATGTGAAGGTGGCACAAACTCTCTTCTTAATAATACAAAATGAAAAATTGCTGCCTCCATCTGATGTCTACATGGAAAGGATACAGAGGATCCATGCTTGGCAATGTTTCCTATAATTTGCTACTTAGTCAACTCAGCAGGTTATCCCCACTATGTTTTTAACCCAGTCATTGATTATAACGGTTATCAAAAATAATTACTTTTAAAAAGTCGCCACAGTGTGTATGAGCTTTTTCCCACTTCCTGTAACAATGATTTTCCAAAAAAACTCTCGAGAGAAGTAGCTATATTCATTTTTGCAGTCTTGGATTGACAAATACTTCTCTCACAGTTTTGTTTTGCCACTGCAGAAATCAAATATGCTCTTGAAAATCTTTTCTTTGTACTTTTGTAAGATAAGTGAATGATATAGTTACAGTAGCTACAGTGTCAACCTTAGCATTATTAGGCAACTTGTATTAAACTTACACTAGTACTCATGTACTTGTTTGTACTTTTGTAAGATAAATAAAAGTTCACACAAATTAACAAACCACAGATTCTAAGTCTTAATTGCATTTTAGAAAAAATAGCAAAGTTTTCTTAAAATGAGGATTGTAACAGTCTTATAGTTTTGATTTGTTACCCCCACAATTACAAACATAGCAGTTGCACTGGGTGCAAATGTGTATTTGCCAAATATCTGTTTGTAAATCAGTAGCCAACATTCAGTCAGCTCTAGCTTATGTAAAATGCACAAGAAGTCCATTCTAGCAGGGATACTGAGCATACCTTTGAACTGCCCCCACATCTCCTCTCACCTCCTCCTCTTCATATATGGCACTATTCCTGTTCTTCAGATTAGGTTCCAAACTCCTGCACAGCTGTTTTTCTTTTGTTCAAGTGGATTGTTTTTCAGGCACTGTGGTATGTGTGGGATTGACCTCTTTCTTGCCAGGCCCTGATGGACTTTGCAGGCTGGGGAATCAGGGGGAGACAGTCATTGATGGGATACATAGGAAGGAAGGGAAGAAAAGGAAATGAGAGGAGAGTGGTAACTGATGCTGCAACTGGGAATCCTATTAAGTTCCTCCCTTGAAGGTTTCATGGAAATAGTCCGTCTTTCATTTTGATTTAATTTCTTCCACTTTCCTCATTAGTGTATTTTGTTCACCTTTTGACATAATCCACTACTCTTGGTGGGGACGGGGGATGTATTTTTATACATAAAAATAGTACAACTAGGAACAACAATACACACACAAAAAAAAGAAAAAGAAAGAAAATAGTGATAACATAATACACTAATTAAAAAGGAAAAAAAAAGCAAAAGGTAATAAATAATAAGAATTTAATACACAGTTCACAAATACAACCAATAATAACACTGATAATGATATTAACAATATTAACCGTAACAAGAACAAGAGAAATAATAGTAGTAGTGAGCAGAGCACAGTGTAAACACACAACGTATATCAAACCAGTTCAAGCAGGAGCAAAAATACCACATCTCACTATCAGCAGAACAGAGGGTGTCGATATTGTCATGGCAACTGGACTTCCTTCTTGTTAGGTTGAAACATTTCGCTACTCATCCAAATAGCTTCTTCAGTCTGAACATAGTTGGTTGAGACCAAAAAATTTTTGCTCCAGGTTTGGTTTCACTCCACCCATGACCTGAATTGTGAAACAATGGAAGGGGAGGACGTGAAGGATGTAATAATCAGACCCTAGCATCTCAAATGTGGTGCCTTTTACTGGTCTTACTTATTTTATTAGGAAACTAATACCAACAACATTCCATAATGTCAAAGTGAAATACGTTTTTTTGAAATCTTTGCAAATTTATTTTTAAAAAATCACAGAACTATTCACAGCCTTTGCTCAATACTTTGTTGAAGCACCTTTAGCTCCAGTTACAGCCTCAAGTCTTTTTGAGTATGATTCTACAAGCTTGGCCCACACACTTGGCGAGTTGGCACATTTTTCTTTGCAGTACCTCTCAAGCTCAATTAGGTTGCGTAGGAGTGTAGGTGCATAGACATTTTCAGATCTCTCCAGAAATGTTCAATGAAGTTTAAGTCCGGGCTCCGCCTGGCCCCCTCAGACATTCACAGAGTTGTCTCGTAGCTGTGTGAAGATTGAACGTTGTCCTGTTCAATCTTTGTTTTATCAGATCAGAGAATTTTCTTTCACTTGAGAGTCCTTCAGGTACCTTTTGGCACTCTTGGTGGGCTGTTGTGTGCCTTTTACTGAAGAGTAGTTTTTGTCTGGCAACTCTACTATACAGACCTGATTTGTGGACTGCTGCAGAGGTGGTTGTTCTTCTGGAAGGTTCTCCTTTTTCAACAAAAAACGCTGAACTCTTTCAGAGTGGCCCTCTGGTTCTTGGTCACCTCCCTGACTAAGGCCCTTCTCTCTCGATTGCTCAGTTTGGCTAGGCGGCCCCTTCTAGGAAGTGTCCTGGTGGTTAAAAACTTCTTCCATTTAAGGATGATGGAGGCCACTGTGGTCATAGGGATCTTCAATGCTGCAAACCTTTTTCTGCACCCTTCTGTACCCTTCCTCAGACCTGTGCCCCAGATCTGAGCCCCATAGTGTCTAATAAAATGTTTGTGATTTTAGCAGCAAAATTTGGGGTGGCCTGAGGAGACAGACAAGGAACCGGTAGAGTCTTGGGTGGGCGGTCCAATGGCGGCAGACGAGGTTGCAGGAAAGCCTTGGGCGAACGGCCAAGAAGCGGCTGGAGAGCCCCTGGTGGACGTCCAGGAGGCGGCTTGAGAATATAGAGATCCGGCAGCAGCGGTTGGTTGTCTCTGGCAACCTTAGCAGCAGTGGCAACTGACGCTTGAACAACAGTGATGTAACATACATGTGTTTTACTGGAATCTGACAACTGGACTTCCTTGTTGCTGGCACAAGACAACTAAAGCTGAAACTAAAGCTAGTGGGTGACTTCAATATCCATGTAGATGTTGATGATAACTGCCTCAACACTGCATTTAATTCACTATTAGACTCCATTGGTTTTACCCAAAATGTAAATAAACCCACTCACTGTTTTAATCACACCCTTGATCTTATTCTGACATACGGTGTGGAAGTTGATCAGTTAATAGTTTTTCCCCAAAACCCTCTTTTATCTGACCATTTCTTAATTACATTTGAATTTACAGTACCAGACTTTACTAAACCTACAGATAAGATTCTCTACAGTAGATGTTTATGTGAAAATGCTGTTGACAAATTTAAGGAACTGTTTCCATCTTTTATTTCAGAGCCATGTACCAACACAGAGGAAGGCAGTTATTTCAATGTTCCTCCAGCACAAGTGGACTATCTTGTTAATAGTACTGGTGCTTCACTTGGAACAATACTTGATACTATTGCTCCTCTGAAAAAGAAACTAGTGAGTCAGAGGAAGTTAACTCCATGGTACAATTCACAAATCCGTAGCTTAAAGCAGAAATCACGTAAGTTGGAAAGGAGGTGGCGTTCCACCAATTTAGATGAATATTGCCTAGTCTGGAAAGATAGTTTAATAATATATAAAAAAGCCCTGCGTAAGGCTAGAACTTCATATTACTCCTCATTAATAGAGGCAAATAAGAACAACCCTAGGTTTCTTTTCAGCACTGTAGCCAGGCTGACAAAGAGTCATAGCTCGGTTGACCCTCAACTCTCAGCAGCAATGACTTCATGAATTTCTTTACAAATAAAATCATAACTATTAGAGAAAAAATTGATCAGATCGTCCCTGCATATAGCATGGATTGTACAACAACTCTAGATCCACGCTCGTACTTTGACTGCTTCCTCCCCGTAGATCATTCTGAATTAATTTCAGTAATTAATTCCTCTAAAACATCAACATGTCTCTTAGATCCCAACCCCGACTAGACTCCTCAAGGATGTCTTACCTTTGATCAGCACATCCATATTAGATCAGATCAATCTGTCTTTACAAATAGGCTACGTACCACAGGCTTTTAAGGTTGCTGTAGTCAAGCCTCAAAAAACTCAACTACTCAAAAAGCCTACTCTGGACTCAGGGGTCTTAGCGAATTATAGACCAATATCCAATCTGCCCTTTATCTCTAAAATCCTTGAAAAGATAGTTTCTAAGCAATTGTACGACCACCTGCGTAGCAATAACTTGTATGAAGATTTCCAGTCAGGATTTAGAGTACATCATTGTACAGAAACAACACTGGTAAAGGTTACTAATGATCTTCTATTGGCATCAGACAATGGACTACTCTCTATACTCGTCATGTTAGATCTTAGTGCTGCATTCCACACTATAGATCACAACATTTTATTACACAGACTGGAACATGTCATTGGAATCAACGGAACAGCACTAGAGTGGTTTAAATCGTATCTATCAGATAGATTTCTGTTTGTACACGTTAATGATGAGTCTTCCATGCACAGCAAAGTCAGCTATGGAGTTCCACAGGGATCTGTGCTTGGACCGATTCTTTTCACTTTATATATGTCCCCTTTAGGCAATATTATTAGGAAACACTCTATAAATTTCCATTGTTATGCAGATGATACCCAGCTATATTTATCTATGAAACCAGGAGAAACTAATCAATTAGTCAAACTTCAGGAATGCTTAAAAGACAAAGACCTGGATGTCCTCCAATTTCCTTCTCCTAAATCCAGACAAGAAAGAGGTTATACTGTTTGGGCCTAAAAATCTCAGAGACACTATGTCTAAACACATTCTCACCATTGATGACTTAGTTCTGGCCTCAAGTAATACTGTAAGAAACCTCGGAGTTATCTTTGACCAGGATATCTCCTTCACTTCATACATCAAAGAAATCTCTAGAACTGCCTTTTTTCACCTAAGAAACATTAAAGTTAAAATTAGGAGCATCCTGTCCCAAAGTGATGCTGAAAAACTAGTCCATGCATTTGTTACTTCCAGACTGGACTATTGTAATTCCTTATTAATGGGATGTCCCAATAACTCATTAAAGAGCCTCCAGTTTATCCAAAATGCTGCCGCCAGAGTTCTGACTGGAATTAGCAAGAGATCATACTTCCTCCAACGTTAGCTTCTCTCCATTGGCTCCCTGTTAAATCCAGAATTGAATTTAAAATTCTTCTCCTAACTTATAAATCCCTTAATAATCAGGCTCCATCTTATCTTAAAGACCTCATAGTTCCTTATCTTCCAAGCAGAACTCTCCGTTCTCAGAGTGCAGGTTTACTTGTGGTTCCTAGAGTTTCCAAATGTAGAATGGGAGGCAGAGCCTTTAGCTACCAAGCCCCTCTCCTGTGGAACCAGCTCCCAGTTCAGGTTCGGGAGGCAGACACCCTCTCTACATTTAAGACTAGACTTAAAACTTTCCTTTTTTATAAAGCTTATAGTTAGAGATGGATCAGGTGACTCTGAACCATCTCTTAGTTATGCTGATATAGTTTAATCTGCTGGGGGACCTCTACTGATAAACTGAGCTCCTCTCCTCTCTCCTTTCTCTTATATCAATGCAAATGCCACCATTGCATGTCATTAACTTTGTGTCTTCTCTCTCTTTTAGTTGTGTTTCCTCCTCTCTGTCTCCCTCTCTCTGTACTTTCCTGCAGGTATCCTCGGCCTGGAGCTGTAGATCTCCAGAATCCAGTTCATCTGCCCAATGTTCTTGATGCTTGTTGTTGTTTTTATTGCCTGCTGTTCTTTTGTCTCTTCTCTTTCCACTCACCCCAACCGGTCGAGGCAGATGGCCGCCCACTAAGAGCCTGGTTCTGCTGGAGGTTTCTTCCTCTAAAGGGAGTTTTTCCTCTCCACTGTTGCCTAAAGCTTGCTCAAATGGGATTGTTGGGTTTTCTCTATAATTTTTTGTATAAATATTTTCTGTAAGGTCTTAAACCTTACACTGTAAAGTGCCTTGAGATAACTTCTGTTGTAAATTGGCGCTATACAAATAAAATTGAATTGAATTGAATTGAATTGAATTTAATTCAATTTAATTCAATTTAATTGAAATTTGAGGGTTTTTCCATGATGTTGAAAAGTAAAGATATGATTTACTCAATGTTGTCCCACAAAAGCTGTCCAAAAAATGTAATGAAAGAACAGAAAGATTCGTGTGAGACATGATGTTAATGTTAAGAACAAAGTATACGGTTTCCTTTTTACAGAGACAGATTTTTGATTCATAGTATAGGATTATGTAACTAAGAACCTGTTTTATAACATGTCCTCATCGAAATTAAATATCAGTTACAAACGAGGGCACGGGCCAAACGTATTATAATAATATTAATATTAATAATAATAATAATAATAATAATAATAATAATAGGCTGACTATTAATTTAACTAATAGTTAGAAATTTACCTAAAAAAACTAATAACTAAATTGGGCCTATAGAATGATAATAATTATTAGAGAGGAAATTGATCAGATCCATCCTGTAACTGACATAGAGGGATCCTTGTGTACAATAGCCCCAGATTTAGACCACTCTTAGATTTCTTCTTTCCTATAGATCTTAAAAAGCTAATTTCAACAATTAATTTGGCTAAACCATCTACCATCAAATGTCTCTTAGACCTCATCCCAAATACACTGTTCAAAGACATTATACCAGTCAGTACACCCATTTTACCATTGGCCTTTAAGGTTTTTGTAGTGAAATCTCTACAAAAAAATCTAACTTGAATCAAACATTTTGGACAATTTAAGACCAATATCCAGTCTGCACTTTATCTATAAAAAGCAGCTGCAAGGAAACCACATGCACACAAATTACTTGTATGAAGATTTTTGTTCAGGATTTAGAGTCATTTAGTCAATCATATTACAGAAAAGGCACTGGATCAAGAACAGAAATAATCTCAAGGCACTTAATAGAGTAAGGTTTAAGACCTTACAGAGTATAATTGTGTAGAAAATTATATAGGAAACCCAACAATCCCATCTGAGCAAGTACTAGGCAACAGTGGAGAGGAAAAACTCCCTTTAGGAAGAAACCTCCAGCAGAATCAGGTTCATGGTGGACGGCCATCTGCCTCAACCTGCTGGGGTGAGTGGAAAGAGGAGGGAGAAGGAAGAATTGAGGAGAAGAATTTTAAACTCAATTCTGGATTTTACAGGGAGCCAATAGAGAGAAGCTAACATAGGAGAAATATAATCTCTTTTGTTAATTCTAGTCAGAACTCTGGCTGCAAAATTTTGGACTCCACTTCCCATCACTGTCCCAAGAGGCTTTCTGCACCTCTCTCTCACCCCAGATCAACTACTGCTGTGTGCCACTTCAGGCCTACAACTACTGGTTTCCTATAGATCTTAAAAAGCTAATTTCAACAATTAATTCGGCTAAACCATCTACCATCAAATGTCTCTTAGACCTCATCCCAACTACACTGTTCAAAGACATTATACCAGTCAGTACACCCATTTAAGCTATCCTATCCTATCTTTACTAACAGACTATATACAACTGGCCTTTAAGGTTTTTGTAGTGAAAACCTTATAAGCAAGACATTGAAGTAGTCTAGACGAGATGTGACCAGAGCCTATACACTGAGTTGGGTTGCATGGTGCAAAAGGTAGGATCTGATCTTTCTCATGTTGAAAAGGGCAAATCTGCATGCCCTTGTGACAGCGGAGATATCAACAATGATCATCCCTAGGTTTCTGGCAGACTTAGTGGGGACTGTCACTGAAGGTCCTATGTTAAAGCTAATTTTGTGTTGTATTGAAGGTCTGGCTGGGAAGACGAGAACTTCTGTCTTGGAGAGGTTGAGTTGAAGATGCTATTCTCTCATCCAAGTAGAGATGTCAGAGAGATATGCAGAGATTTATAATGAGACAGTGGAGTCATCCAGTGGAAAGGACAGGAAGAGCTGTGTGTCATCAGTGTAGGAATATTAAGAAAAGCCATGGAACTGGATTAAGGAATCTAGGGATTTGGTATAGATGGAAAAATATAGAGGATTGAGAACTGAGCCCTGTGGCATGCCAGTGGAGAAGCAAGTGAGAGTTAGAAACTTGCCCCTGCCAAGATACTTTGAAGGTTCACCAAATCAGAGAGTGCAGACAGGAAGATCTGGTGGTTAACCGACATGCAAGGTAGGCATATAAGTGGAGAGAGGAGATGAGCTCAGTGTATTAAGGGAGGTCTTCCAGCAAAAAAATCTATAGCAGCATAGCTAAGAGATGGTTCAGAGTCATCTGCGCCAGCTCTAAACCTAATCTAAGGTTTGCCTCCCAAATCTGAACTGGGAGCTGATTCCACAGGAGCAGAGTTTGATAACTTGACATTGATGACGCCTCAGGTGGCAGCCTGTTGCAGTAGCCCTGGTTAGATCTGCTCTTTTTGTAGTTTTTGTTGCTCTTTCTACTCTTTTCCGTATTGTTAACACTATTCTTGCTAACTAGAATGTGCAGATGACTACTTGAAAGTTTTTTTCTGGTTTCTAACCTTGGTTGTAGGTTACTGGGAAGCCGAAACCAATGGGTCTGGAGGGAGTTCAGGAGCAATCGTATTATTTACCAGCACGACCAGCTGATCGCAATCTCTAAGCCTACGCTGTTAGAAGCAAGACCCCAGATCCCCATGGAGCAGGGAAGACAATGCCAGGGATGCAGGGCTGGACACAAATGGAAAGAACGGAAGAGATGGTTTAAACCAATTCTTCCTAATGTCGGAAATTTGGCGTCCCTTGCAAATAAGATGTACAAGCTTGAACCTTTCACCAGTATGTCAACTGCCCCACCAGAGACAATAGAACTTTAGATTTACTGTATGCAAAAGATGAAGAAGAATGCATACACCTCTGCTGCTCTGCCCCAGAGCAGATCAAATCACAACTGGTTGCTTCTCACTTCAGCTACACTCTCATTGTTCAGCAGCAGACAGTGACCAGGAGACAGTGACTTCTGTTAGGAAGTGGTCTCAGGAAGCAATTGAATCTCTGCAGGTGTACTTTGCAGCCAATGACTGGAAACGTCTCTGTGAACAGAATGGAGACAACATCAACTCAATAGCAGAAACCATCACAGAGTACATCAACTTTTGTGTAGATAATATTATCCCAATCAGGAAAGTAAGGTTCTTCTCCAACAATAAGCCCTGGATTAACTGGAGCCTGAAGGAGCTGCCAAACAGGAAGAAGAAAGCCTTCTTGGCAGCAGACAAGCACCAGGTGAAGGGTGACAGTTCAGAGGGAGCTGATAACTGAGGGAGAGTAAGGAAGCCAGAGGAGGAAGGTGGAGAACCAACTCCATCATAACAACATGATCAGCTATGTGGGATCCTGTGTGCTCTTTAGACCCACTACAGTTCACCTATTGCTCCCATGATGATGCCATCATATACCTGCTCCAGAGAGCTCTCTCACACCTGGACAATGCAGGCAGCATGTTGCTGCATGTTGAGGATCATGTTTTTTGACTTCCAGCCTGTGCTTCTGAGAGAAAAGCTCCTAAATGTGCAGGTAGACTCCTCCACAGCTTTCTAGATCACTGACTACCTGACAAACAGACCACAGTTTATACAGCTGCGAGGTTAACTGTCAGTATAACACTGAATCTTGGTGGACTGTTTTGTAAAGTGATGTAAAAACAATCACCTGGCCTTGAATATGACAAAGATGAAGGAAATGGTTGTAGACTATGAGAGAACATAGACAGTTTAAACAATGTCTCCATTTTGGAGGAAGTAGAAGTGGTACAAATACCTGAAAGTTTACCTTTTTCCACTGTTTGACCAGCCTGGACATCAAAAGAGAGACTGGACAGCTTTAGTCTGTTGTAGAAATTTTTCCTCTTCCTCTAATATTGTAAAATCTTAGCAGATTTCGAGGAAGGACTCAGTGTGATGAACCATCTCAATTTAATACATGGAGAAAACACCACAATCATCTAAATGTCTTCTGCTCTGCCTCTCTACTTATACTTCACAGGGCCCCCTCCACATAACATTCCTGAAGAACTGTGTGTATGTGTACCATAAAGAAAACATCAATTCTTCTACACATAGGTTTACTGTTTAGACCAGGGGTGTCAAACTCAATTGCACAGGGGGCCAAAATCCAAAACACACTTTAGGTCGCGGGCCGAACAAGATAAACATTTATTGAACAGACTAAAACTTTTAAAATTTAACTTTTTTTAACTCAAACCTTAAATAACTTATAATATTTTGCTCTCTATAAAAATATATCCTGTCTAAATTATACAAGTTAGAAATAAAATAAACATTAATAGAACAAACATTCAAATTTCTTTATTCTTACGTCATTTTTTATAAAAAAATAAACTTTAAATATCCCAAAAGATTTTGCTCTCCATAAAAATATATCCTGTCAAAATTATACAAATTCAAAATGTGAACATGCTGCATAACAAAACCTGGAAATATAAATAAAAATTGTGCTTTTCAGCAATAACAAATCAAATCATTCAGTTGTCTTTGCTCGTTTATATTTGGTGTGAGGTTCTGTGTTGTGGAGATTCTCAGGATGGACTGTAGGTTCTCACCAGTGAGACGACTCCTGTGTGCTGTTTTGTTAGTCTTCATCACTGAGAAGAGCTTCTCACATAGATTTGTGCTACCAAACATAAACAAGGTTCGAGCCGCATGTGGACGGAGCTGGGACATTTCTGCGGGAATGGAGTGAATAAACTGTGCGGGTCCTGCAGTGTCGTACTTTACCTTCAGTCATTACACTGCAGCTCAATCAGCTCCATCTGAATCTGCACAGGTGCAGTGTCCACATCGAAGCAAAATTCTTTTATTGTTCGTCAAAGTCACCAAAGCGTCGTGAGAGCTCAGTTTATCACCGTTGTAACTATATGGTTCAACATTGCTTGGCATCCTGAGGACTAGCTTCGCAATATCTTACAGCATCATAAACTAGTGATTAACGTGGAATGTTAAGCAAGGCAGCTGAAGCGCTGCATTATGGGATCTGTGGTTTATTATGTTACCAGCGCTTCATATCGCCGGGCCATTAATAACATTAATATAGAAATGATCTCGCGGGCCGGATATATACAGACATACATATGGTTTAGACCAGGGGTAGTCAACTAAAATTTAAAGAGGTCCGGTTACACAATATTTTTGGAAGCAAAAGTCCAGAAGATTATAATGTCTAACTATTTACTGCAATATATTATCCAGTAGCCTGCATGTAATCAGTACTTGACTGTCAAATCAAATGAATTCAGTACAATTCAAAAACCTTTTGACAAATTTATTGTTATGTAACGCTCAAGCTGAGCATGTGGCTCAAGATCCTGGTGGACTGGTCATACTGGGCTCTGAGACTAGCAACTTTCTGTGATCGCACTTCAGATTTCAGTGGGTATGTGTGCTCAAAACCTTTGTGTTTTGTCTGATAATGCTGTTTGGAATTGGTACTTTTAATAAGAGCCACAGTTTCTGAACATATCAGACACACTGGTTTAGTGCTCCCAGTGGTAATATGAACAGAAAAGAGTCTGTTCATTCTGGATTAAAAACTCTATTTTCACTGTCCCCTCTTCTCTTTTTGGACATTTTTATCTTTTGCTTTTTCAGTCATACTGTCCATTTATCAACTTTCTCCTCTCTGTCTCTCTCCCTCGCTCCTCTCTGTCTCTCTGTTATCATCGTCTTTGTTTATTAATTCATTTCCAAACTCAAACTTTCTCTCATCTACTATTGAGTCGCTAATTTTACCGTCTGTGATCCACTGAATCGATTGGTTAAGTGAAGTCACATGGGATTGCTTAACTTGCATTCAATTGGCCAATGTTCTCGCGTCCACTTAATATCTACCGTTAAAATTAAGGTGTCCCGCTAGATTTGGAATCAAAACGTTCGGTTTGGGCTGCAGCTCCGGGTTCGTATGGAACAGCTTCTGGGTCCGGATCTGGACCACGGTCCGCCTTGTTAGTGACCCCTGGTTTAGACCATTAATTTTCACCACAGGTCTGTGTCTATCATTTGTTACAACCTTGAGACCCAGAACCCATCTCCTACTCATGTCCTGTCTATGAACCCTTGTCCTGTTTAGTATTTCTTGCTTTCTTTCATACTGAAGTTGCTCTTTTCTCCTACAAGTCAGAGACTTCTCCAGCTCCACTGTCTAAAGAAAGGTACAAGAAGTCATTCCTGCCAGCAGCCTTCGCTCTGTACAATGACTAAATTCAGACAGTGGAGAGGTCTGCTCCAACCTAGCCGAACCAGATAGTGACATATTAATTAAATTATATTGTATTATATGTATTTCCATATTCCTTGGTATTGCACAATCATCTCAACATACAACTGTACTGTAATGTCTACTGCTACTGAATTTCCCTTCTGGGAGTAATTATCTATCTCTCTATCCACCTACCCATCGGCTCTGCCTACCATTCTAAATTTGGAAACTCTAGGAACCACAAGTAGATCTGATATCTGAGAGTGAAGTGTTTTGCTGGGAAAATATGGAACTATGAGGTCTAAGATATGGTGGAGCTTGATTAAGTGCTTTGTATGTGAGGAGAAATATTTTAAATTATTTTCTTAATTTTACAGGGAGCCAGTGGAGAGAAGCTAACGTAGGAGAAATATGATCTCTTGTAAATTCCAGTCAGAACTCGCTTTTTAAGGAGTTATTGGGACAAACTATTAATAATGAATTACAGTAGTCCTGCCTAGAAGTAACAACTGCATGTTCTCGTTTATCAGCATCACTTTGACTCTGTTGTGCACTGAAGCTGCTAATTTTCAGCTACAAGTCCTTTAAAATCATCTTTTAATAAACACAGTCTCAAAGCAGGGAGAGAGAGAAACAACATCCAAAAATCCACAATCAGAAACTCCAGAAACATAGTAGAGATCCTAGCCAAAGAGTCAGTGAACATTGGGTTCAGGCTGGAAAAGGTTATAAACAGGCAGAAGATTAAAAAACATCAGATTTAACGACAAGCAGAAACTCTCAAGACAAAAACAGATGTTTCTGAGACGAGTGAGCAGACAGACAATCTGGTAGAGATATGAGCATGAGAGGTGTAGTATATATATGGAGATGGGCACAGGCGAAAGAAATCACTGATTAAAGGTATAGTCAGAGAGAATAAGGGTGGAGTTATTTACAGCAGTGTTAGCTTTTATTTATTCACACTCTATGCTATGCGAGGGTTTGGACCCAAACATAGGCTTAATGAGGACTCAACTAAACAACTGGTTAATCAATGTTTATTTTGAGAGTCTCAAGAGATGGAGAACAGGAACTAGAGAGCTAGGGGGTTACCCTGGACAGGATTCAGATCTAAGGAGGAGCGGAAGAAGAAAGAAGGACCAGGAAATGAGTAGAAAGTAGTCGGGTTTCCAGGAGTCATCGGAGAGAAGCTGAGTGAAGCATACGACAGAACAAAATACAGATAATACCTATGTAAGAGGCACCTGGGCAACTATCACTGCGAATTCCATTCAGGCACGTGAAAGTAATTAATTATCTCATAATGATGTCTCAGAAAACAGAAGTTGGGCATCAGGACGAGTCAGACAGGTCCAGAGGGCAGAGGGTGGAATGACGTGTAGCTCAACAGAGAGACAGGAAGAGGGAAATAGAGAGGTAGAGAAAGAGAGAGATGGCAGTTAGTTGTATTCACAGTCAGATAAAGTTTCAGGTGAATGTATATTTAGAATAGTGCAGCAGGGTCTCCGGCAGGACTAATTATGACAGCCTAACTAAAAGGGTGAGCCAGAAGGAAGGAGACTGTGTCTGAGTCCCGAACGCTATTTGGAAGGCTATTCCATAACTTTGGGGCTTTTGTAAAAAAAGGCTCTGCCCCCAGCTGTAGTTTTTATGATACGAGGTACTGACAGGCAGCCAGCATCCTTTGATCGAAGTAGGCGTAGCAGATCATAAGGCACTAGCAGTTCACTTAGATACTGCGGCGCAAGATAGGGGTGATGTGCTCGTATCTTCTGGTTCTAGTGAGGACTCTCGCTGCTGCATTCTGAACTAACTGAAGCTTGTTTATGCACCTGGTTGAACAGCCAGACAGTAAGGCATTACAGTAGTCCAACTTAGAGGTGGTGAAAGCATGGACTAATTTTCTGCATCATTTAGTGACAAAATATTACTTATCTTGGCAATATTTCTGAGGTGAAAGAAAGTTGTCCTGGTGATATTATCTACATGAGCTTCAAATAAAAGACTGGAATCTAGAATCACACCAAGGGTTTTACTCTTGCACTAGATGTAAGAGAAAGGCCATCCAGAGTTACGGCGTGATCTAAAATCTTGCTTCTAGCTGCAGATGATCCTATAACTAGTACTTCTGTCTTATCAGGATTTAGCAGAAGGAAGTTAATTAGCATGCAGTCTCAAATATCCTTTACACATTGCTCAACTTTATTAAGCTGTTGGATGTCATCTGGTTTTGATGAAACATATAACTGTGTGTCGTCAGCATAACAATGAAAGTTAATACCATGCTTACGGATAATGTTGCCCAGAGGAAGCATGTAGAGTGAAAAAAGCAGTGGGCCTAAAACTGAACCTTAGTTCTCCACTGGAGAGCATGTGGAGTAATCGCCATTTTACAAACATTTTCTAGTCTGTGAAGGAGAATACTATGGTCAATGGTGTCAAAAGCTGCACTGAGGTCGAGTAGCACAAGCATAGTGACACTACCCTGATCAGAGGCCAATAGGAGGTCATTTACTACAAGTGCCGTCTCTGTGCTGTGATGAGGCCTAAATCCTGACTGATAGAGTTTGTGTATGTTATTTCTATGAAGATACGAGGATAGCTGCCCAGCTACTATCTTTTCGAGAATCTTTGTGATAAAGGGGAGGTTTGATATCGGCCTGTAATTGGACAGCTGGCAGGGGTCGAGATCAGGTTTCTTGATTAGCGGTTTAATAACTGCTAATTTAAAACACTTTGGAACATACCCACAGCTGAGTGAAGAATTTATGATTGTCAGCAGGGGTTCTATTATTTCTGGCACTATCTGTTTTAGAAAGTGTCTTGGTAAAGGGTCTAATGTACAGGTTTAAGATTTTGCAGAAGAGATGAGTGAAATTAGTTCATTCTCTTCTAGAGGAGTAAAGTATTCTAGGTACTAGGTATGCTGAGGTTAGCTCGTCACCTGCGTCAACTAAATTGTCTGTTTTCAAAGCTTGAATTTTATGCCTTATATTTACAATTTTGTTCTTTCTAGTTAATTTGGCTACTGTATTAAATAAAAATCTAGGGTTATTTTTGTTGTTTTCTATAACAGTGGAGAAATACGTTGATCTAGCTGCACAAGAGCTTTCTTATAGTTCAGGATGCTCTCCTTCCATGCTATCTGAAATACTAACAATTTAGTTTGGCGCCATTTACGTTCTAACTTTCGAGCGGTCTGTTTTAAGGCGTGCGTGTCATCGTTATACCAGGGAGTGAGTTTCTTATCTCTAATGACTTTTCTTTTTACTGGATCTACATTATCTAAGGTATAACGTAAGGACGACTCTAGATATTCAGTCGCCTGGTCTAGGTCCTATACTCTGCGCTGAGATAACTTCAGACAGTGGGAACGTAAGTAAATTTCTTATACTTAAACCGAAGGATATTATTAAATCTAAGGTGTGACCCGCTTTATGAGTGGGTCCTACTACACACTGATCTACTCCTAGCGAGTCCAATATGGACATAAATGCTGTTCTCAGAGGGTCTTCTGGATTCTCAAAGTGAATATTAAAATCTCCAGCAATTAACTCCAGGCAAGGATAATGACACTTGGTTGTTATCTGGAAGCTGAATTAAGGCAACTGGAGTTCCTTCTTCTTAATTTGTAATGTTTGGCTACTCATCCAAGTAGCTTTTTCAGTCTGAAGATAGTTGGTTAGATCCCCCAAATTTATGCTCCAGGTTCGGTTTTACTCCACCGCTGGCCTGAATAGGCTTATGAGGTGAAACAATGGAGGGTGAGGATGTGAAAGATGGAATAGTCACACCTCTGTCAACCCTTCTTAATACCCAAAGTTGGTCAGTAGGTGGTGCAGGTGTGAATTGGGCCTGATCCCCCTGGGGATGGATGAAAGGGAAGCATGATAAATAGAATACAGGTTTTCATCCAGGTCACTTTAGTAGTTGAGATGTTTTTAGGAGTGGAGGAAGGCAACAGAAAAAAGAAAGGAATGAACGATTCATTCATTCATTCTGTGTGCTTTATCTGTTTCACTTCATTGCCCAGATTTTAGATTTCATGATTAGACTGTTCATAATAGGATATAGTTTCTAGGGAATAAAGCTGATATAACTATTGAATACACAAGATGGAAGCTGCTGCAAAGTTCTAAAGGACAACAAGTGCAAAGGAGCTCAATTTATTCATCTAGTTCCATTGAAACAGCAGCCCAAATTAGTCATCTGCAATCAATTATCCACAATCTCTTTAACATCTGTAACCATTAAGCAGTTTTCTTAGTAACTCTTTCAGAAGCTCATGTGCCTGGTAGTCATTTCAAATTAAGGAAACAAATTTAAATATTTTTCATACATGTGTTTCAGACTGACAGGTCAAAGTGGAAATTGCAGCCATCAGGATTTTTCTTACTGTTATTTCAAATGATAAAGCAATGTTTTCAAATAAGCAAAGTGAAAAATCAAGTAAGATAGGTAAGACTAAGTAGGGACACAATCAGGCACTAATAAAGGTCTAATAAAATAATCAAGGTAAATAGAGATAATAAAAACATTTAAATAAAAACATTATTATTAAACAATAGTAGTATATAAATAATACAAATATTATAAAATTATATAAATATAATTAACTTTATCCCATTAACACAGCATTTTAGTAGAGCTATTGTTTTATATTTAGCTTTAAGTACCTAATTAATTACCAACTACATGTATGAGTTTGGTTCAAACTTAAAAATTTGTGTATACTGATCTACTGTAAGAGCAGCAAGGTGGTCTTGGCTGTAGTGGCAGCAGATTTCAAAATTTCAAAACTCTGATTACTCTGTAAGTAAACATGTAACTGAGTTTCTAATTGCCTTTTTTAAGTGCAGCTGAATGAAAGATGAATTACACTGAGCAACACAGCCTCATATTTAAATAAAAAGTCTGCTCAAAATCCAACTAAAATTGAACCAGACACAAACTTCTCTGTAGACACCTAAAAGTCAATTTTCACTATGCATTTTTAAAATGCATAAATGAATAAGATTACTATTTTGCTGCATGTATACTCAGATTTCCAATAACAGGGTTTCTCGAGTGCATGTAAACACGTTCCCCGAATTATCCTAGAAATTTGTTTTTTCTCAGTAATCTGGTTACTCTAGTGGATGCAAATACACTGAGTGTGTGTAATTAAGTTGAGTCATGGCAACTGGACTTCCTACTTGTTAGGTCAAAACATTTCACTACTAATTCAAGTAGCTTCTTCAGTCTGAAAATGTTAAACACTTTTTAATCAGAGTATAGCAACAAGTCAGATAGAAACTGCAATTTCTGGAGAAACTAAGTGGGGATTGATGTGTGCTGTAAAAACTTTGCTTAACTGTGTTGCTGTCTGCTACATAGATTAAGCTGAGCTTTATTTCTGTATGAGACATTAAAGCTGAAGCCATACTGCCCTGCTCTTGTGGGTAGTAGAAGGAAATAGTAGTATTTGCTAGGAAATCGCTAGGTAATACATCAGGCCCTGCAGCCTTTCTGTAGCTAAATTATTTCATAGCAGAAAGAAGTTTTTCCATTTTAGGATCAGAATCTAGTTTGCAGTACTTACAGACAGAGACACATCGAGCTAACATCGACAGATAATATAACATCCACAAGAGCTGAATTTGAAATTAACTAACACTGCAAATGTATAGATCAGCTAAGCAACTTCTCATAATGTGTACAGCTCATTGTCGCTTGACGGCCTGTATTTCCTCATCTCCCTTCTGACAGCCATAGCTACGCGTGCACCCTACTTATGTAAGAGGCACCTGGGCAGCTATCACTGCGAATTCCATTCAGGCACGTGAAAGTAATTAATTATCTCATAATGATGTCTCAGAAATTAATGTTGAGTGATTTATCTGTTACGTTGGCTAGTGTTATCAGCAGCTTAAAAAGAAGTGACTACAACTCCAGAGTGTGCATTTTCTCAGCAGTGGGTGTTTTCAGGGTAAAAGGGTCAGCTTTGGCTGCATGAAGCTAACACTGACCGAAAACTAACATCAGCATGAGCTGGTTTAAAATTGTGAAGAAATATACAGTATAGGACTCAGGTGCTGGTGGAAATTTGACTACTGTTGGTCAAAGAAAGAGGGGAGGCAGAAGGGTTCATGGTCAGAGAGAGAAGGGAAAAGGCAGACGCATAGGTTTGAGAATAGGGACTCTTAACATTGGCACAATGACAGGGAAAGGCAGAGAGCTGGCAGACATGATGGAGAGACGGAAGGTAGATGTACTGTGTGTGCAGGAGACAAGGTGGAAAGGCAGCAAGGCACGTAGTATTGGAGAAGGATAAAAACTGTTCTAACATGGTGTGGATAGGAAGAGAAACGGGGTAGGAGTGATCCTGAAGGGGGAGTTTGTGAACAATGTCCTAGAGGTGAAAAGAGTCTCAGACAGGGTGATGAGCCTAAAGCTAGAAACTGAAGGGGTGATGGGGAATGTAGTCAGTGGGTATGCGCCACAGGTTGGCTGTGAGTTAGAAGAGAAGGAGAGATTCTGGAGTGAGTTTGATGAGGTCATAGAGAGTATCCCCAGAGGAGAGAGAGTAGTTGTTGGAGCAGACTTCAATGGGCATGTTGGAGAGGGCAACAGAGGTGATGATGAGGTGATGGGTTTGGTGTAAAGAAAAGGAATCTGGAAGGACAGATGATGGTGGACTTTGCTAAGAGGATGGAAATGGCTGTAGTCAACACTTACTTTCAAAAGAGAGAGGAACACAGGGTGACATACAGAAGTGGAGGTAGGAGTACGCAGGTGGACTAAATCCTATGTAGTGGTGGTGGTAGGAGAGAGTGTAGCCAGACAGCACCGCATGGTGGTATGTAAGATGACTCTGGTGGTCAGGAAGAAGAAGAGAGGAAAGACAGAAAAGAAGACCAAGTGGTGGAAGCTAAAGAATGAAGAAACTTGTGAGGAGTTCCGGCAGAAGTTGAGACAGGTTCTGGGTGGTCAGGATGAGCTTCCAAATGACTGGGAAACTACAGCAGAGGTTATCAGGGAACAGGTAGGAAGGTGCTAGGTATCATCTGGAAAGAGGAAAGAAGGTAAAAAAAAAGTTGGTGGTGGAATAAGGAAGTACAGGAATGCATCCAGAGGAAGAGGTTGGCTAAAAGGAAGTGAGATGTAGAAAGGACTGAGGAAAGTAAACAGGAGTACAAGGAAGTGCAGCATAGAGTGAAGAGGGAGGTGGCAAAGGCCAAACAGAAAGCTTACGATGAGCTGTACGACAGGTTAGACACAAAGGAAGGAGAGAAGGTCTTGGAGAAGGATGAGAGATAGACAGATAGAGATGGGAAGGACGTGCAACAGATAAGGGTGATTAAGGACAGAGATGGAAGGGTGCTAACAACTCAGGAGAGTGTGCAGAAAAGATGGAAGGAGTATTTTGCGGAGCTGACGAATGAGGAAAATGACAGGGAAAGAAGGGAGGAGGATGTGGATCTTGTGGAGCAGGAAATAGAAGAGATTGGAAAGGATGAGGTGAGGAAGGCTCTGAAAAGGATGGAGAGTGGAAAGGCTGTTGGTCCTGATGACATACCTGTGGAGGTGTGGAAGTGCTTAGGAGAGACAGCAGTGGAGTTTCTAACCAGTTTGTTCAATAGGATTCTAGAGAGTGAGAAGATGCCTGAGGAATGGAGGAGAAGCATTCTGGTTCCGATCTTTAAGAATAAGGGTGACACGCAGAACTGCAGCAACTATAGAGGAATAAAGTTGATGAGCCGCCCAATGAAGCTGTGGGAAAGAGTAGTGGAAGCCAGGCTTAGGAAGAAGGTGGAGATTTGTGAGCAGCAGCATGGTTTCATGCCCCGTAAGAGCACCACTGATGCCATTTTTGATTTGAGACTGTTGATGGAAAAGTACAGAGATGGTTAGAAGGAGCTGCATTGTGTCTTTGTGGATTTAGAGAAGGCGTATGACAGGGTGCCGAGGGAAGAGCTGTGGTACTATATGAGGTTGTCGGGAGTGGCAGAGAAGTACATCAGAGTAGTTCAGGGGATGTATGAGAGAAGTATGACGGTGGTGAGATGTGCTGTGGGTCAGACAGAGGAGTTCAAGATGGAGGTGGGACTACACCAAGGATCAGCTTTGAGTCCCTTCTTGTTTGCTATGCTGATGGACAGGCTGACAGATGAGGTCAGACAGAAATCTCCCTGGACAATGATGTTTGCGGATGACATTGTGATTTGCAGTGAGAGTAGAGAGCAGGTAGAGGAACAGCTAGAGAGGTGGAGGTTTGCTCTGGAAAGAAGAGGCATGAAGGTCAGTCGTAGTAAGACAGAATACATGTGTCTGAACGAGAGGGATCAAGGTAGAAGCGTTAGGTTACAGGGGGCTGAGGTGAAGAAGGTGCAGGAGTTTAAGTACTTGGGGTCAACAGTTCAGTGTGATGGAGAGTGTGGAAAAGAGATGAAAAGGCGAGTGCAGGCAGGTTGGAGCGGGTGGAGGAAAGTGTCAGGAGTGTTGTGTGTCAGCAAGACTCAAAGGAAAGGTCTACAAGACAGTGGTGAGACCAGCTCTGTTCTATGGGTTAGAAATGGTAGCAGTGAGAAAGAGACAAGAGGCTGAGATGGAGGTAGCAGAGATGAAGATGTTGAGGTTCTCCTTAGGAGTGACCAGGTTAGACAGAATAAGGAACGAGCACAATAGAGGGACGGCTCACGTTGACTGAGTTAGCAACAAAGTCAGAGAGGCCAGACTGAGATGGTTGGACATGTGCAGAGGAGGGATAGTGATTATATTGGTAGAAGGATGTTGGAGATGGAGCTGCCAGGCAGGAGGACAAGAGGACGGCCAAAGAGGAGATATATGGACGTGTTAACAGAGGACATGAGGTCGGCTGGTGTGAGTGTAGAAAATGCCCATGATAGAGTTAGGTGGAAAAGAATGATTCGCTGTGGCGACCCCTGATAGAAAAACCCGAAAGAGAAGAAGAAGAATATTACTAAAGCACTTGCCACCAGAATAGAGACAGTTAGCCCATTGTTAATTCACTTAGACCAAACAGGTTTTATTAGAAACAGAAACTCTCCCTTACACAATGTCTAAAGATTTTTTAACTTGATCATCTTACACAACAAAAACAGCACAAAACCATAATTGCATCACTAGACACAGAATAGGCATTTGATAAAGTAAACTGGGCATTTCTTTTTAGCATCCTGCACAAGTTTGCCTTTGGAGAGTCAGTCATCCATTGGATAAGCCCAAAGAAATGACCATCTAAACTCTATAAAGTCAGATACTGATATCATAACATAGATGGAAATATTTAACAACTAAATCAGTACAAGGCCATGCACATAACTCACCTTACACAAAGTAAAATGTTTAAAATGGAATTAACCAACACAGATCCTGCTCACAGTTCACTTTAGGTAGCACTGATGAATACCTCCATGCAATTTGGGCCTGCAAACTAGTTCACTCCCAGAAACAGAGACTATCCTCCACCCTAAGCTACATAATCCCATATCCTAACCCTCTGTTTGCTTGAAAACATCACTAAAGTTGTCCATTTGCCAGTTAAATATAGAAACTATAACACTATTTTTTTTTTAAACTAAAAAATCCAAAAACCTATTACTTATCAGTCACATCTCATAGAACAAATAATCGTAGAGAAAATAACAGCTACATGTAAAAACAATATATCTGATATTAATAAAACACGGAACCCATTCTTAAATTACTTCGGTTTAAATTTGACTTCTGGGGCAGAAGCCACGCACTTCATTAACTTTCCCACAAATCCCTAAAAGTTTTTCCTTTTCTCTTTCTTTCTCCTTTCACCTTTTGTCATTGGTCATCTAACCAACACCATTATTAGTGATATTCTTATTATCATTGTTGTTGTTATAACAAGTGTAATTTTCACTTTTGTTCTGTTATATTCTTTTCTTATAACCCCTTATTCTTTCTTCTTTATCTGCCATCACTAATAGTAATATTGTTATAATACCTCCCTTTCTTTCTCCCCCCCTTAGTTTTTTTATTGGCCTTTTTCCTCAATTATTTAATCCATTAATGTATTTATTTAGCATCTGCTTGTTATCTACCTTTACACCTCTGTGAAGGCCGGTGCCTCAACAGGTTTGCAAGGAGGACACGACAACACTACACTTAGTTAAAACAAGATCATTTTAAGAGACTCAAGTGGAGAACAGAAAAGACTAGAGAGCTCCATGCGGACAGCCCAGAGGCTGCAGGAGAACTGGTAACTGGAGAGTTCCGGGCTCTTGTTTGTGACTGCAGTAAATCAAAAGACACAGTTTTTGTTTTTAAGCATGAAGCACCCAATTCCCATGATCAAGGTATTACCAGACACCTTCCAATTATCTCTTGCTTCACCATGGGCATCTAAGTTAGCCTCTGCTTCACATTTTTGAGATATTATTTATTTTTTAGTATGGATCTGTAGCTAGTTCACTCAATTTCTCAAATTAAACAGAGAGCTATCTGCAAGCTAATTATCATAAGCTATATAGATAAAGTTAATTTGATGTCCTCACCATCAGTTAATTATTGCCCACCATGTATATAGGTTATTTGGTCCACCCTACTGAGGGTGTGATAAGTCAAAAAAGGTATAACTGTGGTCTACTCTTTATTAGCCATGTAAGTGAGGGTTGTCAATAGAAAAATGCCCTCTTGATCCTAAGGTTGTCAAGGTCACATTCCAGCCCAGGTTAGCCTGAAAGCTATTCAGATGTGACGGAAGTGCGAATGTAGAAAGGAACTGGTGTCTTTATCACTAGTACGCAGTTGTTTCCATAAATCAAGAGTTACTAAGGCTCCTTGCAACCACAAGTGAGGTGAAGAGACTGTTTTTAAAGCTACTCCAAAGGGTGAACATTTTCAAGACTGGGGATTAAGCATGGCTGCTGGTGGCATCATATGTGTCATGCCATGTTATGCAAAACCGCAATACCAGCACTTCAACACAGCTGTGCAGAGAGGGAAACATGATCAGACTAAAGACCGGGGGGCTTAGATTGAACCAAGCAGAAGCCCACTTCAAGTGAGCCCTCTTTTATTTTCATTTGTGACTGAGCCAAGCATTTTGTAAATATCCACAATATCCAGGGTGTTGTGTTATGGTTTAACTATTGTTCAACTGCAGCTGGTTATACAAATGTCATCAGTCTTCTTATGCAACAATTTCTTTGTGAATGCACTGACTTTACTAAAGAGTTGTAAAACATTCTGTATCTATATTTGCTTATCCAATTATTCTAACACAGAGGTGTCAAATGTGTTACAGACATTTTTAACAAAGGAAGGACCATTTACCATGTCTTACCATATTTTCAACAAGCTGACTAGAGTGCCTATATTGCTGCTACATTCCTAATAAACCACTGGCACCAAAGACTGCATGTACACACATTGCATACCAATGTGCAGGCTATCCAGAAGTAACATTACTATCTAATATGTGAATTGTGTTGAGCTTTCACTCTATATGCATGCTTATTGACATGAGCATGAGTCTTTGTTGTGAGTTGGCAAGCTAAACCCAAAGTGTACATATTTACAAGACAGACAGCTAGTATAAACATGCTCCATTGGCCAAACGGACACAATTTGAGCTGGGAGCTTGGATACTTGGAAACTACAGTTAATTGTTATTTATGGACAGAATATTGTGTTGTGTGTGTACATACAGCTTTATAAATCTGATTATTTTTTGGCATGTGCCCTTTCTGCTTTTTGTGTACACATAAACCTTTGGTATGGATCCTACAGTTTTAGAAATTAGGCCCCAGATTTGGGCTTCAAAGGGATTACCACAAAAGACATTGGCAAGCTGATAGAGCCTTTGAAACCCAACACTTATGTGATGTTGTTGGGGCAACTGTCCATCCTGACACAGTCATAAACAAGCACCTTCACATAACGGATATGATAGTATTGCATAATACTAAACACCTGGTTTTAATCCTTGTAAAATTTCACAAAGCAGATTTACATTGACTTTTCCAAATAAAGTTAAACAGTTAATCATTAATGTATTTGTTCAATATAAGAAGACATAGATTGACTGACAAGACTACTTTTCAGGGAAGATAGCAGAACACAGTGTTTATGTTTGTGTGGGCATGTGTATGCCAGTATGTCTGTGACTTTCAGTAAGCACACAAGTGTTTGCTCCTCGTTATACAGTACCTATAAAAAGTATTCACCCCCTTCACCTCAGACTGAAGAAGCTACTTGGATGAGTAGCAAAACATTTCAACTTAACAAGGAAGTCCAGTTGCCATGACTCTACTTCCAGATAACTTCACCTGGATGACATTATAAATCAATCATAGTCAATAACAGTTGCAACTTTGACAAAAAAGTTTCAGAAAAATACCTCATTAATGTCAAAGTGAAAACAGGTTTCTACAAAGTAATGTTAATTAATTAAAAATATGTAAGGTGAAATTAATGTTTGCATTAATAGTCACCCCCCTCAGGTCAGTATTTAGAAAATGCACCTTTGGCTGGAATCACAGAATGAAGTCTGTGTGGATAGGTCTCAATAAGGCTTGCACATCTGTCAGGTTGCATGGGGGCCGGGTGTAAATACCCATTTTCAAGTCCATCCACAAATTCTCTATTGGATTGAGGTCTGGGCTTTGACTCTCCAGAACACTCACCTTGTTGTCAGTGAACCATTTCTGGGTAGCATTTGCTGTACGCTTCATGTAATTGTCTTGCTGGAAAACAAATGTTCTCCCAGGCCAAGTGTTAGTGGCCTCTCTTACTAGTCTCCAGTTCTAAGCAGATTTAGACATGTACCATATTTGTATCATTTCTTGATGATAGATTTTTCACTAAACTCCGGGAGATGTTCAGTGCCTTGGAGGGTTTTTTTTGTATCCATCCCTTGACTTATGCTTTTCAGTGACCTTTTCTCTGAGTTGCTGGGAGTGTTCTTTTGTCTTCATGGTGTAATGGTAGCCTGAAATTATGATTAACCAGTGGCTGAAAGACACAAGTGTCTTTATACTGCAATCACTTGAGACACATTCACTGCACTCAGTGACATTAAAGAGGTATTTTTCTTAATTTTTTTGTCAAAGTCAACTTATAATGTCAATAAAAGGATAAAACATCCAAGGGGTGAATACGTTTTATAGGCACTGTATGTGAGTATGTGCACTAACCAGTAAATTTTTCAGAAGTGTCAGTGATGATCATTTTAGTCTGATGTTAATATGTATGCTAACAACAAACCAAAACTTATGTTGTTATAACAAAATTATTTTTTGAGATGTAAGATCAACAAGTTGAGTATGAAGAGAATTCTGTTAATGACCTTCACCTTTGCTGTTTCTGAACTATGATGTACTCTAAATACTGACTGGAAATCATACAGGTTATTCGTGCACAGGTGGTCACATATTTGCTTTAAGACTAGTTTTTCAAGGATTTTAGAAATAATGGGCAGATTGGATATTGGCCCATAATTGGCTAATACCTGAGTCAAGTCTAGATGTTTTCAGTAGATATTGTTACAAACAGGCTAACAAGCAGATCCGGTCACTGAAAGTGCTGATTAAGAATTTGCTGTACCAATAGCCAATGAAGAGAAACCAATTCGACAGCTATATCTCCACTTGTCGTGATTCTGCTCCTAACTTCCTGGCTCATGCTTTATTTTGACTTATCCAGTTCTCACCTGCTTACCTTTGGATTTTGCTCCTGAATCATGGACCTTTTACCTTGTCTTTGTTATCACTGTGTTTCACTTTGCGTTTGTACTTTACTTTGTATCATTGTTCCTAGCCTTGTGTTGGGTCGTGTTTTGTTGTTACTTTGTTCGGTGCCTTGCCACCAGTGATGGTGAGATAAAGCATTGATGCTTTCTAACCAATTGGTTTACTTATGGGCAGAAGCGTTAAGGTGTTTCATTTGCTCTACTGTGCCATCAAGTGGACAGTAAATGTGAAATTGTCTGTCACATTGTATGGCTGGCTTGTGAGGCTTCCCTACTTTATCCTTGTGTCTACTGCCCCACTTTGCAATAAACTTCTTTTTCTAGTTTACTGGTTTCTGGCATTATAATTTGGTCCTTGAAACTACATTTCTGACACTCCTTCCCCCTTGTGTGTGTCATCTTTTCGGCCTGGCACCCAACCAACCTTTGTTTCTCCCCAGTTCTTCCTCTCCCTCTGGACTCCACCCACCAGCCACCTCTCTCCCTTTGCTCCCAGTCACTGATTGCATATTGGCTCCACCTGTGTTCCCCTGTCTCTACAAGAACTCTCCTCAGTCATCTCCCCTCTGTCAGATTGTCACTTCCTAACCAGCTACAGACTGCTTGCCACAACCTGCCTGCTCCTCAGCCCTGTCTGCTTCCCCCCTGGATCCTCTGGACAATGATTACCTGTTTTCCGTGAGTTGTTTTCCTGCCATTGAGCAGCGGTTTTGTTTTGTACTTTGGTTTCTTGGTTGTTACTTTGTTCCCTGCCATTTTGGTAGTTTTATGTTGTCACTTTGTATTTGTGTTTCCTGCCTTTGTAGTGTCTGTGACACCCCCCTTAGTTCCCTGTTTTTGTAGTTTTGCCTAATAAACTCTGTTTGAGTGGATACCTGCATTGTCCCTTTCCCCTTAATTTATGACAGACAAATCTGACCAACCACAGCCATGGATCTCTATGATCTCTTAAATGGCCAAACCAGACTTCCCCCCCTATCCCTGTTTCAAGCGTTATAGTCCTTTCTCCAAAACATTGCAGGAGGAGTACCTAGACCTGCATGACATAGCAGATTATCTGTTGAAATGCCTGGACACAGTAGATAGTACGGAAGACTTACAATCAATCACTGAATTAGCTATCGACACTGTCACGCGCCTAGGATCCGACTCTATAGCCAGAGATCACACAGGACCAGAGAACTGAGATAAGAATTGTTTTATTGACAATAATAATGCAGTGGATGAAAGTCGGGAACTTGCAGCCGAACAGAGCTGTTAGGTGAGTGTGGTGGTCTAAGAGCAAAGTGTTAAACTGAGTCTGGCTGGATCTTGGGTAATGTGAATCTTTGAGTACTCACTGAAGTCCTGATGAGCTGTGGCTGAGAAGCGGGGAGGAGTGAACCAGAGAGAAGACTGTGAAGAGTTGTAGATTACAGAATATAGTGGAGATTCCAAAATGGCCGGCAGTAGAGTGAAGCACATGTTGACTGGGAGCAGAGGAGGAATGATATGATCTGCAGAACAGGCTAAGTGGCAAAAGCACAGTGGGTTAATGAACAAAAAACAGTCAACAGGTTTTCAGAAAGCCGAGGCGCAGAGTAGAGACGAATCCAGTGTAATACACAAGAAGCAGTCCAAGCACTAATGTCCAAAAGGCAAGATCCGAGGTCCAAACAACAATCCAGTTCAGTACTGAGAGGTAATAGAAAACAGAGATCCAATAGACTGATAACGATGTCAGGGGATGGTCCAGGTCATACACAAGGGAATCCAATTTAGGAAAAGAACAGGGACGGAGGCAGAGGGGAGCAGGAACAGGTCAGGCAGAAAACACTCGCGTTGTTGAAGAGCAGAGCAGAGGCAGGTCAAAACAGAAGGCAGGTCCAGTTAGAGTCAGGCAGGGTTCGTTTCCAAAAAGCAATCCCAAGAAAATGCTGGATAGTACTGTTCACAGGTTGACGTACAACTATCTGGCAAAGAGGAGGCTGACCGGCCTGCTAATAAAGAGACAGGGGAAGCACAGGTGCAGACAATCGGTAATTAGCAGGTCACCTGACAGGGAGAAAGCAAGGAAAGCAGGGACAGACAGGCAGGCGGAGCTGGAATCATGACAGACACTTTCTCGGACAAACACTTCCTGATGAAATACACAGCAGCTGCCCCGGTTTCTGCTCCAGTTCCAGTCACAGTCGCCGCTCCAGTCTCCGCTCCAGCTCCAGTTCCGGTCGTCACGGCCGCTTCGGCACCAGTTCCTGCCTCAGCTCCAGTTCCAGCCGACACGGGTGCTTCAGGTCCCGTGTTGGCTGCTCCGGCTCCAGTTTTGGCCTTCACTGCCGCTCCTGGTCCAGTTCCGGTCACGGCTCCCGCTCCCGCTGCTACAGCCATTCTGGCTCCTATCCTTGCTCCTGCTTCTGTTCCTGTTCCTGTAACCACAGTGGCTGCTACTCTGGTTGCTGCAGTCGTCGCTGCCCTGGTCACGGGTTCTGCTCCAGCCCCTGCAGCCAGACGCAGAGGTCGTCGTCGCTGCCTCTCCAGTCTCCGGGCAGGTCGATGCAGAGGTTGTCTGCATTGACCCGCCCCATCCTGTCCCGTCTCCGAGCGGATCGACGCAGAGGTCGTCGTCGCCATCTCCCCATCCTGTCCTGTCTTCGAGTGGGTCGACGCAGAGGTAGTCGTCCCCGCCTCTCCTGTCTCCGGGCAGGTCGACACAGAGGTTGTCGTTGCAGTCTCCACCGTCCGCCAGAGGCTCTCCGGCCCTGCTCATCCCTGGCTCTCCGGGTAATAAATCCTGTTTGAGTTTATGCCTGCCTCGTCCCTTTCCCCTTAATTCATGACAGTGTGTTTGCATGTCATTATTTCCTTGTGTGCACAAATTTTGTTCAAATACTATCTTTGCAAGGACATTTTAGCTTGTTCTCACAAGTTCAAAAAGTGTTTTCAGGGTTAAGAATAGGTTTAAGGCAAGGGTTAGGCATTTAGTCATGATTGTTAGGGCTAAGGCGCAATGCAATATGTCATCTCACTGTCAATAGACAAACGTGTTCAAGATGAGCAAAAAGTGGTGCCCTATGATTGTCCCATTTGAATCAATCACTGCCAAATATGTTTTTTATGATTTATCCCACTGTTTATGTACAGCTCCTACATAGTACAGCATCAACAATAACAATGTCATTGTTTTTAGGTTCACTCGCTCTGAGGTTGGTCTAAGGATGATAGGCAGATGTAAGTTTATCTCTCACATTCCAGGTCTGACAGACAGTTTGTAAAATAACAAACTGTCATCCATCATCTGACAGAATGCAGTCTAAGAGGCCCCATCGGGTCAAGATCTCTCTCACCAAAATCTAAGAAATGGCTTTAGTGGTGGCTTGCCTCAGGGGGAAAAGTTCTATCCATCTGAAATAATAGTCAACAAGTAGTAATTTTGCTTGGTCCTCTTAGAGAACGGTCCTATTAGGTCCATCCCCAGCATTTCCCATGGTTGATGCCTTGCAGTTTCAGTGTGTTTGTTTAAGCCTTTGTACGCCTATAGTCTTGGAATTTTCCCAAATGACAAATAGTAGTCAAAACATTTTCCTGTCATGATTCCAGCCCTGTTGCTGCTGGTGTTTTCCCCCCCGTGCTTTTATTTTGGCAACTTCCTGTTTCCTCTTCCCAGTCTGTTCACACACTCACCGAATCGACTACACCTGGGCTCCCCCACACTAAAATACTAAATACCGGCCTGCTCACCTGTCTCCTCTGCCAGATAGTTTGTTCTCCATACCCAGACACCATCCTGCATCTTTCTTGGACTGACTCGTTAGGATTTTTCGGACTCTGCCTGTTCTGGACACCGTCTCTTGCCTGACCCCCTGGTGCTGTGAGTCCTGTTTATTCCCTGTCATTCCCTCTGCTCACAGTACCAAACCTGTACCTGCCTGATTCACTTTCCCGGACCTGTACCCCTTTACCCTGTTGGCCATTTTGGTTTTGACATTGTCCTCCATTTTGTCCATGTGCTCTCTGTTGGTCGGCCATCTTGGTCATCTTCCGGTTTCCAACCAGACCACCATACTCAGCCTGCACTGACAAATTTCCTGCAAGACCTCATCTGACTCATTCCCCTGTACCTTGGTTATTAATAAAACCCCTGAAAACCTTCTCCTGTACCTTGTCTTTCCTCTGGCCATGGAGTCCTTCATGCAGCTCGTGACATTTCCCAAGCAGGTGTCCCCTGGAATTTACCTTTGTAGCCATGTTTTTTTTTTTTTTTTTTTTTTTTTTTTTTTTTGCTTTTGTTCCTCATGAACCTATATTATTTACCTGGTAATAATTTACCACAGGCACATTCACGTCTCCACCTGAGAGTCAGCTTTCACAATAAAGGTTCTCATACATAAACTCTAAAAGGAAAGGTTTAAAGTTGCTTAAATTCAAGTGGCTTGAATAATTCAATTCAATTTTATTTGTAGAGCGCTTTTTACAATTGACTTTGTCACAAAGCAGCTTTACACAACCAAAGAACAGTACATGAACAGTGAATGTGTATGAATCATGAAATGAGATTGTCCCTGAATAAAAGTTTTAGCAAGAATTAGCAAAATTATAGTATATGACAGAGTGAAGTATTATAGATTTTCAAACAAAAAGTATATGAAATGTCCTGTTACGCAATCTATTTTGTTTCTCTTTTATTTTTTTTGACGTTTTCTTCTGTTCTTGTGTCAAACAGAACTTTTCTTCTCTTTATCAACTTTATCTTTTTGTCAACTTTTCATTGTGATGTTCTTTTAGAAAAGAAGTTACAATAACTTATGATTGGTCAGCTTGTAAGTGGTCAGCGTCTTCTCTGCAATAAAACAGCTCACCCAAACAAAGCATGTGTGGAGTAAAGCAACCTCGATGGTTGGAACCGGGACAGGGGAGGATGCAGATCTGGGGGCCTGGAGCTCCCAGTCTCCAACGTGAGCGTCGGTGTCCTCTGGACTTCCAACCCGCAGAGCAAGGCGGGTTCCCCAGTATGGAGAATGTTGAGGGTCGCTGGAGACAGGAGGCTGACCAACTACATACTGTAACTGCTTCTGAGGGCTAAATCCGGGACTCACTGTGCTTTTAACTGTAAAAAAATTGACTGAGCCTCTTCTGCGCTCAGAGCAATGGGTGTCATAGGAGAAGGTGAGGTGTGTGTCTGGAGAGCAGCAGCCTGACTGGAGAGGCCGTGACCAGGTGCAGGAGTGGCTGAAGGAGTGGGAGGGTGGTTATTGGCAGGATGGACCAAGGAATCTGCAATTGAGCTATTGCAGTGGAGGGATGACTGAGTTGAAAAAACTTGAGATTTGAAGGTTTTGAAATGGGACAAGACAAGGTCTTTGAGGTTCCTGAAGTTTGGTAATGTATTGGAAGTGCTCGATGCTAACTGCTGTGTCCAGGCATTTTAACAGATAATCTGCCCTGCCACGCATGTCCAGGTACTCCACCTGCAGAGCTTCAGACAAAACCCCATAGTGCTGGAAACTTTGACAGGGGGGAAGGTTGGTGCGACCATGTGTGGGATTTGTGGAATCTACGGCCGCAGTCTGGCCAGATTGTACTGTCACAGAAATAGGAAGGCTCAAGGCAGGGGTAAATGGAAAGCAGATTTATTTATAGGTAAACTCAAAAAACAGGAAACTAAGTGACACAACAAACAACGTGAACACAGTGGGGTACAAAGTAGCAAACAAGAAAAGTAGCAACAGAAACCAGGGATTAAAGTACAACCATATTTCACTGCACGGGGGTAGGCAAACAACTCACAACAACAGGAAAACAGAGTCCAGGGTGGAGGCAAAGTCCAGGATGTAGATGGGAAGAGAACGGGGCCGAGGAGAATGGCTAGAAGCAGGGCTAGGTACAATCCTAGGGGCAGGGCACGACTTGACAAGACATGACAATCTGGCAACGGGCAGAGGACTGAGGAGAGTTTTTAAAGGAAGGGGGCACAGAGGTGAAACCGATCTGTAATCATGTCCAGGGAGAGTGGGCAGTGAAGTTATCCAAATGTGGGCATCAGGAAGTGGCTGGTGAGTAGAGCAGTGGCAGTGGAGTCTTGTGGAAGAGGGTGAGAGGGAGAGCAGCTGGGTAGGTATCAGATTGGAACAGTGACACAAGGGGCATAAACAAATACTGAATACTAATACTAATGGACTCCTAAACAATATTCACCAAACCTTCCAAAAACGTCCTAATCTAACATTCCTCCCAGGGACAGTGGTATTGTGGGGGTTTCAAGATTTAAATTTATAAAACTGGAATTGCATGTGCCTAAAATTTGTGTCTGAGCAAAAGGCATCAGTCTTTTAGCTCCTAGAATTTTTTCCCATATTTTTAATATAACTAGTGTTATGTTTTGCTTAACCCCTCAACCAGCACACCACATTGTACTGACCCACTTCACACACTCATGTTATCTTCGTAAATTTTTCTTATATTTTTCTTACATTGTACATTTGTACTGTACATATATTTTATTCTTGTACAGATATTTTATTCTTGTACAGATATTTTGTTCTTAGTTAAGTCTACTTCTACTTGTACAGATATTTTATTCTTGTACAGATATTTTGTTCTTAGTAAAATCTACTTCCACTTGTACAGATATTCTATTCTTTATTTTTTTATTCTTATTCTCAGTTAAATCTACTTCTACTTCTTTATATATTTATTTCCTATAAACAGTCCTATTATCCTATCCTATGTCCTACTAATAGTCTTTTATTTTTTAAGGTCACGGGCAGTTGCCTAAGCATTTCACTGCATATTGTATTTTGTATGACTGTGTATGTGACAAATAAAATTTGAATTTGAATTTGATTAATCACCTATG
This sequence comes from Anabas testudineus, assembly GCF_900324465.2. NCBI lineage: Eukaryota > Metazoa > Chordata > Actinopteri > Anabantiformes > Anabantidae > Anabas > Anabas testudineus. Next base: position 586,055 of record NC_046624.1, read on the forward strand.
TATATTGCTATGGGAAAAAAATGAAATCCTCAATAACATTTGAATTTAATATGCTGATTTTTACACTACAGTAGATGTTTATATGAAAAATGCTTTTGACAAATCTAAGGAACTGATTCAATCTTTTATTTCAGAGCTAGCAGAGCCATCACAGAGGAGGGCAGTCATCTTAACTCTACTCCCATACAAGTCAACTATCTTGTTTATAATACTGCAGCCTCACTCCAAACAACAAGGGAACATGAGCTGGTATTAGAAAGTCATAAGAAAGGTTAGTTTTACCCTACTGATGATGTGTTGTTGCAATAGTAATCTATCTACTTCATTGGCTCCCTGTAAAATCCAGAGTAGAATTTAATATACTTCTCACATATAAGGCATCTAATAATCAAGCATCATCATATCTTGAAGACTACATAGTTCCATATTCTCCTAGTAAAACACTTACCAAATGTAGAATGGGAGGCAGAGCTTTTGGCTATATGTAGGAGACAAGGGTGCCCCTAGGGCAGGTGGCCTGAAGTCAGGAAGCACGGAAGCGACAAAGGCAGCGTCGTCCCACCTGGAGTCAGGAGCTGTGGGAGCGCAGATGTCAACAACAACCTCAGTCTTGTCTTATCTTCATAAATCTGGTGAAACAAAATCATATGCAAATCTCTGTCTATGTACATATAGTATTGGTCATTAAACTACACAGCACTTTATGCATCTGGACCCAGGTTGTTTTATTGTTGTGGATGATCAGTGCATATAATTATCCTACCTACATCAATATATTACACTAGATCATGGAAGCATTGTACCAGCAAATAATCGAATTGTGAAAAAAGCTGAATTTGCAGCAAAATCTGAATTTGGTAACAGGATAAGTGCTTTCACAGGCAGCCTCCCTGTTCACTGCTGCTGGAAACATGGGGCTCTGACTTCTCAACAAACATCTGTATTTGTATGAAGGCGGTTGTGTATGTCACAGCAGTAAATTCTCATTGTTTTCACAGACACACATTTACCATGGTCAGGGTGCTTTGCCAACCCACAGTGCTGCATGTTATAATTTACAAGAAGACATCTTTTCCAGATGGATGCTTGATTTCTAAAGGAGCTTACCTATCAACTGAGACTAAAATCACTTCTTCAAAATGTGGGTCTGTTCACATCCCAAGTTCCAGCAGGTTAGGAGATAATTCAAGGCACTGCTAATCTAGACAGTGAGCAACAATCACTCTTCAATTTCACAGTTGTTTATACTGTAACTCATGACTTAACAGCAAGGCACAGCATGAAAATAGTTTTCTGATGCACTTATCCAATCAAAATGTGCTTTCAACTAGATTATTTTTCTTAATTGTATATGAAATGTGTTGATCCACTTTGTGTGATTTGTTAACATAAAACCAGGACATACATGATACAAAAATAAGTGACAATTAACACTGCATACCACATATCACTGTTTTTTCTACAAGAATATATGTAGCCCAAGCAAGATATAAATTCATCTCATAAAATCAGACGTGGTTGTGCAAACTGTAAAAAATGTATATCATAACAAATAACTGTCATGGAAAACACTTCACAAGTCTTTATTAAACATGCTGTCAACACTTAACATTGCACAAATCTGTGACATTCAAAAAACCCTGTTCATAGGCAGGCAGCAATAATCATCAATTAATTTTATGTCAGGCAGGTGGTTTGCCTTTCCAGACAGTCCTTATGTCTGTTCCAACAGTGAATTAGCACCTGCAGGAAGTTGTATAGTTGTGTAACAGTAAATACTTTTCTTTGGTGTTCTGTGGAAAGGAAACACAACAATCCCTATGCTCCCAAATAGGACTCACCACAGAGCTCCTGAGGGAGCAGGGTGGAAACTCTACGTCATCATCATGTGAGCTGGATTTTCTTTCATGTGACTGGAGGAGAGAATTATTAGAGCATTAGTTTGCTATAAACATAATAGAAAAAATAGTTGCTGTGTAGAATTCACAAATCTGTAGTTTAAAGCAGACATTATGTAAGCTGGAAGGGAGGTGGCATTCCACTAATTCAGATGAATATTGCCTGGCCTGGAAATACAGTTTAATGATATGTAAAAAAGCTCTCCATGAAGCTAGAACCACGTATTATTCATCATTAATAGAGGCAAATAAAAACAACCCCAGGTTCTTTTCAGCACTGTAGCCAGGCTGACAAAGAGTCATAGCTCTGTTGAGCCTAGTATCCCCTCAACTCTCAGCAGCAATGACTTAATGAATTTCTTTACATTAAAATCATAACTATTAGAGACAATGTTAGGGGACAATGGACTGGTCTCTTTACTTTTTACCCTATACCAGGGGTCACCAACACAAGCATCGCGGGCACCAGGTCGCCCCCAAAGACCATATGAGACAGGCCTGTTCTAAAACTAGAATTACCAGTGAGTTGAGTGAGAAAATAAAAAAATAGTGACAAAAAAAATTGTTTTCATAAAATCATTGGATTTGATGAGATTACAGTATAAATGGATCTTAAGATAAGAAAAGATAAATCTTTATTGATTACACAGTAACACAACAGTTACACAACATCATTCATTTTACAAATTTACAATTATTTACAAATACAAATAATATACATTGTTTATATTAAATAAAACAAACTACTAAAGATAGGGCAGATTAATAATAAATATGTATGTGAACAGTTTGAGTTTATTAGACTGTTGAGTTGTACTGTCTAACAGCGGTGGGTATGAAGGATCTGCAGTTCTTCCTACACCGAGGGTGGATCAGTCGTCCACTGAACGAACTGCACAGACCCTCCACTGTCTGATGCAGTGGATGAGAGGTATTGTCCATGATGGATGTAACCTTGGCAACATCCTCCTCTCACCCACGTCGTCCACAGAGTGTAGTGGACAGCCCAGTACAGAACTGGCCCTCCTGACCAGCTTATTCAGTGTTTTCCTGTCCCTGTCTGTGCTACCTGCACCCCAGCAAACCACAGCGTAAGGGAAAGCAGAGGCAACCACAGAGTCATAAAAAGTCCTTAGCAGGGGCTCGCATTTTCCAAAGGACCTTAGTCTCCTTGGAAGGTGTAGGCAATTTTGGCCCTTCTTGTACAGGGCATCAGTGGTATTAGTCCACTTTATGGTTTAGGTGAACACCCAGGTACTTAAACCTGTCCACTATCTCAATGTCTGAACCCTGGATGCTCACCAGTGTGTGCTGTGGTGTCCTCCTCTGGTAGTCAATTACCATCTCCTTCATCTCGCTTTATTCTGGCAGTGGCATGTATTCATGTGTCATCCTGGAGGAGTTGGACTGCCTGTTGCAATCTCTGTAGGGTTCAGGTATTACTTCATGCTACCAGTAGTGACACTGAACCTAGTCAAATGCAAAACTAGTGAGAAACAGTCAGAAAAGATGAGGACAGGACCACCTGTAAAACCATTTTGGGGGTTTTCTCATTGTTGCCCCTCTAGTACACCAGTTGTTAAATTAATGAACACCTAAGCAGATGAAACTGATAAACAACCCCCTTCTAATATTTAAGTCAATATTGCAAAGGTTTAATTTACTCTATGCTGTACTGTGACTGAAAAGTGTTACTTAAATTTTCAAGATTCAAGATTAAAGATTCAAAAAACTTTATTGATCCCAGAGGGAAATTGTTTTGCCTCATTACCATTGTTCTCAAAACAGACAGAAAGAAAAGGAACCACAACCAGGAAAGATCCAACACCAACACAAATACACAAACATAAATACACAATAACATCAATACCGAAAAACTCAATATATATACAGAATATGTAAATAGATAAATGAAATTGGGTCAATATATGCACAGCAAGGTTATGACAGTATCACTTCCCCCACACCTTACAGAGGGGGGAGTAATTGTACAGATTGATTGCCACAGGTAGAAAGGATCTCCTGTGGCGCTCTGTGGAACATTTAATGTTAATAAATCTTTGGCTGAACGTGCTCCTCTGTCCAACCAACACACTGTGCAGTGGGTGGGAGGGATTGTCCAGGATTGAGAGGAGTTTGGACAGCATCCTCCTTTCAGCAACAACATGTAGAGGGTCCAGCTCCACCCCCAGAACAGAGCCAGCCCTCCTAATCAGTTTGTTTAGTCTGTTAGTGTCTGCCACCTTCATGTTGCTGCCCCAGCAGACCACAGCATAAAAGATGACACTGGCCACTACAGACTCATAGAACATCCTCAGCATGGTGCTGCAGACGTTGAAGGACCTGAGTCTCCTCAGGAAGTACATCCGGCTCTGAGCCTTTCTGTACAATGCTGATGAGTTTTTGGTCCAGTCCAGTTTGTTGTCCAAGTACACTCCCAGGTATTTGTACTCGGACACGACCTCCACCTCCTCCCCCTGTATAGAGAGAGGGATGAGAGGACTCCCAGATTTCCTGAAGTCCATCACCAGCTCCTTTGTTTTGTTGATGTTAAGTTGCAGATGGTTGAGTCCACACCAGTCCACAAAACTGTCCACCACTCCACGGTACTCTGTGACATCTCCACCCTTAATACATCCTACAACTGCAGAGTCATCAGAGAACTTCTGAAGATGACAGGACTCTGAGTTGTACCTGAAGTCTGAGGTATACAGGGTGAAGAGGAATGGAGACAGAACTGTCCCCTGTGGAGCACCTGTGCTACTAATCACAGTGTCAGACACACAGTTCTGCAGGCGGACGTACTGTGGCCGGTTGGTGAGGTAGTCCATGATCCAGGAAATCAGGGGAGTGTTGACTTGCATGTTTTTTAATTTCTCTCCCAGCAGTGCAGGCCGGATGGTGTTGAATGCACTGGAGAAATCAAAAAACATGATCCTCACTAAGCCCCCAGGCTTGTCCAGGTGGGTGTAGGTGCGATGGAGAAGGTGTATGATGGCGTCATCCACTCCAATATGAGGTTGGTAAGCAAACTGGAGGGGGTCAAGTGAGGGTTTGACCAGAGGTCGGAGGGACTCCAGGATCAGCCTCTCAAAAGCCTTCATGATGTGTGATGTCAGAGCCACAGGTCTGTAGTCATTGAGGACTCTGGGACGTGGCGTCTTATTCACTGGAACAAGGCACGACTTTTTCCACCCTAGAGGAACTCTCTCCAGTTGTAGGCTGAGGTTGAAGATGTGTTGGAGAACAACACATAGCTGAGGAGCACAGGCTTTCAGCACCTTGGGCTGACTCCATCAGGACCTGCAGCCTTTGTGGGATGAAGCCTGTTCAGCTCTCTTCTCACCTGCTCAGCTGAGATTGTTAGGGTGGTAGCTGAGTCGTGTGGGGGAGGGACTGAGGAGCAGTTGGTGAACTGAAGTGGGCTCTGTGGATCAGCCTGGAATCGATTGAAGAAATTATTCAATTCATTGGCTCGGTCAACAGTCCCCGCATTCTCCTGGCTGCTGGACTTGTAGCCAGTGATGGTCCTCATACCCCTCCAAACCTCCCTGGTGTTGTTCTGTTGAAGGCGTTGTTCCAGTTCTTTCCTGTAAACCTCCTTCCCCTCCCTGATCCTGACAGACAGCAGTCTCTGGACCCTCTTTGCTGCCTCCCTGTCTCCTGATCTGAATGCCTTCTTTTTGTCATTCAGGATGGCTTTAATGTCCTTAGTGACCCAGGGCTTATTGTTTGGGAAGCAGCAAATGGTTTTTGTGGGTACGTGGGTGTCCACACAGAAATTAATGTAGTCAGAGATGCAGTCCGTAAGTCCATCAATGTCCTCACCATGAGGTTCACAGAGAGTCTTCCAGTCTGTCTCTTCAAAGCATCCCTGCAGGGCAAGGTGTGCCCCCTCTGTCCACCTCTTTACAGTTTTAATGGTGGGAGGCTGCCTGTGAACCAAAGGTGTGTATTGTGGGAGGAGATGTACCAGGTTGTGATCCGACTTTCCCAGAGGGGGGAGGGCAGTGGAGCTGTAGGCATCTTTAACATTAGCATACATCAGGTCCAATGTCCTCTCCCCCCTGGTGGGACAGCTCACAAACTGGGTAAAGGTAGGAAGTGTCTTATTGAGGGTGGCGTGATTAAAGTCTCCAGAGATCATAAAGAAGGCGTCAGGGTGTCTGGTCTGCAGGCTGGAGGTGACCGTCTGAATGACGTCACACGCAGCAGCGGCGTTAGCGGATGGAGGAACGTAAGCGGCGATTAATATGGAGTGAGAAAACTCTCTGGGCAAATAATATGGCCCAGAGAGAAATAAGTCCCACAGCCAAAAGTTCAATATCAGGGCTGTGTACACGCTCTTTTCACAGTTACATGACCAGGATGGCACCACCTGTTGTTAATGAGAACGGCGAGCCCCCCTCCTCTCCTCTTACCGCTCTCCTCTCTCCTCCTGTCCCAGCGCACGGTGCTGAAACCGTCTATATTAACACTGGAGTCAGGAATACCATCATGCAGCCATGTCTCTGTGAAACACATTAAACTACACTCTGCAAAGATTTTCTCCATCCTCACCAGAGCTGTCAGTTCGTCCATCTTATTGTCCAGTGATCTCACATTACCCATAATCAGAGAGGGGAGATGAGGTTTGAATCTTCGCACCTTCTCTCTGCGCATCACTCTTCTCCGTTCTTTATTTCCTTTTTGCTGTTTTTTGCCTCCTCTACATCCCCTCGTTGTCCTTCTTCTGATCTCCTCTGGGATGTTTAAAGTCCCGGACAAAGTTTGATCCTTTACTCCGGCCGTCCTCAGTAAGATCAGCTGATCCCGGGTGTAAACAAAGGAGCTGGCTCCATGGTGATGGAGCAGCTGTTGCGCTGCGGTCTTTCGGATTAGTGAGAGAATGAATCCAAAGGTAAAAACGGAGATAAAAACTCTCTCGAACAACATGATCTGAGAGGGTAAAACTTAATTTCAAAACTAGTTACTTATCTACACAAAAGAATAAAAATAATAAGATAAAAATACAGAAAAAGACATCACAAGATGAGAACAGCGGTAAATCGGCTGCAGCAAGGCTCGCGCCTGCGCAATTTTTTCAGCATATATAAAAAAAAAAAAAAAAATTCCCCACTCGCTCCTTCCTTGGAGCAGTCTTATTCCTTGAAGCTCGGGTCCTCTACCAGAGGCCTGGGAGCTTGAGGGTCTTGCTTGTTCCTAGGACTGCACTCTTCTGGACAGAGATCTCAGATGTTGTTCCTGGGATCTGCTGGAGCCACTCTCCCAGTTTGGGACTTACAGCCCCCAGTGTTCCTATCACCATGGGTACCACTTATGCCTTCACCTTCCACATCTTTTCTATCTCTTCTTTCAGCTCTTGGTACTTCTTGATCTTCTCGTGCTCCTTCTTCCTGATGTTGCTATCACTTGGGATTGCTACATCTATCACTACAGCCTTGTTCCCACCACTACTATGTCGGGTTTGTCAGTCTGTTTTTGAAAGTCCTACAGGATCTTAGCTCTGTCATTGTCAACCACCTTTGGAGGTGTGTCCCATTTTGACTTTGGCACTTCCAGCCTGTACTCGGCACAGATGTTCCTGTACACTATGCCGGCCACTTGGTTATGGCGTTCCATGTATGCACTGCCTGCTAGCATCTTGCATCCCACTGTTATGTGCTGGATTGTTTCAGGGGCATCTTTGCACAGCCTGCACCTGGGGTCCTGCCTGGTATGGTAGATCCCAGTCTCTATCGATCTTGTACTCAGAGCCTGCTCCTGTGCTGCTAGGATTAGTGCTCTGTGCTGTCTTTCAGTCCAGCTTTGTGCAGCCACTGGTAGGATTTGTCGACATCAGCCACTTCTTCTATCAGCCTCCTCTTCCTTCCCTTGGTTCTCTGGAGCCTGCTGCCTGAGGTATTTGCTAAGCACGCCATCAGTTGGGGCCATCTTCCTGATGTATTCATGGAGCTTAGTTGTTTAAGGCCTCCTTCCTTCCGCTTGGCATACAGTCTCAGGGTGCTGGATTTGGGGTGAAACCCTCCATGCATTGTAAGGAGCTTCCTTGTCTTGATGTCAGTGGCTTCCATCTCCTCTTTTGGCCAGCTTATTATGCCAGCGGTATATCTGATGACCGGGAGGGCATAAGTGTTGATCGCCCGGACTTTGTTCTTCCAATTCAGCTGACTTCTCAGGACTTGCCTTACCCTTTGGAGGTACTTAGTGATTGCTGTTTTCCTTGCGGCCTTTTCGTGGTTACCATTTGCCTGTGGGATTCCAAGGTATTTGTAGCTATACTCAACATCTGCTATCTTGCCTTCTAGTAGTTCTATCCCCTCAGTTCTGACTACCTTTCCTCTCCTTGCTACCAACCGACCACACTTATCCAGTCCGAATGACATTCCAATGTCTTGGCTGTATATCCTGGTGGTATGTATCAGTGAGTCGGTGTCTCGTTTGCTCTTGGCATACAGCTTGATGTCATCCATGTAGAGGAGGTGGCTGATCCGCATTTCATAGTCGGCATCCGTAGCCAGTCTTGGTGATGATCTGGCTGAGAGGGTTCAGGCCTATGCTGAACAGCAGTGGGGACAGAGCATCTCCTTGGTATATGCCACACTTGTGGTTGACGTGGGGAATCGACTTGAAGTTGGCCTCTATGGTTGTTTTCCACTTTCCCACTGAGTTCTGGATAAAGGTTCTTAGAGTCCTGTTGATCTTGTACAGTTCCAAGCATTCCACGATCCACGTGTGAGGCATTGAGTCATAGGCTTCCTTGTAGTCAATCCAGGCAGTGCACAGGTTGGTGTGTCTGGTCTTACAGTCTCTGGTGACTGCTTTGTCCACCAGTAGCTGGTGCTTTGCTCCCCTGATGTTACTACCAATTCCTTTCTGGGCACTGCTCATTGATCCATGTGCCTGCTCATCTTAGCTGCTATGATGCCTGACAGGAGCTTCCATGTTGTGCAGAGGCAGGTTATTGGGTGGTATTTGGATGGGACTGCTCCCTTCTGGGGGTCCTTCAGGATCAGGACTGTGCTGTGAGCCATTCAGGGTGGGTTCCATCCGCTAGTAGATTGTTCATTTGTGCCGCCAGGCGCTCATGGAGTGAGGTTAGCTTCTTTAGCCAGTAGGCTTGGATCATGTCAGGACCTGGTGCTTCATACCAGAGACCCTATCTTGGATGTCTGCCATTGTGATGGTTACTGGATCTTGTTCAGGAAGGTTGCTGTGGTCTGCTCTCAAGTCCACCAGCCACTGGGTATTGCTGTTATGTGATGCCTCCTTTACTACACGGATAAGATTTAATACAGTAGATGTTTATGTGAAAATGCTGTCGACAAATTTAAGGAACTGATTCCATCTTTTATTTCAGAGCCATGTACCAGGAGGAGAGGCAGTCCTCCTAATGTTACTCCAGCACAAGTGGACTATCTTGTTGGTAGTACTGCTGCTTCACTCGGAAAAATACTTGATACTGTTGCTCCTCTGAAAAAGAAGCTAGTGAATCAGAGGAAGTTAGCTCCATGGTACAATTCACAAATACATACCTTAAAGCAGAAATCACGTAAGCTGGAAAGGAGGTGGCGTTCCACAAATTTAGATGAATATTGTTTAACCTGGAAAGGTAGTTAAATAATATGTAAAAAAAGCCCTCCGTAAAGCTAGAACCTCATATTACTCCTCTTAATAGAGGCAAATAAGAACAACCCCAGGTTTATTTTCAGCACTGTAGCCAGGCTGACAAAGAGTGATATCTCTGTTGAGCCTAGTACCCCCTCAACTCTCAGCAGCAATGATTTTATTAATTTCTTTAAAAATAAAATCATAACTATTAGAGAAAAAAATTGATCAGATCCTCCCTACATATGGCATGGATGGTTTCATTTCTACAACAACTCAAGATTCATTTGAAAGACCACGCTCGTACTTAGACTGCTTCCTCCCTGTAGATCATTCTGAATTAATTTCTGTAATAAATTCCTCTAAACCATCAGCATGTCTCTTAGACCCCATCCCGACTAGACTCCTCAAAGATGTCTTACCTTCGAACAACACGTCCATATTAGATCAGATCAATCTATCTTTACAAATAGGCTACGTACCATAGGCTTTTAAGGTTGCTGTAGTTAAGCCCCTACTCAAAAATCCTATTCTGGACTTTTTAGTCCAGGGGTTTTAGTGAATTATAGACCAATATCCAATCTGCCCTTTATCTCTAAAATTCTTGAAAAGGTAGTTTCTAAGCAATTGTATGACCACCTGTGCGGCAATAACTTGTATAAAGATTTCCAGTCAGGATTTAGAGTACATCATAGTACAGAAACAGCACTGGTAAAGGTCACTAATGATCTTCTATTAGCATCAGACAATGGACTACTCTCTATACTTGTCTTGTTAGATCTTAGTGCTGCATTCAACACTATAGATCACAACATTTTATTACACAGACTGGAACATGTCATTGGGATCAAAGGAACAGCACTAGAGTGGTTTAAATCATAATCTAAATCTAATAATCTATCAGATATATTCAGATAGATCAGATAGATGGTTTTTTTTTCACTTTATACATGTCCGCCTTAGGCAATATTATTAGGAAACACTTCCATTGTTATGCAGATGATACCCAGATATATTTATCTATGAAACCAGGAGAAACTAATCAATTAGTTAAACTTCTAGCCTGCCTAAAAGATATAAAGGCCTGGATGTCCTCCAATTTCCTTCTCCTAAATCAAGACAAGACACAGGTTATTTAGTTTGGGCCTAAAAATCTCAGAGACACTATGTCTAATCACATTCTCACCCTTGATGACTTAGTATTGGCCTCAAGTAATATTGTAAGAAATCTCTGAGTTATCTTTGATCAGGATATCTCCTTCACTTCATACATCAAAGAAATCTCTAGAACTGCCTTTTTTCAACTGAGAAACATTGTTAAAATTAGGAGCATCCTGTCCCAAAGTGATGCTGAAAAACTAGTCCATGCATTTGTTACTTCCAGACTGGACTATTATAATTCATTATTAATAGGATGTCCCAATAACTCATTAAAAAGCCTCCAGTTAATCCAAAATGCTGCAGCCAGCGTTCTGACTGGAATTAGCAAGAGATCATATTTCTCCTACGTTAGCTTTTCTCCATTGGCTCCCTGTAAAATCCAGAATTGAATTTAAAATTCTTCTCCTCACTTATGAATCCTTTAATAACCAGGCTCCATCTTATCTTAAAGAACTCATAGTTCCATATTTTCCCAGCAAAACTCTACGTTGTCAGGCTGCAGGTTCACTTGTGGTTCCTAGAGTTTCCAAATGTAGAATGGGAGGCAGAGCCTTTAGCTATCAAGCCCCTCTCCTGTGTAACCAGCTCCCAGTTCAGGTTCTGGAGGCAGACACCCTCTCTACATTTAAGACTAGACTTAAAACTTTCCTTTTTTATAAAGCTTATAGTATATATATATATATATATATATATATATATATATATATATATATATATATATATATATATATATATATATATATATATATATACTTCTGGCCTCACCTTTGTCCATCAGTTTTATTTTTGTCAACTTTTTCTTATAGTCAACCTTTAAACTTTTTTTTTCCTTTAGTCAGCTTTTTCTCTTTGTGAACTTCTTTGTAATGTCTCTTTTAGATAATAACTTGTAATAACTTGTCATCTGTCAGCAGCTTCTCGGCGTCTGCGTCTTTTCTGCAGCAGATCAGCTCTCCTGCATAATTTCTTCAGAAATTGCTTTCTCTAATTGCTATTATTATTATTCTCCCATTTCTGTGGTCGTTAACTAGTCCTTGACGTTTTGTCATAGAAAGGTCATTCAAAAAAACGTGTGTCTTCTTTAGGGTTAGGGTTAAAAATTGCTTTCAGAAATTGCTTTCTCTAGTTAGAGGTAGTACTTCTTTTGAGTAAAAGGTTCACAACTCTTACATCTGTTATGATATTTGAGCACAAGCTCCATGGAGCATGAACCCTTTTTTGTTGTGGACACTTCAATGCCTTGAGAAATTTGCACACATTTACACACACCAAGTGCTCCCAGTTGATGTCTTATACTGACGCCAAAAGTATACAAAAGCTAGGACAAAGCATCAGTATCTTATGTCCTTGGAATGAGAACCAGCTGGAGTTTGTTGAGGACAGTCACACTAACAGTTACCATTAATAATTTGATTTTTATAGACCTTTTTATGACTACCTACAGTATAAAAGAGCAGCATAATCATAAATGTGTTTGTTTCATCTAAAACATGGTTTTGTCATAGCCAACACATCTAACACAAAGTTAAACAAAACTGCACCTAGTATCCAATAAAAGAACTTCTTACTTCTGTTTTTGGACAAAGTGTTTAATAAATTGTTTTCATTTCTAAATTATTTTAATAGAATGACATTACTTAATTGCCCATGTAATCTCTTCATGGAAAAATGACCTCTGTTGGACAAAAGGGTGGGACTTCCAACCAGCCTTGCCCTGGATCTCATGAACTACCCATATCTCACTAAGAGGAAATCCCTGCCTTTCCTCTCCTGGCTGTCAATGACAGGTTTAGAAGCAGTGTGTTTATTTTAGTGTCTTTCTACTTTGTTGAGTGACCTCTACGCTTCAGGTCAAGTTGAATATGATGTACTGTTATTCAGGACACATCTGTGAGGTTTTGTAATTTGAGGATTGTGTACAACAGAGACCAGAGCTCAGATTAGAGTAGGGAATGATGCCATATCACTGCTTGACATGTTATTTCGTGTTGTAGTTTAAGTTTATTTGTTGCTAACTATTAGCTCCTGGATTCATGTCTTCTCATAATAATCACTACAGCTCTCTTTTCTGCTGGCATTTTACCCACATTTATTTTACTGAAACTGTACAACAATATTCTTAACAGTTGTGTAATAAAAAGGCAAATTACACACTCTCTGTAAATTGACCGGGATCTGATTAACAAGTAAATGTTACATTCTGTTTTTCACAGGATAAACACCTTCCTTCCTTAATCCTTCCCCACACCCTCATACTGCTTGCTCTTTGGCTTTACTTTGTTTCAAAGAGGAAGCAGAGAATTATAACAACCAGAGGGCATTTAGACCTAGGAACTGCTCCAGAAAGCAAACTCTAAACTTAGCCTGAACTCCGAGTTGATAAACACTCACGTGGAAAGAGTTATCCTTTTCAGAAGATTTAATCAGTCAATTCAGTCATCTTTGACTTATTCACTCTCACTAAGTTGAACTGTGTGCTTGATGGGTATAAAAAGCTCCATCAATAGCAACAGTATCTTATTGATATTTGATATTGTTGATATAGTTAGTCAAGCATAAATAGCTTTAAACCATGACAAAACAAAGTAATTAGACAGACAGAAACAGCTCACCTACATATTCATAGCTGCTCAACAAAAGTTATTAGCTGGCAACGTATGGCTATGTGAAGTTCATAGGAAAATTTCTGAAACAAACTTCTCAGGACCACTGATGAGATTAATAAGGCAGAAATCCTCAGCACAGCAGCTGACAGAGGCAAAACTCGAAGAATCTAACACATACAGTTCTTTTTATGGATTTCAGATGGGAGGGAGATGTTTTTCTGTTTGTAACTAAAGACGTAACAAATGGCAGTTGGGACAATGCTAACTTCTTACGTTATGCAGTTTCATGAGAAACATATATGTAAAAGGATAACTCTATATACCATTTTTCTAACACCACCACAGGATAGATGGGGACCCACTCTGACTCTTTGTGCACAGAGAGAAAATCTCTGATCCAACAGCAAGTGGTGAAGGGAAGACCAATGTCTCAGTCTGGGAATACGGTATTAAAAGCAGAGCTAAAGTATACAAAGAGCATCCTAGCATAGGATCTATCCATAGGTACTCCGTTTGGTCCCGGTTTACTGCCCTCAGTGTATGCCTCAACTTTTCTGCACCATGAAACGGGCTTTTGCAGTGCAATGTCCTAGCTGTGGCTTTTCTGGGTCTTTCTCCTTCAAAGCATGCAAAAATGATTCCACTCTTCCGCAAGTTCAGCTTTGCCCTCAGCCATTGTGGTGTTACTGGACTTGTAATAATTTATGTTCTGGACAGCCTTCCACATCTGAAGCATACTATTGTTTCTGAAGTGGTCCTAAATCTTCCTTCTGTAAACTGCTTTGGCCTCTTAGATGCCTTTTTTCAGGTCAGCTCTGGTTACGCTGTACTGAGCTATGTCAGCCGATCTGAAAGCAGTGTCACGTTTCCTGGACCTTTTTAGTCATCCAAAGTTTCCAGTTGGAATACATTCTGAGATGTTTATCCACAGTTACGTTGTTGCCACGGGAATTTATGCTAGAGAACGTTGATGAAGTATGCTCCTACAGGTCCTGGTGTTTAAACACCTTCCAGTCACCATTTTAAAACACTCTTGCAGCTTATGTAATGCACCCGCTGGCCATACTTTCACAGATCTTATAACCTGGGGGGTCTCTCCTCTTGACCTCCTGAGCAATCAGCAGCACAGACACATGATATGACAAACCCAGATGTGATAGGGCAGTTGCTCTGTAGCCTTTTTGGATGTTGCTGTAGGTTTTATCCAATGTATTTACACCCATTGTTGCACATCTGATATGCTGTTCTGGGGAATACTGCCCAATACTGTGAGCTATTTTGAAGTGAGTGATCAGTAATAAATGCATCTTCTAACGTCACCATGTCTGTGTTCTCCCCTAATATATCCATTGTTGTGTAAAAGCAGTGATAGTGTAACTTATACATAACCTGGTAGTTCATGTATAAGGTACCTTAGAGGTACATTAGAGTTGAGATCTACGACCTGTCCAGGCTGTACCCCAGTTTTCACCCTATGACTGCTGGGTGTTTGGCTCCAGTATCCCCCATGATGGACAGTAGTTAATACATATAACAAGTGTTATGTTTGAAGTTCTGCAAAGATGAGGGGCCAAAATTCCATTACTGTAATATGAAAGACTGATCTCCTGTTTGGCTGCAGTTGTTGATGCTAAAGCTGGCACAACAATTAGGTTTAGGGGGCAACAACTTCTTTACACAGATGATAGTATTTTATAACTTTCTTTCTGAGTTTTAAATATTATAATACACATCACTTAAGATTAAAATAAAGTTACCATAGTGTTTTTTTTTTCCCCAAAATAGTTCAATAAAGCATTTTAAGCTTCCACTGTGTATTACTCTGAGTTGATGTTAACTGGTCAAGGTATATGATGAAGGCTGCAGGAGTTATCTAGATGAAGTAGTAAAAATGGACTTGGACTGGCTTGGCAGAGCAAAAATAGCTACCCAAATTGACTGAGGGGAATTCAACAGTGTAACCAGCCACTACAAAAGTACTGTGTAGTAGCTGTTGCCCTAGCAGGAAGTGAAGTTTGAAGATAGCTGATCTGCTGCATAGTGTAGGCCTGACTACCGCTTTCAGGTATTTATAGCCACCAGATGGCTTAGCACTGCTGCATGTCAGACAAAAAAAAAAGGCAGAAGACTCTCCCAAAGGACCCCAGGAATAGTGCCCTTAAATGTCCCTTTTATATGCTCTTGGATCATCTGCTAAAATTCTTTGAAAATTCTCCTAGAACAAAATAGAAGATTAAAGCTGAGCAGCAACTAGGAGCTGGCCTCAGGTTGTGGTCTGCCTGCCCTCTTATATGAAAATAGTCCCTGAGTGTGGCAACAAAGCCTAGGCCACCAGCCTCTCCCTGCTGCCAAGCCCTGCATTCTAGCTGAGTATTTTAGGTGCTAGCATTTAAACTTGGCAGCATATCACATACCCATACCATTTGCACTATTTCCTCTTCCTGTGAAAGATAGGGCATTTGTAAGCAGACACATCACCACCCATTATAGTGTATTTATGGAGTTGTGTGTGTTGTATTTTATAGATAGTTTTAGTGTATACATATAAAAGAATGAATAAATAATATTTAAATATTTGTATAATGTCAATAGCTGTAAGTCTTATTTGGGAACTCTAGAGCCACAGGCTGCAATATCCATCTAAATAAATAACAATTATATATATATATATATATATATATATATATATATATATATATATATATATACAGCACTATACAGAAGAGACAGAATCAGCAGCAAAGACCATGCAAGATGAAAAAACTGTGTAAACAAATAAATGTGTAGTAGGAGGGGAGGTGTGATCTTCTCATCCTGTCTGAATGCTTTTTTTGTATTTTGCACTACAGTTGTTTTTATCTTGTTATTGTGTCACATTTTTGTTTTCTTTCCCCCTTGACTTAGTTTTTTGATTCTGTGTCTGCACAATGAAAAGTTGATAAAAAAAGAAAAGTTAATAAAGAGGAAAACTTGTCAAAATGAAAAAAAGTTAAAAGGTTAAAAGATGATCACAATAAATAGTTGACAAATATAATGGACAAAGGTGAAGGGCCAAAAGTATATGGCAGAAAAAGAAGTTGAAATAAAAGATACATAAATCAGTGAAAAACAAGATGTAGACCATAAATTATAGTAGAAGGAGAAACAAAATTTATCAAGTAACAGGAATTTTAACATTTCATATGCTTTTACTTTGAAAATCTAGCATACTGCACATTGTCATATACTACAGTTTTGCAAACTGGTGCTAATACTTTTAATAATCAATCCTTTTAGATTTTAGGTAAGAGGATTTTTATTGTGAAAACAGGACTCTTGGTGTTATTAAAGCAAACAATTATTTTACAATTAATGCATGGTCATTAATGGGAGCCAATTAATATAATGACATAATAACGTAAATACATAATTGTCCAGAGACCAGCCGTAACCTTGTGTTAGTAAATGTAGATTTATTTTGAAAACCAGTTTGTCATGTCAAGACATGACAAAATGGCATATACTAAATGTAGCCTCCGTGGCTTTCTGCGCAGAGGACATGAATTCAATTCAGTTTAGCTATTTAAACAACTACGTTATCATTTCATGCTTTTATTTTGGAGGGATTTAGAGAAAATATGGAGAAGGTATGTGTGGATAAGTACTAAACAGTCCTATTAACTAATAACAAAGCACAAGCAAAATTCTCAATTTGTAATATAGGTATTTAAAAGTTTTTGTTTTGTGCCTTTAATTTGAAAGGATTTAGTGAAAGAGGGAACTGTTAATTACAGTCAGAAAGTATTGTTTACTTATCATAAATAACCAGTCATAAGGAGAATTATCAATCAAAAGATCAGTGATTTCTAAAAGTGAGGATTATGCAGAGACATGTTTAAAAACAGGCCCAGGCCAAATAGAGATAGGTAGGCTGATTATCTTCTATGCTGAACTGGAGTCCACAAACTGATGAACAGCAGGACAAGAGGCAGGATTAGACTAAGTAGAGAAACAGGCAAAATAAATGGCAAACATGCAGAAATAGACAATTCTCAGGCAGAGGCTGGCTGGAGTCTTACTACAAGCAGACTGACAATGACTTTTTCTAGTCTCTGTAGTGAAATGTTTTTATTGGCGTTGAATGCAGGACTAAGGTCTAACAAAACAAGTTTAGAGTGAATCAGTTCTCTAAGGGTAAGAGATCGCTGTTGGTGACAACTACTAGTGACTACAGGACTTTGTACATCTTTCTCACAGAAGGTACATACATTATAGTCTAAACTAAAGCACAGTCTGAGAAATTCTCTAGAGGGATGTGTTCATTTGCTTTTGGGTAAATTGAAAGTTAAAGATTCATGACAATGAGGCTAGAAAACATGAAAGCATGTAACTAGGCTGAAATGTGATTAAATCCCTGTTGCTGTCACACACACCAGTTGAGAAGCCTGCCATTACCAATACTGATGTCCTTTTGTCTCAGTTATCCCCACCACCTCATGGTCAAAACTCGACTCCATCTCTATCGCAACAACACTATCCAAAGACATCTGAAGTGGACGGATGCTGGATTACAGACTGTCATGACAAACAGGAAGCAGTAAATGAGGGTTGGCCCCCAGTTGTCTATGTCCCACCACCAACAACACTGGAACCTCACACGATTGCATACTTTTCCCATAGCTGTACTCTCTGTACACCAATAACCCCACCCTCAGCCATTTCTGGTCAGGCTTGCTGATGACACCATTGTCCCTGCCTCATAAAATACTATGATGAGGCAAGCTGTTGTGCCACAACTGACATCATAGTGCACAGAGAACAACCAAGCATCAATAATGCAACCATTAATTACTTGAGATTAGAGACTAACTTTTTCTCTATCATTAACAGCTCATCAGATCATATGCCCCAGACTGCCCAACAAGATGAAAGTCTGCACCTACTTCTAAAGACAGTTACCCTTACCACAACCATCACTGTGTGGTGTCCCACATTCTGCACCAAACACAGACTGGAGTGTGGGCAGCAAGTTGGCAAATTGGACAGGAGCTGGTGATTGTTGTTGCCAAAGCCAGAAAGACGACGACAAAGAATCTTCAAGAAACACTGGGCACTTGTGCTGCTTTGTCACAAATAGATTAGAAGATTTCCCAAGGGAACTTGGTACTACCTCCAGTAGGGGTCCTTAGGCAAGACTTCCTTATGCCTATCCTGCATACTCTTGAACCTTGTATCTCACTTTTAAGTCTCTTTGGATAAGGGCATCTGCCAAATGGCTTTATTTAAATGTAAAAAACACTTTTATACTGCTTTTCATTTACACACAAGCACATACACCTATGGCAGAGCTGCCATGCAGCTGACCTGACACACTGGGTTAGTGCGTCTTGCCCAAGGACACTGACATAAGATAGGAAGAGCTGGGAATTGAAATCAGCGATCAGTAGACGACCGCTCTGCCTCTTGAGCCACAATTCATCCATTGGCAGCTTCTCGAAAACCACCCACCATGCCACCCCATCAGCAATTGATTCTGATTATATCTTGTAAAGCCAAGTACTGTCAATCCCAATGCACTAATATTTATTGCACTGATAAAATTAAAATCCAATGAAACTACTGCTAACACTCACACATCTTTGCGTGCAGCAAAGCCAAATGAACGTACTCCAGTCATGTGAACATCATACACATGGTTTGTTTATGCTGCTTTTTGTAGCCAGATGTTTTCTTCATCCACAGTGGTTGTGTGGATCCATACAATGTGAGTGTCCATACCCTTTTAAGTGCAGGGCTCAGGGGTCTCCTCCCTCCTGAATGCCTTAGAAGATTGTGTGGCCTGGAAAGCCATCTGCCAGACCCCTTTGAAGGAGAATGCTAAAGCAGGCACCATCTGTTACAGTGGTAAGTCCAACTTTTCTAGTGTATATAATAACAGCACAGACTACAGACTTGCAGGGCTGCTGTAACTCGGGGTAATCCATCAAGCACGAGTTCAGTTCCCAGTTCCTCCTGTAATGTCCAAGTATCCTTGGACAAGACACTGAACCCCAAGTTGCCTCTGGTCGGTAAGACTGGCTGAATGGCAGCTTTACTATCACCATGTGTGAAAGTGTGTTTTTGTGTGTGTGTGTGAATGAGAAGCAGTAGAAAAGAGCAAAAAGTACAAACCATTTCCCATTAACTGCACTGATGCTGTGGGTATTCTTAACCTGCAGCATCCTCCTATCCTGTTAATAAATACAGTGGATCCAGCATCCTGTAGAATCTCCTCAGTGACTGCACTTGTATGTTACAATGCAAAAGGGGCATGAGATCATGATTCTGATACAGCAAACATCTGGAAATAAAATGTTGCAAACGTGGAATGTTTGGCAAGTTATACTGAAAACGTCCATTTCAGATAAACAGAGGAATCTTTCTTCTTATCGTATTCTTTGTTTTTTGCAGGACTTGTGGCCATTTCATTTAATTTGTCATTTTGGCAGTCTGTGGTCATTTATTTGAGGATCTGGAAGATATGTTAATGTCATCTGTGTTTAGTGAACCGTTTCCAGAAGTACAGAAATAAAGAGTAATTGCTGCTAATGTAAGAAAGTATATCTGTTACTTTCCTAAAACCTTGTGCATTTGGTTTCTTATATTCCTTCTGTAGTGTTTAAAACACGACAGAAGTCCAGAGTAGTTCAGAGAAAAAGGGCAGTTGTTAGTTGATGTTAGGGGGCCACCTGCCTTCTTGAGACAAAAGTGTTTCCTGAATTTGAATTAAATCTTTTTTTCTACAGTTTGTGATATAAATTTTAATCATTGTAGCTCTGTATGCCACCACAATGGATTGAAAATGAAATAAGAATTTTCTTCAACTTGTAAACGTTAGCTTTAATTTTATGGTTCAGTCAAAAATATTGGATCAACTGTATGGGAATTACAACCATAAAGTATATACGTATATCCATAACCCCAATTATAAGTTACACCTCTGGTTTTAGGGGTTTAAAACTAGTTGACATAATCTAAATTAAAGTTCTTGATACTTTTTATACTTGATTGACAAATTTGAAACTGTGTAAATTTGTGTTGTGGTACTTGAGCTCTTTATTTTGACTTTGAAAATGTTTCAGCTTGATTTACTTTGATACCAATATTATGCTATACTGTCATTATACATTTTGTGTAACTATAGTGTTGTGTCCTCATTGCATTTGTCATTGTTGAGGAAAAAAAACTTTGTCTTTCTGTTAGGATCTGCATCTTTAACCCTCTACAGGAACATGATAGAAATGTCCACTGTTCTTGATTCTACCATTGATGAAATTGTGGTTTTGATTTTAAAAGTTATTTACTGCTTCTATGTTTCACTTAATTTACTTAAAAACATACTTTTGTCTGAAATGATTATATGATTTTTATTTATATCTACATTATAGAAGTGATAATGTTTCTTTGAATATAGTTTCATTTGCATTGTCTAATGAAAAAATAATACTTTAAATAAAGCATTATTTATGATAACACTATATTTAAGTTTCTGACTATTTAGCCAGAGAAATTGCACTGAACAAAAAAGTCAGGTCATTGCGGTGTTTTGACAGCTGTCATGCATGTGATTTATTGTTTAGTCTTTTAGTTTCTGTTATTTACTATCTTTGTTTCCTATTTATTTTTTTATTTTCAGTACTGTCTTTATTCTACTTTTCTTTGAAATTATTATTTTTTATTAAAATTATTTTATTTTTTAACTGCTGGTAGTAATAAAGAAACCGTTACTATGCCTTGTCTGGTGAAACAAATTAAATTTTATTTGTATAGCACCTAATAACAGCAGAAGTCATCTCAAGGCACTTTACATTGCAAACATATACACAAATCTGGTGTTCTGCTGCCCTCTATAGGCTACAATATATGCTGCCTGCTATTTCTGTTGAACTTTAATTTGGGAATAATTATTACAACTTGTCTTTGTCTATTAATACTATCAATATGCTGACAGGACCTTTAGAGAAAGAATCGATATAATTAATACAGTAGTAATTGTAAAGAACAAGGAACAAGAAAAGATAAAATTATATATTAAAATAAATAAATAAATATATTCCCCCCTTCCCCACTCGCCCCTTCCTTGGAGCAGTCTTATTCCTGCAAACTCGGGTCCTCTACCAGAGGCCTGGGGGCTTGAGGGTCCTGCGCAGTATGTGACTGGCTTATTGGTAACTGGCCTTGGGGGCTCCAGGTGTCCATCTTAGCCATCTTATCTTCAATCTTAGGTCAGCTGCTCTTGCATTAAGCTCTGTTATTAATGGGGCTTGGAACCCAATCTCTGATTGTGGGGAGGATGATGGTAATATCTCCCCGCTGACCTGTCATCCTGGCTCCCCCCTGCCGTAGCATTTGTGTTGTACCTCATCAATCTCAAGTTGTGACATCAGGTGTTTCTTGCGGATATTAGAGCACTGTGCTACTAGTTGTTTTGGTGTTGATCCAGATGTTGGGTTTTGAATTATCCATAGTGCACACATCCTCTTCATGTAGCCCCGCTCACTAGGGTTACTTGTATAGTATCAAGTAACAGCCTCCATCAGATTAGATGGGATGCATTTGAACTGTCATCTTCAGGAGTTGTGCCTGGTATTTACCAGACATAGGGCTTGAAATTCTGCCCAAAGTGTTTAGTTTTACATCATCAGACCACAGAATCTTTATCCTCATGCACGCAGAATCCTTAAAATGTTTTAAACTCCAAACCAGCTCTTTCTTCCATCTAACCATTCTACCATAAAGACTTGATTAACAGAGAATTGAGAAAATTAATTAACTGAGAAGTTTGTTGTTTTGCAAGGTTCTTCCTGTTGAAGAGAGGTATTTCTAGGACTTGCTGCACTTATTTTTCATCTCTCAGGCATGCAGATTTCTCAGGGCAGGTGGCCATCTTGTCACAAATAGGAGCGTGGACCCAAAAACACAATCTGAGGCAGACTGGAGACAGACATAGAAACTGTTTAAACTAAGGGCGCTGCACTAACAGGCAGGTGTGTAAGAAAACAAAAAGACAATAACGGGGTAAACTGCAGTAGCAGGCAAGAAAGTCCATAAAAACATGGTAATAACTGAAATATACTGCTCTAGCAGGCAGGAAGACAGATATACATACAGTCCAGGACTAACGGGTTCAGTGGCGTGGGTTCAGACAAACAGATGCAGTCTTCATAGGGAAGATGACGAACTGACAGGGGAGCAGAGTTTGTGGAGTGTCTTATGTAGTGATGAGGTGGAGACAATGACACAGGGGAACCAGATGATGGTTAACAAGGTGCATGGAGGTTGAGGAGCAGGAACATGAAGAGGATGTGTGGTATCTGAAATGAGAAAGGGGACCATAGATGAGTACAGACAGAAATGGCAGAAAACAGAATGTGCAGAAACGGTGACACATTTCTTAAATGGTTGGGCTTAGTGAATAGTGAAGACAGAAAAGAAGAACAAGCAACATACAAAACATCACACAGGCTAGTAGGGCCATTTACTTTTACAGTTATACAGTAAACAGACTAACATAGCTTTTTGGTAACAATCATATTAGATTTAAAAGTCAAGTAAGCAATGGTGAATTGGCTTTACTTATATAACTCTTTTGCACATTATTGGTACTCAAAGTAGTTTACTCTGCTTCTCATTCAGCCTCTTATTCAGGTTTTTATGCCTCTCTCTTTTTTTTTCACATTTGCTTTAAAGCCTACAAGCCAATTTAATTATGTTTGATGGAAATGGTCAATCATCTTAGGACTGAAATCCAGTTCTCAATTATTTTGTGTTATTATTTTATGCACATTATGTTTGGTAATACTCTTGAATTAGATAAAGATCAGATCGCATTTTATGACAAATTAAGGCAGAAAACCACAAAATTCCAAAAGGTTCAATTTAATTTCAATTCAATTCAATTTTATGTGTATAGTTCACAACATAAGTTATTTCAAGGCGCTTTACAGTGTTTAAGGTTTAAGACCTTATATAGAAAACCCACCAACCCCACTTGAGCAAGAACGAGGAGACAGTGGAGAGGAAAACCTCCCTTTAATGGAAGAAACCTCCAGCAGAACCAGGTTCAGGGTGGATGGCCATCTGCCTCGACCAGTTGGTGTGAGGGGAAAGAGAAGAGAGGAAAACAACTGCAGGCCACAAAAACCAACAACAAGCCAGAAAAACACTGGGCAGGCCAGGAGGGCCAGTAACTGTACTGTGGAAATATACAGCTCCAAGACCAAGGATACGTGCAGAAAAGTACATACAGAGAGAGAAAAAACACAAAGTTAATGACATGCAATGGTGGCATTTGAATGGATAGAGGAGAGGAGAGGAGCTCAGTGCATCAATAGACGTCCCTCAGCAGTCCAATTTGTAGCAGCAGAACTATGAGATGGCCCAGAGTCATCTAAGCCATCCCTAACTATAAGCTTTATAAAAAAGGAAAGTTTTAAGTCTATTTTTAAATTTAAAGAGTGTGTCTGTCTCCCAAACCTGAACTGGGAGCTTGATAGCTAAAGGCTCTGCCTCCCATTCTACATCTGGAAACTCTAGGAACCACAAGAGAGTGATTTGTTCTGCTGGGAAAATATGGAACTATGAGGTCTTTTAGAGCTTGATTATTAAGTGCTTTATATGTGAGGAGAAGAATTTTAAATTCTATTCTGGATTTTACAGGGAGCTAATGGAGAGAAGCTAACGTTGGAGAAATATGATCTCTCTTGCTAATTCCAGTCAGAACTCTGGCTGCAGCATTCTGGATTAATTGGAAGCTTTTATAGTAGTTTTTGGGACATATTATCGAGAGTGATCTACAATAGTCCAGTCTGGAAGTAACAAATGCATGGACTCGTTTTTCAGCATTACATTGAGACAGGATTATCCTATTTTTAGCAATATTCCTCAGGTGGAAGAAGGCGGTTCTAGAGATTTCTTTTATGTATGATGTAAAGGATATATAATGGTCAAAGATAAATCAGAGATTCCTCACTTTCATTACTTGAGGCCAATGCTATCATCTAAGATAACAATATGATTAGACATAGTGTCTCTGGGGGTTTTAGGACCAAACAAAATAACCATCTAATGTCTTGTCTGAATTTAGGAGTAGAAAATTATAGGACATCCAGGCCTTGATGTCTTTTAAGCATGCTTGAAGTTTGATTTATTGATTAGTTCTGTCTTGTTTTTATAGATAAATATAGTTGGGTATCATCTGCATAGCAATGGAAAAATTAAGGTGCAAGCACAGAACCCTGTGGAACCCCATAGCTAACTTTTGTGTGCATAGAAGACTCATCATTAACATGCACAAACTGGAATCTATCTGATAGATGAGATTTAAACCACCCTAGTGCTGTTACTTTGATCCCAATGACATGTTCCAGTCTGTGCAATAAAATGTTGTGATCTATAGTGTTGAATGCAGCACTAAGATCTAACATGACGAGTATAGAGAGAAGACTCAGATGCTAAGAGAAGATCGTTAGTGACCTCTTCAAATGCTGTTTCTGTACCCTAATGTTTTCTAAATGCTGACTGGAATTCTTCATAAAGGTTATTCCTGTGCAGGTGGTCATACAATTGCTTAGAAACTACCTTTTCAAGAATTTTAGACATAAAGGGCAGATTGGATATTGGTCTATAATTCACTAAAATCCCTGAGTCCAGAGGTTTTTCGAATAGAGGTTTGACCAAAGCAACCTTAAAAGCATGTGGTACATAGCCTGTTAGTAAAGATAGATTGATCTGATCTAATATGGACGTGCTGATCAAAGGAAAGACATCTTTGAGCAGTCTAGTTGGGATAGGGTCTCAGAGACATGTTGATGGTTTAGATGAATTGATTATTGAAATTAACTTAGCAAGATCTACAGGGTAGAAATAGTCTAAGCCAGAGTGAGGTCTTACAAATAAATCCATCCCAGATGCAGGAAGGATCTGATAATTTTTTTCTCTGATAGTTATGATTTTATTTGTAAAGAAATTCATTAATGATGCTCATTGATGCTGAGAGTTGAGGGAATACTAGGCTCAACAGAGGTTTGACTCTTTGTCAGCCTGGCTACAATGCTGAAAAGAACCCTGGGGTTGTTCTTAATTTACTTCTAATAATCATAATAATATGTGATTCTAGCTTTATGGAGGCTTTTTTCTACATTATTAAACAGTCTTTCCAGGCTAGGCAAGATTTAACTAAATTAGTGGAACGCCACCCCCTTTCAGTTTATGTCTGCTTTAAGCTATAGATTGGAATTGTACTGTGGAGCTAGCTTCCTCTGGTTGATTACCTTCTACCCAGTTTCAATTATTTTTCAGAGTGAGATTCCAGTATTAACAAGATAATCAACTTGTGCTGAAGTAATGTTGAAATGACTGCCCTCCTCTGTGTTGGTCTGTGACTCTGAAATAAAAGATGGAATCAGTTTCTTAAATTTGTCAAGAGCGTTTTCTGATAAACATCAATTGTAATGGAATTTTTTCTTAGGTGAAGTTTAGCACAGTAAATTCAAATCTTATTCAAATTGTCAGATAAAAGAGGGTTTTGGGGAAAAACTATTAAATGATCAATTTGTGGCTAAACATGTCATCACTGGTCAGATTGGTAAGGGGTCCAGAGAAAACTACAGTCTGACATTGTTTTAGCAAGCTTACACACCCATGTCACATTAATTTTAGTGACTTCCAATTGGTGCAATTGGTCATTATTAGCTCCTGTGTTAATTATTATCTTACAGTATTCGGTCCTGTCTGCTTCCCCCTGGATTCCCTGGACTTGGTTCCCCCCTCTGAACTTTTGGACATTGTTACCTGTTTTCTGCTGTGAGTGTTTTCCTGCTATTGAGCAGCAGTTTTCTTTGGTACTTTGGTTTCTTGTTTGGTTACTTTGTTCCATGCCATGTTGGTAGTTTTCCGTTGTCACTTTGTATTCGGGTTTCCCTGCCTGTCTTTGTAGTGTCGGTGGACACCCTCCTTAGTTCCCTGTTTTGTAGTTTTACCCAATAAATCCTGTTTTCATTTCATTCTTAGGTGAAAAAAGGCAGTTCTAGAGATTTCTTTGATGTATGAAGAGAAGGAGATATCCTGATCAAAGATAACTCCGAGGTTTCTTACAGTATTACTTGAGGCCAGAACTAAGTCATCAATGGTGAGAATGTGTTTAGACATAGTGTCTCTGAGATTTTTAGGCCCAAACAGTATAACCTCTGTCTTGTCCGGATTTAGGAGAAGGAAATTGGAGGACATCCAGGTCTTTATGTCTTTTAAGCATTCCTGAAGTTTGACTAATTGATTAGTTTCTCCTGGTTTCATAGATAAATATAGCTGGGTATCATCTGCATAACAATGGAAATTTATAGAGTGTTTCCTAATAATATTGCCTAAAGGGGACATAAAGTGAAAAGAATCGGTCCAAGCACAGATCCCTGTGGAACCCCATAGCTGACTTTGCTGTGCATGGAAGACTCATCATTAACGTGTACAAACTGAAATCTATCTGATAGATACGATTTAAACCACTCTAGTGCTGTTCCTTTGATTCCAATGACATGTTCCAGTCTGTGTAATAAAATGTTGTGATCTATAGTGTCGAATGCAGCACTAAGATCTAACATGACGAGTATAGAGATCAAGTCACTGTATGTTTGAAAGACAGCATAGGCACTTTAGGAACTTTCAGCCAGCTGAAATAATGTGTTTAATTTTTTTTTTTAAGTATTATTATTGGTATTACTACATTGCAGCAAGTCAGCAAAATATTACTTTGAATGAATACAGCAGCTGACCAAAAAATGAGACATGAGTGGTCATTGTTAAGTAGTCAAATGTGGTTCAAGCACATTTTTATAACATTGACAAAAAGACAAATACCAGCCTGTATAATGTCATATTCTCAGTCAGAAGAGTAAGTATCTTCCCCCCCCCCACCCCCCGGCTCTGTGATCTCAAGTGATCTGATTGGCTACTGTGAGTCTCTCAGTCTCTCTTTTCCAGTATCATCTGTCAGATTCACGTCCCACAGTCTGCATGCTGGAGAAGGCTACGTGTTTACTTATTTCAGTGTCATTCACACTTCAAAGAGATGGAATATGAATACATTATGCACGTCATGTTTTTATCAATATATATATTTCCATTTCTTTTGCCTTCAGAACATATGCGTGTGCATCTTTATTTCTAAACTATGTCACTATGTTTATGTCGTGTAGCGTTTCCCTGAATGTTGCCTCTATGAATTTTTCCCCTTTGCAGCATCAGTAGCACAGAGCCAGCCTCCAGCAGCCTCCAGCAGACTCCGCTGTTCCTGCTCACTGAGGCTGTTTAAGGCTGGAGAGCAACATTACGCACACGGACAGTAAATAAACAAACGCACCGTCTGTCTGCGGGGGTTCGTTTGTCTTCCGAGCAGGAACATCTCGGGTAAGAAGGAGACAAACAGGTGAAAGTTGGGATGGCGGTTCATGTTAATGCTGCGGCGCATATCCGGATTGACGGGGAGCTTTACTTTCCACGTATGTGATTACACACATGCACAAGATTGGAGGCTACTCGATAGGTGGACACAATAGGTGTCAGTCGGGGGGGGTTGTTGCAGTAAATAAAGCCTAACTATTATAGGATAACACGCAAACGTGGCTACGTGGTTATTACCTCCTGCGAGAAAGCGCCGCTCGCCTTCCTGTAATGTTGGTTCTGTACAGTAACGTTAGACGACACATTCCCGTCTCTTTCCATTTGGATCTCGGTTTAACATCAGCGGTGAGCGACGGTGTAAATGAATGTTAGTGCCTACATGAATATGAGGATATGATGATATGAGGATACGAGGATACGAGGAGCCGCTGCAGGCCGCAGCCTCGCTCACTGCTCGCTACAGGAACTGTTTACATGCAAACCTCCGGGGAAAGCTGCTACTTTTCTTCTGGAACAGACTCGGAATACATTTTTTTTTACTGGGGAATAAATCACTGGCCTTCATCGAAGCACACTTACATGTAGACATGTACAATGTTTGATAGTACAGCAGTATAGATCTGGTAGGTTTAATAAATACGCAGTTTCTCGTACAAATGGGAGTTAGGCTGACAAAGCTAAACCATCCTCACTGACAACTGAGGTTTGAGATGAAAACAAACCTGGCATAGATTCCCTGGAGGCCTGTTGTACTGTACTTTTTATTCACTACCTGTTTTGAAGTTTATCATGTTTTACATATGATGACACAAAGCGTCTTATCCTCTCTGATCACTTTACTCTGCATTTAACACAACTCCTAAATGAATCAAGTCAAGTATGTGGGCATATTTTCAATTAGAGCCTTTCAAAAAATGATCCAAGGAAAAGAGTTTGTGGGGAAAAAGTTTATTTCCTGAATTTTGGCAAACTCCAGCACTTACAATTCTAGTGAGTGCTGGAGTTTGCAACAATTAAGCAGTTTTTTTCTATATATACATTTGCCCACGTTGAGTGGGATTACAAGTTTCTTAGAAAACAGGGATCGTGTTTCTGGAAGGAGAGAATACTTCCGGTATACTGGGGTTGAATCAGAAATCAGAAAATCTGAAGCGCATAAGAATCCCAACAAAGTCCACTGTGACTGTGACAGCAATGTATCTCTATTGATATACAGTGTTTATGTAATGTAGGACAGCTGACCCTTTCTTAAATATATAAAGATAGATTTGTTGTTTTAAAAACTTCTGCATGTGTAACATTTATTTATTTATTTTGTTATTTGCTCACTGTGATTGTACTATGTGTCCCGAGCAGAATGTCTGCCAGAGGAGGAAAGAAGAAGGTCACCAAGCTCTCCCGTTCAGCCAGGGCGGGTGTCATCTTCCCTGTGGGGAGGATGATGAGGTACCTTCGCACTGGCACACACAAATACCGCATTGGAATGGGGGCGCCTGTCTACATGGCAGCTGTCATCGAGTACCTAGCAGGTAGGGTATGACGTGACATTGAGTTGATATTCCATAACATTAAAACTAAGATTGATATGTTGAAACTCAATTTTGAAATACATAAGGGATTGACTATGGAGATAACAGCTCCAAGGCCGAGGATACCTGCAGAAAAGTACGGAGAGAGGGAGACAGAGAGGAGGAAACACAATTACAGGAGAGAGAAGACACAAAGTTAATGACATGCAATGGTGGCATTTGAATGGTTAGATAGTAGGAGAGGAGAGGAGCTCAGTTTGTCAGTAGAGGTCCCCAGGGAGAACTAAAAGATGGTTTAAAGTCATCAGAGCCATCTATAACTGGTGAGAGAGAGAGGGTGTCTGTCTCCTGAATCTGAACTGGGAGCTGGTTCCACACGAGAGGGGCTTGATAGCTAAAGGAGCTGCCTCCTATTCTACATTTGGAAACTCTAGGAACCACAAGTAAACCTGCAGTCTGAGAACGTAGAGTTCTGCTTGGAATATATGGAACTATGAGTTCTTTAAGATAAGATGGAGCCTGATTATTAAGTGAAGAGAAGGATTTTAAATTCAATTCTGGATTTTACAGGGAGCCAATGGAGAGAAGCTAACGTAGGAGAAATATGATCTCTCTTGTTAATTCCAGTCAGAACTCTGGCTGCAGCATTTTGGATTAACTGGAGGCTTTTTAATGAGTTATTGGGACATCCTATTAATAAGGAATTACAATAGTCCAGTCTGGAAGTAACAAATGCATGGACGAGTTTTTCAGCATCACTTTGGGACAGGATGCTCCTAATTTTAACAATATTTCTCAGATAGAAATTTCTTTTATGTATAATGTGATTATGTGTGTGAGATATCCTGGTCAAAGATAACTCAGAGATTCCTCAAAGCATTACTTACTATTACTATACTATTACTTACTATAAATGCTGATTTGGAAATATTCATATGGGTTATTCACAGGTGGTCAAATAATTTCTTTGAAACTACCTTTTAAATGGTTTTAGAGCTAAAGGGCAGATTGGATATTGGTCTATAACTGCCTGTGGCACATAGCCTGTTAGTAAATATATGTCTATAAAAGGTAAAACATTTTTTATCGGTTTAGTTGGGATGGGGTCTAAGAGACATGTTGATGGTTTAGATGAATTAATTATTGAAATTAACTCAGCATGATCTATGGCATAGAAGCAGTGAGGTCTGACAAATGAATCTAGAGCTGTACATGTAAGTCCATCCATGCCAGTTGCAGGGAGAATGTAAGCATTTATTTTCTCTAATAGCTATGATATTATTGGTAAAGAAATCCATGAAGTAATTTCTGCTGAGAGTTAAGGGGACACTAGGCTGTGAACATAGAGCTGATGTCACTTGCCAAAAAGCTCCAGTTTTGTCTCATCTGTCCAAAAGACATTCTCCAACAAACTTTGTGGTTTGTCAATATACATTTTCTATTTATTTATTTTTTTTTTATGATTTGCTTTCTTCAATGGAGTCCTCCTTGTCTTCTGTTAAGTCCACTGTGGCTTAAACAGTGCAATCTGACACTGGTGTACCTTGACCTTGGATTTGACCTGTAATCTCTATGGAAGTTGTTCTGGGTTCTTTAGTTACCATTTGTATTTTTTGTCTCTTCATTTTTTCATCACTTTTCCTCTTCTGCAGCCATGTCCAGTTGGCTTCAGTCCCATGGACCTTAAACTTCTGAATAATATGTGCGACTGTAGTCACAGAATGTTCAAGCTGCTTGGAAATGGTCTTGCAGCTTTTACCTTTAACATGTTTGTCTATCTTTTATTTTCTAATCTCCTCAGACCATCTTTTTAGTTTTCTGTGATCCATGTGTGTGATACACACCATGATACCAAACAGCACAGTAACCACTTTTCACCCTTTAAATAGTCAGACTGACTGATTACAAGTGTGAAGAAACCTGTGAAGCTAATTACAGGACACACTTTAGTTTAACATGTCCCTATGGTCAAATCATTTTACATCTTTTCTAGTGGTTCCATCAGTTTCATCAGGGGTTTCATTAGTTAGTTTTCTGAAACAGTTCTATTGAACCACAACTCAAAAGCAATGTCTGATTTTCATGAGTTAATATTTAGTACATTTTTATTAATTATTACTTTTGTCATTTTCAAGTTATTTCAGTGACCTTTGTGGGTTTTTATTTCTTTAACCAAAGGGTACCAACAATTTTGTCCACGTCTGTATTCAAGAATGCAAAAATAGATGGATGCAGATGGGGTGGTTTTCTGTACCCATGTTATGAGAATCCATATGCAAAACATACTGTAATTGTCATCGGAGCTTGTGTGATTTCAAATTGATCTGAAAAAATGGCAGTTATAGATCCATCTCAGCTATAGTTTGATCATAATATCAGTTGTGTTGCCTGAGTAGTGGGTAACTTTGTAAGTAGAAAGTCAATATGTTTATCTACCTGTGTGACACACATTGCATATTTGATAGGTTTGCTCACTGTGTTTTCTCTCCACTAAGCTGAGATTTTGGAGTTGGCAGGAAATGCAGCCAGAGACAACAAAAAAGGCAGAATAACTCCCAGGCACATAAAGCTGGCTGTAGCCAATGATGAGGAGCTCAACCAGGTAACAATAATATACAAGTTGCTAAGTGATATATGTATGTGGATGAACAATAGTCACAATGACCTATAATATGGCAAAGCTGCTCAAGACAACATAATCCTGTACAAGCAGACACAACTCCTCAGACTCAGTCACAATGGCTTGATTTGCCATGCATACTAGCAAATCTGAACAGTTTTAGATTAGTTTGTGTAATTGAAAATGAGAGAAATTTATAATTATCCTGAAAAAATACTAGAAGAATATTGAAATTACAAAAGTGTCAGAAATCTAATGTGCCAATAAGGGACATTACTTGTAGAATACATTACTGGCTCAGCTGATAATGCTGATACATGTTCTCATACAGACCCACTGATTAGCAGTCCATTCTCTAAATTATGGCTATAAAGCTGAGAGTTTTAGTCTCTGAGAGTCAGATACAAGACTGTCAAAACTGTTCAATGACTCACTGTTAATGTAAGTATTAAATATGCATGTTTAGGCTACAATATACAGTGACAAAAAAAAATTATGTGAATCTTTTGGAATCTCATGGGTTTTCTGCATTAATTTGTCATAAAATGTGATCTGATCTTCATCAGAAAAGTCAAGAGTATTATAAAATACAATGTGCATAAAATAATAACACAAAAGAATAATAACCTTCAAAAAGATAATTGGAGGTGTTAGCATACCTGGAAGAAATGTATTTAAAGCGTGTGGACTAGAGCTACTTTGACTAACAAAAACAACTCAAACTTTTTGAGTTTGCTCTGTACAAGAAGAATGTGAGCCATGAGCCAAAAACAACTTTCAGAAGATCTACGAAAAAAAAAAAATTTAGAACTGTTGATTTACATAAAGCTGGAAAAGATTACAAAATGATTTTAAAGACTTTAGAAACTCACCAGTCTACGCTTAGGCAAACAATCACAACAACAAATGGAGACACTTTGGGACTGTGGCTACTCTATCAAAATGACCCTAAGAGCACAACAAACACTCAGTGAGGTAAAGAAACAACCCCAAGTGACAGCCAAATGTTTTTTGGACTGATAAAACTAAGATTGAACCATTTGGAAAGAACACACAGCACTACATTTGGCATAAAATGGTCACAGCATATTATCATGAAAACATCATCCCAATTAAAAAGTATGGTGGAGGAAATATCATGATTTGGGCCTTCTTTGATGCATTGCCCTAGCCTGCAGTGATTGAGGGGTAGTGTGTATCAAAAAATTATTCAGGATACTTATTATTATTCAACATGTCTGTATGTCAGCCAAAACTAGAAGTTGGGTGATGCAACAGGACAATAAACGAAAACACCGAAGCAAGTCCACAACAGAATGGCTTTAGAAAAACAAAATCCAACTTTTCTATTGCACAGATTGGTGCCCAGACGTCAACCTAATAGAGATGGAAATATTGAGTGGTGACATATATCAATAAATTAGTATGACGTGAAGCCACATCTACTTGGGGTGGCTGTGGATCAATAGATAGAGCAGTTGTCTGCCAATCATAGGATCGGTGGATCAATTCCCAGCTCCTTCTGTCACATGCCAAAGTGTCCTTTGGCAAGATACTGAACCCCAAATTGAGTCAGATCAGCTGCATAGCAGCTCTGCCATCAGTGTGTGTGTGTGTGTGTGTGTGTGTGTGTGTGTGTGTGTGTGTGTGAATAGGTGAATGAGATGCAGTGTAAAAGCCTCTTTGAGTACCAGTTAAGTAGAAAAGCACTATATACGTGCAGACCATTTACCATTTATGAAGACATTTTCCATATTAGCCAACCAATGGTTCTACTGATAATTTGTGCAAGGTTTATGCAAAATAAAAGGTTTGCTGTGCAGAAATCTGTAGTGAATTCTGAAACTATGGACATTTTAAATCTGCATCATCGTTTCTTTCTTATTGTTTATTATAGGACAATATATAGTATATAGTGAAACTCATGAAATCCTTTCACCATCAGCTTCTACGAGGGGTGACAATATCAAATGGAGGTGTTCTGCCTCGCATACATCCAGAGCTGCTCTCCAAAAAGAGGGGAGGCCGGGTGAAGGTAGATAGCCAGGTATCTGTCATTGAAAAGCAGGAAGAGCTCTCAAAGAGCAAGAAAACCATCAAACCCCTCAAGAAGTTTAAAGGCAAACGAGGACGCAAGCCAAAGGTCAGTCAACATTACAGAATACACAAGAAAATTGTACTATTGAGGTCTCATTGTGCTGCAATTAAAATCTTTTGTAGATTTTATTCAAAAGATTCTGCTGACCATACACACAATGATTGGACGGGTCTGTGGATTTAATTCAGGTAGAAGCAGATCTGTGTGAACATATACAAAATACATCTTTAGTGCAACATGCAATAAACTCAGAGCTGGCATGTCAGTAAAAAATTTTAAACTAATTTCTACTATTTTTGATGGTTTGTGATAGTTTGCTGAGCCAACAGAACTTGGCTTGAGGTTTGTAGTTTATCCTGTTTGTTATTGATGCACGTATTTGACAGGGAACATGCAGAGACTTCTCATTAGAGCCTTGCTTTAGGGTCTAAGGTGTGAACTTATCTGAAAGACTTCAATTTCCCAGATGTCAACTGAGTTTTCACTTTTCAGATAAGCTTAGATTAACTAACAGTAGGCTCGCCATTGAGATAGTCTTGGGTCAGTCTGCCTAATCCTTTTATCTCACCTCCTCCTCCACAAGCTGCCTTTTCTTTTTTGGATTTCCCGTATTCTGATAATTCCTTTCAGCTTTTTCTCTTTGTTGATGGGGGATTTCATAAATGAGTCTTGGACGTATGTCAAATGGAAAGCACCAGTTTGTGTTTTCTGACAGCAAGGTCAGATTGATGAAAGCTAAATATGTGATAGTATCTCCAATAACCCAGCACTGGAAACATACCGCTCTAAGGCCAGAGAAGTAGAATGTAGAGAGGGTATCTGCTTCCCAAACCTGAGCTGGGAGCTGGTTCCACAGGAAAATAGCTTAAAAGCTGAAGGCTCTGCCTCCTATTCTACATATAGAAAGTTTCGCAACCATAGGTAGACCTGCATTCTGGGAGTGAAGTGTTCTGTTGGGATAGTATGGTACTATGAGGTCTTTCAGATATGATCAAGCTCGATTATTAAGTTCTTTATTTATAAGGAGAATTAGATTTTACAGGGAGTCAACAGACAGAAGCTGATGCAGGAGAAATATGTTCTCTCTTGATAATTACATTTTTCAATTTAGTGTATTTATATAACTCCAAATTACAACAAAAGTCATCTCCAGGCTTTACAGTATAAGACCTTACAGAATATAATTATATATAGAATTGTGTAGAAAACCCAATAATCCCTTTTAACTGAAAAAACTTTTACCGGTACCAGGCTGCCTTCATTGGTTGTGGTAAGAGGAAGGAGGGGAGAGAAAAGAACAGCAGGCAAAAAAGCAACAAGAACAAGTGGGTTAAATCTAGTCAGAACAGAAGAGTTACTGGAGCATCTTATTAGTAGTGAATTACAGTAGTCCAATTTAGTGGACTAGTCTTTAACTATTACTTTGAGACAGGATGTCGATGAAGATTCTCGGTCATCCAGGTGAAGTTGAGATCTGGAAGTTGAGTCATGGCAACTGGACTTCCTTCTTGTTAGGTTGAAACATTTTACTACTCATCCAAGTAGCTTAATTTCACACCTTACCTGAATAGGCTTGTTTGGTGCAACAGTGAAAGGGAAGGTACTAAGGGGAAGAGGAGGAATGGTGCTCCTAATTTTAGCAATATTTCTCAGTGGAAAAAGACAGTTCTAGAGATTTCTTTCATATAGTAGGCAAAGGTCAAAGATTCCTCACAGTACTACTTGAGACCATTGCTATGTCACCTGGGGTAATTATGTATGATTAGATTAAATATACCTCTGAGTTTTTTTTTGTTTTTTTTTTACCTAAATAGAACCTTCATCTTTTATGAGTTTAGATGTAGAAATGACTATGTCATCTGTTGTTATTTATTGTAATAATAATGCTAATAATATTGCCTAGGGGAAACATGTTTAAAGTGAAAAGTATCAGTCCAGGTGCACAATCAGAGGGGCAGCAGTATTGAGTATCATACTCATAGTGTAGTTGCAGCATTATCAAGAAGATAATGGTAAACAAAGTTAAGATGACTGTCATTCTCTGTGGTCAGACAAGAGGGTTTTGGGGAAAGACTGTTATATGGTCAATTTGTCACTCACTATAATTACATTATCTGCACTAAGACGTAAACCTTTCTGAAAGATTTTCAAACAAGAAAGTTTGAAAAAACAGTTAAAAACTTTGAATACATTAATGTAAGGCTTATATTTGAAATCCTGTTATAAGATTTGTTTTTCTATCTGGCAAAGGGCACAGAAAACGACCAAGACTCTGTGCCAAACTCCACGGCAGAAGACGGTCCTGGAGATGGCTTCACTATACTGTCAGCAAAGAGCCTGTTCCTTGGACAAAAGGTGTGTGCATTTACAGAGATAGATGGATAGATAGATATTTTATTAATCCCAGTAGGCAAATTCTGGTGTTGCAGTAGCCATTACACAGAGAAACAGGCAGAAGATAAAAGTATGAAAAATAACACGTGAAAAAAATACACATCTAACAGAACAAGACAGAGAGGAACTGCACCTTAAGTTGTACACAGTTGGTAAATCTACAGAACAAAAACTTAACTTAATTAAGAGTAGTACTGATATTTTGTGAACTGAATCTGCTGACAGGTAATAAAAATAACTCATCAGCCAGTTCATATTGAGATTTTTCAAGTGACAACCATTGTAAATGTATAGTAATTTAAAGATGTTTTGGTGAAAGGCCAATCAACATGATACACAAAATTTAAAAAAAAAATTTTTTTCTTAATCCACAGCTTTCATTAACAGAAAGCGAACTCAGCAAAATTGGAACAATCAGGGTAGAAGCGATAATTAACCCAACAAATGCAGAAATGGACCTCAAAGATGGAGTGGGTGAGAAAGATATCTTCATATGTATTTTATTTTGCATTAAAACGTTTAACCCTTTCTCTTCCTATCTAGTCTTGTTCACCTGCTGCTGTGCTTTATTTTGAGGTAATGCCCTGGAGAAAGCAGGAGGCCGAGAGTTCCTGGATGGCGTTAAGGAGTTGAGGAAAGCACAGGGGCCTTTGGAGGTGGCTTCAGGTAAATCTTGTTTTGACACTGAATTTGCATGAAAACTGTATCAGGTGTGCTAACTGAGGTTTGTCAAGGTTTGTGATAAAAAGCTCTATTCCTATATCTGTTGTAATGACCAGTCGGTTTCACCTAGATCTGGGTTTGAGGTTTCTTGGAACTTACTAAAACTTAAGTTCAAAGTTATTCATGCTGTAGTCTTTTATATGATTTTTATGTACACTGGCAAGAAAAGGTTTGGAAACATCAAGGCACTGTTGTATGTTTACACTAAAATGTAAATGCAACCAAAACACAGAACAAACAGAAACATGCAAACTATCTAAAACTGTAAAGAACAACAGACAACTGCCTTTTTCTACTTAATCAGTGTTAAACTTAAAGGCTTTGCAACTATTTGTGTAGAATCTCAAGTGTAAATCAATCATGAATGCCCTTCTGGGTGGTAAAATATCTTTAAAATATGTCTAATAAGTTCATGTACAGTAAACCAATAATATGAGATTATATTTGGCTGTTCCTCCATATGAAGTGTGTCAGTTTCAGTGTACATTATAACAAAAATGGACAAGCAAAAACACCTTTATTTAGAAGCTCATTAGTCTATACTTGTCTTGAGTAGAGTTTCATAGAGTATATGAAATAAATCCAAGACATTGAAGATTTCTGTAAAAGGTGTACACTATACAATTGTTTCCAGAGATATGCTGCAACTGAAAAAAACGAGGACATACGATGGAATGGAAGGCCCAAGTGCAAATGTGTCTAAAAGACAAGTAGTTATGAGTGTCCTCCTTAAAAAACAGATGCCTTACTGCTCCTAAATCGGCTGCATCCTTGAATAGAACAAGGCAGAAACCCATGTGCAGGCATACATCTGGAGGAGGCTCAGGTCAGCTGGCTGAAGGGGCAGATTTGCCAAAAAACATTTTGAAGAAAAGGTGCAGTGGGCCAAGGTGGACCAATAGAGGGTCTTGTGACTAATGTTTCCAAGGTTGAGTTATTTGGATCCAAACAAAGAACATACAGTACAGAGCTCATGAAAACATAATAGATGCCTATCACCACCAGTGAAACATGGAGGTAGAAACGTGATGATCTGGGGATGTTTTGGCAATGGGTGAGTGGGTGATTGTCTTCAAGGCATCCTCTATACATATCAGTACATATACATACCACTCCATACTAAAGAGGCCTTTTGATCTGGGCAACGACTGATTGGGTATAACCTCATTTTGCAGATAGACACTGACCCAAAGCATTCTTCCTGGTTGTGTGAGAATTATTTGGAGATGAAAGTAGCTGCTGGAATATTCTGGTTGATGGCTTTGCCAGCTACATCACCAAATCTGAACCCCATCAAGCTGGTGTGCAAGAAGCTGGACCAAATAATTTGAGAACATTGCCCAACCAGCACAGCAGACATTTGAGAATTACTGCATAAGGCCTGAGAAGAAATCACACCTGAATATCTGAAAAAACTGGCAAGTAGAATGCCACAGATTTCTCAGACAGTAATTGCTGCAAAGGGCACTGTAAAGTTTAAAATGCAAATTTTACCATTATTCTAAGCTCAAATATGTCTAAAAATGAATTCTTTATTTTTGTGTTTTGTTATCTATTGACAACCATAAGACTGAATAAAACAACAACCAACTAATGAAAGTCAAGACTTCCATTTGCATATATA
Source organism: Anabas testudineus (assembly GCF_900324465.2). Taxonomy (NCBI): domain Eukaryota; kingdom Metazoa; phylum Chordata; class Actinopteri; order Anabantiformes; family Anabantidae; genus Anabas; species Anabas testudineus. Next base: position 624,728 of record NC_046624.1, read on the forward strand.
TACACCCCTATATTGGGGACCATGGCCAGGTGTGACCTGCCCCTTTTTACTCCATGACTAATCAAGTGGATAAATGGCCTTGAGGTCGTTGTCTGTTTTATATTAGCATTGGGTAGCAGTTTGAAAGAAGTCTAACATGTCTAATAAGGTGTGTAAGCAAGTAAAGAAGGCTATCATTAGTTAAAAAAACACAATAAACATGTAGATGAAGAATAAGATAGGAAATGGGAAATCTTATATAGGAATTAACTTGCAGCTCAGTAACAGTAAAATCCCTGGAATATCATGAATAAAAATGAAAGTAGATGACTGCAGAATTCTGTCCATGGTGCAGTAGAAACCTTAACCACAGGTCAAGTCAGTCACCTGATCTCAAACAAAAAACAGAGCATGCTGTTCACTTATTGAAGACAAGAAGACTAAAGGCAGAACATAAACAAGTAGGAGCTGAAAGGTGCAGTAAAAGGGAGAAACATAAATATAGGGTGGCTTCTGGCTGATCTGCAGCTGGCAGAAGGGCACTGTTGGAGATGCTCCAGGCAGAAATGCCATGCAGGTAGTCCTAATTGTGCTAACATACTGCAAATCTGGCTTGGGAGTGACAACTAACAATAGAGCAGTTGGTGTCCAGGAAAGACTGGAGGGTAACTAAGACAAGACAGCCAGACAGTGGACCAGGCAGTGGTCAAAAAGAGGCAAGCTGAAAGATGGACCAATTAGGATGGATAGTAACTTACATGACAATGACAACAGAAAGCAGATCCTCAGAAAGTGTGGCTGTGGATGGTTCAAGATGACAGCATACCTTAGCCTGCACATCCGCAAGGGGAAGGCTAAATGTGTAAGTTGTAACCAGATTGCAGGAGCTTGCACTCCAAACGGAGGTCAGACAAGGAGGATTCTTGTGATTGTACAAGTGCCTTTGGTGAGATAGCGAACAGCTTTTGCAGCAGGATGTGCAATTAGATCAGCATAGTCCCTAGCAATCAGCAAAACTAGTGTAATACCCACAAGAGGGGAGGAAGAGAAACCAGCCGGCAAACTTAAAGTCAAAGGATATTATTGGTGGGGCTTTGAAATAAGCCTAGAAGCAGTGTAATCACCAAGCTGCCACAGAGCATTCACGACCATTCCCAAACGGAACAGGAGATGGGTGCATGAAATCCATCCTATGTGTATATATATATATATATATATGTGTATATGTGTATATATATATATGTGTATATATATATATATAGTGTATATATCTATCTAGATCTATTATATCTCTCTGCTGTATAGATATATATATATATGAATATGAATATATATATATATAGAGAATATATATTATATGATATATGATAGATATATATATATCTATCTCTCTAGCTCTATACTCTTGCCTATATATATATCTCTATTGAATATGAATATATATATATATATATGAATATGAATATATATATATATATATATATATATATATATATATATATATACATATATATATAATCAACACAATTCCATCAGAATGGAGCAGAGTCATCCCAACCTTAATCCCTTAAGGTCTTCCAAAACATCAGCCAGTTCAGAGTCATTGGACTCCTGAGCAAAGAGGAAAAGATATTTTTCTGTGATGGCCAAACGCATAACTATATTGATACCAGCCATGATTTGGGAGTTGCTCCAATCAGCCAAGTGAAGCAAGTTGAACCTCCAAGTAATCAGGCTAGATCTTGTTAACACCCATGGGACTGTGCCTCACCAGCTTATAACCTTTGCACTCGACTTCTTCCACATTCCATCATGCATCCAGAGCTTGGTAGGAATTCATAAAAAAAAACAAACACACATTTGCTACACAACCCAGAAGTGACTACCAGCTGGCATCAACTAGAGAAAGGGACAGCAATGGGCTGCTCCAATCCCTTCAGTGGTATTTGAGATCATACCGATTTGTAGCAGGCAGATGGTCCGCGGATTCAAATCAGTCAGGGCAGCAACTCCCAGCCCTATGGAGCTATATGGACAATCTTACTACTCTCCTCCAGATGGCTGCAAGCACCTTCAAGCTCCTGAAAAGACTGAAAGAACAGTTCACCTGGGCCCAGATGAGGATCAAACCAGCTAAGTGCTGGGCCGACTGTCACCTGGACCGACGTGGAAGATACCCACAGTCCAGCTTCCTGATTGCTACATCTGACACTCTTCCAGATCCCCATATCCCGCACCTCTGGTAATGATGATGATGTCTCCTAGAGCTGAGTGGAACTTGATAGCAGACCTTGATTGGTTGTTCAGGTTCCCTCAGGAGATCACCTCAACCTCTGACATAACATTGTGTTGTGGTCTTTGCTGACAAAGATGGTCTTCATTGCTGAGTTGACAATCCCGTGGGAGGATGAAATGGGGGTTGCCTTTGAGATGAAGAAGGATAAGTACGCAGAGCTGGCAGCAGAGTGCTCACAAGTTGGGTGGAGGGCATTCACAGTCACCTTGGAGGTTGAGTGTAGAGGCTACATTGGAGTGTCCACTCTCTTAAAATCTCTAGGTATCAGAGACATGAACCTGAAAAGAGCCAGGTCTTTACTGAAGACTTGCAGAGAAAGGGGAGCTTCTGAATCTGGCTCTGAAGGATGGACAAATTCTGGGTAAGGCAGGGATCTTGGGGGTGAAATATTAACGGAGGGTGGCTCTTGGCTGATGACCATGTGTCAGGCAGAAATGCCACACAGGTATAGGTACCTGTGCTAAATACTGTTTACTTATTGAAGACAAGAAGACTGATGGCAAAAAGAACTACAAACAAGCAGTAGCTGAAAGCTGCAATAAAGGCCTGACATCGGCAGCGCATCTCCAGGAAGGAAAATCAGCACTTGGTCATTTGAGTTAACGAGTTCCAGACTTCAGGTGTTCACTGGCTGCAACGGATTCAAGTATTAAAAGATGGAGTTCTTCCATTTAGTTTGAGATTGTGTGTGTGAAAACAGCTGTAATGAATGCTAATGCCACAGTTTGTCAGACTCCTTGAATTAAATCTTATCTTGATCAGTCTTGACTTGACTCATCATTTCAAATTCAATATGGTGGTGTACAGAAGAATTCCAAAAAACATATTCCATTATTCATGGACCTGACTGTAAGTGTTTAGCCGTTTCCAAAGTTTTTCTTGCGAGTGTAAATAGTAAATATGAGAGTACAAAAATATTATCCGGCCTGGCAGTGATGAACTCACCCTCTTCTTCTTCTCCTGGTCCAACGTGGATCCACTCAGGAACCACTAGTGGTATTCTCCAGCTATCTAACTCACATCTGCATCACTAGAGCATTGTCCCTCACTTAAGTCTTCAATGCCTTGTCTTGGTAAAGGCACTATTGGAGTTTTATGTCCTGGCATATAAGTACAACATTATTCTCCAATGGGAGTACATACACCCCCTCTTTCTGCAAGGATCCAGTCTAGAGCCTGATGATTTTGCCATGTCATACCACTAGTTGCACTCACCCCTCTCCTAAGAACACTAGAGCGTCATTTGTGTAGGTACTGAATCTTTGTTGATTATAGAAATTCAAGTTAATCTAATAAGTATTTTTATTAGCAGTTGTACAGAGTAAGATAGACTCAAATCCTGTCTAGCTTTAAACTCAACAACAGCAACAATCCAGTCCAGTCAGACTCCCCAACAATGAACTCTTGTCCCTCATTGTCACCTCTAATTCACCACATCCCTGGGCATTGGTTCTTCCTGCTGCTTTATAATTAGTCACCTGTCTGTACAAAGGCAATCCTAAAAAACAACAAACTCTCATGGTCGGTGATTCAGAGTGGTTACTTAGACCTCACAGCTACACTCCACAAAGCTAAACAATGTATCTAGCCTAACCTTAGTGCAAATTGGTCTTACACCAGCTATTTTGCTCTAGGACATCACTAAGACTAATCGCCTCTTTGTCATAATCCTCATCTATCTGATCCATCCCTTTAACTCTCATCACAAACCCGTTAGGCAAAAGCTATTCTCAGCCTTACTCCGTACATGGAAGTCTAAACTCTACTCTAACAACCCAAACATCACTCAAGTTAACTTCTTGCTCCATTGTTCGTATATAATGCAGGCTTTGCCCCCCAAATAAAGGAATGCCTACTATGCCTACTGCCTGGCTTTTCCTACATTTTTAGCATGCCCAGCTAACCTTTCCTCCTCAGGCAAGATGGATTATGGAAAATACAGCTGGATCCCGATCAGCATCATCATCATCATCATCATCATCATTAGGAGCAGCATCATGGCTCCTCCTCTCATCATGCACTACATTTTCCTTTTTTTCGGCTATTTACAAACCTAGTTTGTCTTAGTCTTCTAGAACCTATCTGAACCTATCATCAGTGGTTCAGATGATACTACGAAGATTAATCCTTTCGCTTGCACTGCTCTGGAAGTTGCTCTAATCACCTCATACAGAGCTCCCCTTTGGGAGTAGTCCCACTTCCTCCTGAGCACCTTCGTGCACACCAAATCTCCACGCTTCAACTTAGGTTCTCTGTTCTCTAGGGCATCTCTAGCCTGCAAATAAACAACACATAAGGAAATGCTCTTGTATGTACATAAGATCTCATGTCTGTTGTTAACAGATCCAGCGATGGACCCTTCACAGCCCTACACATGAGTGAGGGCTTCACCCTGTTAGAGTCTCATGCTGTGTAAGTCCCAGTATTCTGTGGGCTCTTGCTCTGCATGCCATAAGAGCAAGTGGCACAGCATCCTCAAGAGTAACATTTACATTAGTCATTTGGCAGACGCTTTTATCCCAACCAACTTACAAGGTACAAAGCAAAGGCAGGGTAAGCATAAGGAGGTATTGCCTAAGGATCCCTACTGGAGGTAGGCCACAGAGATTCAAACCCTGGTTTCCCACATGGAGTGTGGTGATGTTAACACTACACTATCAAGCACTCAAGTCAGTGCATAACTTAGCATAACTCTCTGAAGGTGAGCCACATGAGTGTGTGGCAGAAGCAAACAGCAATGGGATGGAATGTACAGGATTCCTCACCTTGCACATAGTCATTATCACTGACTTCTTAAGTATCCAGATGTGACAATCACTGTGGTGTTGCATGGTTACCACATTTGCCTTTCTCAATCAAGTTCACCAACCAGTGGTGTGATAAAATCTCTACGGGCTTACCCATAGTAAAGAGCCTGCTTCAGCAGTGCCTTAATGCTCTTAAATGCTGCCTTGAGAGGTCCAACTTTAATATTCTCTAATATTTTGTTGGACAACATTTAGCTTTTATTACGGCATAAATTTGACCTGGCATTGTTTCGATAAGCTTCTGCAATGTCACAACATTTATTCCCTTCCAGAGTTGCATACATTTTTTGCCAAGAACTTGTATTTATTATGGGAGAATTGGACTGCTGTGCAAAGTCTTCTCCAACACATGCCTAAGATTGGTGTTCTACTACATGGGGTTGGTTCTACCTACAACACACCTGCATCCAACAGGCCTTGTATTATTGGCTCAATATCAGACTCGGCCTTCAGCATATATTGTGTTTTCTAGGTCTTCCACTAGTTGTGCAGACTTATTAAATCCCACATCAGTGTCATGTTTTGACCACAAATCCTCTGGTACCCTGGCCATCATTTCTTTCTCAGTTGTGCTGGTAGCAGGCTGGTAACAGCTAGCCTATGGATAGGTGGATAGGCCCTGCCTGAAGCAGATGCACATATCTTAAGAGTCTTTACTGAGCCAGATGTTCTAGTTTTCTGTTGGGTTCTCTGTTTTGCTTTCTATGCTTCTAGAAACATAGGTCCCAGGTGTTTTGGAAATACGGAGGAACATTTTTGGACCTTTTCTGTCTCATAAGCCAGCGGTCTGGCTGTATTTCAGACTCATTCTTAAAATCAGTCAAATTAGTTTTTAAAAATCCATCCATGTTTCAGCTTGTTTTATAAAGATTTCAAGCAAGTCCCGAAGCCAATACACTGTCTTCTCATCCCGTGTAACAGTCATTTGGTGCTTTATAGCATTAACAATCACCCCAGCCGGCATTTCAGTTTATTCAAGGCATCAGGTTCTAGCAAAGGAGTCTGGTTTGATATGAATGCCGGTAGTTTGACAGGTTTTCTGAAATTGCAAGGGGGGGGATGATAATTCGACACATTGTCCAGATTTTCGGAAGAGACCAGCATCAGTATGACTCAAAAAGATGTATGCTGCACTAAAATGTGCCATAATTTCAGTAGTTTTCCCAGCCACAACTACTGTTAGCATTTGTTCTGCGTCATTGTTTATTCTTAGGACCTCCCTAGTATCTGCCAGGAGGACAATGTCGAGGGATAATAGGTCCTCTGCCCATCTTGTGGGAATGTGCTTTGAGACCATTCAGGACATCAGTCTCTTTTATGTCCACATTCCCCCAGTTGTCCAAAAAGCATCTCAGTGCAGGCCAACTTCTCCATGACCCCTCAAGACATCCTCTACCTCAGCCCACAGGGAATCCCTCTGTTCTTGCCTGGGCACCCCTCTGCAACCCCCCTCCCCATTCCTATGCCACAACACAACCCTGTTCATGCTTTTTATCTGTCTCTGCATCATGCAATGCATTCACCCCCTGGTCGTGTAACTAACCCACTTTCACATGTGGAATCCCACTCTATAATCTTTAATTCTTTGCAATAAATGGAAGGTAAATCTAATGTATGTAATGTAGTTCCTGTCAGACATTAAATAGTCACCTATGAACTTCAGCTCATGCACAGGCATCTGTCCAGCATATGGAGGAGGTTGTTTTTTCCCCCCCGATTCTGTGTTTTTTGCATTATACTTCTTCCTTTGTTCTAATTGTTTTTCAATATACAGTATTAGGCTGTCTTCTTACTTAGCATTTTAGCATATAGCAAAATTGCAATATAGTGTGCTCTAACTCATCTTGAATTTCATCATTCCTGATCAAACCTCCATTTCAGCACACTGTCTTACATTAAATATTCCCTCTGATGGCCATGGTGATGCATTCTTCTGTGCTCTTTCACTCCATTTCTCAATTTCATCTCAATTTAATCACCTGTTGTTCTCAGACCCTGTGATTCCTTTCTAATATGTACAGTGTCTATAAAACGTATTCACCTTGGATGTTTTATTCTTTTATTGACATTATAAACCAATCATGGTCAATAAAAGTTGGTGACTTTGATTGAACATTTAGAAAAATACCTAATTAATGTCAAAGTGAAAACAGGTTTCTACAAAGTAATGTCAATAAAATAAAAATATTTTTTTATATTTACAGAGCTCTGTAGGGTAATTTCCTAGCCATTTACTCACACTGTGACCCGTCTCTAAGAGAAGCTTTAGCTCTTTGAGTGATCAGCTACAAGCATCTAGCTATCACCACCTCACCAAGCAGTTAAACTTTCTAACTTATTCTATTCAATTCAATTTAATTTGTATAGGGCCCTTTCACAACAGAAGTTACTAAAGGCACTTTACAGTGTTTAAGGTTTAAGAACTTACAATATAACACAATCTAAAAATATAACAATACAATATAACCATACACAGAATTATTTAGAAAACCCAACAAACCCATTTGAGCAAGTACTAGGCAACAGTGGAGAGGAAAAACTCTCTTTAGAGGTAGAAACCTCTGGCAAAACCAAGGTCAGGGTGGGTGGCCATTTGCCTCGACCGGTTGGGGTGAGTGGAAAGAGAAGAGAGAAAAGAACAGCGGGCAACAAAAACAACAACAAGAAGCAGCAAAAACACTGGGCAGGTCGATAGGGCCAGTAGCTGCACTCTGGAATCATACAGCTCTGGGGCTGAGGATACCTGCAGAGGCATACAGATGGAGAGAGACAAAGAGGAGGAAGTACAACTACGGGAGGAGCTCAGTAGAGGTCCCCTAGCAGACTAATCTACAGCAGCATAACCAAGAGATGGTTCAGAGTCACCTGATCCATCTCTAACTATAAGCTTTATAAAAAAGGAAAGTTTTAAGTCTAGTCTTAAATGTGGAGAGGGTGTCTGCCTCCCGAACCTGAACTGGGAGCTGGTTCCACAGGAGAGGGGCTTGATAGCTAAAGGCTCTGCCTCCCATTCTACATTTGGAAACTCTAGGAACCACAAGTAAACCTGCAGTCTGAGAACGTAGAGTTCTGCTGGTAAAATATGGAACTATGAGTTCTTTAAGATAAGATGGAGCCTGATTATTAAGGGATTTATAAGTGAAGAGAAGAATTTTAAATTCTATTCTGGATTTTACAGGGAGCCAATGGAGAGAAGCTAACGTAGGAGAAATATGATCTCTCTTGCTAATTCCAGTCAGAACTCTGGCTGCAGCATTTTGGATTAACTGGAGACTTTTTAAGGAGTTATTGGGACATCCCTATTAATAAGGAATTACAATAGTCCAGTCTGGAAGTAACAAATACATGGACTAGTTTTTCAGCATCACTTTGGGACAGGATGCTCCTAATTTTAACAATGTTTCTCAGGTGGAAGAAGGCGGTTCTAGAGATTTCTTTGATGTACAGTATGAAGTGAAGGAGATATCCTGGTCAAAGATAACGCTGAGATTTCTCACAGTATTAATTGAGGCCAATGTTATGTCATCTAGGGTTAGACAGAAAAGACCTATTAGTAAAAAAGATATGAGCCTTAATCACTATTTGGCAATTTATGAACAGCATTTTACTGGTTTAACTGGTCTTAAACAGGTATAGAAAGTGGTCAAATGGACTGGATGACTGCAGAATACAGAGCAGCAAGAGTTGTCTTTGAACAGCCTGACTCCTGGCTTTATGACATAAAGGTTTAAATGTAACAGTTACAACTGAGGACTGACATCGGATTCCTCAGATTGTTATTATGATTATTTATGGGGTGGCTGTGGCTCAATAGGTAGAGCAGTTGACTGCCAATCACAGGATTGGTGGTTCGATTCCCGGCTGCCACGTCACATGCCAAAGTGTCCTTGGGCAAGATACTGAACCCCTAGTTGCCCCCGGTGAGTCAGGTCAGCTGCATAGCAGCTCTGCCATCGGTGTGTGAATGTGTGTGTGCTTGTGTGTGTGAATGGGTGAATGAGAAGCAAGTGTAAAGCGCTTTGAGTACCAACTAGGTAGAAAAGCGCTATATAAGTGCAGACCATTTACCATTTATTTAGTTAAGATGTCCTCAATTCTTATAAAGACATATGCTGTTTCCATGGGGTTATATATTTAGTGGACTGTTTTTGCACTTTATGACGGGTTAGACCAGGGGTCACTAACAGGCGGACCGCGGTCCAGATCCGGACCCAGAAACTGTCCCATATGGACCCAGAGATGCAGACCAAACCAAACGTTTTGATTCCAAATCTAACGGGACACCTTAAGTTTAACCGGTCCGGTTATTTCGGTCTTTACAGTATTTATTTAGTGGACAAGAGAACGCATTGGCCAATTGAATGCGAGTTAAGCCATCCCACGTGACTTCACTTAGCCAATCGATTCTTTGGATCACAGGCGGTAAAATTAGTGACTCAACAGTAGATGAGAGAAAGTTCGAGGTTGGAAAGGAATTAATAAACAAAGACGGTGATAACAGAGAGACAGAGAGGAGAGAGACAGACGACAGAGAGGAGAGAGATACAGACGACAGAGAGGAGAAAGTTGATAAAAGGACAGTGAGACGGAAAAAAAGTAAGAGATAAATATAAAAATGTCCAAAAAGAGAAAAGTGGACAGTGAAAATAGAGTTTTTAATCCAGAATGAACAGACTCCTTTCCGTTCATATTACCACTGGGAGCACTAAACCAGTGTGTCTGATATGTTCAGAAACTGCGGCTCTTATTAAAGGTACCAATGTCAAACGGCATTATGAGACAAAACACAAAGGTTTTGAACACACATACCCAATCAAATCTGAAGTGTGATCACAGAAAGTTTCTATTCTCAGAGCCCAGTATGACCAGTCCACCAGGATCTTGAGCCACATGCTCAGTTCGATGTTACATAACAATAAATTTGTTAAAAGGTTTTTGAATTGTACTGAATTAATTAGATTTGACAGTCAAGTACTGATTACATGCAGGCTACTTAATAATATATCACAGTAAATAGTTAAACATTATAATCTTCTGGATATTTGCTTCCAAAAATATTGTGTAACCTTTAAATTTTAGTTGAATACCCCTGGTTTAGAACAACATAATCAGCTGTAGTTTTAGAGCCACTGGGCGATACGTCTTTAATATGCTGTGCGCGCTCCCGCGGACAGGACAATCACTTTAGTGCTGGAGGACAGCTAACAGGAGCTAGGCTAGGCGGCTCCACACCAGCTACTGGGACCTGACTAGCTGGCTTGTATTCCATGGTGCGGAGCCGAGTTTCCAAATTGCTCAGCTTCAGCCCCCAATGCTGCAAAGAAGCTACACTTATTACAGATTCCCTTCTCACTAAAGGAGGCCGAGGAGAAACCAAACATAAGACACACAGAGCAGGAGAAGGAGCCACGGCTAACTGAAGAGCTTGTTAAGATTATTTTGAAGCAGTTTTAGAAACAGGAGCTTAAGTAACACAAGCGTACGTTACAACTCTTACTTCAGTCGCTGTATAATAAAACTAAGTATTTAGCGTAAAAACAAGGTAAAGGGCTAAAGTTGATTTGTATAACAAGTCAGCATTGGCAACAGGAAGTGATGCAATACACCTAGAGTAGGAGGAGGAGCAGGAGCGTCCAAGGACCGGTACAGGCTGGTTATAGGCCACTAAGTAGGCATCAATAATTAATTAGCAGCAAGGCATCAATAATTTAATTTGGAGCCTGTCCCTAAACTGCAGGTCGAGCAAGATCTGAATACACACGCTTAATTTACTCAACACACAAAAAACATGTGATCCGTTCAGGCCAAACCTAAACTGTGGGCCCCCATCAGCTCAGATCTTTGTATGTATGTGTATTTTAGATGAATGTTATCATATTTAGCCCACATATTAGCATTGACCAATCCCCAGATAACCACTTTCACTTCATCACATTTAGGAGCCAATTGGCTGCACTAATTAGCCTACACATTGACAAAAAGACAACACCGCTATTAGTTGTAGTTGATTGTTGAAAGCAGTGTTAGTATTAGCAATTATTCATACTCTGCTCTGTATGCTGCATACCACTACAAAAATTAAGTAATTAGGATGGCAGTTAGCTCAGTTGGTAGACTGGTTACTGGTTCGATTCCTGGTTCCTCCTGGCTTTATGTCCCCCAAGGGGATAAATTAAGTATATCATTAAAATTAATACTTATGCTTCCACACAGAAGCACTGCATGTTACAATTTAGAAATGTATTGTCCAGTCTTGCTCTATGCCTGGCATAAAAATGCTCAGCTGAAACAGATTAGGGATGAAAATGAAGAAAAAAACATCTAAGTGACTTAAGAGGGTTAATTGTTCATGCTCAGGTGTTCAACAGGAATGGTTACATCTGCATCATTAAATAGAAAGACATATAGTTATGTCAAATGTAATATACAATGTATGTGTATAATATATGTAATATAATATAGACTTTATATGTATTTCCATTATATCTATCTTTCTATGTTGGACTAAATGTAAAACCACCTATATGTATACCTATGTTCTTCAAGAATGCTATATCTATCTATCTATCTATCTATCTATCTATCTGTTTTATGGAATGACCATTCTGACACTTTGAAGACTGTAGGGCTTGTAGAATGTAGAAACTAAAATGAATGAGTTAAACATGTAATGTGTTCTCTTGAGTTATGCATTTAAGGCTACACTGTCAAATTTAAGTGTTTACAACTTTTCAGTTGCAGTGAGCCAGGCCAGTGGAATGGCAGCCCGCTTCATCATCCACTGTCATGTCCCTCTGTGGGGTACAGAAAAATGTGAGGACCAGCTAGAGAAGACTGTGAAGAACTGCCTTTCAGCGGCAGAGGAGAAGAAGCTCAAGTCTGTGGCTTTTCCTTCACTCCCTGCTGGACGGTGAGCACTGCTCTCACACACTGCTCACCGCAAACCTCTCTGCCAATGATTAGCGCAGCTATTTGTAATGATCATCACAATGAAAGATGAGATACTGCCCTAATAACTTGCCAGGGATATGAAATTGTCTACCATGGCGTTGTGCAGTGTTATGCATGCAACAAACCTTTAATTGCAGATTTGTTGCATTGTCGACAAAGTTGTTTCTGCAACTTCCTGCATGCAATACTACTCCAGTCTGAATACAAGCTAATCCAATCAATAAGAAAATTAACAATTAGAAAGATGACAGCAGGCAAAAACAAAATCTATGTAATTGTAGTTCAATATTATTATTGAACTATATCATAGAAACATTTCTGATTGTAATTTGTAAAAAAGGAAATTTTAAGTCACATATATACTGAAACCAAACAATCTCATGCATTTTCAAGGACAGTCAAACACAAATCAAATGTATCTTCTATGTCTTCTATCAAAGACAGAAAAACAGTTTTTATCCAAGAGCCATCGTTGCATTAAACACTGCTAAAAAAGGTTAATTTTTTTAAGGGAACTGTACAATAGCTGGAGTACATATGTGTAACCTACTGGTGTTTTATATTTTTCTTATTTAGCAGTTTTTAGTTTTTATTTATTTATGAAAAATTTATTATACCGAAATGATTGCACTCTAATTTTGTTGTACAACGTACAATGACAATAAAGCTATTCTTATTCTTATTAGTGAAGAATACTTGTTCAACAGTAGTAATGACTATCATGTAACTGTGGAGGCAAAAAACAACTTGAGCAATTTAGTTTCGATGTACAGTGAAATTCATGTCATCATAACTTAAAATTGTTATTTTTAGCTGCAACTTGTACATTAGTCTTTACAAATCCATACTCTTCTGTGTCCTTTCTTTACTGCTGTTGGTATAAGATAAAATGCTTCATTTTATTACACATTGATTTAAAAACTTGAATCTTTCTTACAGAAATGGATTTCCAAAGCAAATGGCTGCCCAGCTCATCCTTAAGGCTATCTCCAACCATTTTGTGTCAGCCACTAACTCTTCCCTGAAAAACATTTATTTTGTTCTGTTTGACAGTGAAAGCATTGGAATATACCTTCAGGAAATGGCTAAGCTGGATGCCAAGTGAGGAGTTTTGTTTTAAGGATTTGTTTTGGTTTTTTTTTCTAAATGTTGTTTGTTCCTGATGGTGTAGATAGCTGATATGATAGTGCAAGATTTTGGTTCTGTTTAGGTTTAGAGGGAAAGAAATGTGGAATAATGTTCACATTTATGTACCTTCACAACATAAATGTTCCCTCAAGTGATTACATTCTTTATAGATGATTTAAATTTGCACAGTCTGCCATTCTGGTTTATTGTTTCACTGATGTTTTACATTTATTTTTGCATACATGTACAAACTGTTTTTTTCTGATCTTTGTAGTTTCTGTTATAGTTAATTTACTTAACAACTGTGGTTAAGTAAATTGAGGTCATTCAACTTTTGAATAAAATCTCCAGTGTTTTACAACAGAGGTCTGCTGAATTTCAACACTTACACGTTACCTTTTACTATTGTGTGTTATTTTTAAATTTCCCATTTTACAAAATAGTCTATATACTATTTTACAACTTTATAAAGGCACATGCACACTGTGTAGAATCATATCATATCAGCCATATGCAGTAAATCTCCTGAGGCTAAGTTGTACCTAAACAAGTTAGTCAGGTTAGGAGAAACTCTTAAAGGATAAATCATGTGACTTACAGTGAACAAATCCCATAAGCAGACCCAAGCCAACAATGTGTTTGTCTGTCTGGGGTTTCAAGGTCGGTTGGTTGGTTGCTACAGAAGACATAAAATACACCTTGAAAATGCCTCAGCTGTACAGTATGTACCCATAATTCATAACATTACAGTTTTTCTGAATCACTAAAACATTAAATTCCATTCTCGCAACAAAACTGTCAAATTTATTAAACCAAATCATCAAACTAATTTTAGTGCCACACGAAAATAACCCAATTAATTACAAAATACATTTTTAAATAATTTCATTTAAGGAAAAAAAAAAGCTGTCCAAACTAACATTGAACCTATGTGAAAAAATAATTGCTCCTACTATGAATAACCAAACCTTTTGGAAAGTACTAAGTCCTGATTACTGCCAGACCTGTTCAATCAAGATATCACCCTAAATGAAAGCTGTCAGTGAAGCACACTAAAAGATCTAAAGAAATTCAAGAACACGAGCAAAACTAAATAAAATAAACAAAAACAATAATAATAATTTGAATAAATTTATCAATTTATTTATTTATTTATGTCTGAAAGGGGTTATTAAGCCATTTTAAGGTATTGGGACTCCAGCAAACCATGGTGAGAGCCAATAATGCAGAGAAAAGTTTAACTATTAGGAAAGTTTATGTCTTGTTACGGCTTGAGTAAAACTAACTGCATTTAATAAAAAGAACATCATACAGCAGTCTAACTTGTTAGTGGTAGTGTCATGGTCTGGGGTTGCTTTGGACCAGGACAAAATACCATAACTTGATGGAATCAGGAATTCTGTGCTCTATCAGAAAATCTTGAAGGTGAATTCCCAGCCATTTGGTTATGACCTCAAGCTCAAGCGCCCTTGGGTTTTACAGCAGGACAATGATTAGAAAGACACCAGCATAAGTTCATCTCTGAATAGCTCAAAAAAATAAAAATAAATTAATTAAGGCATTGGAGTGACCTAGTCAAATACTGACTTAAATCTAACAGAGATGCTGTGGCTGAATAAAAATAGAGTTGCCAGTTATTGCTTGATTGCAGTGATTAGGTTTAGAGGAAATTATTTTTCACATAGGCTACGCTGGTTTAGACAGCTTTTTTCCCCTCATTATGATGTTATCTTTGTGTAGAATAATTTGTTTAATAATCTGAATCATTTAAGTATGACAAAAATATGCAAAGAAAAAAAAAAAAAGAAAAACAATCAGGAAGGGAACAAATACTTTTTAGTATTTACTTTTATTCACATTATGGCCTATGTGTAATTGAAAAATGGTCAGGGTGGACAGAGGTGACTGTTCACATGAAAACAGGAGACTCTTTGTTAATATAGTTTGTCAGACCTATGTAATTCCACTTCTAAATACAACTGTAGTTTATATTTTAAAAGGGTCAAGCTACACTGTTCAGTAAAAATTTATTAAAAAACACCACCCTAGCATAATTCAGAAAAAGTAAAAGACCAATGCTATCAATATTTGCGAGTAGTGTGTAGATTTACAGTATAGTTGCACTACATACTAGCGTACATAAAGTAAAGCAGCACATTTACTGTATACAGAGACATCAGGCTATATTTACATAAATAAATATATTGTAGTTGATGCTTATTTCTTGTCATATTTTTACTATGAATAAATTGTGTTTCATAAATACAAAAAATATGCAATATTCCTGAAAAACTTGTTCTATTCTGCTGTGCAAAACAGTGTTTAGATTTTTTTGTGTGAGTAGTATGTGGAAAATTGGCCCCATCAACCACTCTTGGGTTGTGCAGCAACCTTAGGTAAACCACTTAATCTGCCCCATTGCCTTGGAAGGCTGCTAGACTGTCATTTATGTGTATTGAATGTTTTCCACAGGGTTCCAATACAGTAGGCTAATAAAATTGCAAACAGTAATGGGAAAAAGTAATTGAGCGCTTCCTGATTTTTTTTCCATCTCTGTCACACTGTTTTGATAATACAAATCATCAAACAATTTTAATATAACACAAAGATAACCTGAGGAAATAGTGATAATTCAGCAAGAAAGAGTGGGTCAAAATTGTAGATGTAAAAGGCTGTCTGCCAGTTATGGCAAATGCTTTATTGCAGTTGTTGCTGCCAAAATATTCATAACATTCCCAATTCCAAAGCCTACTATACCCTGACAGAACCTCCAGTATGGTTCTGTCAGGGTATCCTAGCCACCTTTCCTCAGATTGATGAAGCTACTAGGATGAGTAGTTACATGTTTCAACGTAACAAGAAAGAATTCCAGTTGACACAACTGAACTGCCAGGTAACATGTTGAACACAGCACCTTTAGTATCTGATGTGCACATTTTAAGTGGGCAAAAGTAATGGAACATGCTTCTACAGAAAAACTCACAATAGTGACATCACTACAACTTTCACAGAACATGGGAAAGTATGTCACAGCCCATTATTTGAAGATGACTCCATAGGAAGAAGAGGAAGTTATGGTTTTATACTGAACAGATCATTCACCAGACCCTTATTCAACTCAACATTAATTTTATCTGCTGAAAAAGAGATTAAAGGGAGAACCCCTGAAAAACAGCCATAACATAAGCCAGCTGAATAAGATTACAGTACAACCCCAGAAAGGCTAATAAAAAAGATAAAACAAAACAAAAACAGTTTCCTAATGTCAGGTAATCACACTTCTAATGAAGATATTGCAAAAAAAAAAAGGCATTAGCAACCACATATTGAGTTTTATTTTTATTAAAACTGCCAGACCCAGTTTTCTTGCCTAAAATGTGGGTGATCTGATACAGAAGGTGCTATGTATTATGTTGTGTTATACATCTAGATACAAATAGAAAATAAAACCTGTAATTCATTACCTCTATCTTCATTTTTTATGTTGAACCCAAATGTCTTCAGTGTACAGCGAAATTAATTGACTGTGTTGTTTTCACTACTTTTAGAGGTTATATACTGTGCTGTAAGTTTTGTGACTAGGGACAACTTACATAAAACTCCCCAGTAAATTCTGCAATGTGGACATAGATAACTCTTACCCTTGTGTCCATGATGATAAATCTATCCATTCATGTGAAATTACAATAAAGGATTGGTTACC
Source organism: Anabas testudineus (assembly GCF_900324465.2). Lineage (NCBI taxonomy): Eukaryota > Metazoa > Chordata > Actinopteri > Anabantiformes > Anabantidae > Anabas > Anabas testudineus. Next base: position 641,592 of record NC_046624.1, read on the forward strand.
TGTTATATGTTTTGTGCCTCATGTTCCATGTACTGTTGTGTGTGTACAAAAACGTCATTGCCTGCTCCAGTGCAATAATCATCTGTTAAATTGATAATCTGATTAGAATTGTAATTAATTATATTCTACACTAATCCAAATAAGTATTTTCACAACTAGTCTCAGACTTTAATCTGTTCCTTGATGACGATGGTATTCAGTTACATTGTCAAAGTCTACATCTAGTAAGGATGTTCATTTATATATTGAGCTTCATGATCTGAAACATGATGTTATCCACAGCAACAATGCCTGGTCTTGGTCTGGGGGTTCTCTTTGTTCCTGACTAATTTATATAACTTTAGAACATCCTTTCACAATTTTCTCAGTTTCACAGAGAAAAACAAAACAAAATAGCACAAACAATAGCAACTTTCTTTATATTATATTTATTACATATTCAAAAGTATCCTATCCTATAGGTAAGTTACCTTCCATTTATATATACACATTATATTCATGTAATTCCCTGTTTAAGCAGGAATTGGAGAGAGTCTCATACAACAAATAAACACACAGCTTCCAAAGGTTGGTGGCTCTATAAGGCTATAGTGTTTGACTGGCATGTCAACTGTACAGCAGTAGTGAAGTCCATCTATTTTTCCCCAAATTTAATAAATAACATGAAATATCATAGAGACTCCCAGGGCCACTTTGAATCAGTTTTATGCTTTCAGCGGTCAGTTTGTCAGGGTAATGCCATTGTACACAAGGCACAATCAACATGCAGGATGTTTAGATATCTATGGAGGGAAACAGTTTTAATTTTAAGAAGTGTTTAATTTAAATACAACTGAATACTTTGTAGAAATGTAAATATATCTGAAGTTATAAATATAACAACTTTAAACTCTATGTACCATATTTATGTGGTTTCAATTCCACACAGGTATGTAGACAATCCAGAGTAGTAAGTTGGCTTGTTTAGTAAGTTGCGCATTCTGACTTAAAGTCAAGTCAAAAAGCAAATTCCTAAGATTTAATACCTAATTCATATGTTTCAAAGAAAACCTGGAAATTCTTTGAATAGTTTCCAGACCTAGAAAAGTAACAGAAAATGAGAGAAATAGTAAAATGTATAAAAAAGTGTGACAGTTTTCACCTTTATTTTTGCTGACACCGAATTGTTTGATCTCTGAACATCCCATAATGTGATCCAAACCGGCTAAGATTGGTACATTATAAAAATGTAAAGCATGCATAAAATCTTATTTGATTATGATCCTGACAACCAAAAATGTAAGTGAAATGTAAATTTAAATGTTGGCCTTTGTTTTTTAAACTGGTTAATAATTTAAAACTATGACTTATGAAAGTACAGTAAAGACAAAAGAAAATAATAAAATCAATATTTGTTGTGACTGTTTTTAATAAAGGTGTTTGTGAAAATTTGGATTTAATGACTTAATAATTAACTTAGCAAGATGGTGTAAAGTGGGCAGTGATAAAGTGTTTTATGATGCCTTTGTATCTCTGTACAATTAATGCTGTTATAAAAAGTTACTAAATTGAAATCAAAATTCTGAAATTTCACCACCTGACATGAACTGCTGAAAAAGATCACACCACATAAAACAAGATGGTTTTTAATACTACGAATGGTAGTAATGTTATTCGCTTCCACAGATTCCATTATAACATAAAGAGTGACTCAGCTGTATTAGATAAGGAGCTCCTGGGGTTACTTGTGTGTGCACTGTTGTATTCAGCAAGCTACATATACACGTTAAAGTTACATCAATATGTAACTCTTCAGCAGACTCTTACATTTTGGAATGTTGTAGATGTAACATCTCCAATCCATCTGAGGAGGGATTTGTTTGTACCCAATCCATGTTTGTTTAGTTGAGAAGCTTGTTTGGGTTGTTTTAGATACAAAAGGCTCATGTAGAACAAAAAAAATGTTGGGTAGAAGAATTTTTGGCTGGAAAATGAAAACAGAATAGATTCTGTACTCTGAAATAAAAATGAAATATGACATCTGGAACATCTGAAAAAAGTAAAAACTCTGGAAATTCAATTTAATCAATAACATGTAGGGTTGAAAATGTGTTCTGTCTTTTTCTACACATTTCATATGAATTTAAACATGACAGCGCTGAATCTAGACTAAACCTGTTTTGATATTAGTCTTTTATACTGTATGTCTATTATATATTTTCTTATGTCATTCAACCATAGGCATTTTAAAATACAGAACATAAAAATGACACAACAGATGTCAGCATTTGGTGATTTTTTGTTTAAGTGACATTTTTAAATTAACGCTTTAAATCAAATGTGATATAAATGAGGCATCATCTCATAAATCTATATTTAATTATTTCAAAACCCTGGTGACATGCAGCTCCTGAAGTTATAATTGAAGTCTGTTGGGTCCAGAGCAGATCATGGGAGTGTACTGTAGCTTACTTGACCTCGTCAGAAGGGCTTGTAGGTCCAGGATTAGAAAGAAGCGGTACAGGAGATGTGGCCTCAATGAGGGCAGGGTTTAGGATGATTGGCAAGGACATGGGTGGGACTCCCACCTGCAGAGGAGAGGCAAGGGGCTGCAGGATAAGTGGGGGCTGGTTCAGGGGTGAGGGAGCCCGGGCAGGAGATGTTAATGGCACTGGCATAGGAGGAATGCAGGTTTGTCCTGGAGATGACTGATCTAATCCTAGAAAATGAAACAGTTATTTATAGTAAAACCTTTCAGTACCAATTTTATTTGTACATTTTATAGTCCCATTTTTTCCCTCTCCATGTGGCTTAAAGCGTTGGTCCCTTCAAATCTCATTTAATCAAATCTTTATTCTAGTCCCTGTATGTCTTCAGTTTGCGAAACGCAGAAACTGGGAAAAAGCTTAACGCCTGCTTCTTCTACAAAGGTGGCAATATTTGGTGGCAATAAGCCTTGCTGATCACTGAGTGTGTGACTGTGCTGAAACAGAAAGTCTTACCAATGGCACTGGTTGGTTGAGGCTCTTGGGGTGATGCTGGCCTAACGGGAGACTGTGTCTCTGCAGTGGTCACCCCAACTGCAATTGGAGAGAGTGGCTGGACAGGTGGTGAAGACACCTGAGGTGTTTTAAGTTGACCTGCTGGCGGTGCCGACTGCACGATGTCTGCTGGAGAACTGGGTGCTGGATCTAAAATTAAAGAGTATCGTGTAATTAAATCATGCTGTTTGCTTTGAGATGAACATTACCTTGTCTGGTATTGTGAAAGTAAATAATCTATATATGCAGTCACGTTAAATTACTTACACCTGGTTCCTGTTCTGTTAGAAGCCTATTATGTCACTTAATGTAATCTGTGTTTTGCCAAAATGTGTACAGGGGGCATCATTTTTATTTGTTTCGTACAATTATCTTCATTTCAATAATTATTATACTGAAGTGATGTGATGCCAAAAGCTTTATTGCCACTATGTGATTTATCAACAAGAACACACTATCAAACTTCCAAAAAAAAAAAAAATTTCCTACACCCAAGGCAAGGACATGACTTCAAAAATATCAATCCCTCTGAATCTAGGGGATGTTTGATTTAATGCTGCTGTTGATCTGAGAAAAACTTTTGGTCTTTAATGCTTTGCCATTCTGAAACAAATGGAAGCTCGCTGGCCACTTTATTAGATACACTGTGCAATCTAATGTAATCCAACACAGCAGCTCTACTGTGAATTCTACTTTTACTGTTGTCAGGTTACCTTTAGTGTTATTTCTAAATCCCAGCTCTGGCCTACCTCCAGTAGGGGTCCTTAGGCAAGACCTCCTTACGCTTACCCTGCCTACCCTTGTAAGTCGCTTTGGATAAAAGCATCTGCCAAATGACTAAAGGTAAGGTTGAATCCAAATATATAATCTTTTTTTTTTTTTTTTGAAAATTTAAAACTGCAAAATTTAACTTTGGTGGTTACATCAATAAAATCCCATCAACTATGGTAAAATGGCAATAAATGTAAATGCATGATATAAACAAACTATAATCTAATGAATGGCACTTGGCACTGGGTGTGTTTACTATAAAATCTAGACACAGTCTATAAGGTGACAGGAAAAGGAGGAAGGCTGGAACCTAGCTATGTATGTACATATACCTATGTACATAGGTAGTACCTGGTATGACAGTCTGTTTAAAGAGCTCCTCCCTCAGGTGAGGCAGGAAGCAGATAATTCGTTCCCAGGTTATTTCCCACAGGTCTGAATAGCCTGTCCTAGAGTCAGCACTGTGGAAAATCCCTGCTGTGTCCATCACAAGCAGCATGTTCTTTAGAGACTCTGGGATTGCCTCCAACTGCAAAACAACAGAGTGTCAGCACATTAGGCTCCACCTTTAAAAATCTGGCAAATATTATTCTAATTTGGTGAGTTTTGTATACATGCAATAAACACTCTTATAAATATGTGTAGTATATATTTAGACATTGGTCCTAATTCACAGGCTGATAAATTGTTTTAAAAGCATTTTCTCTTTATATTTTCTTTCAGCCTCTGAACTATTGTGGTTTTTTATTCACCAATACTGGTCCTAATCACAAACAGTTTGAAGGAGAAAACTGATGACAGAATATGCATAAGATGCATTAATGATGAGTTTCTAAGAGTGATACAAACAGGACACAAGTTGTGTCATAAATGGTGACATAAATGACAAAAGCTGTAATGTACAGTGCATTCACATTAGTTTTTTCCACATTTTGTGGACAGCCTTATTCAAAAATTGATAAAATTTATAAATTTCCCCAAATTCTACAAACAATACCCCATGATGACAATGTGAAGGAAGTTTAAAATCTTTGCAAATTTATACAAAAAAAAAAAAAAAAAAGAAAAGTCAGGATCAAGGGAAAGATGAATGCAGCAATGCACAGAGACATCCTTGATGAAAACCAGTTCTAGAGCGCTCTGGATCTCAGACTAAAATGACGGTTCATCTTTCAACAGGACAACGACCCTAAGTACACAGCAAAGATAACAAAGGAGTGGCCATTGGCCAAGTCTGTGAATGTCCTTGAGTGGCGCAGGCAGAGACCAGACTTGAACCAGATTGAACATCTCTGGAGTGACCTAAAAATGGCTGTGCACCGAAGCTCCCTATCTAACCTGATGGATCTTGAGAGGTACTGCTATGAAAAATGGGAGAAACTGCCCAAAAATAGCTGTGTCAAGCTTCTAGCATCAGGCTGTAATTGGTGCTAAAGGTGCATCAACAATGTATTGAGCAAAGGCTGTGAATACTTATGTACATATGATGTCTAAGTGGTTTTATTTTTAATAAATTTGCTAAGATTTCAAGCAAACTTCTTTTATGTTGTCGTTATGGGGCGTTTGTTTGTAGAACTTTGAGGAAAATAATTTTTTTAAGTTAAGCGCTGTGAATACTTACTAGATGCAGTGTATCATGGAGGACTTGGGATTTGCCATAAACAAATAGTGTAACATTTACATATAGTATACACATTTCTGCCCTACTGGAAAGAATAAATGATATATTGTGATATATTGTAGCAGCTGACATCTATTTATATGAAATCATTCCAAAATAGTCCTGATGTCAATAGTCTTTAATCAAGCTTTAAACAGCATCATATCTGTGGAAAATGAAAATAAAAATGTCAGGCTGTTTACCTGCAACCTATAAGCACATCACAATATTAATGAAATAGAAGTATAGAAGAAAGGAAATTATCGCGGAGGATACAGTAAATGGAATGGAAGTCCCTAATCAACTTTCGTTGGACTCAAATAGCAAACTGTATGAGTAGCAAAAAAACTGACCAAAAAAGAGAGAAGTTGCCCCCTGTTATTGGGGCTTTTTAACTCGTTGCTTTGATTACCAATAAATCACTGGATCCTGCATGCATGTACTTGTCCATGAAATCCAGAATGGTGAGCCAAAGGGCAGCAAAGGTAGGCAGGGACAGCAGAGGAGAGAGGTGTTGAAGGAAAACCTGAAGGAAAAAAAACATAGATCAGCCACAGCTCCTTCCAGGAGAATGGGCTCAGTTAATCTGTTACACTTGGCTTCTGGACAGCCAACACCCTCACTAAGAAAAATTAGCAGTGTTCCTGTCAAAATTTCTTTTTAAAATGTTTATTTTCCACCTTAATTGCTAAAGTATGAAGATAAGAGGATTTCTACTTACTGTATTGCTCTCTGGCCTACTTATGGTTGTAATGTAAGATAATAACAGACATTTCAGTTCTGTTCCACCTAATCTTCACTTCTACAACAGACATTTCTATTGTAAAACTGGAAAGTAAGACATTGGTATTGTATTTCTGCACATTTTATCGGAAGATAAACTGGCACCATATTACTTAATAACATTAGCTTGGAAGGCAACATAGAAACATCCCAGTTTAGAGCAATCACCACAGTTATGCAAAACATTACACTATAGTATATGTTAACATTTTCATGTATCTAAAATCAAATACAAAAATGATCCATCTGTGAAAGACCATCCAAATCTACTTGGTTTTCCAACAGTTTTAAAGAAGTTCCTGGAGGTGTTGAGTTTGCTGCTTTTCCTTTACTCACTCAAACCATCTCAACTGGATTTAGATTGAGTGATTGTGGCAATCAGGTCTAATGCAGCCCTCCATCATTATGCTTTTTTGTGGTCTTTGGAAAACGAATGATGGTCCTTCTAAATGCAGATCAGTTGGGATGGCATGTTGCTGCAAAATGCTGTTGTTGCCTTACGTATGCCCTCAATTTTGTCCAAAAGTGTCACCAGCAAAGTACCACACCATCACACCTCCTCCTCTATGCTTAACAGTGGAAACCACACATTCAGGAACTGTGTGCTCACGCTGTATCTAAGACATGGTAATAAAAACCAAATAATCTCCAATTTCAACTCATCAGACGAAAGGACCAGGGCTATTGACTCTGTACCCTCCTTTCCTCTGCACAAGATAGCTTATGGTCTAAAGCACATTACAGTACCAGAGACTACCTCATGAACTTATAGAATAGAGTGTAGTGCACTTCTGATGAGAGAACGCCATGAGTGTACCAGGGTGTCAAAGAAAAACACTGAAGGAAATGTGTGTCCAAACCAGGGGTCACTAACAAGGCGGACCGCAGTCCGGATCCGGACCCAGAAGCTGTCCCATACGGACCCGGAGCTACAGACCAAACCGAACGTTTTGATTCAAGATCTAGCGGGGCATCTTCATTTTAACCGGCGCAGCTATTGCAATCTTTACGGTAGTTATTTAGTGGACGCGAGAACGCATTGGCCAATTGAATGTGAGTTAAGCCATCCCACGTGACTTCACTTAGCCAATCGATTGTGTGGATCACAGGCGTTAAATTTAGCGAATCAACAGTAGATGAGAGAAAGTTCGAGGTTGGAAAGAAATTAATAAACAAAGACGGTGATAACAGAGAGACAGACGAGAGAGACAGACGACAGAGAGGAGAGATACAGACGACAGAGAGGAGAGAGGGAGAGATACAGACAACAGAGAGGAGAGATACAGACAACAGGGAGGAGAGAGGAAGAGATACAGACGACAGAAAGGAGAGAGGAAGAGATACAGACGACAGAGAGGAGAGAGATACAGACGACAGAGAGGAGAGAGGGAGAGATACAGACAATAGAGAAGAGAGAGATACAGACGACGGAGAGGAGAAAGTTGATAAAAGGACAGTGAGATGGTGAAAAAGAAAGAGATAAATATAAAAATGTCCAAAAAGAGAAGAGTGGACAGTGAAAATGAAAAAATTTTAATCCAGAATGAACAGACTTCTTTCTGTTCAGATTACCTAATCGGAGCACTAAACCAGTGTTCAGAAACTGCGGCTCTTATTAAAGGTACCAATGTCAAACGGCATTATGAGACAAAACACAAAGGTTTTGAACACACATACCCACTCAAATCTGAAGTGTGATCACAGAAAGTTTCGATTCTCAGAGCCCAATATGACCAGTCCACCAGGATCTTGAGCCACATGCTCAGTTCAATGTTACATAACAATAAATTTGTCAAAAGGTTTTTGAATTGTACTGAATCAATTTGATTTGACAGTCAAGAACTGATTACATGCAGGCTACTTGATAATCTATTGCGGTAAATAGTTAGACATTATAATCTTCTGGACCTTTGCTTCCAAAAATATTGTGTAACCGGACCTCTTTAAATTTTAGTTGAATACCCCTGGTCTAAACCTTTGACTGGTACTATAATGGAGAATATGCTGATTGTTGGTAGTGTACTGTGGCTTGCTGAACCTTTGACAGAAGAGTGCAGCCTCTCATTCTGGTCTCCTCCATACCCCCCACATCTGCTGGGCTAATGTTGTCAAGCAGCTTAGTCAGCAGGGGGAAAAGCACCTGCACATGTGCGGACACAGACACACACGCAATGAAAAGTTATGAAATTGGATTGTGAGAGATAAAATGATTTGGTTTATATTTTCCAATCATGTTAACATTCAATCAATTACTACTTTGTCCAAGCAGTTATTTAATTTTACACACAAAACAAAACAAAAAGAAGTATAGACAAATAGTTTCTCATCTCCTCTCCTACCTTATTGAAACATGATTCCCACTCTGCTGCATCAAGTGTCTGCAGATCATGGACAAGCAGTGCCCTCTGGAGGTAGGTGAGAGCCTGCATTCGAACCTGTCGCCTAGCATCACAACACAGCCAAGCAATGCCTGAAGTGGGCAATAACAATACAGCAAAAATCAGCTGTTGTGTAGAACAAAATCTGACCTAAAGCCCATTTTTTAACCAAGTCAGTCAAATACAGTATGTTATACAATAAGCACTTTGGCTGTGACTTTGTCAGTGTGCAATATTCATTCGTCGATGCAAAACAAGTCATTTTGACTTTTCATTGACAAAGTGTAAATGAGCTTATTATCAACAAAAGCATCAATGTCAACAGCATCTCTGGAAACCTTACAGGACTCTTTACAACAGTTATTTAACAGTTAACCGTTCATTTTAACTACAAAAAACAAAATCATGGAGCCTGGTCCATGGATAACCCACTGTAGCTCCTAGGCCATAGCTGCCCCTACTTCAGTTAAATTCAATTTCATGTTAATGCTTGAAAGTCACCATGTCACAAAATAACATTATAAGCTTTTCTAAGTGGCTATTTAGAAGAACTGTTGTGGTGTTCTGCATTAGATCTACTGTATGATCCCCACCTTGCAGCAGTGGACACCAGCAACTGGTCCAGAGAGTCTGGGAGTCTGCCTCAATTTTCCTGCCGGCAGCCTCTAGATGACGCTGTTCATCTGCCCAGGAACTGTAGATGCTGGCAGCACGGGTGTGCAAGGTGTGCATCAGGTCTAAAAGCTGCACAGTCACACACACACACACACACACACACACACACACACACACACACACACACACACACACACACACACACACACACACACACACACACACACACACAGTGTTAACAATAAAAGGGTGGGTGACTCTATATCTACAATAAGAGACAAAATATTGAGTGTACGGTGGTCAAGTGGAGTGACATTATTTGGATTATTACTAGTAACATACATAAAGTGTTTATATTTTATTAGACTGTAAGTAGCCCTCATTTAAAAACTGTTAATATCTTAAAAACAGTTTTAACCATGATTTCATATAATTTACTAAAATGTCACAGTGATGAATAACCTGAACACTCATAAATCTCAGTAATTAACATATTACCATGCATGTGTTTAATTTATATTTGCACATTCAGCAGGAAAGCAAATTGTAAGGACTAATATCAGATATTAAAGCTTGTCTTGTACACAGTTTTTCTTTTCGTTCTGTACATTTGTGTGTGTGCACAGTATCTCAGGATGTGGTGTGGGTTGCCAAAATAAATATAGGTCTCTGCAGGGATGGTTTGTGTATTTTTTTTTAAACACTCTGGATACACTGGATAATTATAAAATCAATAACAACATGCAAAAAACATAGGGCAACTGACATCAGGAGGAGTGTAATGTTCAGCTTAGATACTCAAGATTCAATGTTATTTTGCTCCAAATGAAATGAAAGTTTTGTTAAGCACACATTTTTTTATATTACATTTTTGATTTCAGAGACATAGTTACACCCATACTGAATGTCTACGTGGGTGCTAAAGCAAGAAGCATCTTGATGTCACAATTACCTTAGCTTAAAGCCTAAATAATTTTTACACCGCCACTGAAAAGTTGGACGTTTTCTTTATTATTTTTGGATAAAACAAGAGGTTTTTGGGATAGCTTGGCTTGAGTTGACATACGGTAAAAGTGTGAAGAGGGCTGTTGTACTTACATCCTGACTAACCTGTAATGACACCGTGTGGTAGCTGGCTGGGACACCTTCATCCTCCTCATCGTCACTGTGGGAACGTGATGGGCGCTGGTTGGATGCCCGGCTACCACCTCGCCTTGTGGCGCCTCCGCCCTCTTTTTCCCTCCCCCCAGCCTTCTTCCTCATTCGGGACTTTGAGGAGTCATACTTGTGGCTCTTTTTCTTGTCATGATTGCGATAACCTAAGAAAGAAAATTATTTAAAGAAATTATTATTTACGTTCTCAGAATAGAGGCATTAGTAGTCTTTTTTCCCCACTTGGCAGATCCTTGAAACATATACGTCACCTCTAAAACCAAATAGTATGCCATTTTAACTGGCATGCAGACATTGATCATTGCTTGTGTTATGTGGTATAATCTATTATCATACAAAAACTTTTGTTATAATTTTATCTAAAACAACCATGAAGCAATAAGACATTTCCAAAATGTTTATTTATCTTAAAAACACTTAACATAAATTCCATGAAGTCAGGCCAAAAAAGCAGATAAAGTAAAGCTGGTTTTGCGCTTTTTATTGTTTCTTACAGATTAGGGAAATTCCTCAGTGCAGTGCTCTGATAGACACATTATCTTCGTTTATGTTTATAAACCTCTTTTGACAGCACATATTCTATGGCCTAAGGGCTTAAGAGAAAGAAATTTGGGAATGCTAATGCCTAAACATAAATGAACCATTGCCACATCTCAGCCCTCAATGCTCTGGCGTTTATGGCTGCCAGAATTCAGCCAGATGTGCCACACCAGAGCGTAGTGCCATTACCTGCAAACATATTCTGTATACTTTGATTAAATTACAGTTCTGCCCATTATATCTGTAACATGATGGCATGACAGACAAACAATGACCCAAAAGTAGCAACAGACAATTTAATTACATTTTGTGTGTGCTTGAGAGGATGCCGGAAGTGTCTTTGAGCTTTACGATACTTTGTCTGCCTGTTAGAAGGTATTCACTCCAGTCATCCATACATGCAATGGATAGCAATCATGAATGGCTATAAAGCAAGAAGCTAAAGCTAATGAATAGCTTCAATTAAACTCTTCATTCATTAACATGGGCCTAGAAAGCAGACTGTACAAACATTCTGTATGCTGTCAGTATTACACACAGATACAGCCATCCTAGCATCTGTCCATTACCAGCTTTTTCCTTTTGTACAACTGCAAGTTGTCTGGTTTCTCTTTCTGAACAGATGTAATTATCAGCACAATCTAAAGTCCTAATTCTTATTATCCACTATGTTTATGAGCTAAAAGTCAAATAATACTCTTGATACTAAAACCAGTTCTGAAGTACAATGTCACCAGATCATCAACACAAGGCATTTTGCTGACACTCTGCACTATGGTAATTTTATTAAAATAAAGAAAAATCTTTCTCATGGCCTAATACTCTGTTGTAGTTAAGTACTAAGTTAACTGAAATTTTAAAAAGCATTCATACAATTTAAAATGTATTTTAGTATCTCACCTCCATTGAGGCTGGCCTCCACAAACACACGTATAGCTCTTACACACAGCTCAAAGTTTTCTGGGGTGACATGTGCAGCATCACGGACGATGAAAGAGAGTGTTTCCACACACTTAATGAGAGACTTTGTGTCATGCTGTCCCAGGTCTTGACCAAGAGTCAGTATGTACTGGTTGACCAGTGGGTGATTCAGCTGAGCTTTAGAGCTTATTGGAGGGCTCTTACCCATTTCTAAGTCATCTTTGCCAACCTAGAAGAAATATAAATATAAGAAATCAGAAACTGACTAAACATTATTGCATTCTCCCTTGTTGTATGCTTAACAAATGTGTTGTTGTGTGCTGACCACAAGCCATCCACTGCTTGCTACATCAACATCAGTTGTAGAGCGAGGGATCCTGGTCTTGTGCTCAGTGTAGACCTCTGAGTCAGATGTGTAACCACGGTCCAATGTCACTTCACTAAGATGATGAGAAGACAGCTCACTGTCTGACTGGGCACCTGGAGACATATAGCAGAGAATTATATGTTTTATTAAATTGATAGTCTGACTTGTTTTACATGTTAAATCATCATGAAAACTGAGTTCATACTTAATCATTTTAAAAACATTACTAAAATGATGATTTTTTTCAGCCATTAGGAGTCTGGAGTCAACTAGGTGTACTGAAGCAGATTGTATGGCCCTACAGCGCCCTGATTTCAACATCATAGGGTCAGTCTAGAATTATATCAAGAGAACCATTGCACAGTACAGAAAAACATTCGCACATCTATTTGAACAAAAACTGCTGACAAACCTAAATCTATTTTTTATTTGAATTTTACACTGGCCATGTATTACTGCAACAATTATAGAGGACCACAGTTGCCTCTCTAAGATACAAATAATGCAAACAATATCCTGAAGTTTACAGATTCCACTTGAGGATGTTAGAGAAGGTTTGCAAACTCTTAATCATTTCTATATCTGCATTAATGTTCAGTTGGAGGATGACAATTAATTGGGAGGTCCTGCATTATTTATCAAAGATAAATGTGGGTCTTCACTTTCAAAGTCTGGAGAGTCCACCATCAGGAGAACATCCATAGAGTTTCAACCAGGAAGCTTGAAATTCTCCAAAAAGAATACCGTGCTACAGCTTGCTCAAGACCAAGTGAACTATCTTACTCTGCATCTTTATCACAAGTAATTGCTACAGCTGATTATAAGCGACTAAAGTGGTGTTGAGTGGCAACTAATCCCAAATATTAAGGTTAAGAATCTGCTGTTGTACAGCAGATTCAGACTTAAACAAAAACATCTTGTGCAACAGCAGATTTTCAGAATGTGGTGTCATTTTGTTTCCCAACTAGGTAACAAGACTTTTCAAACATAGCCAGATGATCAGATCCAAGAGCTTAGCTTTAGCACAGAAAGAAACTACTATCAAAAGTGTAGTTATTGGCTGTGGCTCAATAGGTAGAGCAGTTGACTGCCAATCATAGGATTGGTGGTTCGATTCCCGGCTGCCACGTCACATGCCAAAGTGTCCTTGGGCGAGATACTGAACCCCTAGTTGCCCCCGGTGAGTCAGGTCATTGGTGTGTGAATGTGTGTGTGCTTGTGCGTGTGAATGGGTGAATGAGAAGCAGTGTAAAGCGCTTTGAGTGCCTGCTAGGTAGAAAAGCGCTATATAAGTGCGGACCATTTACCATTTAGTTATTAAAACACACTTTGCTTGTCATTTTGCTGCAATGAAAACTGTCACTACACAAGGGACATATGCGCCCACAACCAATTGCATTTTTCTTGTTTTCCCCCAAAAAACATAATTTTATAAGCAATCCTAATAATAAAAAAACCCCACAATTTCTATGTCTATTTCTATGTCTACATATCTATATCATACTTACATCTATGTGGGATTCTGACTTAGAGGCATTCAGTAGTAATCCCACAGATGGTGGAATCACACCACTGGCTCCTCAGCCAAGCACATACACAAAATGCCTGAACCTGTGTTCCTCTTGTACTGAGCAGGATTACTATTGCAACAACTATCATTACCAGTGTGGGTTCTCTCAAGGTACTGTAGCTTCTTTCCATCTCCAATGACATGTATGTTAGGTTAATTGGTCACTCTAAATTGCCCATAGGTGTGAATGTGTGTGTGAACGTTTGTTTCATATGTCAGCCCTATGATGGACTGTCAACCTATCCAGGGTGTATCCCGCCTCTTGCCTGATGACAGCTGGGATAGGCATAGGATTTACAAAGTGTAATCAGTGTAAAATCAAAATCTTTCCTTAATATGTAAATCAAAGACATGATGCTGAGAGCAATACTGAACCTGTGTCATTGTCAGCAGTGGTAGAGATGAGCTGGAAGGAGGCAGGAGGTTTCACTCCAGCACCAACGCATTCCAGCAGTGAGAAGAGTGTGTACCAGTCATCTGTACAGTGGATGTTGGCTGCATTAGTCTTTAGGAGCTCATGGAGGCCATAGGCCACCTGCCTACTGACCCGGGACAAGACATGTGTTTTCATCATCAGCAGGAGACGCAGTGAGAGGAGAACCTGAGGGTGAGAAAAGAACAGGAATGGATTTTCACTGTGGTTCACTGATTGTTGTCTTTTTCATTTGATATTTTATGTACAAACTACATGTACAGAGAGAGACTCGGTGTTTATAAAGTTGTCTAGTGTATTTGAGCACAGTAATGCACATCAGCTTGCTGTTTGAGCGCAATATATTTTGTCACCTCATTTACAGACTTTGTTTCAGTCAGTAAGTGTGTGTTTGCTATACCTGTGAGCTAATATCTTCTCGACGTAGCAGGCGTATTGCGAGTCGAAGGAGTCCCACTACAGCCCTCTCCACCAGGAAGCAGCTCTCAGTTGCGTGGACGCAAAGGTGGCAGAGGTGGTCCCGCACTGTCTGCCACACACAGGACACACGATCTCTGCATACCCAGACAGAATAAAATGGTCACTGTGTTAAAATGACAAAGACACAAATGGACGTGCTGTACAGTATTATTCGGTTACTAAATATTCTTCCTACCGGTTCTCCAAAACAATACGCAACAACATTTCCAAGCAGAAGGCAGAATCTTCCTCATCATAAGTCTCTTCATCTGGGGTGACTGATATCAAAGCCTGTAGAGAGGTTAATCTAGTGGGTATTTATTGTCTATATGACTGAACAATATTTGATACAGTCTTTCAAATCAGCCTAGTAAACAATGTTGTATTGTTTTTATCAGTTGAAATTATCCGTTTTATCAGTTGTATTATCAGTTGAAACGATACATAGAAAGACAATTATGAACAGTATATTATATATATATATATGATGCTAAGAAATGAAATAACCTTCATTAGCTCCTGCAGAGACTCCAGCTGAAGAAATTTACTCTCTGTGATCAGCTTTTCTGGGTCACATTGCTAGAAAGAGAGAGACATAATATATATACAAACAATAAAAAACAATGCCAGAACATTTGTCACAGCTAATTTAATTTTACTCTTTTTATTTGGATTTGGAAATTTAGGCACAGCAGTGCATTGAATAAACAGATAAAAACAATTCAGCTAATAACATAATAAACATTTAACAAAACCAAAAAAGCATTCATTGTCCATGTTCATTGCTATTGTGCACAGAAAATAATAAAAGACAAAGAAGGAAATTAGATTAGAAAGTAATGTTTTAACTGGCCCATGTGTGACATGAATAATTTGGTTCTAATTTTAGGTCAGAGACAGCTTTGAAGTCACAAAAAGGCAATGAGTAAAATTCCAATTAACTGCAATTCTAGTTTAAACTAGATGGTATTTCAATGTAAAGAGGGTATGCTCACTTGCAAAAAGCTGTAACCAAGCTGCGTTCAGTAGGGGAAAAGTAAAGGCATATGGACTTAACAGTGATCTTCATGACTTATCAAAGACCCACTGGTTTATGGAGAGTCACTGCCTCTTTCAAAGCTCAGACATGCAGACAGACAATCTCCTTTTTCCCAAACAAATTGTCTAAATTAAATTATCACGTGGTGAAAAGTGAATTATTTGTCGATGAGGCACTTTGTGCTAGTTTAAACTTTAGCCAGACTTTGGGTGGACTTATTTTTAAATGAGTGCACATAAACAAACGCGGCAAGAAATCAAGTTTGCTGACTTTACTTTGTTTACTGATTTCAATGCTAGGAAAATTCACAAAGCAAAACTCCTATCTTTAGATTTCAGCACTCTAAAAAATATATTTTTGAATTCTGAATAATCTATTTGTACAGTAAATCACACAGCAGCTGTTACAAAATCAACACTGCCAATCAAGCAGCTTTTGCCACTCAGTGGCAGTGTAACTGCAGTGTGACATCATGTGTACAACATCTGTGCTGTACATGTAAAAACAGTGTTGAGACATCATGCCCCGTGTTCAATACCTTTATGCAGAGAATGGCAGCCTGCTTGGCCTCCTGGTTTTCTGTGGATGGCCCTCTGAGTCCTGACTGCTCCGCTCCACTCAAGGTTAGCCAGTTGACAAAACTCAGAACTGCTGACTCACCACTGATATGCAACAAATAGGAAAATTGCATTTATGTTTTTGGCCTTCATTAGAAAGATTTCCTTAGAAATATGCAGAAAACTTGCCTTATGTTCTATGATTTAACGATGAAAAAGCAATGAGTAATGACATGAAAAGATTTATCACTGCAGCTTTTCATGAAAAAATTTCATACTGTGATAACCTGAAAACAGATTCTTTTTATATTCTAACGTAGATACATTAGTAGATGATGTGTGTTGTGTGTGCATACCGATTTGAAGGCAATTCCTCTCTTTGAAGAGAAATTTTTCCACTTGGTTCCACAAAATCCTCCACCTGAGCAGACATACAACAGTGTTTGAGCACTGAACAGTAGGTGGCAGCAGAACATCCAAAATGAAGTGTCTTTTTTTCCAATCCACACAACACAATGACAAAGCATGAGCCAGTCCCTGACAGAATGGAAAAGGGTGTTTAGACTTTAGAAATTAGGTCCTGACCTCAACCATGGCCTTTGGCAGGAGCTCGGCTCTGAACAGCTGCAGCATGGAGTCCATGATGTTCTTCCAACCCTCCCTTAGGATGTTGCCGTGCCGATGGGCGAGGTCAAACACTGTCTTGGCTGCTGTCTGTGCCTTACTGTTGCTGCCAAATACTGTAGGAAGGTTTTCTACAGACTACATGGGGCAGATGACACACCAACACTAAGTTAACAGAATACAGTATATGTGTGTGTGTGTGTGTGTGTGCGCAGAGTAACCACTGTTCCATTTGGCGGCTTTCTCTCTAAATCTGGCAACTTTCCTTCTTGGCGACTTTTTTGTCAAACACGACTAGTGACTTTTTTTGTTGTTATTGAAGACTTTTGCAGACCCGGATGTGAAGGCACGTATTGATCTGCATTTACTGTTCTCAACAAACAGCGGTACTTGTTCTTTATTTTATATACGCTTTTACAGCTTTTCAATGTATGTACCTGCACCTTCAATGGTAAAAAAAAACAAAAAACATTCACAATATCTACCAGTTACTGGTGTGTACATATTATGTAGATCTAAATCTACATTGTGTGTGGTTTTAGTTATTTTTTGTTAATGCTGTGTTGTGTATGTCGTGCAGAATGTTGTGGTGGTAATAACTGAGCTCCACTCTCCCACAGTGCAAAACTAATAATAATAATAAATAATAATAAAATAATAAATTAATAGATAAATCACATTTCCACTATTTTTCAAGTTATACTGAATTTCTAAGAAAATTCTTCAACAAGTGAAATAAAAGTAAATTACACCATATTGCAGGAGAATGTTAAGATTAGCAGATTTTAAAAAAATATGAGCTCAAATTATAATCAAAGTAACTACTTAGTCTAAAGTTTGATAATGTGTTGTTTTGCTGTTAAACAGATGATTCTGTCATTTAATTTATATGACTTAACAATGCTATATTGTAAACATAAAAAAATCTATCAATCTATTTAAAACAGATTTTCAATAAAATGGTGAAAAGATTTGTAAAAATATCAGCTTAAACAGCAAATTAGAGTTTGATGTCCACACTTCAGAATATTTGGACCACATTAGCTCAACAGGATGCTGAAGTTAGTCTCACCTCACTGCTGAGAGTGGTAAACTTGCAGAGGGAGATGATCAAATTGTCAAAAACATCACTGAAGCCATAGTGAGCTGCTATCATTGCACACTTCCTGCAGAGACAGAAACATAGATGAAACACACCTACCCTTACAAACATCTAAAAAATACAAGGTTAAATTCTTAAGGAATTTAGTGACTGTAGACTATAGACATGAATAATGTAATGTTTCCAGTACACCAAAAAACACAAAAAGCCTTGTAATGGGTGGAGAAATTTTGTTCCAGAACAAAAAGGTTGGAGAGGATATGTAACGCTTGTTTCAGCATATGTTTAAATTATTACTGAAAGTGTTTCTCTTTTCCAATAGCTTAGCTGCAGACCATTTTAAGTCATTTTGTACCTGAAGCCAGTGATTGCCTTCTGGATGATATTGTCATCCAGACTCTTGTCAAAAACATAGGAGAGGGCAGCAATGGTGGGACCCCAAGTCATGGTGAACAAGTCATGGTCGTAGCTGCCGCGGGGTATGTGCAGGAAAATACCCTCAGGTGTGGCGCCGCGGTGTAGCAACACACTCCATACGTAGTTCTCTTTCACTAAACCTGTCTGCTCATCTGGCATAACAATCTCTTCATTCCTACAGAGGGAAAACACAAATTGTGTGGCATGAGCTTATTAATTTTACTTTTGTTGATGCCTTAAGTTGAAGAATTTAAGCATGCTTCTCTACAAAATTAACTCTTAACTTAATTACTTCCCTTTGATCAAAAATATTAAATACAATTAATACTCTTATCAGAGATCTGTTAGTATTTAACAGCACAAATGTATTTTTGGACATAATAATCTAAAATTCCACTTTGGAAATATTTAAGTACTTCCCAGGTGCATATAAGAACACTTAATGTGGTGTGGACCCACAAAGGTGGCAGAAGATGGACTGACAGATTAATCAGTTACTAATTACTAATTTAAGACTGCACCAAAATCAGCACTTGCCCTTTATAAGATGTGCTTCAATTCATCCAGATCTCTGCTGTCAAAGTGCTGACCAGAACCAGAAGGAGACAACACATTAACTGTTTCATTGCATTGGTAATTGTCAGTGCCCATAAGCTCCAATGCTGATTTTTAAAATGAAAATCTGAATGCAGCTTGTCTGCTATGTTTAGAATGTTTTATTCCCTCTTACATAATCTGTGATAATTTCTGATTTATTCTGTGTCATTTTTACAAATATTTTAAATTTGTAATGTGCAACAGTGGCAGTTTTATTATTTGCTTTAAGGTGTATTTTAGCCTCATATTCATTTTAATGTTCACATTTACTCTTATTTATTGTCAATTATCTGTAAAGCTCTTTAAACTGCATGCACATGTATGAAAAATATTTGACTAATTTATTCATTCAAGGACAGCCCCCTAAATCCATGCCTTGTAACTGGAAACAAAAACATTCCAACATTACTGCAAAATAAAACCCAAAAATCCTGCACACAGTCTATCAAATTTATGACAACAATGGCTTCTTCCTATGATCATAATCAGCAACCAAAGCATTGTCTTGCGAGTGAGTTGTAGTTTTTCTCTCACATGAAGAGGTTTGGATGCTGTGTCACTGTCACAACAACTTTAGAGAATGCAAGACCTTTTCTGAAGTCATAAATTGGAGATAACATTATAGCCTACATCAGGTCAGGTTTCTGAGACTTTCAAAGGGCTTTCATGACACATCTATAAATAAATAAACACACACACACACACACACACACACACACACATACACACACACACAAGAATAATAGTCTTACTTGATAGCATTGTAGATATCCTCCAACATGTCCTGATCAAAGTCTTTGTTTCCATTTACTCCCTTCAGATTCTTCTTGAATTGCTGTTCAAAGTGAAAAAAGTAATAATTAAGTTAGTAGCAAAATATTTGTGCTTTAACTAAAATTTCATATAAATTTCACATGCTTCTAGGAAAAAAAACATTTGTCAGCACTATCAACACATCTGTCATTGCATCTCAACAATCCATTCCGAGCATCTAATTAACAATTTAAAGGGCACCTAATACACTCTGGTTGCAGCTTTAGGAAAACAGGGATTAGAGCCAGGGGCTTCCTGTAAATAAACATAAGCACCCAGCATTGACTGACAGCATCCATGCTCTACTTTATGCCTTAACTTGAAAGGGTTTGTTTTACTGCTGGCTGTGAAAGAGAAACATACATACATAGACAGAAAGATAAACACTGCATACTCAGTTTTTTAAAATGAAAGAGAATAATATGTTTTTAATGGACAAAATTAATACACTGCTGACATTGCCTCTACCTCTATCAAAATATGTCATCTCATTATAATATCATTGGAAACGGGATATGATTTACACACAGTGATGCTGGACATAGTTTTCCCATTTCAAAAATAACCCGCTGCCAACACATGCTTTGGTGAATACTATGGATTGCAAGCTGCTTTGTAACTGAAGTACTAGGCGCCACATTTACTGGCCTAACTATTGTGTGGAAACTGCTGCCGGTTCTGTCTGTCACAGTCTGGAGGTCAACAAGCTTTTTTCACCAAACCACAACTGACCTTTTGGGAATGTGTAGGGATAATTTAAAGAACATACAGCACCAGCTGTAAGATGAGGTATGACTCGAGTGAAGATATATCAATTCTAGAAAGAATGTGCTCATGAAAGAGAGGGGGAGAAAAGTAAGTACATGCTATTGTTTGCCAGTGAGAGTGGCCCACCCACAACCTTTTCTCAAGCTGCTCCAGACACTCTGTGTAGTCAGCTGCTGTCAGTCAAAGGCAGAAAAAAATGAATACATAGATGGCAGATGAAGAAAGACAAAGAGCAAGACCCCTTCTTGCCCACCCCCTTACAGCCTGTTTATGATGAGTTCACCTCTCCAGTCAGACCACCACTGGCTACAGCTGTTGACAGTGGACCTTTTGAGCTACTAGACTGAGAAAGTGCAAATTCCATCAGACTCAAATGGTAGCATGTCCCACTAAGAGAAGAAAAAGATAAGCACATGTGCAGCTTTTTTGTGTATTTTTTTCTTTACTATGTTTACAGGGACATCTTTGTTTCACTTAAGTTTGTATTCTGACTACATGAAACTGAATGTTACATTATGTTATGTATTTTGTGCCTAGTGAAATATCTTTAGCTACAGTTCTAACAGCAATTAAAAAGACTGTTGTGTTAAGGTGCTTGTACATTGTATCTGGAGTTGTTCAGTTTAAAAAGGTGGTATTAGTCTTCAAGGTTCAGAGACTACAATTTTCACTGCTGTTATAATGACTTGTTGCAGCTTCATTCTCTAAGCCTGTGTGGTGCTGTCAAGCCACAATAATTACATTTGTGGGAATGCTCTCAGCAAGTCCTCTGTAGGCCAGGGTGAGGGGCTGATGTCTCATACTGGCCTTCTTCAGCAGGCTCAAACAATACAACTGCTTTTTCGCTTTCCCTACTATTTTCATAGTCTTTAAAAATGTGAAGGATTGATGATGAGAGGCTACAGAGGGAGAAGTGTTTAGGACTAAGGCAGAAGCCCTGAGAAGCTCCTGTGCTGACTGGAACTTACCAGAGAGCTTGTTTCCCAACCTCACTGATCCACATCCTTTTGTCTATCCGTGAGGAAGTCCAAGATCCAGTTGCTGGTACATGTTGGTATCCCCAAATCTTTCAGTTTCACAATCAGCTTCACTTGCCAAATGGTATTGAAAGCAGAAATTTAATCCAGAAAGAGCATGCATACATATGCTCCATTTTGTCCAGATGTGCAGTGCCATGGCTACTGTGTTGTACAAACAGGCTACGTACCACGGTTGCTGTAGTCAAGCCCCTACTCAAAAAGCCTACTCTGGACTCAGGGGTTTTAGTGAATTATAGACCAATATCCAATCTGCCCTTTATCTCTAACATTCTTGAAAAGGTAGTTTATGTGACCACCTGCGCAGCAATAACTTGAGATTTCCAGTCAGGATTTAGACAACATCATTGTACAGAAACAGCACTGGTAAAGGTTACTAATGATCTTCTCTTAGCATCAGACAATGAACTACTTTCTATGTTCGTCTTGTTAGATCTTAGTGCTGCATTCAACACTATAGATCACAACATTTTATTACACCGACTGGAACATGTCATTCGGATCAAAGGAACAGCACTAGGGTGGCTTAAATCGTATCTATCAGACAGATTCCAGTTTGTACATGTTGATGATGAATCAAAATGCACACCAAAGTTAGCTACAGAGTTCCAAAAGGTTCTGTGCTTGGACCGATTCTTTTCACTTTACGTATGTCCCCCTTAGGCAATATTATTAGAAAACACTCATTCCACAAATTTCCATTGTTATGCAGATGATACCCAGCTATACTTATCTATGAAACCAGAAGAAACTAATCAATTAGTCAAACTTCAAGCTGCTTAAAAGACATAAAGGCCTGGATGTTCTCCAATTTCCATCTCCTAAATCCTCCAAGACCAAAGTTATTTTGTTTGGGCCTAAAAATCTCAGAGACACTATGTCTCATCTCATTCTCACCCTTGATGACTTAGTACTGGCCTAAAGTAATACTGCAAGAAATGTCTGAGTTATCTTTAACCAGGATATCTCCTTCAGTTCATACATCAAAGAAATCTTAATCTTAATCTAGAACTTTTCACCTGAGAAATATTGTTAAAATTAGGAGCATCCTGTCCCAAAGTGATGCTGAAAAACTAGTGCATGCATTTGTTACTTCCAGAATGGACTACTGTATTTCATTATTAATAGTTTGTCCCAATAACTCCTTAAAAAGCATCCAGTTAATCCAAAATGCTGCAGCCAGAGTTCTGACTGGAATTAGCAAGACAGATCATATATCTCCAATGTTAGCTTCTCTCCATTGGCTCCCTGTAAAATCCAGAATTGAATTAAAAATTCTTCTCCTCACTTATAAATCCCTTAATAATCAGGCTCCATCTTATCTTAAAGACCTCATAGCTACATATTTTCCAAACAGAACTCTCCGTTCTCAGACTGCAGGTTTACTTGTGGTTCCTAGAGTTTCCACATGTAGAATGGGAGGCAGAGGCCTTTAGCTATCAAGCTCTACTCCTGTGAAACCTGAACTGGGAGGTTCAGGTTCGGGAGGCAGACACCCTCTCTACATTTAAGACTAGACTAAAAACTTTCCTTTTTTATGAAGCTTATAGTTAACAGATGGATCAGATGGCTCTGAACCATCTCTTAGTTATGCTACTATAGGTTAGTCTGCTGGGGGACCTCTATTGATACACTGAGCTCCTTTCCTCTCTCCTTTCTCCTATATGAATTCAATGTGCTTCCTCCTCTCTGTACTTTTCTGCAGGTATCCTCCTCTTTGGAGCTGTATATCTCCAGAATCCAGTTGACCTGCCCAATGTTCTTGCTGCTTGTTGTTGTTTTTGTTGCCTGCTGTTCTTTTCTCTCTCCTCTTTCCACTCACCCCAATCGGTTGAGGCAGATTGCCGCCCACTATGAGTATGGTTCTGCTGGAGGTTTTTTCCTCTAAAGGGAGTTTTTCCTCTCCACTGTTGCCTAAAGCTTGCTCAAATGGGATTGTTTGGTTTTATGTATCATTTTTTGTATAATTATACTCTGTAAGGTCTTAAACCTTAAACACTGTAAATTGCCTTGAGATGATATACAAAAACTGAATTAAATTGAATTGAATTGTACACTGACCTGGGTGGACGGTAGGTAAACTTTAGGGGTCCACCAACTTTGAGACCACAGAGCTTATAGACTGATAAACCAGTTTCACTTGTGTAGCTCCTTGAATGCGTTGTCCTCATTGGCAGAGGATGGGATGTAAACAACAGTTGGTTGTTCACAAAGCTCTACGCAAAAAAATCTACTCTCAGGTTGACTTAGGCGATTC
This sequence comes from Anabas testudineus, assembly GCF_900324465.2. NCBI lineage: Eukaryota > Metazoa > Chordata > Actinopteri > Anabantiformes > Anabantidae > Anabas > Anabas testudineus. Next base: position 665,493 of record NC_046624.1, read on the forward strand.
AGCCAGTTGAAGACAGATATCCAATTTGCCATTTATTTCTAAAATCCTTGAAAAAGTAGTTACAAAGCAATTATGTGACTCCATGCATGCGCAGGAACCTGTAGGAAGATTAAAAGTCAGGATTTGGAGTACATCATAGGACCGAAGCAGCATCACTGAGAGTCGCCAAGTTTCTCTTAGCTTCATCCAATGAACTTGTTTCGTGTTTTTCACTAGAATTTCCAAATAAAGAATCGAAGGCAGTTCAGGTTCTGGGGTCAGACACCCTTTCTAATTTAAAGCTTTAGGCTCAGTATATGCCATCATTGTTTGTCATTTATTTTATGTCCTCTTTCTTTGGTAATTGTGCTTCTTCTTCTCTGTCTCCATATTACTGTGATTTGCAATCTTAATAGAATAGAATAGATAACTGGTAAAACTAGTGTTTGAGTTGATCCTGTATTTTCAAGTTAAATTAATGATAATTAAATTTTCTGGCAAGCCTAACCTAAAACCTGCAGTCAGTAATGCTGTATATTCCAGAGCATCTGAGGTTGCAAATTATCTTCCTATTTTTTTTGTTACAATTCCTTTTCATTTGAGAGGAAACCCTACCAGTATTGCACACATGTCAAAAGTGTTGCACACCAACAACCTTGCCCAGTCTATCCCTTTTTCCAGGTATTTTGCCACCATTTTACATGGCTAAGATCATGTCAATAAGGGGGGAGTTGTGTGCAGACGCCACCACACAACTTACAAATTACACACAAATTTCAAACTATGCTGCAGATGTTTGCGAGTCAAGTTTGATTCACTGAGTTAAAAATGAATGCTGTGCACTTGAATGTTCCCAAAGCTTATCAAAACACTTCTACATTAGCAAAGGTACTACTAAGAGTCTTGGTGGTTGCAAAGGCCACCATGTGACAGTGGTTCGGGTTTTAAAACGGGACTGAATCCAGTGAAAGTCACTGTGTGATGACTATTTTGCAATATCGTGTAACTCTCTCTGCCTCTCTCCCACTTATTAATTCCAGGTTGAAGCTGCACTGCCAGTTCCAGCCACCGGAGTCATGCATAATTCGAAATGAGGAGATTTACTGCCCATCGAAACAACAGGAAGACAAACTGGAAACAAAAGAGATTCTATGACCAATCACTGTAAGAAGGTGCCACAGGCACACATAGATTTATCACCCACTACAAACACACAATCATAATATAGTGGGGATGCATTGACCAACACAGTTGGGGGCATGAGCCATGCGTTGTCCTCAACTGCATTGGCAAATTACACAGTGCACACACGTTTCAGAGATAACACACACACAAGAGACTTTGGGTTACAAATGTTGGACGCTGATAGAACGCAGAGGGTTTTTGTGTTAAACATTAGGCTTTTGTATTGTCGACAAGGTTTATAGTGTTGTTGCTTTTTCATCGTAAACCAGGTCACGGGGCAGAGGCTGAGCAGAGTGTAAGCATTCCAGCATTTACCAGCAGACCCAAACATAGTGTTGTTGTTATTGTTATTTTCCTTAACACCAAAGCAGCTGAAACTAATTAACATATTACTACTATAAATATATATATAGGGGTGGCTGTGGCTCAATAGGTAGAGTAGTCAGTGAGCAGTTGTCTCTATATAATATATATATGTGTGTGTGTGTGTGTGTGTGTGTGTGTGTGTGTGTGTGTGTGTGCGCGTGTGTGTATATATATGTATATGTATATGTATATATAAACATCTATATCTTCTCTCACTACAGTCAGAAATCTCCTTTTTGGTCTTCCTCTAAACTTCCTGCCTGGCAGCTCCAATCTTGGCATTGTTTTACCAATATGTTCACAATCTCTCCCCTAAATGTGTCCAAATCAACTCAATCTGGCCTCTTTGACTACAAAACATCTCACATGGGCTGTCACTCTGATGTACTCATTCCTGATCCTATCCGTCCTCGTCACTCCCAAAGAGAACATCAACATCTTAGGTTGACGGTTGTGGTTATGAATATACACTGCCCAAAAAAATAAAGGAAACACTTAAACAACAAAATGTATCGGTGGAAATTATAGGCAATTAGCAAGACACCCCCAATAAAGTAGTGGTTCTGCAGGTAGTGACCACAGACCACTTCTCAGTTCCTATGCTTTCTGGCTGATGTTTTGGTCACTTTTAAATGCTAGAGGTGCTTTCACTGTAATGGTAGCATGAGACGGAGTCTACAACCCACACAAGTGGCTCAGCTAGTGCAGCTCTTCCAGGATGGCACATCAATGCGAGCTGTGGCAAGAAGGTGTGCTGTGTCTGTCAGCGTAGTGTCCAGAGCACGGAGGTGCTACCAGGAGACAGGCCAGTACATCAGGAGACGGAGGAGGCCGTAGGAGAGCAACAACCCAGCAGCAGGACCGCTACCTCCGCCTTTGAGCAAGGAGGAACAGGAGGAGCACTGCCAGAGCCCTGCAAAATGACCTCCAGCAGGCCACAAATGTGCATGTGTCTGCTCAAATAGTCAGAAACAGACTCCATGAGGATGGTATGAGGGCCCGACGTCCACAGGTGGGGGTTGTGCTTACAGCCCAACACCGTGCAGGACGTTTGGCATTTGCCAGAGAACACCAAGATTGGCAAATTTGCCACTGGCGCCCTGTGCTCTTCACAGATGAAAGCAGATTCACACTGAGCACATGACAGACGTGACACAGTCTGGAGACACCGTGGAGAACATTCTGCTGCCTGCAACATCCTCCAGCATGACCGGTTTGGCAGTGGTTCAGTAATGATGTGGGGTGGCATTTCTTTGGAGGGCCGCACAGCCCTCCATGGGCTCACCAGAGGTAGCCCTACAGCCATTAGGTACCGAGATGAGATCCTCAGACCCCTTGTGAGACCATATGCCGGTGCGGTTGGCCTTGGGTTCCTCCTAATGCAAGACAATGCTAGACCTCATGTGGCTGGACTGTGTCAGCAGTTCCTGCAAGTCGAAGGCATTGATGCTATGGACTGGCCCGCCCGTTCCCCCGACCTGAATCCAATTAAGCACATCTTGGACATCATGTCTCGTTCCATCCACCAGCGGAACGTTGCACCACAGACTGTCCAGGAGTTGGCGGATGCTTTAGTCCAGGTCTGGGAGGAGATCGCTCAGGAGACCATCCGCCACCTCATCAGGAGCATGCCCAGGCGTTGTAGGGAGGTCATACAGGCAGGCGGAGGGCACACACTACTGAGCCTCATTTTGACTTGTTTAAAGACATTATATCAAAGTTGGACCAGCCTGTAGTGTGTTTTTCTACTTCAATTTTGAGTGTGAATACATTTAATTTCCATTGATAATTTTTGTTTGATTTTTTTTTTCAGCACAGTCAACTATGAAAACAAAGTATTTAATAAGAATATTTTTATTTAGTCAGATCTAGGTTGTGTTATTTTAGTATTCCCTTTATATTTTTAAGCAGTGTAGAAAAACAATGGACATGGTGTATGTGTGTGGGGGAGAGAGAGACAAAGATCACTCACCTCAACAGTCATGGGGATGTTTTGCTTGCGGACATTGTGGTTATGCTGGTCAGTGTTCAGCATTATGACAGCGTAGGCCAAGGCAAAGCCTGCGTCATTGGTCATAAAAGGTGAGCCGTTCACTTTCTACAAACACACAAAGTAGGCATATTATAATACAGCAGTTAACCATAAAAGGGTTAAAGTCACTTCAAACCAAATGTCATTTAGAGGATCGTTTCACTGCATGCTACAGAAGAACAGCTAACCTTGTTTTTACTGAATCTCACCTTGCTGATATTACCGTGACCGCCACAGAGTGGAAAACTCATTTATAGTGTCACTGCCTAAAATTACTCATCAACTCTTTCAAGGGCACAATTTGTGTGTATGTGGTCAGCCTAAGAAAAGGACATTACCAAGAATAGTTTCCAGGACACATGGCTCCTCCTGCTATTTTGAGAAGTCAAATGTTCCCCCCTGTTGAGTTTGTCCTTTATTCATCATGCACATGTGTGTGTCTGTGTTAACACTTATGTCATCCTACTATAATCTGGATGGTTAATCATGGGTTTGATATATATTTTCACCACCTTTACAACAGCTGAAATTATGTGATGATGGAAAAGGCCATTTGTCATCAGGTTCGCTTTGATGTGTATAGCAAAAAGGGGGGTGTTTCAGGTCAGGAAGTAAGTAACGCACATGAATAGTGGTTGAGTCTTATCATCTAGTGTATTTAGCAGTTGGAATCAAGCAAATCAAGCACAAAACGATTAGTGTTTCATGTCAAGGCTGTAGCAGTCATTTTGAAAGTCACAAGTGCACATAATGTATTTAGTTACATGTTTTGTTCTTTAGTATATTAGATTTGGAGACCACATTGAAGTGCCATACCTTATTAAAGTCTTAACTACGGTGGCCCTGAGAGCTCAATGTGCTGCAACTTAACAAAACATATGCAACCAACCAGCACGGACGACAACGTAAATGTTTACAGTGAGCAAGTAACTACATAGAGACATGAAGATCTACATGTCCATCACTTTTTAATACACCTTTGCAGAATATTCAGTTCTTAAATGTTGTGTTAATGACATTGTTATATTATTGTATTATTATTATCATAATTCTGCTGAACCACAGTAAAGAAACCAAGGAAGTGTATCTTACATGCCAGTTGTCTGTAAAGGTTTCCAGGAGTCTCTGGATTACAGGAGCCTCTCCAGGTAGTCGAAAGGCCTCTAGGTAGAGCCGTAGGGCCTCGTCAATACGCAGCCCTTGGAAGGTGAATGTGCTGCAATAGAGATTCATATTTAAATATCAATTTTAAGGATTGGTCAGTGACGTCAAATACAGTAATGTAGGGCTGGGCAATATGGAAAAAAATCTATCACAATAATGTTTATCATATCAGTCAATATCAATATAAATCTCGATATAAGTTAAATCACCATTTTTGTCAAGCTTATAGCCTTCTTTTTACTCATTAGTCCTAAGTTAGATGTGAGGCCACTTAAAGTAATTTTTTTGTGCAAATGTTTACTTCTTCCTAGTTGAGGCGTAACAGAGAATATTTGAGAAGCACTGGTTTAGGGGAACCACCAGCACTTGCTTGGGTCTGGGATTTTAAAGTCTTGGATTGTGCATGCTCTAGATTATAGCGCTTCAGATGGTAAAAAGACTAATGGTATTACCTGTCTTTGAAGAAACTTTGCTTGGACTGTGTTCTTCTGAATATTTTCTTTGATACTGCTGATGCTCATGTTTCTGCTAACATTTTCTGTTATCTATCTCTTGCTCCTGATGTACTGCTGTGCATGGCTGCAGTAGCCAACACATTAGCAAGTGTGCTGGTACCATCTGATACGGTCTGTGCTGTACGCGTCAACCTAACTTGACTTAGCTGTAACTTTTCAAGTCACAACACTGGTTCACACGGCGCTATTGTGATTTTCAATCTTTATGATTTTATCACCCAGCCCTACAGCAATGTATACTGGGTATACTGTAACATCTCTATACACTTTTGTGTACAGACACAAACTGTTTTTAAAATAACATTTAAATGGTCATCAAATGCACAAAAAGCCCTGGAATGTCACCCTACTTCACAAAGCTGTCCAGGAGCTCCATGTTCTTACGATCGCTGATGTACTCGCCAATCATCTTTTTGTCCAATCTGGGATTCTCTCTGAGCCACTGTGCCACCTGGTTGTTGTCCATGGGGTTACTAAGGAGACCTTTTTCCTGTAGGAACTGGATTCCCTTCTTAGGCTTCAGGTTAAACTGCTCTGTGCCTGTGATTAGCAGCTGACACAAGGACAACAGCTTTGAATATGGAGTATTAGATTATATAATTTAGCTGTGGATTTAGACCAATCAATATCACTCACTTTTTTTTTTGTTCTAATTTCCACTAACTCCTGGGAATCAGGTAAACCTGATGAGAAACGTTGAGGCTTTTTCGGGGCTCTCTTCTCAGCTGAATAAAAAGAACAAAACATTTATTAAACTCCAACTTACCATCCAATGTATCCAATGGAACATCTAAGTCTTACCAGCATCACTGTCTCCTTGATCTAATCTACCCAGTTTCATCTTTTCTGCCATTAGATGTCCACTGTTCGGTGGACATGCAGGTGCATTTTTAGTTGGTGGAACATTCAGACCATTTGTACAGCTAATTCTATTAAGATCTGAAGAAAAAAATAAAATATGATGTGTTAAAAACAAAATAACTATCACAATCTATATTGTTTTTCTGCACTAAAGCTACTCATGTTGGACTATTTTAAGCATTTTGATCTAAAGAAAAACACTGTTATGTATTACTGGTTTTAGAAGAAAGAGAAAATTATGACATATATGACAAACACAAGACAAATTCTAGCAAAAATAGCTTTACAGCTTTACAGAAGTTCACATGTCAAATGTCCATAAAGCCAAATGCCAAGGGTCGTGTTTACCATTTGTAGTGTCTGGTCCGTCTCTGGTTGAACCTTCTCCTTCTGCCAGCAGTGTTTCTGACTGATCATGTTGAGCAGTGGTGTTAAGCACCTTGGCCTGGCAGTGTGCTTCAATGCTGTCAATCACTGTGAGAAGAGCCTCCAGAGACAAGAGGTGGGTGGTGTGGAGCTGCCCTGACACTGGGAATGCATTCTATAGCAAAAGGGAAAACATATTTTTATTTATTTGACATACAGTAATTTAGCGGCTAATATGAACGTGAGGCTAGGTTGACTTTGGTGTTATATAATTATAATAATAATAATAATAATAATAATAATTAATGTGTCAGTCATCACTATTTACCTCATCATCACCTTGCCTCTATGTGACATTGGTATTGTCTAAATGGTCGGGTTGAAACAAAGTTGAAGTAGTAGTAAAATGACTATTTTAAAATCAGGGTTTCTATAGTATATATACATATATATGTGTGTGTGTGTGTGTGTGTGTGTGTGTGTGTGTGTGTGTACAGAGCCAACAGAGCTTTTTTTTTAAATATATTATCAATCATTATAAATCAATCATGGTCAATAAGAGTTGGCGACTTTGACAAAAACATTTCAGAAAAATATCTCATTCATATCAAAGTGAAAACAGGTTTCAATAAATCAATCAAATCAATTAAATAAAATATGTTAGGTGAAATGAGTGTTTGCAATAATAATACCCACTTTAAAATGACTAACCTAATCCAACAGAGGTCCAGATATTTGGTGCTAGTAGTCCCACAGTTAGTGAAATGAGGATCACCTAAGTGCAGTGAATGTGTCTCAAGTGATTGCAGTATAAAGACACTTGTGTCTGGAAGGTCCAGTCACTGGTTAATCAGTATACCTGGCTACCATTACACCATGAAGACAAAAGAACACTCCCAGCAACTGGGAAAACAGGTCATTGAAAAGCATAAGTCAGGGGATGGATACAAAATCTCCAAGGCACTGAACATTCCCCGGAGTTCAGTGAAATCCATCATCAAAAAATGAGAGGAATATGGCACATGTCTAAATCTGCCTAGAACAGGCCGTCCACACAAGCTGAGTGACCGTGCAAGAAGGAGACTAGTGAGAGAGGCCACTAACACACCGATGACTACTCTGAGGGAGTTACAAGCTTCAACAACGGAGATAGGAGAGACTGTACATACAAGAACTGATGCCTTGGTTCTTCACCAGTTAAAGCTTTATGGGATAGTGGCAAAAAGAAAGCCACTGTTGAAGAAAACATGTTAAAACATGTTAAATCACAACTTGAGTTCGCCAACAGTCATGGGACAGACTTTCAAAACACAAAATTTAAATGGGTTTAAACAGTCAAGCCCTCAGGCCACCCTCATGAAGTCTTTTTCTGATCATTTGTTCAGAGACATTCACACCAGTGGCCTGCTAGAGGTCATCTTGAAGGGCTCTGACAGTGCTATTCCTGATCTTCCTGGCACAAAATCGCAGATGCCGGTCCTGCTGAGTTAAGGACCTTCCACGGATCTGTCCAGGTTTCCCAGAGTAACTGTCTGTCTCTTAGAATCTTCTCTGTGCTCATGGGACTGCTGGAAGACATAGCAAACCTTCTGGCAATGTCACAAATTGATGTGTTATCCTGGAGGACTTGGACTGCCTGTTCAACCTCTGTAGTGTCCAGGTATCACCTCATGCTACAAGTAGTAACACTGACTATAGCCAAATGCAAAACTTGTGAAAAAACTGTCAGAAAAGATGCGGAGGGAAAAAATGTGGCCTCCACCTGTAAAACCATTCCTGTATTGGGGGTTGTCTCATTGTTGCCCCTCTCTCACCTGTTGTTATTTTCCTTAACACCAAAGCAGCTGAAACTAATTAACATATTACAATAAATAAATAAATATATGTATATCCATCCATCCATCTATCCATCCATCTATCTATCCATCTATCCATCTTTCCATCTATCTATCTATCCGTCTGGCTGTGGCTCAATAGGTAGAGCAGTTGTCTGTCAATCATAAGATTGGTGGTTCAATGCCCGGCTCTCATGTCACATGCCAAAGTGTCCTTGGGCAAGATGCTAAACCCCAAGTTGCCCCCGGTGAGTCAGATCAGCTGCAGAACAGCTCTGCCATTGGGGTGTGTGTAAATGGGTGAATGAGACACAGTGTAAAGTGCTTTGAGTACAAGTTGCAGACCATTTATATATATATATATATATATATATATATATATATATATATATATATATATATATATATATATATATATATATATATATATATATATATATATATATATATATGTTTATATATAAGTCTAAAAAGTTTTACATTTGACTTTGCTATCATATGTCAATATATGTCAGCTAAGTACTGTGGCTGGCAATAGAAATAGTGTTACAACTTTACATAACAATACATTATCAGGCTTGTTTGTTTTTCAACTACTTGTTCATTAAACTGATCCCAGCTGTCTATTTTTCAAGATAAGTTTTCTTACTTTGTTTCTTAGGTAAAAATGGCAGATCAGAGCCAGATAATACCTCAATAACACCTTTTCAAAAAATGTCATCAGCAATATGCTAAGGATGTTACCTTGGACAGCAGTTTGGTGAGATCTTCAAACAGATTGGAGCAATAGAAGTCACAGTCATAATTTATGTACAGCTCGGTGACAAAGCTAGGGATCCTCCACAGCTGCACCAGAGCCTCTAGAGCAATCTCCTTCATCTCATAAGGCATCTTCATGTTCTCTGATGTGATAATGTCCATCAGTTTCTTTAGGTACATCTGCCAGTTCAGGATAATTGCATAGTAAGTAACTCTAGACAGTCAACAAATAACCTGATCATTTTATAGAAAAATAAAAACTAAATAAAAACTCACCTCAAGCTGAAACTTCAGATGCACTCTCATGCTTTCAAAAAGCAAGAAACAAACTCGTATGGATGACGCATACAGGTTCATACGGTCAGCATTCAGTAACTATAACAGAAATAGAACTAAGTAAGTGTTTTTTTCTTTCTTGTATTTGACTTGGAATAAAAAACAGAAGGTAAAAATATTGACACTGTGCTGTGATATAAAATTACACAATGAACCCCGTTCAGTTTCAGTTCATAGATTTGTCAACAAGCAAGCTAATATACTGCACAGTCTGGGAGATATTGTTGGTCCTCCTGGACAAGAAAAACTAGGGGTTTCAGTAGCACAAAATACAGTAAATAATCTAGTAATTATTTGAGTTTCAAAGTACCCAACATACATATATAATGCAATGGTAAAAAAGCAAATTATGAGAAAATATCTATCCACTGCCAAGTGCCAACATAAACTACTACAGGCATTCATTTCTACTTCACCTGGAAAAGATGTCTACAGAGCTCATCTTTGACCAGGCCTAGCAAAGACTGGTAGTTAGCAATGTGTGCTGACTCAAGTGCCACAGTTAGCAGCTGCAGGCCCATGTGCATCATGGCATCTGTGTTGTGGCGGTCATGTGGGTTGGTCAGGGAAATCAGAAAGCGAAAAAGCTCCCTTAGACATGGCAGGCCATAAGGGATGAGGGATGCTCCTATAAGGGAGGCAAGAAAAAGACAATTAAGGAAGAACTACAATTTCTTTGTCTGTTTTCCATCACACAGTAAAATGTGTAAAGAAGGACAAGAGAAATCAGAGGTCTTCAGCATCCTACCATCTCTTTGTGTCGACTGTGTGAAACGGACTCCTCGAGGGTTGACGTAATCCATGTCATGGACAGAGGTGCTGTCTGACTGCTCTATAATGGAGTCTTTGTCCTCCAGAACCTCAGGGATGGACTCCACTGAGGCTGACTGAACTTGTCCAACCTGTCTGCCCTCAAACTACACACAAAATTTGGACAAACCAAAAAATATTGGTCAAAAAGTATACATTTGTTAGTGCAAGAACACATTAATAATCCAGATAGGTCTACCTGGGCATCTGGAGAGCCAGGTCCAGTCCCAGGGAGTGAGGTGGCAGATGAGCTACACTGTTCCAGGTCAGAAAGGTCTTCCCTGGATGTGGCTTTGGAACAGGAGTCCAGGCCACTGTCTGTGGTTGTAGGACTGGGAATACATGAGCCAACACTGTCTGAGGCTGGTATGCTAGAGGTGGACAAGCCTTGATCAATAAACGGAACGCCACCTAATGGGAAATATATGTGGTCATAGAATTGTTGACAGGAAGGGTTTTAAAAATCACATACATGGACAAAAATCTAATAATTCATGATATAACTGATGATATAAAGTATGTTATTATTATATAATTATTATTATTATTTAAAAAAAACCCAGCAAGATATAAGGTCCACCAGAGTCCTTAAGAAAAGTATTTAGAAAACAGGCTGGAAAAGATGTCTACAATTTCTTGAGAAAAATGCCTTGTTGCCATTGTGTAAAAAGACAATGGACAACTTCAGAACTTTATGGGACTTCTCCTTCAGCTGCGGAAGTGTCACTGATGAGTGTGTTTTTATAAAGGTGTGTGTCTTACCTGAAAGGTTGTTGTTGCTGAGGGTGGTGGACTGTGTTGAATCCATCTGACAGGAGGTACTTCGGACCATGTGGTGAGGTGGCTTTGGCGAGCGTTTCTGCTTCTTCCATTTAGATGACTCACCCATTCCACCGGCACGCATCTTCAACTAAAGAAAAAGGAATGAATCACTGAGACATGCCTCTCCAAATACACAGTGCTGTGCTGTCCTATCATTACTAATTAAGGCCATGATCAGATTGGATGCCTTATTTCTCCAAAAAAAATTATCTTTGAAGGAGTGTAAGCAGAAACAAACTGTAAGCTTAAATGATGCAAAAAGAAAAAGGCAAAATGAAACTAAGAAGTCAGAGGAGAATGGATAGAATTTGAGTCTCATGCCATCACTAGCTGGCTAGCTGAGAATGTGACACATAATGCAATGCTTGTGACATCCAGTATAACTTCTTGGAAAGTTATTTATCATACCTATCAGTGTTACTCAAAATAACTATGGATGATGAACATTGGCATACCCTTCTCATAATCAACTTATACATTTTTAATCAAACAAAATAAGAGATGAAAATAAAAATAGCAACATGAAAAGAAATCCCCTTGGTTACCCTAATCCCGAGCATTATTTATCTCACTTTGGAAAAAACGGTTTAAAACAGCACATCCTATTTGATCATGGCCTACTGAGGAACAAACACAGCTTAATCTGTGAATTTTCCAACAAATTACATAAGTCAATGCACAAAAAACAGCACAGTATGCACATGCACAAAAATACTGTACACCCAATAAGACTCACTTCCACATGTTTAATTTGCTTTAATGTTTTGTCATACTTTAATAAAGGTTCAATTTGCGTGGTTGTTTAATCAAATATGTGTTTCAGTAACTGTGTAAATCTGTAAATTCAGTAAATCTGTTTTGTGACTTTAGCTAACCTTTATTACAAAAAACAAACTACTAAGACATGCTCTAGCCTGCAACAGAAGAGAAAACATAATGGCAGCATGATGATAGAGCAGCTGAGACATATGTATAAGGGCTTAAAATCAAACACAACAGAATACAAAAACTACATTCAATAAACAAAAACTAAATTCAGTAATACTGCAAATATGACTTGCGAGTTCACAAGCACAGGCATGTCATATGGAATTATGATAAAGACAAGCAAGAATAACCCACGTTAGTGGCTCAAATGTTAAAAAACAGAGCCTAGAAGCCTAATTTACAGACTAAAGAAGTGGGAGGTTAGTGAGGTTTTAACATGGGCAGGGGAAAGGTTACAGGGAGAGGTTCCCCACTCTAAATACTTAATGTCATCTTCCTTACCTGCACACGTTTGTTTTTCCACAAGATATTGTAAGCCTCAGAAAAGAAGGGGAATGGGCAGGGGCCCGTGATTAGTGAAGGAAAAGATGTCAGCAGTGGGACTAAAACATATAACACTTGAGCATGTAGGTTTATGCTCGAGGGTAGGGGGATCCAAACACGGCACAAGGTGTAGAGTAAAAGACACAGCCAGAGTAGACTCTAACCACTAGAAAATGAGAAGCCAGCTCATGAACAGGCAGTGAGAGTGGACAGGCAGACAGAGCATGCAAAAACAACTCCTTGGACCACTGTTTCCAGCTCAGTTTTTAAGTCTCTTAGAAATACTCCACATACATACTAACTGCAGCACGGCACATGGAGAAATTTTAAGTTAGCAGATTTTCATACTGCATGTAGCTTGTTTTCATTAGTATGAACCATAGTAGAAAGAATAGCAGAAAAGCTATCAAAGCTCAATTTCAACCTATTCCTAATTACCACATTCTAATGTACAGCATGTGGGGGTGTGCTGTAAAATTCCTACTCAAAAAATCTGAGAAGAAATATTGTATTGTTGTTAGCAGTCTTCTCTTATAAAACCAAAACATACAATCCACAGTGCAAGTGAACAGTGGATACGACTTCAAAGTGCCAAGTCCCAGCTTTAATTTGAACAGGTTTACAAAAACAATAAAATAACTATACGTATCTTGTAATTAGGGCTGTGCCATATTATATTGTCTATGATAGTACCAGTATACATTTTTACATAATAATACAAGTATATTTCAGTTATAGATCACAATCTAGTGACAAATTTATGTGCCCTGGCATGCCAAATGTCACAAGCCCAGTGTGCAAAGTGAGAGCAACTTGTCAGGGAGAGTAAATTAGTGAGAAATTTTTATATAGAGATCACTACGGAGTGATGCTACCTAATTTGTAAGTCCACATACAGTCCAAAAAATGAAACTAACACAAAAGTGCCTTGTAGCAATATAAATAAGTCACTTTCCACCTTGGACTTCTTTTATGCAGTCAGATAGTACGCACTTTGTATATGCTGTATCTGCCTGCATCATCCTTTCCCTCTCTCCCTGCACTGTTTTCAGAGTGAGTGTTCTGTAACAACGAAAAACAATAGCAGGTTGTATGTTTTCAGCTGAGGTTGTCAGGAGCGGTGTTAGGGCCCAGCCTGAGGAGGGACTATGTTTGATCGTGAATTCTGAATGAACCATTGGTGGACTGTTTTCACGAAACAGGTAAATGTTAAAAAAGGAGTAAGCGCATATCTATCTTACTTGGTGTGTGTCTGCATACACCAGAGTCATGCATGTGTACAAAAATGAGCAAATAATGGATTTAGCATAATATGGCCTCTTTAAAATTCTGTGAAGAATAAGTTGAAGTGAATGACTGCCTTAAGTCTTTAACCCATAGGCATCATAAGACACTTCTGTCTTCCCATGTGATGGTTTCCCGGATCTTCGCTCTAACTACCCTTAGCGCTTGCTTGTTGTAGGGGTTTCTCTGTCTTTATTCTGATCTTCAGCAAGTAGATTGAGGACCTGATTGAGATCAGTTGGTCAAGATAGTCAGGTTATGAGTAATTCAATATTCCCTCACTCGTAATTTTAATAGAGGTTGATTTTTGATATATCAACCCATACTGCTAGCAACAGAGTGAAGCTACGATATAACAAAGGCCTAGGCTGTTTTGAACAACATTTATAAATAACAGTTCCACACGTCTATATAGGGATGGTGACTTTGAAGCTTTATCAGAACAGTTTTTAAACTCTATGTTTAGGATTTATAAAAGAGAAGACATGAGTGGATGGTGAAGTTTCTCAGTCATCAAGGTACTGTACTGACCTTCTTGTTATAATGATTTAACCCAAAACTCCCAGACTTCTAGTCCATACTTGATTATGATGGGCTGGAATATATATATATATATAAATATATTCTCATCTCAAAATTACAATGTAGTAAAGTAGTAAGGTGTAGTAAAGGGTTAACTAGTATACTGAGTTTTCAGCTTTTGATATTAAGCGATATTTTTAAGTACCCCTTGTTGACTTTTCTGTCAAAACAAAAGCAAACAGAGCAAACTTTTTAAAATGATAAGTCTGAAACTAAAACATCCAAAATATCCTATACCTAATCCTACACCTTTATAGATAATGCAGGTTCAGACTAGACCACTCCAAAACCCATAAGAACCCATGGTGACACAGGTTTTACCAACCCCCTTTTTTTTGTTTAAATTTTTATTTAATTAGTACTATTTTTATTTAAACTGTATCCTGTCCTGTAGTGTAGCATGGTACTGGATGCCTTTTGTTGGACACTTTAGCTTTGTCAAGTGGAGTATGTGATTTTACCAAGGTGTAATTAGGGTGTAGTATACTCCTCTTGATTGGGTATCACTTTAAGAAATTTGTTCCACATGGTCCATATGGTTAATTTCATATTCCACACAATTTTCCTTGCAGTAGAAATGGGTCTGGGTTACTATGGGTTACATTTTATTCAATTTAAGCCATTAAGAGGTCAGCTTACTTGTTATGTGTGTCATATATACAGTAGTTTGCTGTTGCTGGGCTCTGATGAAGCTGTATGGAGGAGTGTTGTGCTGAAGACCTCTGATTACACAAACACCAGCAATGCGAATAACCAACAAGTAATTCCTTTTTCTGAGGTGATAACTTACTGTAAGGTGCTATAGACCCTAATAATCGTAAATAATCTGCCAGCCACAGCAATGAGCTTCTACTCTTCTGGAAATAAAATGCTACCAATTGGCTATTACCTGGCTGTAGTAGAACTGTATCGGAGACTTTCTCATTTTTCTCCTGCCCTGAGGCTGGGCTCCCTTTGAATCTATAATGCTCTGATTGGTACATGGTGGCATAGCTGAATTTCCCTTGCTTGTGTTGAGTAGGAAAGCTGTAACAGATATAAGTCAGTGTTTCATTGTTATCTTATTTTTGTATCTGGTTTCTCTTTTTTGTGTTGAGTAGGTGGTATGAGATAATCTCTCAACTGATCTGATCAACCACAAAAATCCCTACACTGTCTTTCAGTGTTTGGATAATCATTCTTCACTATCCCTGGCATTGCACCATTTTGTCCTCTGCTTAAGAAACTCTTAAGCATCTTAAAAGTCCTCCTCCCCACTCTTAGCAGTTTTACACTCACTTATCTCTACTCGAATATCTCTACTCCTCGATACTCGCTCCTCAGAATGAAATTAAGAGGCTCTGGAACATTATTCAATATGGAGGACTGGAAAAGGTTCCAGGTTAAGTGGGGATCAGGGTTTAAGGAAAAACAAACTAAGGGCATAGGAATCCACCCAAGGATGAGGTCTGTGGGAAGGAAAACGTTCAGACAGACAGCATACAGAAAGATGAGCAATTCAAATGCTTCATCAAAACCTTAAAGTTAGCAAAACTAAACTGAAAGGGCAGAAATTAGATCAGAGGGAATTGACTTTGACCAGACTATGGGCACTTAACTGCTTAATGAATCATGATTATTTTGCCAAACATGTTGTAATGTAATAGAGTACCACTGATGGCAGTAGGCAGAAATAATGCATCCAATCTTGATATTTGGTGGAACATGTTCACATATCTCATTCAGTTAAGTAAATAAACTGCATTACACACCCACCAACAGAACATTCAGAAACAAAACTTAAACACAGTACAATGGCAATGAGAACCAAAAAAAAAAAAAAAAAAGGAAAAATGGTGAAGAAGAGCACACTATAGGTAAGCAGGTCAAAAATGCATTTAACAGTCCTCTTACCTTCTTTATGTTGGCACCCACATAACTCTTGGCCTCCTCTTTAAACTGTGGTAGTCTGCAAAGGAAAAACATACATTTCAATTGAGACATTCTTTGTAAGACAACATTTTAAAATTTACAGGTATGTACGCTTAAGACTGTCCATGCGTCACCTTATATGGTACAAGAAACTGATAAGCTGAAAAAGTGTAAATAAATTGCTTGCTTTGTTATGTTGCTGAAATCATACACTACCGGTCAAAAGATTGAGATGACTTTGAATTATTATTTATTTTTTTAATTTTTCAAAGAAAAACACATTTTCATGCAATTCTCAAACAATTGTATGAATTTTACAAGCATCTAAATCTATGCATCCAATCAAGCATCTAAAATTAATCAGATGATTTTGAAAGAATTATGTACATTTTTGCATAGAGGCTTATTATTAGCAATTGTCAGTCCTATGCATCAATCTCCAGGTATGGCTGCTAATTTAAGTTAATCATTTTATAAGGCTAATTGATTATGAGAAACCCTTTTGCAATTGTGTTGCACAGCAGAGAATTGTGTTGCATTCTTTAGGTTAATTGATCTTGGTTAATTGTTTGTTTATAGGTTCAAAATAGCCAATAGCCTTTCATTAGACACCTGTCAATCTATTGTTGTCCTTAGAAAGGATGGCTACTCACTGCAAAAAAATGTAAAGAAACTCAAAATTTCTTATACTGTTAACTACTCCCTTCAGCACAAACTGGCCCTAACAAGGGCAGAAAAGGGAGTGGGAGGCCCTGATGCACAAAGACAAATATCTTAGAGAGTGCAGTTTAGGACAAAGACACCTAACAAGTCCTCAACTGGCTGTGCCCTAAAAAGTACCGAGCAAACACCTGTGTCAGCATCAACAGTGAAAAGGGGACTTCAGGATGCTGGACTTCAAGAAAAAGCTGTATCTCAGACTTGCCAATAAAAACAAAAGACTGAGATGGGCAAAAGAGCACAGACATTGGACAATGGAAGACTGGAAGAAGGTGTTGTGGACAGTGTTTAGGGTTTTCTTTAGAAGAACATTTGTCATCAAGCCAATCCACCTTGTGGTAAATGCTCCAGGAATCATGATGTGTAATCTCATCAGATTATGATGATTAGGAATTGAGAGCTAGAATGCCTATAGGCTGTCAGGCCATAATTGCTGCTAGGTGTTTATTTTGTTATGCTTTTTTGATTAAGGCTAACTTAAAAGAACACCATCACCTTCATCATTTTCACTAAAATCATTATTTCTAACTCTGACAATGTCAGAATGTCCTGTTCTTTTGCTAAAATTCCTATTCAAACTAATTTTATATGCTGCTAAATAGGAGACTGAATGGGGATAACCCCCAAAACAAACAACAGAGAGGGTGCAGTGAAAAGCATCACAAACGAAGAATGCAAAGGTGATGTGAATGGCAAAGGTGATGCAATTATTGCAAGCAAATGATTTGCAAATAAATATTAAAGTCTTTTTCACTTTAAGTCTGCATCTCCCAACACTTACATACTCACATAAAAAATGGGTGGGTTCAAACAAAAGATGGTATCTTCTAAGTTGTTCAAGTTCAGACAAACCCCTGCAAATAAAAGCTAAAATGTTTTGTGTCATATTCATATTTAAATTGTCAGCCTAAATGTTTTCAGTGTACAGCAAAAATAATGGAACTGGCCTGGTATTTTTCTAATACTTTTGGATTGGAGTCTCTATATATTTGTCCTCTTAAGCAATAAAGGGACATCTGTGTGCAACAATTTAGTTCATATAAAACAAACTGAGATGCCGTTTTTCTGTAGCTTGAACTTATTCTTGGTGTTTAAGCATTTAAAAAAGGTCCGGCCTCTTTCACTTTGCGTCAGAGTCCAATCTCGTTAAAATCTGAGCCACAATAGACTTTAAAGAGCTTTTGTTGAAAATTTGAGATTGGATTTAGGGGTGAGGGGGAGTGACTTTTGATTGCATATTTTTAAGACCAACAACAATTGTTATTTATCCTGAGAGATTCTCAGCAGTATTTACAACATGACTTCATCCAGTGTTCATTTTGACAGGAATTTTCAATTTAGATTAGTTAACCTCTTGCAGTAATTACAGCCTGGCAGACCTTCAGCATTCTGTCATTTTTGATAGCTTTACTTCATCCAGGTCCCTTCCACTCTGTACAAATCTCTTATTTTTCTACTTCTAAATTGCATTCAGACCATCCTGCTGCCTCCACCATGCTTAACTAAAAATATTAAGCACTGTTCTAGCATCTTTTTATTTGTTCTGTGTCTCACAAATGTTCTGTTTGATTCGAATGCCTCAAACTTGGAATCATCTGTAGACAACACCTTCTTCCAGTATTGCAGTGTCCAATGTCTGTGCTCTTTTCTCAGTCTTTTGCTTTTCTTGGCCAGTCTGAGATACAGCTTTTTCTTGGAAATTTTGCCATGAAGTCTAGCATCTTAAAGTCTCCTCTTCACTGTTGATGCTGACACCAGTGCTTGACGGGTACTAGTTATTGCAGCTGCCATTTGAGGACATATGAGGTGTCTTTGTCTTAAACTACACATTCTTAGATATTTCTCTTCTTGCACAGTTGTGCAACAGAGCCTCCCACTCTTTTTTCTGTCCCTATTAGAGGCAGTTTGTGTTGCTCTCTGAAGGGAGTAGCTAACAGCATGAAAATAATTTTTTAATTTCCTTGCAATTTCTCACATTGAGTAGCCTTCCTTTCTAAGGACAACAATAGACAATTATCCTTCCATTCCATAACTGAATACCCAGCTGACTGACAGCAGGTGGATATGTGGACAGATGATTAGTCAAAAACTTGATATTTTTGTGCCACTTAGCAACTGAAGCTGACTGGACATGGAAGTGTTTTGCACAACTGACAGAGACAGTATAATCAGACAAGTTATTCTGTAGAGTCCTATCAAACAGCCTGCCGCTTGGGTGAGTTTTATACTGAGTGGTTACACTGATCAGCCAAAATAGTAACATGACATGGAGGTTTGATCTTTTGTTGTAATTAAAACTGTTTTAGCCGCAGACCTGAGTGTCTATGCTGACACTGGTCCACCCCAAGATTAAAAAAGTCATAGTGTGAATATTGTAGCTAATTAGTGTATGTCTTTAACTAAAGTTAACATTGGTTGTGGGTTTGCAATAATGGACCTGAGCAAAAGATGAGAAAAATGCATGGATTTAGAGAGGATTTGTACTTCCAAATGTATTGATGCAAATAATAAAGATAACAACCTTTAGTGCTTTTAGATAGGTAACATGATAGAGTTTGTGTACAGAAAATAAGAAATGTATTTTTACTCATCTTTCACCACAGTGTGAACAAAGATGTACTGAACAATGATTGTGTTATAATATTTTTAAATTAACATACTGCTTTTTAAACCTTGTTTGAAATCTTCTCTATTTCATTGTATAAGTAGGACCTAAAAGATGCAACATAACAGCACAGAACAAGTAAGGACAGAGGCAAAATAAGACTGGAAAGTTTACAAAATATAACAAGTAACACCATGTCATGGGTAGTATTACTCATGCTGTTAAAACTGTTTTACAGTTCAATAGTAGTGTTATTAGTAGTAGTGTTAAGTGACAAGTGACTGATTACCTATTAGGTAATCAGTCATAGCCTCTTCTGCATTGATTTTGACCATTTATAAACTTTGTTTTAAACCATGAAAGTATAATATAGTCCTGAATTGTTGTTAAAGTACAAAACAGATAAAACAATTAGTACAAAAGGAAAGGTGCTGCTTAAGAGGCAAAATCATGGTGGTATCTTAACTATGCCAACCTGAATCACAAATAAGCTCTGCCCCCCCACCACACTCCCCAAACACCACCACCAACATCAGTTAATAGTGTTGTCTTGCAAGCACGAATATTAGATGATCTGTGGGTTCAACAGATTAACAGGCCTAATACTTTCAGCAGGCAATCTAAGCCTCTTTCTGAGGAGCTGAAGAGAGAGCTGCTGCTCATTATTCTCTGATGGGAAGTGTAGGGGGGCAGTAGCCCAGACCCACTCATATCTTTATTATCTAAAGTCTGTGGATGAGTGGGGGCTGGTGGTTGAACATGAGCAAAATGAGATGTGGGGCAAAGCTATGTGTGTTAGCACTATCACTACATTTATATTTCCTGTGAATGCCTCTCTTTACGACTGCAATACTTTTCTATTTATGTTCTTTGACAGTATAATCCAGAGAGAGGGCATGATAACAAGGTGCTAAACAAGACACTTGCCAATAAATAAAAACAGGCCAAGAATGCTTGGAAGGAGCATCAGAGAATGGTGACAGACTTGGCAAAAAACATCAATAGACTTTACTAGAAGGATGATAACCCATCACTTTCCAACAAATCTTGCGTCAAATAATCCTGATGGAGAACTACACACCTTCACAGAGGCAATGAATTATACCCTAATTTTATCTTGAGCTCTATTTGTTCTCCAGGTGTGCTCCCTCACATTCTGATGAGCAGACAAGTTAATTTGTAACCAATTTTCCTGATTGCTCTTGTCTGGCATGACAATGGCAATGATAATTTTCTGTGTGTGTCTGTGTCTGTGTGTGTGTGTGTGTGTGTGTGTGTGTGTGTGTGTGTGTGTGTGTGTGTGTGTGTGTGTGTGTGTGTGTTTGTGTGTGGGTGGGTGGCTATGTGTACATATGCTTTTTAGTATTTATGAGACTGGGGGTTGTGCTGCTGAAGCAGAGACGAGCTTCATCTATATGCAGGTCATACAGTGCCCAGTTCAATTGGCTCGTCCCTTTATCTGTGACTGAAAGTGACTGACAATCTGATGTATCTGGACAAGGTGGTCTGTGGGAATGGTTTGTTTGAGGACATTTGACCAGTCATCTACTTATCACATGCATTTAAAGCACTGTTTCAGGGTTAAGACTTGGTGTTAGGGTTAAGGTTTCAATTAGTTATAGGTTACGTTAGTGTAAGGGTTAGGGGTAGACAAGTTGCCTATGTGTGGGTGTGTGCGTGCATGTGTGTTAGGTTTTGGGTGAGTAGAGGTAGAGTGAGGTGGGAGGGTGGGGGTGACATTTATATACTAAATGCCAAAGGGGAAATCATGTTATGGCATGAGTAAATGAGTGGCTCATTGACCCTGTGTACAGTGCATAATGAAATTCATGAGCTTGAAATTGAATAATCAGGCTTGAGAAGAAGATGTATGCAGAATCAAAAATTCAGAGGAGATAGAGCAGCAGTCCAGCCTTCACTTAATCTGTGCTGAGACATCACAGGATTTCTTTATTTTCCAGCTTTTCGCAATAAGCGAAAGAAAAACACTTTAAAGCAGTGGTTCGCGTTTTTTCAGTTCACCAAGCAAGACAGTCCCTAAAAAGCATTATAATAATAATATAATAATATAATGTCATAATAACTTTGAATTTACACTATGAACACAAATCACAACACTACAAACATTTTCCTCCACCAATGGCTGTTTTATTTACCTGGAGAACAGCAGCTGCACCATGTCAACCAATGTGTGTTCTGCTGATTTCCTGAGGAGCTCTGTAAACACAGAAAAGATACTAACTTCATGAAAACAAAACAAATCAAGAGATATCAGAAATAACAATGAAAGATAACTAGAAAGAGAGACAACTTAACAAACTTGAAAAAGAGTTTCAGTTTGAGGTTTTAGCATATAAGTAATCATATAATACTTTTTTCATGTAATATATGTAGCTAACATACATGTTATCAAAAACGCAAAAAAGATCACAGTAATAGATCAAATTCACTTATACAATGTTCGAAGTCATAGTGTTTTACAGGAGGTGTTTGAGGTGTTTGAATATTGCATTGCACTAAAAGAATGTGTTTGGTCAGTTATCTTGAACCTTTCTTTGCCTGACTAATGTATAATCCAATTTAAGTTTGATGCTGCAACACACTTCCAAGTTCATAATATATTCAAGTAACACAATTTCGTTATCATAGAGGGAGTCACTTTACCCATTCTTGAGAGCCTTCCCAATTAGTTAAAAATGTTTCCCCACTGCAAGATTTCATTAAACAGTCTTAAGTACATAACTCACCACTTAGGCGCATCTCAAAGCAAATCCTGAAGCAGGACTGCATGATCTCACAGACAGACTCGTTGGTCAGATGGGCACCAACTGGTGTCAGCAGCAGAGTTCTCAGGACCTGAAACAGAACACAATGTGCATTAAAATCCAAAGTCTAATCACTCTAGTTCATTTCTTTCTAAGATGACAAATTTGAAAATAATCATACTGTATATTAAAAATGGCTACTGCACTTTTCTGGATTTACTTAAACACGGACTGATACAACAGGGACCTCATTTGTCATGGCCAAAAGGTCAGTGCAAGACCAATTTACTGTAGTCAATCTGGGTAACATGTACTATACCTGTAGAATTTTCATAAGAACAACTTCATCACTGGCAGGGTCTGTTCCCACAAACCTAGCATGTGTGACTGCATCTGCCATGTTCTCAATGGCCTCTGCTGCTGCTTCATGGTTAGCATCTGCATTTTATCAAGAAACAGAAATTTGTACACAAAATGGTTACAATTCTATCTTCAAAACAAACAATTTCTTAATAAATAAAAGGTTTTAAAATGAAAGAATATTGAAAGGAAGGCATGTTACTGCTTATGATTGAAATTGTGATATACAATTCTGCAACTGAGTGTGGAATAGGTTCTGAGGTAAAATGTAATTTTCATTGGAGGAATGACAAGCAATTTGTTTAATTATGTATCCAACAAGTCTAAGAACTTTTGTAACATGAAACCATGACAACAATGAACTACTTCAGCATCACCTGACAGCAGTTGTTAGACTTGAAGCAGTAACACTTCAGTTCACCTTCAGGTAACATTATGAGCATTGTGCACCAAAACATCAGGGATTTAATGGACTAGTATTAAAATGGTGATGAATGATAATGAAAAAAGAATATTATATTATGTTATTTTCACTGTGTTGCTTTTCGTGCAGCTGCCCCACAGTGCCCTGGTGAGGAGAAAAATGTGGTGAAAGCCCTATAACCCTTCAGTTCATCACAATGTCCATGGTTTTTGTTTGAAAGCTAATTGCTACTGTATAGCTTCTCTTAGTGTGAGTGTCAGGGCTATCCCAGGCTCAGGGTGGGCAGCCATCTGCCTCGACCGGTTGGGGTGAGTGGAAAGAGGAGAGAGAAAAGAACAGCAGGCCACAACAAACAAAAACAACAAGCAGCAAAAACATTGGGCAGGTCGGTAGGGCCAGTAACTGCACTCTGGAGATATACATAGGATGAGGACACCTGCAGAAAAGTACAGAGAGAGGGAGACAGAGAGGAGGAAGTACAATTACTAGAGAGAGAATACCCAAAATTCATGACATAGGAGAGGAGAGGAGCTCAGTGTATCAGTAGAAGTCCCCCAGCAGACTCTATATGTGTGTGTGTGTGTGTGTGTGTGTGTGTGTGTGTGTGTGTGTGTGTGTGTGTGTGTGTGTGTGTGTGTGTGTGTGTGAGATTGTGCTTTATATGTGAGGAAAATGATTTTAAATTCTAATTTGGATTTTACAGGGAGCCAATAGAGAGAAGCTAATATAGGAGAAATATGATCTGTTTTGCTAATTACAGTCAGAACTGTGGCAGTAGCATTTTGGATTAACTGTGCTGTTAAATCAGTTATTGGGACGTCCTATCAAAAGTGAATTCCAATAATATAATCTAGAAGTAACAAATGCATGCACTAGTTTTTCAGAATCACTTTGAGACAAAATGCTCCTAAGTTTAGCAAAACTCAGGTGGAAAAAGGCAGTTCTAGAGATTTTGTTATGTATGAAGTGAAGGTGATATCCTGGTTAAAGATCAGAGATTCCTCAAAGTTTTACTTGAGGCCAATGCTAAGTCATCTAGGGTAAGAATGTGATTAGATATAATATCTAATAGATTTTTAGGACCAAACAAAAAAAACCTCTGTTTAGTCTGAATTTAGGAGAAGGAAATTGGAGGACATCCAGGCATTTTTGTCTTTTAAACATGCTTGAAGTTTGACTAATTGATTAGTTTTTTCTGGTTTCATAGATAAATATAGCTGGCATCATCTGCATAGCAATGAAAATTAATCCAGCGTTTCACAATAATATTGCCTAAAGGGGGCATGTATGTAGTAAAAAGAATCTGTTCAAGCACAGAACCCTGTGGAACTCATGTAACTAACTTTTGTGTGCATGGAAGACCTTTAACAACTGGAATCTATCTGATAGATATGATTTAAGCCAGCTTAGTGCTGTTCCTTTAACCTCAATGACAAGTTCCATTTTGTGTAATAAAATGTTGTGATCCACAGTATAGTTTCAAATGCAGCATACTCTAATAAAATGAGTGTAGAGAGAAGTCCAGTGTCTGATGGTAACAGAAGATCCTTAATGACCCTTACCAATGCCAACCAGGTTATTCTTGCGCAGGTGGTCACATAATTGCTTTGAAACTACCTTTTCAAGAAATTTAGAGATAAAGGGCAGGTTGGATATTGGTCTCTTTTTTTATAGTTTGCTAAAACCCCTGAGTCAAGAGTAGGTTTATTGAGTAGAGGTTTGACTACAGCAACCTTAAAAGCCTGTGGTACGTAGTCTGTAAGTAAAGATAGATTGATCTGATCTAATATGCACATTCTGTTTAAAGGTAAAACATCTTTGAGCAGTCTAGCCAGGATGGGGTATAAGAGACATGTTGATGAATTAGAATTACTGAAATTAATTCAGAATGACCTACAGGAAAGAAGCAGTTTAAGTAATCTAGAGCTGTTGTACATATAAGTTTGTCCATGCCATTTGCAGGGAGGATCTGATCATTGTTTTCTCTAATAGTTATGATTTTATTTGTAGAAGAAAATTCAGGAATTAGAGTTAAAGGGACACTAGGCTCAGCAGAGCTATAACTCTTTGTCAGCCTGGCTACAGTGCTGAAAAGAAACCTGGGTTGTTCATATTTGCTTCTATAAATGATGAAAAATACATGGTTCTAGCTTTACGGAGAGCTTTTTTAAAAATATATATTATTAAACTGTGTTTCCAGGCTAGGCAAGATTAATCTAAATTAGTGGATCAAGGGTGTGACTAAAATAGTGAATAGGCTTAATTACATTTTGAGTAAAACCAAGAAAGTCCGATAGTGAATTGAATGCAGTGTTGAGGCAGTTATCAAGATCTACATAGATGTTAAAGTCACCCAATTTAATGACTTTATCTGAACTAAGAACTACATCAGATAGAAAGTCTGAGAATTCAGTTAAAAAATGGGGAAAGGAGGATGGTACACAATAGCAAACAGGACTGATTTTTGACTTTTTCTAGTTTGGATCAGAGAGTGAGGCTATTGCATGAATTAAAACTATGTTTGTGTCTGGGTTCATAAACAAGCTTGAGTAGCAGATTGCTGCTACTCTTCCACAGACATATTCTTCCTGCTACAGGTTTGGGTAGATAAATAAGTCTATTTGATAGTCACTTTATCAAATAATTCACCAAAAAAAAAAAAAGGATTCAGAGGAGAAAAACATCTTATATTTAACAGTCTACATTTGATGGTTTTCTTTTTATTTTGTTCTTTGAGAGGAGTCAGCTTTATATTTATTAAATTCTTATGTCTCATTCCTCCTATAATTTAGGTGGTCAGGGAGCAGACACTGTCTCTATGGGTTTTGGTAGTTTGGGTGGGGGTGACAGCTGTAAGGAAACTGCAGAGAGGCATGTAAGACCGCATCTCTGCGTACTGGGCTCCACTCTGAGATGTCAGGGTTTAGGTCGTCTAATGAACGGCCATATTTCTAGATAGTAGAGACGCACCACCTAAAGTGGGATGGAAGCTGTCTCTTCTGCCCAGGTTTTCTCCAAAAGGTTTTCTAATCGACTATGTAGCCTACGTTGTTTGCGGGACACCAGCAGTTATGTAACGAGCAGCAAAACATGTCGTCACTGGATTAGGAAGGGTCCAGAGAAAACTATGTCCGACAACCTTTTAGCAAAGTTGCATACCGATTCCACGTTAATTAATTAATCTAAAATCCGTTAGAAACTTGAACCTGGTCGTGGTGAACCTTGGGCGATTTTCTGGGGTTCTTCTTCCTACGAACTGTCACCCAGGCAGCCTGACTTCCCAGCTGCTCGGGAAGCTAAGCTAGGTGGCAACCCACCGGCTACTGGGACCGAGCTGGCTGGCTTGTTTTCCCATAGTGTGGAGCAGAGTCTCCAATTCGGTCAGCCTCACATCCAATGCTGCAAATAACTTCCATTTATTACAAATCCTATGACTATCCTATGAATACAAAAGGGCAGAGGAGAAACTAAACATCAGACACACAGGGCAGGTCAGAGCAGGAGAAGCAGAGGGAGAAGAAGAAGAGGAGGAAACCATGGCTAACAGATGAGCTATACAATAAGCTAGCAGACCTCAAAAAACAAGATAATTCAAAAATTAGGAGTTTTATGAACAGGGGCTTGAGTAGTATAAGCGTATGTTATGACTCTTACTTCAGTCACTGTGCACTAGAACTATGTATTTAGTTTTAGCCACCAAGTAGCAGCCACCAAGATGAAAGCCTCTCTCCTTTAAATCCCTGTAAGTGATTTATCCTGTTGGAGAACCTATGACCTGCAACTGAAACCAAGCTTTCTGACACTGGGCAGCATGTTTGCTCCAGTCTTGAGATGTCATTGTACTCTGCACAGAATAAATATCATTGGAAGTTGTTCTGGGCTCTTTGGTTACCATCCGTATTATCTGTCTCCTTAAAATGTCATCAATTTCTCCTTCTCTTGCAGTCACATCCAGGGAGGTTGGCTACAGCCCTGTAAAACTTCTGAATAATATATTTATAACTGTAGTCACAGGAACATCAAGCTGTTTGGAGATGGCTATATGGCCTTTACCTTTAACATGGTTGCCCATTATCTCCTGAGACAACTCTCTCCTTAGCTTTCTGTGGTCCATGTTCAGTGTGGTACACACCATGATACCAAACAGCACAGTCAGTACTTTTCACCCTTTTAGCAGGCAGACTCACTGATTACAAGTTTGAAGACACTTGTGATGCTAATTACAGGACACACTTTAGTTTAACATGTCCCTGTGCTTAATCTTTTCTAGGGGTACCATACATTTGTAGAGGCTAGTTTCATTGGTTTGTTTTTTAAAATGCTTCTGTTAAACCACAACTCAAAAGCAATGTCTGATTTTTATGAGTTCATTTTCATCAAATTGTTATTTACTATTACCTGTGTCAGTTTCAAGTAATTGTGAGCGAGAAATGTGAGTTTTTCTTTCTTTAATTGAAGAGTACCAATATTTTTCTCCACATCTGTATATTGATCTCTCTTTGATCTTTGTTTTCCACAGTTACTTGGTATATACATGGTTAGGGAAATATGAGAATCTTTTGTTGTAACCAATAATTTTTTCAATAACATTTCTTTCATTCAAGTAGCAATGTCAGGAAAAAAATATGTCTTGTATCACCCCTTGGGAAGGGG
Organism: Anabas testudineus; assembly: GCF_900324465.2. Taxonomy (NCBI): domain Eukaryota; kingdom Metazoa; phylum Chordata; class Actinopteri; order Anabantiformes; family Anabantidae; genus Anabas; species Anabas testudineus. The sequence continues at coordinate 693,138 of NC_046624.1, forward strand.
CACCTTGAAGGTTCACCTACAGTATATAGGTAATATCTGAGTTAGCTTAGAGCTAAACCACAGATGCCCAATTTAGAAAGTGCAGACAGGAGGATCTGGTGATTTACAATCTCAAAGGCTGCAGACAGATAGATTAGGACTAGGACAGACGTCTGGGATGTAGTTTTTGAAGTCCAAAGGGACTTAATGCCCATCAGGAGGACTGTGCCTGTAGAGTGATCAATTCTGAAGCCACTTACTGTATCAGTTAGGTTTTGATATTTGCTGATGCCATGCATACGGCATGTGTAGTACAAGACAATATGGTGAGACCTGTCAATAATTGTAAATGTACACAGAGTTAGACACATCTTAGCAGTAGGGAGCCCTACAGGGTCATTAATAATGCCTAGTATACACTGTAGAACATACCCTTGTCGTATTTCTTCACCCTGTACCTTTTTTAGGATATGCAACAGGGTAAAAAATTAAATAGCCCCATTCATAAAGACTGGTAAAACAGCATGCAGTTCAGTGTTGGTAGAGTTATAATTGAACTGAACACTATCCCTATCTAGTTCTCACAGAACCTCAGCCAAACAACATTTTTTTCCCTCTCCTGCCACAACCCATGATTATTTAAAAATGTTTAAGTGTTTTTAACTGTTTATTATGTGGTTTTAATGCACAACATGTTGATGTATATTTTTACCTGTTTATCTGTAGTTTGTCATATTTAACTTTCTGTTTTCTAATTTCAATGACAATAAAGGTCTAATCTATGATATCTTACCAATCAAGGAAAGCAGCTTAGCATGTAAACATATTCATAATGTCCTTAAAACTAAAGTTAAAGTAAGTAAAAACTCTGTGTTTTACTGACCAAACCTGGCCTTTTGTTGGCAACAGGCTGTCAGCAACAGCAGCCACTGATTTTGAAACCTGACCAGGCGGCTGTATGTGTGAAGGCAGACTGTTTTTCTTTCTCGCCTTCAGTAGCAGCAGTTCATTAACTAATAAGCAGAAGGAAAAAGAGAGCGAAGCAGAAGAATGGGGGAAAAGATGAAGGAAGGGAGGTGTGATGATGATTACCAAAGTAAAACAACAGAGTAAACATGATGACTTAAATATTTGGAATGGTTGGGCAGCTCATGGTTTAAAGTGACTCTAAATCTTTCTGTTTGAGCATGTAGTTACTAGTTAACATTAGCTAAATTTTGTTAAATCTTTCCTGGGAAAGGAACTGATGGCAGTAAAAAAGATAACTGGAGTATATACAGTATGTCAGTCAGAAGTTAGTTAAGTAATCAGAACCGGTTTATATGTGGTTGAGGCAGTTAAGACAAAAAGCCAACAAGCACGGCAGTTGTACTGAAAACATATAACAGCTAGAAGGAGAAACTGCAGACACACGGAGATCCAGCAGAATGTCATGTCAGTGATATAAAATACTAATCCTTGTCTTGGCACACATACTACACAAGCAGTGTCTAAAGGAGGGGTTGGGGGTTTGTTAAAAACTAAGGAAAGCAGAGGCTCAGTATGTGTATCTGTGCCTAAGGATATAGATAGATAGATAGATAGATAGATAGATAGATAGATAGATAGATAGATAGATAGATAGATAGATAGATAGATAGATAGATAGATAGATAGATAGATAGATAGATAGATAGATAGATAGATACTTTATTGATCCCCAAGGGGAAATTTTGGTGTTGCAGCAGCCATTACACACAAAAACATTGAACATTAAGTAACATGATCTACACAACAATACACGAGACACAGTACAAGAATAACACACATAATAGACAGTAATACCAACAAAACACACAGTAGGACTTGAATGTAAAGTGACTAAGTTACACGTCAGCGTGGACACTGACTCTCTGTCAGGGAGTCATTGTACAGGCTGATGGCTGTTGGCACAAATGACTTCCTGAACCTTTCCTTGTCACAGCGGAGCTGGAGAAGTCTCTGGCTAAAACCGCTCCGCTGTTTGATAAGCAGGCTGTGGAGAGGATGTGAGCTGTTCTCCATGATGCTCAGCAGTTTGTGCAGCATCCTCCTCTCCACCACCTGCTCTAAAGGTTCCAGGGAAGCCCCCAGCACAGAGCCAGCTTTCCTGATCAGCTTATTCAGTTTCTTAGTGTCGCTGGCTCTGATGCTGCTGCCCCAGCAGATGACAGCAAAGAATATTGCAGTGGCTACAACAGACTGGTAAAAGATCTGCAGCATCTTGTTGCACACATTAAAGGACCTGAGCTTCCTCAGGAAGTAGAGTCTACTCTGTCCCTTCCTGTATACAGCCTCTGTGTTGAACTTCCAGTCCAGTCTGTTGTCCAGGTGAACTCCCAGGTATCTGTACCTCTCCACCACCTCCACCTTCTCACCCAGAATGGACACAGTGCCAAAGCCAGTTTTCCTCCTCCTGAAGTCCACAACCATCTCCTTGGTCTTGCTTACATTCAGGGTGAGATGGTTGTTTCCACACCACTTTACAAAGCTGTCCACCAGACCTCTGTACTCTGTCTCCTCCCCACCTCTGATACACCCAACCACTGCAGAGTCATCTGAGAACTTCTGCAGATGGCAGGACTCAGTGTTGTACTGAAAGTCTGAGGTGTACAGGGTGAAGAGGAACGGTGAGAGGACAGTCCCCTGAGGTGCTCCTGTGCTACTGACCACCCGCTCAGACTCACATCCCTGCAGTCGTACAAACTGTGGTCTGTCTGTCAGGTAGTCAGTGATCCAGGAGGCTGTGGAGGAGTCTACCTGCATCTTCAGGAGCTTCTCTCTCAGCAGGACAGGCTGGATGGTGTTAAAGGCACTGGAGAAATCAAAGAACGTGATCCTCACAGTGCTGTTTGCCTTGTCCAGGTGTGAGAGAGCTCGCTGAAGCAAGTAGACAATAGCATCATCTACTCCAACCCGGGGACGATAGGCAAACTGCAGTGGGTCTAGTGATGTCTCAACCTGAGGTCTCAAATGAGTCAGAACCAGTCTCTCCAGGACCTTCATGATATGTGAGGTGAGGGCGACTGGTCTGTAATCATTTAGAGCAGAAGGAGATGAGGTTTTTGGAACCAGCGTCAGACATGATGTTTTCCAAACCTTTGGCACCTGCTCCATTCTCAGGCTCAGGTTGAAGAGGTGCTGTAGAATCCCAGAGAGCTGCTCAGAACAAGCCTTCAGGACTCTGGGGCTGACACCATCAGGTCCTGCTGCCTTATTCTGGTTCAGCTTCTCCAGCTGCCTCTTCACCTGGCTGCTGGTCACTGACAGATGGGTAGGGGAGGTGGGTATGGTAGAGGAAGAGGAGGGGGATGACGGTGGGATCATTTCTTATTCCAACGTGGATTAAGTTGTTTCGAAGGAGAGTTAAAAGAGAAAAGTAAGGAAAGAAAAAGAAACGCCCAAAATAACTACAAAACTACAAATCTAACGGGAGCTACTGCAACAGGCAGCCACCTGAGGCGGCGCCAGGTACTACTACTGTGGGCAAAGTCAAAGGGGTTGAATCAGCTGCAACATAAAACACTAGATCAAACTCTGGTCACAAAAAACAAAGACACGATGTGAGTGTGAACAAGCAGAAAGGAAAGAGTGGCTGATTTTTAAGCAAGCAACACACAAAAAGCTCTTGATCTGCACTCTTCATAGGGGTCCATACATCTTTAGGAACTAAAGGAAGGGACTGCTGCTTTTTGCATGGTCAGAGAATAAAATTAGTTTGTTTACCTGTTCATCATCTGAACAGCAAGATCTCTTTTCAACTATGATGCCCTGTTCCCAGATTTAGCTACACAGTCAGCGTGCACACTAATAAATGCATGGAATAGATAAATGTATAGGATATTTTTACTGATACTGATGCCAACATGCGGATGCAACACAGTGTCTTTCAAAAGCAGAAGTAGCGGTGAAAAATTTTACGATGCCCCGCTTCACCGTGCAAAAATCATCTGGCTATAACAAAAGATTTACTTAGCATTTTGCTCATTCAAAGTTACATGTTCAAAGAGTCATGGTAAAAGAAGTGAAATAAATTTTTGGAGATATAAGAGGTGGTGTTTTTTTTTTTTTCAAATGTATTAAAAATAAAATAATAAAAATTGTCTGAGGTGTAGAGAGCTTTGGAATAGGTTTTACCAAGGATTTCACTGTACATCGCTGCATTCATCTTTCCCATGATGCTGACTAGTCTCCCAGCTCCTGCTGCTGAAAAACATCCCCACAGTATGATGCTGGTGGTGATAGGTGCCTAGTTTCATCCAAACATGACGCCTGGCATTCAGGTTTAATCTTGTTTCCTTCAGGTGCACTCTGGCAAACTCCAGGCCTTACTATGCTTCACTGTATTAGCCAGATGATGATCAGTGTCTTGATGTTACCTGACATCACCTGGGCATTTATTACACTTTTTCCTGCAATAACTATTCTGAATGAATTACTTCACTTGTGTGTTTAAGGTTTTAGGTGGCTGTGGTAGAGGAGGTAAAGAGGTTGTCTACCAATTGGAGGACTGATGGTTCAATTCCAGGGCTCCTCCTGTCACATGTCATAGTGTCCTTGGGCAAGATATAGCTTACCTGACTGATGTGACTCAGGTATGGCACATTTGCTATGGTTGTGTGAGTCTGTGTACTTATGTGTAAAAGCAGTGTAAAAGCATTTTGAAAACCAGTAAGGTAGAAAAGTGCTACATATGATGAAACCATTTAAAGTCGCAGTGTATAAGGATTAGCTTGGGGAAAATGGTCATGATCGGCAGGGGGCACAACAAACAGACCTGTTAGAGTATTGTGTACTCTAACAGTTCTGTACTAGTGTACGTCACAATTAAGTCAAGATCACAATTTCTTACCTATGAGGCCATAGGAAAGGAACTTGTTGACAGATGTAAGGGCAAGGCCTGTGATTGGTCCGGTAGTGTCCTCAGAGCGGACAACTTCAAGGAAGGGCCTCAGGAAAACATTGGGCTCAACATCTGACAGCTCTGAAACACAAAGTCATGAGTCATGTAAACAATTATGTAAATCTAACAGTTACCAGATTTATTTATTAATTTAGTTACATGTAGTTATAATAGTTACAATTCTAACATCAAGCTGAGACTGTTACCACATTTATTATACTGTACAAGAAATGCAGTTTAACACATTGCAGAGTTGACTAACAGTCATGCTAAGTACAGCATCCTGATCTCAACAACCCAGCTGTATTCTGTTGTTAGCTTAGTTAGCCTTATTAAGTAGCCTCCTTAGATTTTGCAAATAACTTATTTAAAGAATTGATTGTCCACTACTGCCAGCAACATATATTTATAGGCAAGTCATTGGTCAGTGACAGTGTGGAAAGATGTGGAGGGAGAGGGAGAGAGAGAGAGAGAGAGAGAGAGAGAGAGAGAGAGAGAGAGGGGAGCTCAAATTAATCTGTCTCTAGATCCTGATAAAGACTTCATGAGAGGTGATCACCCTGTATGTGCTATGGCTGCGTTTCTAAAGACCACAGACTGGAAAGCATAAATGTGTTGTATTGATCCGGCTGGCCATCAGTGAACACAGGGCTGACTGGAGCAGGGTGTTGGTGGCCAAAATCAATCTTCCTAAATAAAGTCTAAATACAGGCTCTCTACTTCAACTCAATGTCCAGGGCTTGTTGTTGAAATAAACAATGATGGCTGTGGCCATGGTGAGGCAACCAGGTTGACCTCTGTCTGACATTGACGAAAAACAAACAAACAAAAAAAAAAAAAAATGCAGGATTAAAGTGGCTCAACCAACAGTCGATGTTGCCATAAAAGGACTGGGTTTATTGGATACAACTCTTGCTTTAAGAGTGCATAGAAGTCCAACTCAAGTTCAGTTTAATTGGTCAAAACGACATTTGTGAAATGAGCCTATTACAATTCACCATGAGCTTAAGCCTACACCCCTCAAACATGCTGAAGCCTCATCTTTCTGCTTGGAGCTACAGTAAAAGTATCCAGCCATGTCTGAATTGTTTCTCCAAATTATCCCTCCAAAGAGAGAAAGGGAGGGAAACCATTTCCCCCAGAGAGCACCTAGAGATGAAGCTGGCCATCTTTAATACATGCACATCTATTGGCACTGGAGCAGAAAAGGTTCAGAAAACAGGGAGCAACAACAGGAGAATCTGCAGCTGGAGTCTCAGAGTTCACACAGCGAGGCTGGCAAAATGCCCCAAACTCCGATGCTGCTGTATTTATCATTAAACAGTGCAGAAAATGTTTAGCCAGCAGCTTTTAATTCTTAGCAAACTGACACTGCATTTACTTCAAATTTTTATTTGTCACATGCAGATGATGTGCAGTGAAATGCTAATGCATCTGCCCTAACGAGAAAGGAAGATTTTTCTGCGAGAAAAAAAATGTCCAGCATACAAATAAATTAATTTAATATTAATTTAATAATTAATAAAAATATTAAGTAAGAAAAATATGAACTATAAAACAAAAACTTTAAGCTGAAAAAAGTACAATATGTAAAAAGTTGCTATAGAAAAAAATTTAAACTAGAAGTGTATGAGGTGGTAAGTGTATAAAATTTGTGAGTGCAGTTAGTCCTCGTTAGCGGTATTAATGTTGACTGACAGGCGTATTTTAAAGATATAAGATTTACAGGTAACAATAGAAAATATATCAGTTACGGTACCACTCATAAGGTTCTCTTACTTTCCTTTTTTTAAGAGGAAGAACAAAAAAACTATTTAAGATGCCAGAGTAATAGGTTTAAGTTCTGCTGGGAATCACACTAATTTCATCGTTTTGCTTTTGCTACTTTAGATATGCCCTTTCAATGAAAAACTGAGCTAGCTGTATTTTTATTTAATTATTTTTGTGCCTCTTTTGGATTGCTTGAACTGAAGTCGATCAATCAAAGCAAAAGAAATGTAATGTTTTGGAAAGGCAACAATAATACTAATAAATAATTTATTAAAAGAGGTGCTGTGGAAGGACCTGAAGCAGACACTTGATACAGGAACGAAAGAAAGCTCCAGCAGAACCAGGCTCAGGGTTAGCTGGCCTCAACCAAGTTTAGTGCTGTCCTCAATTAGTGCCGCAAAGGTTTACATACTTTTGCTACATACAACATTTAGGATATGATATTTTTCCACTTTAATTAAATAAAGTTATCCAATTTCATTGCATATCCTCCCAAATGTTCACATTTTAGGTGACAGAAATTGAGAAAAATCGTCAGGGTTCACAAACATACAGGTGCCACATGACTATAGCATACACCTGTGTGCATAGCCCATACACTCAAGTCTCAACACTAACACAGAGTTCAGAAGGTTTCAGTAACACCACAAAAGGACACCTTCTGTAAGGTGCACAAAGGCAGGGAGAGTAGAGAAGAAGAATTCCCCATCTCTGACTAGAGCTGTTGCCCAATACCAACACTGATTGTTATGGTCTAAACCTCTTCGGTGGCTAAAAGTCGAGTTCCTTAGTTGCAATGTTGAGGCTCCTTGTACTGAGGAGTGAGGTGGTGCTTTAACAAGACCAGCAAGGTTAAATGAAACCCAGGGAGAATTTTGCAGTTCATCAGCAGAATAAAGTCTACACAAAAATTCTTACCTGTTAGGAGAAGTTTGATCAAGTCTCCCTGTCCCTAAGCCTCCACCCTTGTTCCATTCTTCCTTTCTGCACTTGGACCATGTATTCTTCTAAATAAAATTGACACTTGTACTAGGGGGCAATTAGGATTGCACAACGCAATGGAGCTCCATATGGTCATTTTATTGGACCACAGTGGTATTTTAAAGTTGCTTGGAACAATGCTTGTGTGCAAACTAAACAGGCAATTTAAAAGCCCCAGAGAAATTAAAACTTTTCCAAAAGCTTGGAAGAACAGCTATAATGGCTGCTACAGGAGAGCATTTCCTAAAGGGTTGCATGTAATATAATTTGCCTTTGTATGCACACTTATTGAACTGTTCAAGGAGGAAGAAGGCTCAACCAATGGCCTTACATTGCTTTTATAAACTCTTGAAGTTTAATCAACCACTAGATGTCTACAACTCTTTAAAAAAACAAAACAAAATGTCAAACAATACTTGTCAAACCTGAACCTAATTAACAAGCAGAATCCAGTAATCCAAAACACAGTTACATGTGAAACCTACTATATTCATTAGGAAGATGCATGCAGCAGAGTAATAATACTGCATACTGTACACACAATCTATATTAATATCTGGGAACAATATTTGATCACACTTTCATTTCCAACAAAGAGGAGAATGTCAGTCAGAAGTGCCAGCAGCACCTATTTAGGAAGATTTAAACCTTTAGGACATTCTATTAATCTTGACATTCTCTATAATCTGCTAGTTCCATTCCATTAAGTCTGCTCTAAAATCTTTGGACTCCTGCTCAGAACAACTGGCAGCACATGCAACCAGCTGACTTTAAGCACAGCACACAGGATCCTCTTCATCAACTTCACCTAGCTGGACTCACATTAAAAAAATCTACAGCTTTGGTGTGAAGATCTTGTGGTTCACTGTCAGCAAGATAAAAGAAAAGGGAAGAATGTAAAATTTATTTTCCAGGACAATACTACTGCTTTTGAGGATGTTTGCTCTTTCTTTAAGTTGTTTTTGTCAACATCCCAATCACTCTTTATTGATATTGCTGTCTAAAACTGCCATCATGTTTTGTTGTGTGCATGTGTGAAACATGTCAATGTACATATCCCCAACTGAAGAACAGTATGCATACGCCTTGGTTGTAAATGCTAACCGTTATCTAGAGGTATCAGGTTGGTGGGATCAAAAAAATTAGTCAGTAGATTATTAATGCCTTGCTGCTTGGCAAAACTGGATGTTTGTGGTCCATAAAGTTGAGAAACGTTTTGCATGTTGCAAGAATATCAAATAGAAATATTTAACGGTTCTATCGCACAGCTTTACTAATATACAACACCAACATTTTATTTTCCCAGAATTTAATTTGGGATTCTATTCTGTCAGGAGACAGAGGCCCCGAAACTACATGGAACTTCAATCAAACCAAAAATACTTTATTAGTGCACTGCTGTCACAACTTCGTTGACCTCTCTATCTTTGTTTTTTTCTTCACTATGGATTACATTAGGCACTACAGAAATACTCTTATTTCTATTGCTTTACAGCTCCCTGACCTGCACTTAATCTACAGCAAGCAGTGCTGGACCAAGGCCAAGAAGATAGTGAAGGACTTCAGCCACCCCAGCAATAGACTCTTCTCTCTGTTGTGTTGGCCTATCATTCCCTAAAGGCCAACAAAGAGACTGAGGAGAAGCTTCTTCCCACAGGCAGTTCGGGCCCTCAACCAGAACACCACAACGAACTAAGCTAAACAATCCTAACTGTCTTCTTTGCTCAATCAGAAAATAATCACTCTCCCTACATTCTTGCCAGGACGTAGTACATTCGTTGCACACTTGCACACAATGCACATTTAGAAATTTACTATTTGCATACTTCCTTGTATTTGGCACATTTTCCTGTTTGCAAATAGCTTTTTTTCCAAACAAATAAGGACTAACTGCACTCAGCTGTAATTTAACTTTAACTTATTCTATATAATTTATACACTTACCACCTCATACGCATATTTTTAATTTTATTATATGGCAATATTGTACGTTTTCAGATTAAAGCTCTTTATATTGTATATTTTTTCTTACTATTTTTCTTACTATTTTTTCCTCTATTCGAATATTCATTTTTTTAAATGTACTTGTACTCTAGTACACTTTTTTTTTTCTCGCACAGACACCCTTGTCCTTTTTTGTCATAGGCAGTCATATTAGGGTTTCACTGCATATCATGCTGTGTAAGACTATGTATGTAACAAATTAAATTGAGCATGATAAAACATCCGTTATTTATAAATACACTGAGCGTAAAGTATGTCCATCCATCACAGAGCGGGCAACAGGCTGTGAAACACATTAAGTGGATATTAAGTCCCAGGCAGTTCCTTACTAGAATAATGTAGCCTCTGTGCAAAGTATGCAGCATAGAAAATACATTTTATGTACAGGATAACAGGTGCAAAGCCATGCAGTGACTGGCAAGCTTGTCATTTGGATGAAGTCATGCAGTTTTAATGCACCTGCTTTATTTTTACTGGCACAACACAATTCAGCTTAAAGTGATTGACTTTTATCCTCAAATTCATATTTTAGGTGCACATGAACATTTCCAGAATGAATGCGTGGTGTATAGAAGAGAAATATTTTGTAGCACTGCGGGCCTGAAGTAATTCATTAAAATAGCATTCCTCAGATGAATTGAATAGTTAATTTTACATACCTCCATTGACACAACAGCAACTATTCAAACATTTCTTTAGATGACCTGTCTTGCCAACACACAAAAGTAGCCAACACAATCTAAACCATTCCATTTCAATTTCATGCATAAGTGTTTGCTTGCAGCATCACAGTGAAGTGCCTTTCCAGTGAGGCAGGGTCATATTATTGCCACTTATTTCCAGAAAAACAAACAGTCAAGAGTAAGACAATTTCCATCTAATCCTTTAAGCATGCACCCTTGACAATGTCAGCATGTGTTTTGGTGAAGACACTGGGAGGAAAAAGTTGACAGGAGAGTGAGGAAGGGATTTGGAAAGTGAGGGTGAAAGGGGTTATACATGTGGGGTAGTGCAGTTTGGAGGGCTCAGTGTTGGTTCAGTATAGTATTAAGCTGCAGATAGCATCCTTTCAGTAGGGTAAGCCAGCACACATCCTTTAACTCGTACTGTGTTTCAGAATTCAAGATTCTTATTATTATGCCATTATATGGGCGTGAAAGGTTCTACAGGGCAGTAATTAAGTAGAAAGCTATGAGGCCAGTGCAGAGCACAAAACATCTTGCTCTCTTGCTCTATACAGTGCTATAATTTAATTTAATTTGCGGCCTTTCACACATAGTTATTTTGCCAAACAGCCAAATGAAGATTTCTTCTGTGATATACGTATGTATGTGTATCCACGTACTGTTACCATTTTTGTTAAGTTGAGTCAAATCCAAAATCTAGACAAATAGATTGTCATGAGAAAAAGAAAGCAAGAATATAAGAGATCTGGAGAGAGAGAGAGAAAAAGGGGTTGTGAAGGGGTGTGTGTGAGATAGAGAGAGAGAGAGAAAGAGAGAGAATGGTTGGGAGTTATTATACTTATTCGTTTCACCTGCTACACTCCTTCAGCTCCTCACTAATGGCATTCCCATGGGGTAAGGAAGATTTCAGAAAACACATGTTGTACATACCAGCTCTCACATGTTCACACAAGACCCCAAAGACAAACACTGGAATTACACATAGTCTAGTTTGTTATAGACTGAAATCAGGGAAGAGTGGCCAGCCTTGGTCAAAAAAACAAAAACTCTAAAACAGGAAGGCCAAAAATATACAAGGAGCATTTTGTGGCAACATTTCAATGCATTTACTAAACAAGGCCACTTCATTATGCCTGAAACATCTCTTCAATTTGTGTTAGTTTGATTGGCTGAGCTGATTAGAAAATAAAAACATACATATACATAAAAATATATATATAATGGACAGCTCCCTTCTTAAGATTTTCATATTCTGTGTGGTGGTCAGTGTGAAGATGGTGAAACAAAGCTGTTGACCACTACTTAATAGCAATTTTGAAAGTTTTCAGTCTGCCACCTTTTAAGCATCTTTCTTTTCAAAGCTAAATCACCTCCAAGTGAGTGAGAATGATCCACTCACTTACCCCTCTGTAGTGCGGTAACCATGTATTCTTATACTTGCACACTTCGCACACTTCACACACTCTCAGTACACTTCTGCAGCAGTCTATCCTACATAGCTTTTAAGTAATGTTTTAGATTTTTTTCAAAATGAGTGACATATTCAATAAAACCAGATCACACACACACACACACACACACCATTAAAACAATTAAGACATTGTTGTTCTCGATAGATATCCCTCACCCCGTTGTACGTCGATGTTTAATCTTCTATTTCAGAAATCTAAAACGTTTATTGGATGCCCCTCCTCGTCACACTGCAGCAGGTGTAAGGGGGAGGTGCACAAGAACTTCATCAAATTACATGAGATGCAACACGGATTACAATTAGTTGTTTTATAATGTTGTTTACATTTCCTAACAGCTTCTTACACAACAGACAAGCATGCGCATGTTTTAGTGTCATGTAAGCTGTCCATAAAGCACAAGTAACCTTTCCATAATACACTGGTAACAACAGGGGTTTACATCAAACATTTTTAACCAAACAGGCTCCATGGCAAGGAAATACTAGGCCCTATCTGGTTTGTTCCCACTGGGGCATTGAATTGAGTGGCTGGAGATACCCCACACTGGCTTTGCAGACCAAGGTGACAACTGTAATAAATTACTCCCCTGTGTACTCTATGTCCGCAATACTAGAAACAGTTTCGGTAAAACCGAAGAGCAACAGGATTTGATTTTCATAGAGCACAGGGACAGAGGTCACCCCCTTTTACCTCCAACACTCAAACTGAAGCAGTCCCTCTACATCTACATAAAGGTGGCATCAGGAAGAAAAGGCAACTTTCTTTACTCCGGAAAGGCACTGCATTTCTTACAAATGCGTCTTTAATCTTATTTTTCCACTAACTGTGGTAAATCTCTTTAGAATGAACAATATTTTTGAACACGAGATCCAGGTTTCCTCTGTTTTTTTGCTTGTCAACTTGAGGAGGGGGTTAAGTGGTCGAGGAGGAGAAAAAATGAGCCACTGCAGTTCACATGACAGCCCACTTCCACTGACGTATAAAGTGCACTTCCCTAGGGTTTGCTGTTTGTCATAAACCATCTCTCAGCACATAATTTAACCAAACTTGAGAGGAAGAAAAAGAAAAAAATGGAATACAAATATAAGTTACTAAAGGAGTGTTGGAGTCTTATACTTGCCAGGAGTGCAGTAATTCTAAACCAGGCTGGGATGGGATCCAGGGAGTGCATTATCTTTATAAATTCATGACAAAATTTTGTACTGAAAGTAACACAGGCGAATGTGTTTGTAAACACACTGGTGGTCTGCTCTGACAATAGAATGTTAAAAAGCAAACATGTACAGTACATATAAGGCTCTAACTTGCCTGTATTGATGTAATTTAATTTCTGCCTGCACTATCACTCCAGTGAGAAGTGTCATCTTTACTGCAGGCACCACCCTTTCAAAAATGGCCATCACACTGTATAGTAACTGGAAATGTGTAAAATTGAAGGCTTTGGCTATAAAATATTATTAAATGCAAAAGATACCTGACAGAAACACACTAGGAGTAAGTGGTTTTCAGTTGTTGTGGATAGAGGTTTTACAATCATTAGCTCCAAACAAAAAGTGAAGAGGGGACAATGTCCAAAATGATAAATGTTTGAAAACTACAATATATACACAGTTATAAGCAAAGAAATGACAACAATTGGGAAAAATCCGCAATAATGTCGGCTATAACACAAGACTGACTTATGTGCACTACTCAAAATATAAAAAAAATATTATTCAAAACATTTAGACAAATTCTTTCCCATAAAGTTGGTTTCTGCAGTGCAATGTGTCTCCCTCTAACCAAGCTTGTTCTGCACACGCAAGGCTGCATCTATCCAATCTGACTGGCATCACGGCCATGGAATGCTGAAGTCCACATTTTTCCCATTCAGCAAGGAAAAACGGCCTTTCAAAGCCAATCAGCTAGAAATGTTGCTTTGTTTTTATTTTCGACTGAACTTCCTGGAACCTATTATGGAGCTGTCAGGGATGTATATTTAGCTATCGCAACACAGGGCCTCCTCACCCCCTTGCGCCACTGGTCATGTCACCTCTGATAAACAGAAAAACAATTGGTTACCCCTTTTGTCACCTGTAAAGAAAATGGCTTGGGTAGTGTGTCTGTGAGTGTAGCTGATATTGTCTGTATGGCTAAATGCAATGTCTCGGTAAACAACAGTAGAGATATGCAGAATAAACATATAGTATATATTTATACTGCATTAACACTAGATTCCTTAAAAAATACAGAATTAAATGTTTCTAGTTAGTCAACACTGTGATAGGATAGGACGGGATTATTTTTTAATCTGTCTACAATCTACGATGCTATGATGATCTATTCAAAGACAGCTACTTTAACATCTACAGTACATATATCTTAGTTCATATAGATCATCAGCAGGAAACAACTACAATACTTTACAGCCCAAATAAAAGTTTACAAAATAGGCCTTTTAGCTGTAATACTCTGCACAGCAAACCAACTGAAAGTTGGATAACACTGAGGTCCAAAATTCAGTTGAGATCCTTCTTTACTTCACTAGTCATGGTGAAGTAATTGGTAGTGGATGGCACAATGACAAAGTTAAGATTCATACCATGTGGTGTCACCACCATCTGAGTTTAGTTTATTAGTATGGCAACATTTCCAAACTTGGCACTAGACACAAAGTATAGCAGAGGCTGACAGAAATGTCATTAGTTTAGTAGGTTCTTTCATCATAAACCAAGGACCTAGATGATCACAAGCTCCTAAGAACAGCTATAGACTGTGAGGGAATTTCAACATAGCAGTCACATGACACATTGTGGCCTGAAACAATTTAAGCCACACACAATCACTGCAAAAGACATAGCTGTAAAAATTAATTCATCTTAGAGATATCCTGAGCCAGTCATAAAGAATCGTTAAAATTTTAAGATGTTTAGCCTTCGCTAAAATAAAGCCATTCATTCTGCTGCTGTTATCCCTACTGTGTTTTATCCATCCCACCTGTGCTGTAGCACTACTTTACTTTAGGACTGCTAGCCTCTCTATAATGCAAGTATTTAACCACATGCATGTATGTAAATAAAAATGATTCACTAAACACTTGACTAGAAATGAGGTTATTTCTGAAGAAATTACATGGGAGAACTGATCTGTTGCCAAAAAGATGCGGACAGTTTAAAAGCTGCTGACCGATGTTGAAATCGTAAGTTTATATACATGTATGTTTTTATCTACAAAAACATCACAAAGAAGAGTTGATGAAGAGTAAAAGCTGACAAAAAGAAAAAGTCGTCAAACAGAAAAACAATAAGATAAGATAAAAAAGTTGACCATAAGCAACAGTATATAAAAAATAAAACTGATGGACAAAGGTGAGGTCAAAAATATTTGGCAAAAAAAGAGGAAAAATGTACTAGACTCTGTGGTGGCCAATCCATGTGTGATGTCATGCTTCCTGAACCACTCTTTCACAATTTGAGCCCGATGAATCCTGGCATTGTGATCTTGGAATATTGATGGAACAACCTGGTCATTCAGTATATTCACATAGTCAGCAGACCTCATTCTTTGGGCACTTAATGTTGCTGAACCAAGATCTGACCAACTGCAGCAACCCCAGATCATAGCACTTCCCCCCACAGGCTTTTACGGTAAGCACTAGGCATGATGGGTGTATCACTTCACCTGCCTCTCTTTTTACCCTTCTGCACCCATCACTCTGGAACAGAGTAAATCAGGACTCATCAGACCACATGACCTTCTTTCATTGCTCCGAAGTCCAATCTTTATGCTCACTCGCAAATCAAAGCTTTTTTTTCCCCGATTAGCCTCACTGACAAGTGGTTTTCTTAAGGCTTCACAGCTGTTTAGTCCAAATCCCTTGAGTTACTTTTGCATTGTGCGTGTGGAAATGCTCTTACTTTCACGATTAAACATAGCCATAAGTTCTACTGTTTTCTACAATTGGATTTTACTAAACTTTCAAGTGATCAAGCGATCATTCAAGATTTATTCCTAAACACATTTATTCCTCGAAGACAATGGTTCCCCACTATCCTACCATTTTTTAATAAAGCGTTAGAAAGTTCTTAACCCAATTTTAGTAGTTTCAGCAATCTCCTTAGTTGTCTGATTTGCTTGACTCTATTGGTTTTACTCAAATTATATATAATGATCAAAGCCTACACACAGTTTAAATCATACCCTTAATCTTGTTCTGACATACAGTGCTAAAATTGATCATTTAAATATTTTTCCCCGAAACCCCACCTTTGAATTTACTATACTGAACTTTACCTTACCCAAATAAAAATTACACTACAGTAGATGTTTATCTGAAAACGTTGTTGACAAATTTTTAAAATGTATTAAATCATCATTTACTTCAGTGCGAGGTACCAACACAGAAGGGGACAGTCATCCTAACTTTACTACAGTACAAGTGAATTATCCAGTTATACTGAAGCCTCACTTAAACAATACTTAATACTGTGTTCAATGGGACCTTCAATGCTGCAAAAAAATTTCTGAACCCTTCCCCAGCTCTGTGCTTTAATACAATCCTGTCTCAGATGTGTACAGACAATTCCCTGGACTTCATGGCTTGTTTTGTGCTCTAACATACACTGTTAACTGTGGGACCTTATATAGACAGCTGTATGCCTTTCCTAATCATGTCCAATGAACTTTCTGGATTCACTGTATATTTAACTTAATGTTAATGAGTCTGACTTGCACACAAAAATTAGTTATGGAGTTCCATAGGGGTTTGTGCTTGGACAGATTCTTTTCATTTTATATATGACCCCCTTTGGAAATATTATTAGGAAACAATACATTTCCATTGCTATGCAGATGACACCCAGCTAAATTTAACTATGAAACAAGATGAAACAAATCAATTTGTTAAACGTCAAGCATGAATAAAATACATAAAGGTTTAGATGTACTTTAAGTTTCTACTCCACAATTCAGACTAATTCATAGAATCTTCCAATAACTGCTTAAAACGCCTACAGTTAATCCAAAATGCTGCAGCCAGAGTTCTGACCATAATTAGGGGATCATATTTCTCCTACATTAGCTTCTCTCCATTGGTTCCCTGTAAAATCCAGAATAGAGTTTAAAACACTTCTAACACATAAAGCAATTATTTTTCAAGCTCCATTATATCTTAAAGACCTCATAGTTCCATATTTTCCGAGCAGAACACTTCATTCTCAGAGTGCAGGTCTATTTCTGGTTCCTAGAGTGTCCAAATGTGGGCGGCAGACCCTTTAGCCATCAATCTCCTCTCCTGTGGAACCAGTTCACAATTCAGGATAGGCCGACACTCTCTTTACATTTAAGACTGATTTGACATGATTTGACATGATTTGACGCTATAAAAATACAATTGAATTACATTTTATTAATAAAAACTAGCCAACTTATTGTTTAAAAAATCTGAATGTTCTCACAATCACAATTAATATTTATAGTTTGAAATTAGTTAGAGCTTCTTTCAGTCATGCCATCTACAATTTAGAATGTCTAAGCTACATCTCTATGCAGTCCAATGCCATGTACAAACTGGCCTAGAAAGCAGGAAGTGAAGATGGTGGTACATACAGATGTGAAAAGAAATGTTAGTACCGTATGGTTAAAGAAAGAAAAACCCACAACGGTCATTGAATTGATGCGAAAATGACAAAAGTAATACTAAATAAAAGTTTACTAAAACTTAAGGGCCATCACTGCAGTCAAGAGATTTCTGTAGCTGTCCACAGGTTTTGGCACACTCCTCATGAGCAAACTGCTCCAGCTGTCTCAGGTTTAAAAATTATATTCCTATATCCTATTCCTATTTTATAGAATAAAAGTAATAATAAATTAAATTTTGCTAAAAATATACTTTAAAAAACTTCAGGCATTGCTTTTGAGTTGTGGTTCAAAAGAAGCTTTTAAAAAAACAAATTAATGAAACTGGCCTGGACAAAAATGATGGTGCACAGCCTTTTGAAATCAAATTTTTTTTTTTTTTTTTTTTTTTTTTTTTTTGAAATAAAAAATCGGTGATTTGTTCTTAGTTACCCTTGGGTGTTTTTTAGCTGTGTTTTGGGTTATTATTCTGTCGGAGGACTATGACCTGTGACAAAGACCAAGTTTTCTGACGCTGGGCAGCATGTTTTGCTCCAGAATAGTTTTGAGATTTCATACAACCCTGCACAGATTTAAGAAATCCTGTGCCAGATGGTGCGAAGCAGCTCCAGAACATAACCAAGCCTCCTCCGTTTTTCACAGTAAGTACAGTGTACTTTTCTTTGTATGGTTTATTTTTGCATCTGTAAACATAGAGCTGATGTGACTTCCAAAGTTCCAGTTTCGTCTCATCTGTCCGGAGGACATTTTCCCAGAAGCTTTGTGGTTTGTTTTCTTTTACAATTTACTTTCATTAGCGGGGTCCTCCCCACTTGTCTTCTATTAAGTCCACTTTGGCTTAAACACTGACTGATGGTGTGATCTGATTCTGATGTACCTTGTCCTTAGATTTCAAATCTAATCTCTTTGGAACTTCATCTGGGCTCTTTGGTTACCATTAGTATTATCTGTCTCTTCAATTTGTCATAAATTTTCCTTTTGCAGCCACATTGGGGTGGCTGTGGCTCAATAGGTAGAGCAGTTGACTACCAATTGCAGGATTGGTGGTTCGATTCCCGGCTGCCACGTCACATGCCAAAGTGTCCTTGGGCAAGATACTGAACCCCTAGTTGCCCCCGGTGAGTCAGGTCAGCTGCATAGCAGCTCTGCCATCGGTGTGTGAATGTGTGCGTGCTTGTGTGTGTGAATGGGTGAATGAGAAGCAGTGTCAAGCGCTTTGAGTACCAGCTAGGTAGAAAAGCGCTATATAAGTGCAGACCATTTACCATTTACCATTTACATTCAGGGAGGTTGGCTACAGTCCTGTGTACCTTAAACGTCTAAATAATATGTGCAACTGTAGTCACAGGAACATCTTAAAGATCGTCTTAGAGCCTTTACCTTAAACATGTTTGTGGCTAATTGTATTTCTAATCTTTTGAGGCAACTCTCTCCTTTCATGCAGCCTCTGTGGTTCAGGAGATAGAGCAGTCATCTACCGGATCTGTGGGTCAGGTCAGCTGCACGCCAGCTCTGCCATTGGCGTGTGTGCGAATGGGAGAATGAGCACAGTGTAAAAGCTCTTTGAGTACCAGTTAGGTAGAAAAGCGCTATATACGTGCAGACCATTAAACATTTATTTTCTGTTGTCTATGTTCAGTGTGGCACACACCATGGTACTAAACAGCACAGTGAATACATTTTAGAAAGTCAGACTGACAAGTTTGAAGACGCCTGTGATGCTAATTATAGGACTTTAGTTTAACATGTCCCTATGGTCAAATTATTTTCAATGTTTTCTACAGATACCATCATTTTTGTAGAGGCCTGTTTTATTAGTTTTCATTTTTAAAAAGTTTATATAGTTTGCCATACAAACATAACTATTTTACAGCCCTTAAGTGAATGTATTTAAACTGGTTCCACGACTGATAGTTGTCAGATAGAACTTAAAATAATAAGGCTATAAACTGTCTTTAAATCTCACTGTATCATATGACATATACAGATGCATATAAAATCATTTGAGAGGGACTGCAAACTGCATTTGTAAACAAGATAGATAAGATATTATAAACAAGAAGGGATCAGACAAACTGAAAGACAGTAAAGAATCTGCAAGGATTAAAAATGTGAAATTCTATGTGAATGAAGTCCTTTTTGATACAAAGAGCCATGCTTACTGATCTGTGACTAGACAAGAAAATAAATACTATCCAGTACAACAGAGCATGTATGTATCTGTGAGAACTCCAGCTTAAGACCAGTGTGCTTAGCTAATTGGATATGTGTATTACAATGTCTGTGTTCACAGCACCCTTATGGAGCATGAAATAACAAGCAGCTGTGTGTGTGTGTGTGTGTGTGTGTGTGTGTGTGTGTGTGTGTGTGTGTGTGTGTGTGTATTTTGGGGAATGGCTGCTGAGAGGTTTATTAACCCAGTCCATCAAGGTAGTGTGGGATTCACACTGAGACACCAAAGGCTTAAGGATGTGAGCGCCACACAAGCAAGACAGTGCTTCTCCAAAATACTAATATCAGCCATTATTTTCTATCACAACAACCCTCCCCCACCCACACTCCAAAGTCACAAGCATGGCAGCACAGCAGACAATAGAATGGGTGCAATTCCATTAACTAGACTAAAGTCTTACAACCTGAAGGCCAATTTGTGGTTACAAATCACTGGGATAGGAATATGTTTCTATTTTTACTACAGCTAGGGACATGTACATAAGGAGAGTCCACCCAATTGCAGGTATCTCAGGCCTCAGAGCTGTATGCACTGTGCACTGTGAATGTTTACATGTTATGTTGAATAAAAACATGAAAACATATAATCTTTGTGTATTATTTCAAGCAGACTGTGTTATTCTATTGATATGACTTCGATGAAGAGCAGAGCACATTTTATGACAAATTAATGCAGAAAACCATGAAGTTCCAAAAGGTTCACAAAGTTTTTCTTGCCACTGTAAATACTAGAAAACTAATAAGAATTTCATGATGCCCTCATTAATGCTTGGGTTTTCGGCCTTCCAGCAGGTTACAAAATTTGACTTGACAGTGATGGTCGTTTCAATCTTCTTCAGTTTCACTTTGTTTCACGGTGTCATCAATTATTGACCAACCAATCATGCAAACCTGTAAACAGGTTTAAAAATAGTTTTATAAACTTGCCCTGATCTCTGCCCTTACTACAAAATGTTAATCAGTGTGTTTACATGGACTCAAGTAACCGGGCTAAAGTCAGCTTTCTCGAGTAAGCTGATTTCCTAACTGCCATGTAAACAGGAAACCTGGTTACTGCAACCAGGGTAGGGGAATAACAAAACTTGATTTCCCCAGGTAGATTTCTCCCACAGAACTCCAGTTACTCTGCCATGTCTACACGTAACCAGGTTTCTAATCAGCTTTATGCAAGAGTGCATGTGCAGAACAAAAGCTGCAAACACGACTCTACGCTACTAAAAAGTACGGATGGATGAAACAGGAGATCATTACATGGAGTGATGCTGTCTTGCATTTAAATCAGGTTTGGCCAAAATCCAACTTAAACTGAAAGCAACAGACAAACAAGTGCCCTGTAGATGTCTAAATAAGTCACCTTTCACAGTGTATTTCCTTAATTCAGATAAGTTGCACTATAAAAAGGAGCACTGACAGTCAGCTTGACAAAAAAAAAAGTCAGAAAGCAGTCTGTTCTGTCTCCATAAAGTTAAGATCTGTGAACCCAGCTTCCAAAATCACCCCAAGGTAGAGGAGAAATCTGATTACTCATCTGCTGCCTGTATACATGTGTTTCCAGTAACCTATTTAACCTATATTTAATTGAGTGCATGTAAACGGACTGACAGTGGAGATCTTATACATACACATTGTACCACTGTTAAAGGCAATTCAAGATGTTAATAACACTAAATATTCAAAGATAACTTTATTTGATAACTTCTTGAAATAATATTTCACATTGCTTGGCTTTGCCATTAATTTCAATGTAGCATCCAACACCAAACTCTGTTGTTTTCTATTATTTCATTATATATTATATCATTATATACCAATTGCTATATAGTTAAATGTGTGTATAAGAGAACAAACATCATTTAACGTCCTGTATGTTGCATGTATCCTCTACCTTAGTTTTGCATTGTCATACCAAAATACCTGTTATAGTCCACCACAGCATAGCACATTGTTAAGGTCCACTTTGACACTGACTTTAAAACCATTAAATCTAACTGCAAATGTATATATGAAGTATAAACAATCTGATCATACATCAGTATTCACTTTTAACAATAAACTGTGATCACAATTAGGTTAAGTGACAGGTTTTATCACTTAGGACAGCAACAACACTAATAATCAGTTTTCTAAGATAAATTCCAGTTTTAAAGAACTGACTGCAATTTGTGGCGTGACTAATGCGTGTTAGGTGTAAAAAGTCTGATGTAAACAAGATCAAAATTGTGCAGACTCCCCGCTGCATGCTGGAGGAGTTGGTATGAATGCAAAGCACATTTCTTTTGTCCAAGCCCTGGTCCAGACTGCCCTCCTTTTCCCCTCTTTTGGGGCTCATGGGGGCTAGTTTGTTTTGCTCACATCTTGCCCACTGTTCCTGTCAGCACATCCAGATCCTCTGCGGCACCCTCAACCCTCTCTTCTATCTAACCCCCTCACCCACCCAAGAGACACCCTGGCTGACATGATTAATAGCCCTATGCAGGGACTCTTCATCCACTCAGCACATTGTTGAGAGCCTCTGCAACAGGACAACAGTTGCATCCCCTCTTCACACTAAGCCTAAGCCCTGCCTGTCAGCCCCCAGTTAGGACAATGTTAACTGGCCAGATTTACAGCTACTGACTAAAACTAGGTGGCAGTCTGTCTGGGGAGGGGAGAGGCAGGAGTGGGGCACTCTGATTAATCATAGTTTTTTGATGGGGATTTTAACAACCTAGATAGATCAATAGAAGTAGTTTGTATCAACTTATATATCAATATGAACTATCTTACCATATAGATAGACAGACAGAAAGAAAGAAATGACCAATTGGAGCTACTAAAGCAAAGTTTAGGTAAACTGTTTTAGAGCTTAAGCAATCTAGTAGTTAATTGGAAGAAAATCAACATTTCCAATTTCCAATCTCAATTCACAAGCCACAAATTCAAAGTGACTCAATTTTTCAGGTTCAATGCTTACTAAATGTCATGCAATGTCAGTAAATCTGACAAGACATAACTGTAAATGACAGCTCAGCCTACTTGGTTTATTGTCTTCTGACTATGTCATAAAAATAACACCAACAGCAGGACTGAGAATCTGACCTGTGATCTCATACTTAAAGCTACAGGACACCAAGGCCATGCAGCAGACATGTAAAGAATTGCCATGAGGCACATTCTTCTTGCTCAGAATGCCTTCATGAGTAAACATATTTGCATAAGTGGTTCAGCAACATGAATTATGGTTCCTCTTTGTTGGCATTTGCCAGCTGCCTTCTGCTGGTTCAATTGCAAGTGATATATGTGTGAAGATCATTTGGCATGGAACAGGAGAGGTATGGGGGGTGGGTGGATGGGATGGAAGGGGGGTTAAACACCACATCCAGTTCCCAAGTGTTTGGCTGTAACCCCCAAAGTACACATCAGGGAACTGTGATGAAACACACAAACACACACACAGCCACTCTTGACCTTGAAATGTCTATGTATACTGTCTTAATGACTGACATGACAATAGAATGTAATCAATTAGTAAGGTTGCCAATGATACATGGATTTGTGTGAAATGTGAAAAGGGAAAAGAAAAACATTGTTGACTGATGGCCTTTGTTTTAACACAGATAAATGAGTAGATAAATTAATGAGACCTCAAACTATGTGATGTATGTGTTATTTTGTCATTATTCCAAAAATTATCAAATTAGAAAATTGGGTAAACCAGTATAATTACTTTAAAAGAATCAGCTGGAGGGTAATCATCTTCCACAATGTTCATGCTGCAGATTTACCACCATTCTCTCTGATTGATACCTCAGGTGCTGCGGTGGTGATTCAAGTCAATTAGAGGTGTGTTTGTGAATTTCGTTAGTGTTTGGATGAAAAGAAAGCTGTCAGTCAAAAGGCCACTCTGGCTTTGTATCTGGGGTCTGTGAGGGCTTCTAAACCTCTATTTTTATGAATAAAAATGAAGGGATTTAGGAACAGACTGTTTCCATTGCCGACTTGTCAAATAATCTGACCTTCGCTGCAGCAGAGGGGGGTTGACAGAAGTAGAGGGTGAAAGATTTGACAAGCTGAGGTTCAGTGATTTCTGCATAAAAAGGGTACAGATAAGAAAAAAGTAAAAAGCAAACAGAATCAGAAGGTAAGGCTGTTCTCCACACAGTTTTTCTGAGGTAGAGCCCAGGAATAAAATACATCCACAGAATTATTCAACAAGAGATCAAGGCAGATTTGTCTGACTGATGATAAGAGAAAAATACTCAATCCACAACCCAAAACATTGTACCAGATTTAATGTTACCAATTACAATAAGGCTCTCTGTCCATCTTTACATTTATATGAAGCACTGAATAAATTATATTTTCAATTCCACAGCACTGCCTGAATAAGATGTAAAAATAATAGCTACTGGTTTGTGTGTTAAAATGTTGACATGTATGAATTAATATTGCTTAATATTATACAAGTGAACATTTCACTGCTTTCTCCACACACTAGCTATCTGAAATAAGCTAAAACCTTATTAAAATATTTCAAGCCCATTTATTTTTTAGGTAAAACTACATCCCTTTGCTAGGGCTGATTAAGCAAGGCTGAAGCATCACAAACAAAGGTCCATCTCTGTCCCCATTTCTTTAACTGTTTTGCAATTGTTCAGAAGTTGAGAGAACCTCAGATTTTCCAGGAGTTGAAAGAAGGCTTTTTGCTGCTTTCAGAAAACAGAGACAACACTTCCTTTCCCAGAACTATTTATCTCTGCTTGACAACACTCCATGCTATATTTACGCAACTAAAATCGCAGATGATACACTACTCTCCAGCCCTGTGGCACATGGTCCTGTCAATCACACTAGTTACAACAGAGCAAGACCGCCAGAGGAGTGAGAATCTCAGCCAGCAAGCGAAAGTGACACAGAAAGAAAAAAATAAAAGACGATAGTCAGAGAAGGGCCGAGAGGCCCAAATTCATATTTCCTTTGCTGGCTGGCTTGTGTTGCTAGAGGGAACAGAGATACACACCAGAGTGAATGGAATTACTGTGCTTTCATTAAGTAGACAGCTGGGCTGCTGGGAAGCCTCAAAGCAAGACAACACAGCCCACCCACAAGATATCCTACCTACCAATATTTATGTTTCCAAGACTCAGCTAGTTAGATTGTTGTGCAGCTGAAAAACAAAACAAATTGATCAGTCTGTCATCCACAGAATTCTGCTCTATTATAGTTATTTGAGCTACATTCTGTCTCTCATTAGGCCATGAATGTAATATTTGATATTTAGGCTAACGGATACAAGCAGGCCTACAAATATCGTAGACTCATTACTAACACATTGACTGAAAAGATTTCAACATTATGTTCATTTGACATTCTGGTCAAATACACCAAGTATATGGAAACATTTAAGGAATGTCAAAGAGTTACTTAGTCCTTTGGTAATTTAAGTGCTGAAGGGACAGGGTCACAGGGAGAAGAAAGGGAAAGAGAAGGGTTAACCAGTGTGGTGGAGCCTTGTTCAGCCAGCAGTGCCTGTCCATCTCTGAGTAGCAGAGGCATTCCCTAGAGGAAGGCAGCAGTGGTGGGGGCCCAGACAATGCAGCTCCATGTGTTGCATCTACAACTGTGTGGTGGGAGCTGCCTGGACTCTCATAGCAAAGGCATGACAACATACAACAGCAGGATTGTCCTCACAGCCAACTTGGGGGTAGGGTGGGGTGAGGGGACTCTCAGGCAATACACAACTGGACTACCAAAGGATCAGTAACAACATTCAAATCAGAAAAGTAGAAAAGGACTTAAATGTTTCTGCTTGTGTCCTGTCATCTGATTTCCCATTGTAATGCCATCAAATGTATTTTTCCCCCACCAACAGATAAAAAAAAACCTCAAGAGTATTTAAAAAAAATGCACACTATTTGTCTCAGTTGACTATTTAGCTCTAACTAGTATTTCTTGTTCCGTTCAATTTCAATAGAAATCTGGCATTTGTCACAGCACTGATAAAGCATGGATATGGTTAAGAGAGTGGGACAGCTGCTCTGCACATGCAGTCTGTAACTGAGCAAAAGAGATGAACTATATAGCAGAGAAAAAAGCAAAGTTCAGAAATTAGCAGATCTGAAAATAGAATTGTCTGTTTTATGATGCAGTCTCTCCTCTCTGTGTGTCTGTTATTGACTCAGAGTTAGGCTCTGGTCCTTTACACAATCAGGTCAGGTTAGACACTATTAAAGTTGGCAACATCTATGCACGCAATACTGTACATGCATTAAAAGCTTTATAAGTAAAAATTGAGTACAAACTGTTTATCACCAAGCAAACATAAACTTGAAGAAAAAGGGCAATGTCAGCTCTGCCTGTGGTCTCCCATCTGATGTCAGTATGTCCTAAACAAGTGCTATGAACAGGCTAAAGCAAAAGCGGACTTTATATAACCTGACAAATGTGTTATTAATTTTAAAGCCTAGCAAGATCTTGTAGACTCTCTGAAACAGCATTAAAATAAAAATGTATTTGTAGATTTATTGCAGATGTGTTCCTAAAGTTCTTTATGTTCTCTTGAATTTTTCAACTTAAGAACACATGTGCTCTTGGGGAAAAGGTAAGTTAAGTCAAGCCGTGGATTCAATGTCTGGTAAAGTTCATTAGTGACAGCTGAAACAACCTGCAACTGTCAATGTTAGATGTTTTATTTAACAAATAAATGCAATAGTCAGCACAGGCTAAACACTTGGAGTAAGGTTATAGACCTCCACAAACCAGTCAAGTTGCTGTTTACAAACAGTGCCTATAAAAAGTATTCACCCCCTTGGATGTTTCATCCTTTTATTGACATAATAAATCAATCATGGTCAATAAACAGTGGCGACTTTGACAAAAAAGTTTCAAAAAAATACCTCATTAATGTCAAAGTGAGAACAGTTTACTACAAAGTAATGTCAATTAAATAAAAATATAAATGGTGAAATCAGTGTTTGCATTAATATTCACCCCCTTCAGGTCAGTATTTAGAAGATGCACCTTTGGCTGAAGTCACATCATGGAGTCCGTGTGGATAGGTGTAGGATAAACAATTTCTGTTTAGCTTTCGCTCTATACTTCGGGTCATTGTCTTGGAAAAAACAAAGACAACTGGAAAACAAATCTTCTCCCAAGCCGTAGGGCTCTTGCAGACTGAAAAAGATTGTCCTCCAAGATTGTCTTATATTTTGCCGCATTCATCTTACCCTCTACCTTAACAAGCCTTGAAAGGGCCAGCTGCCGAGAAGCATCCCCACAGCATGATGCTGCCATTACCGTGTTTCACAGTGGGGATGGTCTCGTCTAATGGCCAAAAAGCACCATTTTGGTCTCATGAGACCAAAGAACCCTCTTCCACTTGACCATGGAGTCTTTCACATGCCTGTTTGCGAACTCAAGTTGTGATTTAACATAAGTTTTCTTCCACAGTGGCTTTCTCCTTGCCACTATCCCATAAAGCTTTGACTGGTGAAGAACCCAGGCAACAGTTGTTGTATGTACAGTCTCTTCTATCTCAGTTGTTGAAGCTTGTAACTCCCTCAGAGTAGTCATCAGTGTGTTAGTGGCCTCTCTCACTAGTCTCCTTCTTGCACAGTCACTCAGTTTGTGTGGACGGCCTGTTCTAAGCAGATTTAGACATGTGCCATATTCCTTCCATTTCTTGTTGATGAATTTCACTGAACTCCGGGGAATGTTCAGTACCTTGACCTTTGATCTCCAAGTGGACAGTTGTAGCAAATTTGAAGAAATTACCTTAACGCATTGCTGACATATCAATTCACACTATTGTGCTAGTCATACCTTGTCTATAACGAACACCATGTTCAAGCATAAGGATGTCCGTCACAGCAAATGGCACCAGTAAACCCTAGGTTGGAGATCGACTTGTGATTGTGTCATCTGACCTCCGACCATATATCTTAGACACTCAGGTGAAGAAAGGGGCTGTGCTGTCATCACCACCTGGTTGTGAACTTTATCAAGATTTACCCTGTTCCAGAGGCGCATCAGGGTAAGAAGAGAGGCATGTGAAGTGATGCACACACCATGCCTAGTGCCTACTGTAAAGCCCGTGGGGGCAGTGCTATGATCTGGGGCTGCTGCAGTTGGCCAGGTCTAGGTTGAACGTTATGTGTTCAAAGAATGAGGCCATGTGGCAACTGAAGATATATATATATATATATGGATGAACAAGTTATTTCATCGATGTATTTTTCTTCCCTGATGGCACGGGCATATTTCAAGATGACAATGACAGGATTCATCGGGTTCAAATTGTTAAAAAGTGGTTCAGGGAGCATGACACATCAATTTCAAAAATGCACTGGCCACCACAGAGCATATTGTCCAGAGATTAGAGCAGAGTCACATATTTAATTTGATCTGTTCTCTGTACAAGTTGGAAACCTATTCAGAGCACTTGTTTAAAATAAAACCTGTTTATCATTAAAATAAGTTACTACCCAGACAAAAAGGTGAGCACTACACCTTCCAGCCGCTGCACTGTAACATGTTCGAAATAACTGCATTTGCTGGTCTGGTTCGTGTTACAGCTCATTTCATACCTTTTATGTTGTTGAGTACTTCCTTGAGGTGGCCAAAGGTGTTGAGTAATGGGTCTTGTTCTTCATCCTAAGCAGAAAAATACATGATAAGATACATAATAGAAACAAGCCAAGACATCTAAAAGCCAATATATACTTTCAGCTTGCCCCCAATGTTTTCCATGATCTTAAATTTCCTCTGTTCTCAATTGTGAGGGTCAGGACAGACTCTCCATTTACACCTGTATGCAATCTATAATTCTGTGTCCACGGAGACCCTATTTAGCTGTTTTTGCCTCTGAAGAAATACCCAACATGCTGATTCTTGACAGACATAGCACATTGTTGTATTACAAAGTCAGGTTCATAAATATTGGCACAATTATGTGGGGTCTTTTTTATTTTTAGCATTTTGCCTCTGTACACCACCACACTAAATTTTAAATTAAACACTCATGATGTAAGTGAAGTCAAGACTTTTACGTTCAGACATTTAAGTGGACTTTGCCAAGGGAGAAATACAACCAAGGCAGAGAACCTTTAAATTAGGATAAGTTCACAGTCTCAAAGTTTTTAAAATTGTGTAACTTCTCAAATGCTAGCAAAACAACGAGTATGTCATTATTTAAAGTTAAAGCCATTTTGCCACATGTCTGAGCAATAAGGTTACCAGAAACATTGGCATACTGTATATGCGCCTTTGAATTCAGTCCTAATTCAGTCCCCATAAATGAATTTCCATAAAACAAGTTGGCATGTGTATATAGACACACCACACACAGCAAAAACGAACCAGCTGCTTATGAATGGGACCCACCCTCATCCTGATGGAACCAATCCCACAAAACTACTGCTCAGTAACCCTAGAGGCTAATTTCAAACCAAATGCATGAGTCATGAGGAATTTACCAAGGTGATGCTGTCTCCCCACTGCTGAACCCCCCCAAGCCAGGTTATCAGCAAGACCAGTTACAGATACTGACTATAGAATGGAGTCAACATCAGCTACCTCCTTTACATGGATGACATAAATCTTTGTGTCAGATCAGATCATCAATCTGATATACACACACACAGCACTGCTAATGTTTGCCTGATTTCCACTCGTGCAAATGTAAGGAAGCGGTGGTTCATTAACAGTTTGTAAAAATGCTGACATGTAACTAATGCTGTTTAAGTTCATGAACAGCATTAAATTCTACCATATATTATGCTAATTTAAATTTACCAGAGGTTTTATGAAGCAAATTCATTATGTTTTTTCAGTCTAATGATAGCTTTACACTAACAGTGCTTTGATGTCAATATGAAGCCAAAAAGCTCAGTGACTTCTTACAGACAATTAACAATTTATACCACATGTAGACCTTTTATTGGCTTATGTGTAAATAAACTAACAAGAGAATAGCACTTATTTTGCCATGTAACTGTTAACCAGTCAACTGTTAGCAGAAAGAGTTCACATTTTAAGCACATCCTGATTGGTTCATTCAGTCAGACTGTGTCACTCTATCTGACTATACAAACATTCAATCTGAACATCAGCCATTATAAGCCAACCCTTAATGCAAAATCAGTAACACATTATTGAAAATTAAGTTTGCCTTACCCTGCAACTTTGGTGACCATAATGAATTTCCATCCTAGCCACTGGTCAGTTTTTATATTTTTAGTAAATCAAACCTTAACGCTGTTAAAAATCTGTATATGTAATTGTTGTATTTAACTTACCAGTGGTGTGTGGGTATTCCATCTAGAGTTCCTCTTGATAGCTCCAACAACAGTGCTGATTTCACCTTGAACAATGTAGATATTCTTGTCGACCATGCTGTATTTCTGAGAGAATGACAGAAGAGGGTATTGGCAATTTTAGCATAATAGCATTATGTTATTATTCATAGTCTTTCTATATACATGTACTGTTGCAAATTATTTTATGATTATATCATGTTCAATATGATATATAGAACAAGTAGTTGTAGCTGAGAAGAGGATGCTGTCCAAATACCAATCAATCCTTTTGTTCATGAAGTCTGTGAACAGTAGAATGTTATACTTTTATTTCTGCCCTCTAGAGGTTGTTGTCACTAACAGTTGTTTCAAGGTCTTTCTTCACAATTCTCACAATGTTTCTGTCATCAACTGCTGTTGTCTTCTTTAGGCTACCCGTTTGAAGTATGTTACTTAGTACACAAGTTTATTTTTCCTTCTTCATGACATTCCAAATTGTTATACTGGATAAGGCCAATGTTTGTGCAATGGATTGATTTTCAATTTTCTTTCAGCTCCACAGCTGCTTGTTTTTCCACTCATAGATAGTTCTATGGTTTTCATGTTGGTTACACCTTTTAATGCAGTTTGAACAGGCAAAACCCAAATGTGAAACTGAGCATCCAGTGCTATTTATTGTTAGAATAATCAATATAATAGGACACACCTGGGCAACAAAATACCTGTCAAGCACATTTTCCAATATTTTCGCTCACAGGAAAAATGGGTGGCTTCAAAACTAAAAGGTGCTATCTTCTAAGTTGTGTATCAGATCTAGATGTAAACACTTGGAAATGAAAGGTGAAATGTTGAAGTTTTGTCTCATATTCGTCTCTTGATGTTAAACCCAAATGTTTTCAGTATATAGCAAAAGTAAAGGAACTGGCCTCACTTTTCCAATACTTTTGGAGGGAGTGTATTTATGTATATTAGTAGTAGTATTTCCATTTTTTAAAAATATTTTCTTAAAACCCATAATGTAAAATAGGCCTTAAATCAAATAAATGGTTTTAGTTTTGAAAGACTTAAGCAATAAAAATATTTTTAAGTAGTTCATTTTAAGAAACTCTTTAAGAGTCTTCTTTTCTCTTGTGTATTTAGGATTCACTTTATCTATATAGTACCAATTACATAAACCAGCCTTTTTAATAAACCCATCAAATAATGCAAAGGAATACAAATAAAGCTCTGAAGCACACACAAATATGATAATGCAGAATGCTGAAAGACCATTTCTCACTGCAAAAATATAAAAAACAGTAATGGAAATAATATTCTCAGAGACATAATAAATCATTTTTGACTATCTAAGATGTTTCAAAAAGTATATAAAAAGCAGTCAAACTAAGAATTCTAACCATCAAGTGACTCTAGAGTCTAAGAACCAGACAGCAAATTTCCATGACTACCTTGACAATGCCAAGAACCAATACAGATAACCAAACAGAATCAAAATGACAGGCTGTTCCTATTTGACAAGCCATATACCCTAAAATGGTTGGATTAACCTTTTTCCTTGTGTCATAAAAGAAATGCCAAATAATACTTCTGCTTTACATGAAGATTTATGAGTATAAAGACTGAGTGGCAGAGGCCATATACTTTTAAATTCATGGTAAGATGCCAGTTTAAATAATAAAAGGTTGACAGTATAAGAGGGAAAGGAGATGGTGTAGGGGCCAGATGACAGGCTTATAGCTGATGACAGTCATATAAATTTGACTTCATTAGAGATCTACCAATTATTTTTTTACCTGCCAATTCTAATCTAAATCAGTGGTGTTAAGCCTTTATACTATCAAACACAATAGAGCTGCACAGTACTCTTCATACAGGAAAAGGACAAAGGAATCCTCCCAGAATGGCACAGCAACTCAGGAGCCACAGGTTGAGTCAGGAATATTCACCTGATTTCTGATCATTCCATTAGATGTTTCAGCATGATGTATAATATTTCCTCAAAATGTTTTGACATATAATTGGTTTACACTGCCATGGTTTGAAAGATTGTCCAAGAAAGAAGCTTTTGCATAAAGAAATTACACCTTCTCGACTAAAATGTGCAGCTGACCAAATTGAAAAAAAGAAAGATCTCCTGCAGAAACCTATTCAATATTATTGCTCTTTAGTTAATGTTAAGTTAAATAACATTATGTATTTCTATGGATCTTATTAGATTATAAATTCTCTATTTGATTGTTATGTTGCCACTTGGTTGACAGCACAAAGAAGGAGAGAGGAGGACATAGAGGGAGAGAAGGAGAGGGAGCAGAATGGAGTCAGAAGAAAGAGAGAGGAGGAACCAGGTTATTTTAATTTGATACTAGTAGTTCATGACAAAAGTTACTGTCTTTTAATGTGGTTATTTATTGAGTAGTTTGTATAATCCCACTACCTTTGTAAATTAAGTGATTGAATTGAGGTTGGCCAAAATTACAATTACAGTTGTGTTACAAAAACAATATTAAGTATTGTTGTAAATTTAAATATTATGTTTTTATAGAAAAAAATAATGCAGCAACTGTTATCCAATAAAATTAGTGTTTTAGCAGATGTGTTCAACCTTTTAGCAAGGCACTATGCATCTCACATTTTTATTAGGGTCTAAGCACTGATAAAGGTCTGATCCTAGAAACACCCATAATCCAGGTCATGATTATCCCAAGCAAATGCTGTTCAATCACAATTGGACTTGGTTTAAGTTATTAAAGACATTGTACCTTCCATCTAAAAGGCTTCAACAGTTCATCAAGAATTTGATGCTACTTAGCTAAAGCTAACAAACGCTAACATTAAGATCAGATATTTTGTATTACCAAAGACCAAAACATATTACCCCGCACATAACTGCGGTACATAGAAATTACAACGAGCAGCACACGTGTTAGATCAGTAGTGTTGGATGCAAGTTTAGGCTTGCAAAGTCAGAAACACTTGTGTGAAGGCAGATAGGTAGCGTTATGCAGTCGTACATGGCAATGTAATGATGTGGTTCCAGCACCAGTCCAGAACTAGCACCAAGTTGGTGATGATCAAAAAGGGGTAAGAGTGGACAGAATAATGAAAGAGGGTGAATATCTCAAAAACTTTCAGCGTACCATTTGCTAGACAGTTGAAACCTTGAAATAATGGGTTGTTTGCAATCATGTGGCTGTTATTATTACTATTAAAATGAAATTCAATTAAGGGCAGGAGGCAAAAAGCAGAACTTATTGATAAAAACAGAAAATTGAAAATCATTATCATGTTTCATTTGAATTGAAAGATCTGCTTGATATCTAGGCAATAGACACAGGTAGATATTGTAGTACATTATACTACTGGATTTCCATTAGCGGGTAATTACCAGTTTTGCCTGATAAAGAATTTATAAAAACTTACATTTAAAACTAGAAGGTAATCTTCACACACTTTTTAGTAGACTTTTGTTCCCCCGCGGCACTACACTGGCTAAAATGCCTGTGTTCTGCTCATAAAGGCACACATCAAAGCTAGCAGTGGAATGCAAAAAGTTGGTTAACATCAAGCTTTTGGCATGACCGTCCCAAAGTCCCCAAAAAAATACAATTTTGTGTTGGATCTATTAGAAGCATTCAACAGGGAAATAGCCATGTTAAAAAGAAAAAAAAAGGATCTTATACCACAGATTTTGTGGTATTCTGAAACCCTAATTTTGCACTTTTTTTTTAAAGGAATTATAAACATTACTGCATCAGTTACCTCTTTCCAGTATCCCCCTTTCCTGTTAAGTGCCTTTCTAAAATATGTTACTGAAGTTGTTTGTTTTGTCCTTTGTTGTAATGTGGCAATATATAAATAAACTCAATTGAATTGAATTGTTTTGGTCTTGTAGACGCTGGCTGTATAGCTGTCACTGATACACTCACATGTGGTCCTCTCACTGTTTGATTGTCAGCATACTCTTTTGGGGTTGTTTTTTTTTTTTATTTGTTATGTTGCAAACTGACGATAACGTAACACTTTAGTAATCGCCCAAATGAGAAATTGACATCATAGCAGCTGAGTAAAAATCACATAAATGACAAAATACAAAATGACAGAATAGACCAATAGTGTAATTGTAATAAAAAAGATATACAGCTAGGGAGGTCAAGTACAGTAGACAACAAAGTTTGTAAGTTCACAAGCAGCAACAGCAACACCAAACCAAACCTTTTGGCTGAGAGCAGGCAGATCAGGTTAGCCAGTTTCACTTGAGTTTACTGGTAGTGAAATCCGATGGTACATCATATTTCGCACACATTAAAAATCACATCTGTGCCTGGAAACCAACAAATTATCCAAACAGAGTTCTGCTAGAAGCGTGTTCAAGGTAATCAAGAAAATTTCCTAAAGTGAAAGTTGCCATGGGACATTCAAACAATTATAAGATGAGACGAGGAGAGTCTAGGTATTTCAGCAATAAACTGTTTGTTTGTCAAATATTGTTAAGATATCATATATTTTTACCTATGAAAATCACTTATTTTCTTGTATTTCAACATGTCAGGAATTAATAACAATTTGTGGTTCAGTTAAACTTTTTGTCTTGAAAAATAATTGCCCTTTTATGAATGTCAACTGCAAGGGACATATAAACATTTTAATGGGGTTAGCCAGTAGCTAACTAGCTATAGGAACCATAACAAAAAAAACGTTTCCCAAAGCCATGTCGGTTGCCTGATGACAAACAACTGAAAAGAAAAGGGAGGGGAGCATCAGTGATGTTAGTCAGGAGATCCTGACTTGGCAATCACAAAATAGTATGACAACAAGCCAGTCCTGATGGCTTCTACTGCACATGGGAAAGATCCTAAAGATATCTGCAGCAGATGGTCCAAAGTCCAGGTGAGAAGATCCACAGTAATTAGGGAATACAATGACGACACGGGTGGTGTGGACCTCTGTGACAGCATTCAGAGCTTCTATCACATGACAAGCTAAACCAAGAAATTGACCATGCGTTTGATTGCTCATTTCTTTGATGTTGCCATCACAAATTCTAACAAAGTCTAACAGCATAGTTCTTAACCGATCAGCAAAAAACACTGAACAATTCCTGGAATTCAACCTGCAGCTGTTAAATGAGCTGCTTAACTACCTAGAACCTGAGAACACTGACAAGAGAGAAGATGACAGTGAGGAGAGTGAAGAAGAGAAAGAGTTTGATTTAGAAAGTTTTATTACAAAATGGTCTGCAAATCTTGTGGACATGTCTCAGTGGACATGCTGTAAAATAAAGAAATAAAAATATTTGAATAAATTTCTAAATTGTGAATTTTTGTTTTAGCTCAAAAGAGGCAGGAAATCAGAACAATCAGAACTCTTCCACATCTTCTTTTGCACTTAAAAAAAAACACTTTTCTGCTCTTTTGTACTCACATCTTGAAACAAAAACGCTTTTTTGATAGCACTTTGCTTTGATGTTTTTTCTCCTTGACTTTTGTCTGTCTTTACTTGATTTTGTTTGCTTGCCTTGTTCCTCACTTGTAAGTCGCTTTCGATAAAAGCGTCTGCTAAATGACTAAATGTAAATGTAAATGAAATCACAAAAAAGGAATGGAAGGGAAGTTGAAAGATACTTTTTTTCCTAGGTTCTCAGGTGGATAATAGGATAATAATAATGATGATGATGGTTTATGTTGGGCAAGAGGAGCACAGTGGAGTGGTAAGAATTTCTCATATCATTTAACCATCATTTTTTGACTGGAAGTATCAGTTGGAATGCTATTGATGGGACGCCAATAAAGACACAAGACAGGGAAACATGGATGCAATCAATCTTAAAAAACTTGAATCTACAGTATGTCGTATTTGAGAAAACAAATGCGTGGCTCACCTGTTGAATAAAGAAAAAAATTAACTTTCCAGGATACTGAAAATATCTTTGTAACTTGGTCGACATAACAAGCAAAAGCAATTTCAAACCTATACCTAACCCTAACCCTAATATAGTCATAATGAAATACGTCTTAAGAACAACATAATCATACATCATCATCATCATCATCATCATCATCATACACCGTAAGCAAGTGATAGAGGCCAGCTCCTAGGTTGTCAGGTGAGATACTAAGTTACCGGCTGGCTAATGAGATTAAGTCAGTAGCGTCTACTCAAAGACAAAGCCAACATGCTAACCCTCCATCACACTACTTGAGTGCAAAGATGTTGACAGTCCTCTGGGATAAACAACATACAATGAGAGAACACGTAGAATAAAATCAGTTATCATCTATCACTGTACTGCTTGAATTGTGTAAACATATCTGCACATAAACGTGACAGACACCAAACTAGCCTAGCTCAACTAGCTAGCGACACTGCTGGATAAGGGTTACTAGATGTTTAAAACATTTAACGTTAATAAACAAACAAACCAATGTACACTTTAATACACAATGACCACAATTTAGTGGATATCCAGAAGTAAATGTATTACCTGTTTTGTGCCCTTTCCAAAGATTGAGTCCTGCTATAGCTAATGCTATATTAGCTCGGCAAGCTAGCAGGCTAGCCGGCCAACAGTGAATGAAGATGACCAAACTTCACTTCACTACTACAAACAGAAATGCTACAAACTTCGGGCATTCCACTACTTAATATACTATTATTTACAAACACCGCTATGTCATTCACTTTTCAGAAAAATTATCCATAAGTGAATAGATTAAACACCTTCCTGCAGCTGTCAATCTGGTCTTCGTAAACACACTGACGTGGAAAAAGCTCTGCAGTCTCAACCTAGCACGGTGATACAGTTTTGATTGACAGGTTATTAAACTGACCGGTTCAAGAGGCATGTGGGTTTAAAATACATCAGGGAATTTCTCCTTAACCCGTCTAGAGAGCTCTAGAGAGCTCTAGAGAATTCTAGTAGGGTTCTAGTCACATAGATTCAGAGAGACCGTGAAGAAAACAAAATATGACTTGAGAAAGAGGGCGGGACAAAGCCTACATTAATAGCGTAAGTTTGGTTGCACCGGGTTGATGACGAAAGCACGTTGTCGGTGAGTCATAATACGTCGCACACTGTAGGCTTACTTTGAAAACAGTTATAATTAAGATAATTAAGAAAACTGCAACCATAAAATGCAACGGATGCTATCTTGCTTATATATGTTATAAGTGCTATATCCTTTAGTCCAAATTTTACATCCACTGAGCCATTTGTTGCTGAAACTGAAAATTATATTGAATCTACTGAGTTAGAAAACTAATGACAATGCATTCTTTTGAGCAGTGACCTAACAATGGCATTACGATTTTAGAGGAATTTACAGGGTTCAGTAGAAGAAAACAAAACTGAATTTTTAGTCATGTTTGCTCTACCTACATCTGTTATTGTTATAATTTTATGATATTATATTACATGACTTTATTATGTTATCACCTTGATTTAACTAACTAACTAAGAGTCTCCCATTGGATAATTACTGCATGGATTATTATTTTTCTTTTCTAGCTGGCAATGAATTTAACTGTAATTCAACATGTTATATAACTTATGCAGTAAGTAGCTTCTCATTTCTTAAATAACCATGTCGAGAGACACATCCTGTGGCCGTGGAAAAGATGTTAATCTGTTTCAGAAGGGTCAAATTATTGGCATGAATCAAGCAAAGAAAACATCTGAGGAGATTGATAAACTTTTAAATGGAAGAACGTCATTTGGTCTGATGAGTCCAGATTTACCCTGTTTCAGAGTGATGGGCACATGAGGGTAACAAGGTTGATGAAGTGATGCACCCATCATGCCTAGTGCCTATTGTACGAGCCTGTGGGGGCAGTGCTATGATCTGGGGCTGCTGCAGTTGGTCAGGTCTATGTGCCCAAAGAATGAGGTCAGCTGACTACATGAATGTACTGAATGACCAGGTTATTTCATAAATTGACTTTTTTTCCTGCCAGTTGGCACTGGCATGTTCCAAGATGACAATGACACGATTCATTGCGCTCAAATTGTGAAAGAGTGGTTCAGGGAGCATGACACATCACACCATTTTCGAGTCCAGAGCTTTACCCCATTGTCTGTGTGGGAGAAGACTTTGCACAGCTGTCCGACTCTCCCATCATCAATACAAGATGTTGGTAAAAATTATTTTGCAGCTCTGGACAGGAATAAATGTTGTGACATTGCAGAAACTTATCAAAATGATGTCACAGTGAATGTGTGCAGTATTCAAAGCTAAAGGTGGTCCAATGAAATATTGGAGTGTTTGACTTCTTTTTTTGGACAGGCAGTGTATAATATACATATACTGTATATCTACCCAATTGTGGGTTGATTTGAGCTCCTCCTCTCTATGTAGTCTGAAGTGTAATTAGTCCTGAATGAAAACACATACCTAAATTTTATCAATATTAGCTCTTATCTTAAACAACCGATATTTCTAAAAACCATGAAACGCTGACAAAGGGCAATGAGAGAAAAAGTTGGAGAATATCGATGCTTGTCAGGATACTCAACTGTATGTCCTTTGCGTTAGTTTGTAGTACTGGGGCCCAGTGTACGGTTCTCTCATCGTTCCTCTTCACCTTAAACACTTCAGACTTTAAAAAGTTGACCAACCCCTGGTAATTGTAAGTCCCCCCTCTGAACCGACCTGTTTCTGCTCTCCTGGAGTTGTCTTTTGGATTCTGGACTTCGAATTGTTTGCTTACCTCTGACTGTCTTCCTAGATAGTAAGCATTGTTTCTGAATTGACCTCTGCTCTAGATATTGCTTTGCTGTGTGCAAATCTCTCAGCCCCATTATTCACAGACTGACCTCATTCACATGCCTGCCACCATTACATGCTATCCCTTACCTGGACTACATTTCACAGCATCCCCTGCTCAATCCCCTGACCCAGTCTCCTGCACTCTCCTAGTTTCCCTGCTCCTCACTTTCTGTTGCCCACTCTATTGTTTTGGACTCCCCGTCAGTACTACATTTCCTGGAATCCTCAGCAGTCCTGCAATCCCCTGCCCAGAACTCCTGGCTCAAAGTTTTGTTATTGTTCCCCTTTCTATTTTCCCTATTTCTCCTCCTGAGTCTCTTAAAAATAAACCTTTAAACCAGTCCCAGTGTTGTCAACCTTTTAGCATGACAGAATATAGGCTCATTTTAGGGACTTCAAAAAACAGTTTTTATGCCCCTCAGGGGGCTTAAAAACTGTTATATGGGCACTTTAACTGTGCATCCCATGTGTATCCTAATACTTCTGCCCGCAATTGCTGTTTATGATGAGTGACGTTTATGATGGGCAAGTGAAAAGATTGATATATATTTTCTATTTTGTGTGCACATGCTGTGGTACTGGTATATAATAAGGAATCTGCATTCTTAAAACTACAATGTAACTTAGGTAGAGGTAGCATGAAACTCTAACCTAATCGACTTTCCTATGCCCTCTTAAGTTTTGCCAAGCTTTAGTTGTTGTTTATGAAATAATAGAAAATAAGAATGGCCCAAATCTTACTCCTCTCTGAGAAATATATATTAAATTCTCTGATTGGTTAGCAGGGTGAGCCTCACTCACATGTTCGAAAGTCTGAGTCATGTTTTTTTCTAAAACTGCACTGCTGTAATATGATAGTTTGTAGATTGGTTTGCTGGGTATGTTCTGTTTAGTTGTTTTAAAAAGAAAAAAGGGATGAAAAAATATATATACAGTATATATATAAGTTATATATATAAATAACCTTGTATCAGAGGATTACTATTATAATACTATAATAATAGAACTATTATTTTATTTATCTATCTCTGTGTGCGATCAGATGCAGCCATGTTACTGTTACTGTAAAATCTAAAGCCTGTAAAATCTACTTGGGTCAGAACTCTGTTTGCTCTTTGCAAAATGTTTGAGCACCTGCAGGATTTGTAATTGCAACAATTCATCTACAAATATATGCAAATAAACCTGGCCAACTTGGCAGCACAAAGGAGTTCACCACCTTCACCAACTATTTGAGAATAACCAGTTCCTATCTTATAATATCTTAATGGAAAAGTATGGGTTGGGTTTCTCCAATACCAACAAATAAAATCCACAATAAAATAAAAAATGAATACAACTAACAACCCACTACAGCCTTCTGTACTAACAGATAAAATTATGAAAATTACAAGTTTAAAGAAATTACTTTGTAAACTCTATAAAATCATATCACAGACGTAGTAACAACAGTTCCCATAACAAAAGGGGAAAAAGATCTCGCGTTCTCAACCCAATACCGACTTTTGAAGAAATCAGATGGATAGAAATCTCTATGACCAGCAACACCAATTCACAATGAATACAATACAAAAAAACCATACACAGAACCCACCTAAACAAAGTAAAATGTTTTAAATGGGATAACCGACAGAGAAATTATCCACCATCCTGAACTGCAGCATCCATATATCTCCATCTCTTTGTTTACTTGGAAACATCTCCAATGTTTACCATCTGCCAGTTACATACAGTGGCAAGAAAAACGTTGTAAACCTTTTGTAATTTCATGGTTTTCTGCATTAATTTGTTAATGTGATCTGATCTTTATCTAACTCACAACAATAGAAAAACACAGTCTGAAAAATAATAAAAAGAAAATAATAGTACACAAACATTATATGTTTTCATGTTTTTATCGAACATTACATGTAAACATTGACAGTGCAGGGTGGAAAAAGCATGTCAACCTTTGGACTTAATAACTGGTTGACCATCCTTCGGCAGCAATAACCTCAACCAAACGTTTCCTGTAGTTGCAGATCAGACCTGCACAACGATCTGGAGTAATTTTGGACCACTCCTCTTCACGAAACTGTTTCAATGTAGCAATATTCTTAGGATGTCTGGTGTGAATGGCGCTCTTAAGGTCATGCCACAGCATTTCAATCGGGTTGGGGTCAGGACTCTGACTGGGCCACTCCAGAAGGTGTATTTTGTTCTGTTGAAGCTATTCTTTTGTTGAATTACTTGTATGCTTTGGATCATTGTCCTGTTGCATCACTTCCATCCTCTGTGGAGCTTCCGTTGGCGGACAGATGGTCTTACGTTTTCCTGCAAAATGTCTTGATAAACTCTGGAATTCATTTTTCCTCAATGACACCAATCCATCCAAGCCCTGAGGCAGCAAAGCAGCCCCAAATCATGATGCTCCCTCTGCCATGTTTTACAGTGGGGATGAGGTTTTGATGTTGGTGTGCTGTGCCTTTTTCTATCCACACACAGTGTTGTGTGTTTTTTCCAAACAACTCAATTTTGGTTTCATCTGTCCACAGAATATTTTGCCATTAGTGCTGTGGAACATCCAGGTGCTCTTTTGCAAACTTCAAACGTGCTGCAATATTTTTTTGGACAGCAATGGCTTCCTCCATGGTGTCCTCCCATGTACTCCATTCTTGTTTGATGTTTTCCTTATTGTAGATGTGTCAACAGAAATGTTAGCATGTGCCAGAGATTTCTGTAAGTCTTTAGCTGACGCTCTAGGATTCTTCTTTACCTCATTCAGCATTCTGCACTGTGCTCTTGCAGTCATCTTTACAGAACGACCACGCCTGGGAGTGTAGCAACAGTGCTGAACTTTCTCCATTTGTAGACAGTCTGTCTTACCGTGGATACATGAACATCAAGGCTTTTGGAGATACTTTTGTAACCCTTTCCAGCTTCATGCAAGTCAACAATTCTTGATCGTAGCTCTTTTCTGCGAGGCATGGTTCACATCAGGCAGTGCCTCTTGAAACAAGTAAACCCAAAACTAGTGTGTGTATATATATATATATATATATATATATATATATATATATATATATATATATATATACAAACTTGCATTAGGAGGAACCCAAGGCCAACCGCACTGGCATATGGTCTCACAAGGGGTCTGAGGATCTCATCTCGGTACCTAATGGCA
This sequence comes from Anabas testudineus, assembly GCF_900324465.2. Classification (NCBI taxonomy): domain Eukaryota; kingdom Metazoa; phylum Chordata; class Actinopteri; order Anabantiformes; family Anabantidae; genus Anabas; species Anabas testudineus. Next base: position 735,001 of record NC_046624.1, read on the forward strand.
GTCAGGCTACCTCTGGTGAGCCCATGGAGGGCTGTGCGGCCCTCCAAAGAAATGCCACCCCACACCATTACTGACCCACTGCCAAATCGGTCATGCTGGAGGATGTTGCAGGCAGCAGAACAGTTTCTACAGCGTCTCTCTAGAGCGACTCTCTCACGTGTGTCACAAGCTCAGTGTGAACCTGCTTTCATCTATGAAGAGCACAGGGCGCCAGTGGTGAATTTGCCAATCTTGGTGTTCTGGTAAATGCCAAACGTCCTGCGCGGTGTTGGGACAGACACAGCACACCTTCTTGCCAAAGCTTGCATTGATGTGCCATCCTGGAAGAGCTGCACTAGCTGAGCCACTTGTGTGGGTTGTAGACTCCGTCTCATGCTACCATTACAGTGAAAGCACCTCTAGCATTTATTAGTGACAAGCATAGGAACTGAGAAGTGGTCTGTGGTCACTACCTGCAGAACCACTACTTTATTGGGGGTGTCTTGCTAATTGCCTATAATTTCCACCTGTTGTCTATTACATTTGCACAACAGCATGTGAAATTGATTGTCAATCAGTGTTGCTTCCTAAGAGGGCAGTTTGATAACTCAGAAGTGTGATGGACTTGGAGTTACATTGTGTTGTTTAAGTGTTCCCTTTATTTTTTTGAGCAGTGTATATATAAATAAAAAAAATCAACTCAAGAATCACAGTTGACTTCTCCCCTTTAATTTATGTATTTCATCAGCTGGGAGGGTTTCATGCTGATCCAAGAAGCAGACATGAGGTCATTTAACACCGTCTCTGGGTTAGATGAATGGGACTTCCCTCTTGACCATGACACACCTATAATACAGTATGTCCCTCTGTTTTGAAACTTGTTTTATCACAGAGTGCCCATATTATGCAAAATCCATTTTAGTAGATTTATATGATTTTATGGTGAATATAGACACACCAAGTATGCTAGAATTACACATCTGTAATCGGAGGGGTTGCTTTAAAGACGGTCTGCTAACACAAACTTTCAGACTTTGCTGCTCACTATAATCTACACAGCTTTTCAGCATGACTACAGGTCTACATGTTGTTACTTGTAGACTTAATGTATATTAAACTACTTGTGCTGCATACAACAAAGCCAAAGGATGGCAATGTCTTTTGACTGGTTGGACGGTTGGTGTCTTAAGGTTGCTTCTTCTTCCTCATACCTCTAGCGTCCTCATCGGTATTGTTCATTATCATCTGAACCACTGAATGCAGAAAAACATATTTATCAGTTGCTGGCATGTAGCATAAGCAAATTTTCACACCAGGTGTTGCAGAAAAACAAATACAGCTGCTTTCTGGATTTGGTTGTTGGTTCCTCTGGTGGTTACTTTTGTCTAAGTCTAAGTTCCAGCTTTACAAGCAAAGGTCACTAAAATAACAAATGTTGCCTTTGTGAAAAGCAGCATTATATCTTAACGTTCCCAGCTGTGTTAAGAATGTGTTACACTATCAAGTGTGATTCAAAGCTTTCTTTGAATCTGTGTAACTGCAGGACCATTTATCTCTCCTACATTTCAAGCGTCTACTACATTTAAAATAAAAGGGCATTTTGAATCACATGCGGTTTATATTGTTTTGCATTTATCAATTATCATCCTGTTTAGTAGAAGTCATAAAACATATGCTAAGGTAAGCATTTAACTTGAAATTGAACTTTACACCAGAGTAAATGACTATGTTTCTACCACCATCTTAGGGGCTATGTCTCTGTCTGTTCTTGGGCACAATGGCACAATTTAAACTAATATCAGCAAGGTTACATACAGTGAGGGAAAAAATTATTTGAACCCCAGCTGATTTTGTAAGTTTGCCCACTAACAAAGAAATGATCAGGCTATAATTTCAATGGTAGGTGTATTTGAACAGTGAGACACAACAATGACAAAAAAAATCCAGAAAAATGCGTTTCAAAAAGAGTTATAAATTAATTTGCATTTCCATGAAGGAAATAAGTATTTGATCCCCTATCCGTCAGCAAGATCTCTAGCTCCCAGGTGGATCTTATACAGGTAACGAGCTGACATTGGCAGCCCTCTCAGCTCGTTACCTGTATAAAAGAGACCTGTCCTCAGAAGCAATCAATCAATCCAGATTCCAAACTCTTCACCATGGCCAAGACCAAAGAGCTTTCCAAGGATGTCAGGGACAAGATTGTGGACCTACACAAGGCTGGAATGGGCTACAAGACCATCGCCAAGCAGCTGGGTGAGAAGGTGACAACAGTTGGTGCAATTATTCGCAAATGGAAGAAACATAAATTAACTGCCAATCTCCCTCGGTCTGGAGCTCCATGCAAGATCTCACCTCGTGGAGTTTCAATGATAATGAGAACGGTGAGGAATCAGCCAAGAACCACTCGGGAGGAACTTGTCAATGATCTCAAGGCAGCTGGGACCATAGTCACCAAAAAAACAGTTGGTAACACACTACGCCGTGAAGGACTGAAATCCTGCTGTGCCCGCAAGGTCCCCCTGCTCAAGAAAGCCCATCTACAGGCCCGTTTGAAGTTTGCCACTGAACATCTGACTGATTCAGAGGAAGACTGGGTGAAAGTGTTGTGGTCAGATAAGAGCAAAATCGAGCTCTTTGGCATCAACTCAACTCGCTGTGTTTGGAGGAGGAGGAAGGCTGCCTATGACTCCAAAAACACCATCCCCACTGTCAAATATGGAGGTGGAAACATTACGCTTTGGGGGTGTTTTTCTGCCAAGGGGACAGGACAATTGCACCGCATCAAAGGGAGGATGGATGGGGCCATGTACCGTCAAATGTTGGGTGAGAACCTCCTTCCCTCAGTCAGGGCATTGAAAAGGGTCGTGGTTGGGTACTCCAGCATGACAATGATCCAAAACAAACGGCTAAGGCAACAAATCACTGGCTCAAGAAGAAGCATATTAAGGTCATGGAGTGGCCTAGTCAGTCTCCAGACCTTAATCCCATAGAAAATCTGTGGAGGGAGCTGAAGGTTCGAGTTGCCAAACATTGGAGAGGATCTGCAAAGAGGAGTGGGCCAAAATCCCCCCTGAGATGTGTGCAAACCTTGTGGCCAACTACAAGAAACGGCTGACCTCTGTGATTGCCAACAAAGGTTTTGCCACCAAGTACTAAAGCACGTTTTTCGAAGGGATCAAATACTTCTTTCCTTCGTGGAAATGCAAATTAATTTATAACTCTTTTTGAAACGCATTTTTCTGGATTTTTTTTGTCATTGTTGTGTCTCACTGTTCAAATACACCTACCATTGAAATTATAGACTGATCATTTCTTTGTTAGTGGGCAAACTTACAAAATCAGCTGGGGTTCAAATAATTTTTTCCCTCACTGTAGTCACAGTGATAATGCCTGCGTGCAGTATATCATCTTAGTAAAGTATGCCAATATTTACTTTTTAGCACTAAACACAAAGTAGTTACAGGTTATTTTAAAGAGACCAGGATTGTCAAATTGCAGGTAAACACATTCAACAGCTGTTAAGACATTTCATAAACAAAATTTTTACCTAATAGTCATACATGAAAAATGTTTGTATAACATCGTGGTGACAGTCACGGTGGTATATGTACCAAGCTTTATAAAACTTTTGCCTAACTTTCAATAATTGTGTTATACTATGCTTTAGTTGTTGATCACTTTTTAAAACATATCATAATAAAGGCTCAGTTTAATGTATATGATATGGTATAGTATGAATAGTCAATCCTTTGATAAACCACTTCGAATGTGGTTTTTGTGATTTGTGGTCAGAAGACTACGTGGATGCTGTAGCAGTGAACACCAAAAGTAAAGAAACCATCAGGCTGAAGGAGATCTTATTGGCATGGTTGGGCTGGGGAAGTGGCAGATAGGTAGACACCCCACACTCATGTGACCCCTAAGTGACATGGGTGTGGGAAGAGATGCTGAAGGCCCTTGGACTTTGTTGTGCTGCTACACCACTTCAGTGTTGCATGGAGGGCAGTGACAGTGTGTGGGAGACTGGGAACACTAAGACTGCTGGTGGGGGAGAATTGCTTTTCTATTTTTTGCAGATCATATGTGCTTAAGAGTGAGGGTAAAACTGACCAGTATAGTGACAGGTGGGTTGGTGTAGCAAAGAAGTAATGCTGACATTGTAGTGAGCTGTTGTGAGGGAGCTGGAGGCTTCCATCAAAGGTCCCCTGTTATACTTTTCAGGCTAAAGTATGTTTGCCCTGGATGTTTCAAGAATGTGTGCCGAAAAAATGTGTAGCTCGCCTCCTCTGGCCTGTCTTATAATGAAGAGAGCCTTAAATACACTGGATGCTGTGGCTGAGTGAGGGCGACTGGTTCGGCTGAAATCAGACCTAGAAGTTGATTTTTTTCATGGAAACAGTTTTCAGCAGAGGTCCATACAGACGTACAATCCTTTCTAACAGGATGTTCTGAAAGGTCAGGATTGTGTAAATAACCATGTAAATAAAGTGTAGCAGGTGCCTAAAATAAAAAAAAACGATTCATATTATTAACATTTTATATTAACATTATATTAATAATATTTAATATGTTTTCATTTTCTCAGGATTCCCATGTTTCAGAGTGCTGTGGTGCTGGTGCCTCCCTTGATGAAGGAAATAAGCTGGTGTTTCAGTCAGTGTGTTTTGTGGATTCCCAGCAAGCAAGACACAGACCAGGACACTCGATGGCGATGACCTCGTACTCTTCTGGTTGCTCATGTTGTGCACAGAGATCCTCTGGTGACAGGTCCACAAATATTTTCTCAAAGTTAATCCATAATCCACATACCTTCCGTAATATAAGACATACAAAAATAAGTGGTTGGAGATTTTAATTCTCTGTGTGCTTCACTAAAAAATGACATTACATATTTTCTGTATGTATTTAATTCAGTTGTTCTGAATGTGTGGCCTGTGAAGGAAGGGTCTCCAGCTGATGGTTTTGATGTAGTCAGTGAACATTGTCATTGTAATACAGGGGGAACCAGTCTTCAAGTACAGTAAAGATAAAACAAATCAAAAATAATATTAACAGCAAACCAAAGATGTTCTTGTGATTATAGTAACAACACTTGAGATACCTGCATTTGTTGAATGCAAAATGTTGGTGGAGGCTCATCATCCTTCAGGATCCTTTTGTCAGGATCTTGTCCAACATGACAAACTAAAAAGGAGAAGAAAGTGTGTATTAGTAATGACTGTGTGTTTGTGCTAATGCTGTAAAACCCCATTAATTGAATGAATAGCTATAACTGTCATATATACACTGCTGTACTGCTGCTTAATCCCATCATACAAAAAGGTGTATGTGTTCAGCCTGCTCTCAGTAATAGAAATTGAAGTAGAAAAAATAACATCAGTCAGGATACAGCAACACAGTGTAACAACAGCTGAACCCTTTAAATAACAGAACATAAGAAGCTTCACAGAGGAAGGAAATTAGAATTAAAGAGCTTTCTTTTAGATGATGATCTGGGAGAAATTTGAATAACTCTCCTGTCTGTTGACTCCCCCACTTGGTTACTCAGACTGGATCTCCTTCCTCTAGGTCTAGGTGACATCTTTGATAGTTTCTTTATGGCTGTTGAAGTTGCCAGGTGAGTTGTAGCCGAAATTAATTTTGTTATGAAATATAACATCAGACAAATTCACAGCAACACTGTAACTAACTAGTCAAGGCTGCAACAGCTAATTATTGTAAACTTTATCTAAAGCAGCTGTAATATATTAGGCCAAAACCTGCACTTCTCCAAGATAGCTGTGTACCAACAGTCTGCAGTGATACCTCTGGTTGACAGGAAACCTCCTTGCATTTGGGTAACTGGGATTTGCCCCTCTGTACAGAAAGACACATTTACACAATTCTCAGCTGCGATGCAAACCCAGTATTAAACACATGTTTATTTTCAAGTGGTGGAGAGGTGTCCACAGAGATGTAAAATCTTCAGCAGCTTTTCCAGCACTGGTCCATTTACAATAAAAGTAACCCACAGGTCCCTCCTGTCTGGCTCTGACAGTAGATTGAAAAGACTTTAGTGTGGGAGAAAGTGCACTTCTAACATACTAAGCGCGTAGGCCAACATGCACCATAGAGTGATATAAATGTACTGAAATGTCCATAAAGTGCATTCTAGGAAACCTTTAAGAGGCTACTTCTCTTTTACAGGAACAGCCAGACAACATGCGGACAATTATATAAATTCACACCTGGATCAGTTTGGATTAAGGGCGTTATTCAAGGGCTCCTCACTGGTGTTGCTTAGTGAGGAACAATTGAACTGAATTGGAACTGACCTTCCCATCACAAGTTCACTTCTCCGCCATTAGGCCACCAACAAAATATTCCTTAAAATTTAGTTTTTAAAGGAGAAAAACTATTAATAAACTTCCAAGCATGCATTTCTAGAGGGTCAGAACTTTATAGACACTCTTCTTTTGTGTAAAAACCCCATTTATGAATGAAACGTGATGTTTAATAATGTTTAATATGTAAAAAGACATATTAAATTGAGTCGTAGCTGTTTCTCCTCATTTTAATATAATGATGCCTTGTTATGATGAATGGTGGTATTGAAGCCAGCCACTTGAACTGATGAACAAACCGTAAACAGGTGAGTCGTCTGAAACCGAAGTTTGGTGCATGGTCAGGTGATTGGTAATGTAATGAAAGTCCAGGGGCATCTGGTGGCTGGATGGAGAATGTCAGTTCATGGGAACTGCCAGAGACCAGGGACCTGAGGATGTAGGTGAAGTAAGAGACAGTGGCAGAATGTGCCAAAGTAACAACACTAGGAAAAGACTGAACTGAGAACCCTAAAAGGAAAGCAGATATGTGTGTAATGGCTGTCCGTGCTTACAAGTTATACTTACAGAAGAGAGCACAACAGACATGAGGGGGAACTACTTTACTTAATTTATAACTACAGTCGGAATTGTGTCAACTCATATGTTGAAGACACCAGGGAATATTTCATTATGTTCAATCATTTCAATTTATAATAAACACAGTGTTACAATTACAAGCTGCTGCTACTACAAAATATAACGACACAGAAGTTCCCACACCTTGGCAATAGCTGGCCCTGGTACCAGTAACAGTCCAGGTTGGTACAAAGCCTGGGAGTGGAGGCTGCAGGGCGTTTGTTTGGAGACTGGGAGCTTCTAGAACTGGAGAGCTACTCACTCACTATACGTGAATGTGGGTTCCCCAAGTGCGCGGAAGAGAGACAACGGAAAAAGAGCCAGAGAGAGTGGGGGGCCGTCCTTTCTAGCGTGGAACTGTAACACACTGCCTCCCCCCCTCACCTCCGTCCCTCCCTCTGTATAGTCTGTGTGGGGATCAAGCCTCACTCCTCCACCGTCTTCATGCCTGTCAACACAGAAGCAAGAAGGAGGAACTGAGCGGCTCAGGACGCGTTTTACCACTTTTTGACTGGGAACTTTTTGTCCATGTCACTGGCAAACCCGAGGCCAGGACATCCATCAGCCTGCTGCAAAACCGTTTGTACTTTCCACGGATTAATTTGACCAGCTCGGGACTCCACGTAAGTCCACTTGACCGGTTTTGTCCTATTTCTGTGTTTGCGCGTGTGCGTCTGAGATTCATTCATCCAGCGCGTTAGAAATTGAGCCTAAAAGTTGAGCAAATGTCCCCCAGGTGTCATGTACGGGCTCGGTCACTTGCCATTTAAGTTCCACTTTGCAACTTTCTAATCTAACCTACCTGTAGAGCTGCAAAAGGACAAAATGTGGCCTCCAGCAGAAGTTTCATTTAGACTTCCAAACATTCTAATGAAAGCGGATTGAAATATGTGATGGATTCAAACGAGCATCTGTCATTCTACTCATAATCATTGGCATTTCGAAATGAGCCACTATTTCAGCGGTGTTTTTATGACTATAGGTTCATTCCCCTGTGTCCATGTGCGAGGCCTGTTGGGAGCAGGGACACTGCTGAAGAGAAGCGGGATTGTCCGCGTCCACGTCCCGAAAAGGCTCCGCACGGACGGACGCAGGGAAATGATTTAAAGTCAAATATGTGGAGATGTTCAGGAAACTGATAGGAGTCACACACACACACACACACACACACACACACGGACGCGCACAGGGTCAGCTTGACGACAATATCAATTCCAAAAATAATAATAACAACAACTATATTATTAAAGGACGTTAGAAGATTAGTCCCGGTTTATCAGGTGGATTTTTTAGTCCGGTCTCAATTTTAAAGGGAGGTTCATTCTGGCCCAGTCCAAAGCCGCTGTTAGACCGAGTGTGTCAATGTAGAAGAATATATCAAAGCACGAAAGCTCTACCTTTTTAAATCATTCCTAAATAATAATAACAATAATAATTGCATGTCTGTAATTAAAAGAAAAATTGTTGCTGTCATTGTGAAAATTTGGAGGCAGTGTTAAATGAATAGAGGAGCTGTAATGCATTTTGTTCTGTAAAGTTCTGCACTAAAAAGGCGTAATTCGTATTAAATACATTTCTATACTGTCCCATGTGTACAGCAATTTAAATTGGCTTTTTTTTTTTTTTTTTTTTTTTTTTAATTCAATTCAAATCAAAGGCGACGCAGATTCACCTGAACAATCACCGGGCACATGTCCTCCAGCAGGCCTTTCGGTTAATAAGCTCTTTTGCATCCGAGCCGGGCCAGCACATATGAAAATGAGATTTGTTTAATCGAAATTCACGTTTGTCCTCAGGCTACAATGTAAATATTTTTAGTGGTCATCATCCAGTCGTGTTCAGCAGAGGCAGGTCTGAAGGCCGAGTCCCGGAGTACCCTGTAGAGAGGCCAGCATCACAGAAGGCCTGTGTTGTCATCATTTACATCCTGTGCTTTTTAATTCAAACTAGGCTGTGCGCTGGATCCTGGATCACGTTCATTCATCATCAGCTTCACTGATCTTAACTCACACAGCCTAAATAATAACCAACCTGGCATCTTAACCTCCACCTACCTCCACATAAAGCTGAGCTGCCGTCTCTGTGCTGCAAAACTGAAATTCACAAATTCCAGGTTGTAGCCTACAGCACCTAACGCACCGTCGTCAGATGATCTGGAGCCGATTCATCCGAATAAAACTGGTAATAAAAATGTTATGCGGCTCATTTCTTGAATGAGATTATATGAAGATGGTTTTACACGGTTAAATCAGAGATGTGAAGGCCGGTTTAGATAACCTGAATCCGTTCTTGATGGGGACCAGCGCTGTGTTTATTGCTGTTGTGGACTGCTTTTGGCTCACGGAGCCAATTATTTCGCGTCTTTCTTTGCACACAGCCAGTGATTCTGGAGCTGGACGGCCGCGGCCTCACTGCTCAATCATATGCAAATAGCTGTTATAAGAGAGCTGAAATTAACATCTACAAACATTGGACTGAAATTCCATCTGCCGCATCTTCGAGGAGGCCCTTAATAAGTTCTCAGACAGCAAAGTGACACACATCTTAATCAACTCTTAATCCGGGGAATTAATTCTCGACGCGTTTATGAATAATTCCCGGGTTAATGCCTGCAGTCCGTGGAAATGCAAGCAGTCTGCAACGCGCACCGCCAGATGGACCCGGCAGTCTCCAGAAGAAGGAGATGATTTAGGGTTCTATTATTATTATTATTATTATTATTATTATTATTATTATTATTATTATTATTATTATTATTATTATCATTAGGACATCTAAAGTCTCAGTATCACTCCAGCTTGTACAAACCAGAGACTGTGGTGGTCTCTATGTCTCTATTTTTTTTTTTGGATCACTTTCTGAACTGTCCCAATGTTTTGGCTTTATTTGAGTTTCCAGGCTTTGCAGCAGCATGTCGGAGGTATTGAAAGATGAATGTGGCTCCATCAGTGTCTCCAGGAAATAGCTCATCAGCTGTGCTGTAGCTATGCCAAAATGGGCTCAGTTATTGATTTGCATGAACTTCCCTCAAAAGTGATCTCACACTAGGGTGTACTTGGTAGCACAGAGAATCCTTAACATAAACACAGCCACAGGTCTGCAGTTTCAGCCTTAAAGTGGTTCACTTACAATCACTGTCAGCTGATCATGTCACTCTGTTAGCTCAGTGACTGCTTGTAGCCCACACTGAGCATAGAGGTTGGGGGGTGCAGGGTTGGAGTTTGGAAATATAATCATCTGGAGTGTGTGTTTGTGTGTGTTTGCGGAGGGGGCAACTGACACCTTGTAATGGACAAAATGACTGGCTTGCATCATCTGCACTCTCCTGGCTGCCAAGTCAGCCAGCCTCTCAGCACCACATTGACACCACACCGTCTGTCCATCCACTACTGCCACAGTGGACATAGCCCCCTGGAAAGGCTCACTGTCATATTTCTGACCAAAATATGGGACTTTGTTTGTAGATCAGGGCTCTGCAGTCACAGAGACACAGCTTTAGCTCGTTCATACACACAATCATCTGTTCCACTGTAGTCAGTGAGCTGTTTCTGCCTTTGATTGTACGACTCAACACACATCTCCTACAAAGGTAACACTGCTTTACAATTAAACAGAAATAGCTGAAGATAATATATAAGCTTGTGAGTTGAATTCCTTTGTGCTGAAGGAAACCTCAGTTTTGCCTAAATCAAAAGATGAAGTTTTTTTTTTTTGAAGAAGTTTTCTGTTGTTTCAATGAACTCAGAAGGATCTTAAATCAACTAGCCTGAATGTAGCACAGTGGTTGGTCACATTGATCATTTGTCCATAACATTTTTTGCCCATAACCTTCCGTTTTGGCACATTTTCTTGGTTTGAAATCCTAACACAAACATGCATTGTTTGCTATTATTGGGTCATTCAACAGAAAAAAAAAACAACAACAACAACAACAAAAAAAAACTATTTGTGTGCTGAAACTGATCCTCATGACCCAACGAGCCATATTAGCGATTTATAGAAATCCAAAGCCACAACACAGAGGCAGCATGCTCACTGAGGTAATCTCTCTTCTGGGGGGCTTGACCTTATCCTCACTCTCCCATCTTTTTCCCAGGGGTGCAGTGATAGCCTGCTCAACTGTTGTGAATTCATTCTCACATATGCTAAACATGAAATCAAAGCAAATGTTTCTTTAGTTTTTTCTAACGGCAAATGTGCTTCAGGTCAGATTTGAGATGCTGTTTGTTCTGCTAAAATTAACCCGCAGATTTGTTTCTTGGAACAAAATATTGATTGAGTCATGAGATGTCACATATAGGCTATTCTGTGGTTTAAAAAACTGCTGCTGAACCTTTACACAAGAAGTGAGGGGCAGGAAGAGCTGAAAGGAAATTACCACAGTTTATCACATTATTCTTTTTTGTGCAAATTCCATATCATTGTAGTTTATGGAACCAGCAGAACGTGGGCCGCAGCGGCTGGGGACAAAATGACAAAACCACTCATGTTTATTGTTTTTTAATGAATTTCCCATGCACCTTGAAGTGGATAATACATTTGGAATAATTAGGTGTTAAGTTGCTTTGGCTTTTTCCATATCTTTTCAAGGATTATAAATGTGTTCAACAAAGGTTCTACATTAACAAGATATGCTTTATATCTATGTGATGCATCTTTAGTGATTGAAGCTGTTAGTGATGGCTTTGTTTAGATGATCAATTGAACATCTGTTCTATTTATGAGATTTCTTTATAGAGAGCACCGTCTATGCCAGATCATTTTCATTAGCAAAATACGTGATTTGCAAAGCGTCATTTGTTACAGGATGGTAGCCTACACTTGGTATGTTTTAAAGATGAAAAGCACTTTTCACAGATTTTATGGCAAATCAGTGAAAGATTTTAGATCAGAAACTAAAACACAGCAAAGCAAACCATTAAATGATTGACCTTTTTTTTTAATGTTACACATATTTTACCAAAATATTTCTGCTGACGGCTTACTTTGATTTTGACTTTAGCAGTAAATTCTAATACCCAGTTTTTATGCTTAAATACACGCAATTCTAGTTCTTTCTTCAATTGCTTTTCTCCACATAAAAAGACCCAAAAGGGCTGATTGTCCTCATTATGAGCATGTGTAGAGGACAGAAAAGCAGCCAATCACAGAAAAGTGAATAAGTTGTAAAGTACTGTATATCCATCTCTGCTTCTCACATCGTCCACAGTGAGCAGGACGTTCACTATGAGTTAGGAGTTTTGGCTTCATCACATAATAGAAGATTATTGCAAAAAAGCAAACCAAGCTTATTTTTTCTGTTCAAACAAAGAACCCCAAATTCTTTTAAGAGTAAAATGATGCACTACTGACGCCATCTGTTTGGTCTCTGACATAACAGTGTTTTTACAATTTCTGTTTTCTCAAACTCGCACTGGGTGTTGTCAGATTTACCTGCTGTCATTTTTGAAACGCTCTGCTATCAGGGGGAGAAAAAATGTTTTAGTCTGGATGGGGCGCAAGGAGATAAAATTGATCAAAAAAAGATGAATTTAGAAAGAGAATTAGAATTTAAGACACTGTGGTCATGATTCATTTTTTAATTAGCTGAGGAGGACCTAAAAGTATATGATAGTATACACATTGCATTGTTGTGCAGTGCGCTTCTGATACTTCTTGGAATAAATATAATTAAAAATAAAAATAAATAGAAATATAAATTGTTTATAAATAAATACAATTTAAATGTAACCCTCCTGAATTATAAATAAATTATATTATCTCACTGGCTAAAATAAAAGGCTATATATTTACTGATGTTCAAAATGTCACGTCAGCAGGTGCTGACAGTGTGGGTGGTTGGTTGTGAGATGCCATGCTATACTCTGAACGAAGCCCCCAACCTCTTTCCACCCCATCCTGAGGCTTCATATTTAACCTCAGCCCTTTCACCAAAACAGCTTATAAGTACAACACACTCACTGCACACAGGGAGACTCCGTCGTCACTTTATGCCCTTTTATACCTCTAATAATAGTGGTTTACATTTGTATGTGTTTTCTTTCTTTTTAACTTGACATCACATACATCATATTTAAGCCACATTAGAACAAAATGTAGGCTACATGCCTGGTCGTTGCCATGAATTAGAATGATTTTCAATAAAATATATATGAAGTGGTAAACAAATATTGTGCTTCTTTTTGACTATGTAAGCACTGGAGCAGAACAATCATCCCAAACCTCTCTTAGCTTGGACAATATGTGTCCCCATTTTTATTTTCAAGTGCTAACCGTTCTTGAATAAATACTATTTTTAGGCTCCATTGAGCAACATCAAACTTGCCACCTAGAATTCAGCTTGGAATGCTAATGTGTATTTTACAGCAATAATTATTATGTTGCTCTCTCCATGTAATCCAAACTAGTCAATGTAGTCTCCAGTAAAGGGACTGGGATTAGTAATTGCCATAGATTGAAGAGAACAGAATATTATAGCAAAATGCACCAACAAATTAAAACATGTATGCAAACACACATCACATCTAGACTATGCTGATATTAAAAAATGGATAGTTTTCAGTAGGAAGCTGGTAATGCTTTTACTCCGACGAATGAATTAGAAATTGAATTTTGTATAAAAATTAAATGTAATGCTTAAAAGTTGTCGTTTTCCCTCCCTGCTGTCAGGATTCAACACTTTGACTCAAAAACCTGTCAGAGGGTCCGGTTGACCCAAAGAGCCTGAGGCAAAACTCAGGGCGAAATAAGAACTTTTATTGGTGATGTGGACATCTGTGAGTGGGCATCCATCGTGTGGAAATGAGAAGCATGAGGGATCAAAACAGGAGAGAAGAGAGGGGAGCTGATGATCCTGGACTACTGGAAAAAAGGAAATAGATGTTGGAAAATAGTAAAGAATACTGATTAAATATCATTAGGAGAGGGATCAAAAGGACCCCAGTTATTAGGCGGAAACAACATGATGGTGTTAAGTTGGAGCCCCTTTGTGTGTAGAGGTGGAATCATAAGATTCCCTCTAATAAAGAAATAAAAACAGCTGCACATGGACTCATCATGATATTCACTGATGATATCACACTCTTTGTTGAAGGATGAAGGATGAAGCCTGACGTGTGTGTCTTTGTGTGTGTCTGCAGGGCCTGGTCATGGACTTTAACTTGCTGACAGACAGTGAAGCCCGCAGCCCGGCGCTGTCTCTCTCCGACTCCGGGACCCCGCAGCACGAGCAGGGCTGTAAAGGCCAGGACAACAGCGGTCAGTAGCCTCCAGCACCGTGTGCACACCAGGACTGCCAAACCATTTCTTGTTGTTCTTTGTTTATCTATGTTTTCTTTTGTAATGGCTGACACCGTGCCCCCCCCCCCCCCCTCACAGTTCAGAGACATGCAGGTTAACTGGTGACTCGGAATCGCTCGTAGGTGTGAATGTGAGCGTGAATGTTTGAGATAGATGGGCAGTCAGTCCAGGTTGCACCCCCCCCCCCCCCCCCCCAACCTTGGACTGACTCCCGTCCACAACACACTCTGTGATCGCGATGTCTAAGTTTCTCTGATGCTGTCTTTACACAGCGACCTTTCCAGGCTGAGGTGATGGGCTGTAATAACATATCACGCATTTGACTTTGAATATGAAAATGAATTGCAAAAGAGCAGCGTCTGCCTCCTGAGAGCATCCGACTCAAAGCCCGGAGATCAGGACCAAAGATAGAAGCTAGAAAACGCTGATCGGGTTTCTTATTCAATCATCTGTTTTATTTCAATGATCTTTATAGAGAGTAGGCCTAATGATAAAAAATGAAAAGCATTTATAGAAACATAGGCTGACGTTAAACTTATTATGGATGATGAAAAAAAGAAAAGAAAATTCTCCCTGAAATAAATTCTAATGTGACGAAACAATAAGGAGCTGACCTGTGTCTGACCTGTGTCTGACCTGTGTCTGACCTGTGTCTGACCTGTGTCTGACCTGTGTCTGACCTGTGTGTTACCTGTAGTTTACCTGTGGTCACGTAAACACGAGCTGGTCAATTTAGTGATGGTTCAGTATGAGAATTATTAAGAGCTCTCATGTAGTCTCCTTGTTCTTCGTGTTATATTAACTGACCATGTTAACAGGCCCAGTTTTGTAATCTGACCAAGTGAGACAAATAATAACCCGAGGATTTTCTCTATCGCAATCCACTCAGCTCCAACCTGAACGCAGCTTGGGACCGTGTGTGTGTGTGTGTGTGTGTGTGTAACACACTGTTAATCTGTGTGTGGTTTCATATTCAGTCCCGACAAACTCTTTTGGAAATAAGTGTGGGATATTTTTGTCATGTAACCCATGAAAAACAAGTCTAAATGTAAAAATGAGTGTATTAAAACAGGCCCAGTCAATAATTCCTCACTTCTTTTATTTCGAAGATAAAACCGTAATTGCAGGGAATGGAGGGGGGGGGGGGCATCCCCACATTTTCAATGTGGGGATGGCGTATTATTATTTTCAATTATTACCCTTTTTAACAATCTTTTAGAAATAAAATCCATATTTCCACAATGAAAGCATCACATATTTCTTACGGTTCAATTCCCCTTTAAAATATGGTGAAATAATAATTAATAAATAATAAATAATACGATGAAGTATTTTACAATTAAAAAGGATTTTTATAACTCAACAGTGAAAATAATTGTATGGGTGAAGATTTCTGAAATAAAATGTGCAACTGTAAATCTAATCTAATCTAATATATCTACATTTAACCGAACAAATAAAAAAATAAAATAAAACAAAAACCAAGAAGATTTCCAGATGTGACAAAGCTTCGTTTTTGCTTTGTATTCAGATTTGTCATCTGTCCACATTTGGCAGGGCCATTTTCTCTTCCAGGAGATTCAAGCAAATAATAATGTCCGGAGGCCCAAAATGGATGCGTGTGCACACAAACCGTGCACGCGCTGGTGTGAGTAAACACATCATGTGCGCATTTATACGTGAGTTCTGAATAATGAGGCGCTGCAAGTGGTCTCAGCTCCAAACCCTGTGTTGACCCTCATGATGTTTCCATTGCTGCTAAAAGATGGTTCTACTTCCACTCATAGTGAATTTTGTGAGTGGAAATGATTAAGAAGCAGGTGAACATCTCTTTGGACTGTTTGTGTCATGAATCTGCACAGAGCTAAATTGAGGGAGCACTTCCTCAAGCGAAAAGGCCAAGTTTGTGTCCTCTGGTGCCTGCGTACAAGTAGAGGGAAACCATCTTGCAATACAAATACATTTCCTGTCCTCTATTGTCGGCTTTTGTTGTCCTTTATAATGAACCCTACATCTGCACTTGGTTGTACTGAAGAGTAGGCTAATACCACGGCCACGCCTTTCCACATGCCCACGCCCCAGGCTACTATCTCACAATAGCATGTGTTTTTATGACGCCCTTTCTTTACCTTTGCTTTCTGTGTCTGTTTTTGCTGTTCCAGTAAACCTGACTTTGATTTGAGCCATACGACCGCAAATGGCAGACTGCTTTTGAAAGCTGTGACCTGGAGAAAACAGATTGATTTGACAGTCATCATTACTGTTTAATCAAACGTACAACATGGCCCATTTTTACTTCTGTGAATATATGTATTTACACTGTATTCTTCTTCTGTTTTCTCTTTTCGCCATATGTTCAAAAGTGATTTTCTTAAAAGCCTCTATTAGCTGTTTTCCAGATGAAAGCTCTGTGAAGTTGACCTGAAATGACTCTGTTATGTCGACACATTATCAGTCAGATTGCTGTTTTTGTTGGTCAGTGCATCCCTCTAAAAAGGCCTGCCCTTTCCTCTGTATTGTATTATAGAGTTGGGCCTTAAGTGACAGCCTAGCCAGTGTCAGTTTACTGCCAGATAACAGCCCTGGCCTGGCCCATATTGGTTTTGCTGGTGGCCCTGTAGTCTCTTTTTAAACCCCACTGATCATTTCAAACAGCTCACAGAGAGCTAAGCCCTCACCAAACAGAGCCCAGCCTGCCCCAGTCACAAAAGCTTGATCCGTTGGATTAGCTAGCCAACTAATTTCACTTCTTTCTGTGAGGTCCTCAAATTGTCAGATCTAGCATAGAGGAGTCCTGGCAGACATAACATGGATGTGTGGTCCTTTAAACTCGCTGCGTTGTGGGACAAATGCAATCCCTCACTGCCTCTGCACATGTTTCAATGTATGTGTGGAATAATTCTCTCTTTGCAACTTGCCACCCACCCTTATCCTTTTTGTGGTACAGATACTGATTCAGATACAGGATATGCCAGCATTTTTGGTGATGACACTTTTTCTTCTTTATGCAGAATTCAGCCTCTAGACCAGATGAAACTGGGTTTAAATAATCTAATAATTTTTTTGTTCTCTTTGACAGAAAAGGAAACTGTCTAAACTCCACTTTGTATTCTTTCCCCTAAACTTTTAAATGTCATAATACTTTTTTTTTTATGGTCAAGAATCAACTATATTACTATATTACTATACTGTCCTGTATTATATTGGGCTCACTGGTGTATGCTGTTTTTCTGCCTACTGTCACCTATCTTTGAAGCAGCAGCAGCAGTGTTTTCAAGAAATAAATGTTCTTCTTGTTTTTCTGCAGACACAGAGAAATCCCATCAGAACCAGCTGGATGAGCCCACCACAGAGGACGGCTCTCTGAAGAAGAAGCAGCGAAGGCAGAGGACTCACTTCACCAGCCAGCAGCTCCAGGAGCTGGAGGCTACTTTCCAGAGGAACCGTTATCCTGACATGAGCACCAGAGAGGAGATTGCAGTGTGGACCAACCTCACTGAAGCTCGGGTCAGGGTAGGTACACACTGGATGATAGTGCTCTAATGGTTTCATTACAGCAGCTCTTTTCAGTGACAAGATCCTCTCTGGCTGAAGGTGAAAAAAGAAGGTGGTTACTTGCAAATGATACATGCCTTGTTTGATATATGCAAACACCATACTTTGATGGACAGAGGCAAAAAAAAAAAAAAAGACTTTGACTTGGGCAGGGTTCTTACCTTGTTTTGATTTACTAGGCACCAATGGTTGGGTCATTTAATTCAGCTATTGTATGCCTCTTGGTGTCATACAAGGCAATGGTGAACAAACTGGCACACCAGAAAGAATGAAGATAATGCTGCATTCCAAAACACACTAGTACAAGCGAAACACCAAACTGAGATTCAACTGTCTCAAACGAGGCCACCTTTCCTTTAACACCAACACTTATATCCAGTGTATGTCAAAATTCTAGTGTGAATTTATATTGTGAGAAATGATTTAAACATTTCTGGTTTAAAACTATTACCTAGTGCAGAGGTGATTCATTTGCATAGAACACAGCACATTCCTCCTACCCACTTAGGAGGTTGAATGTAACTCTTAGATTTTAATTCTTTGGTTCCAAATCAGTGAGTTTCAATAAAAAAAAAGCAAAATTGTCCTTGTTACAAGTTACATTACATTTATATTTAGTTATTTGGAAGTCACATTAATCCAAAGTAACTTAAAAGGTACAAAGGCAGGCACAGGTTAAATATAAGGAGGTCTTGCCCAAGAACTTCTGCCGGAGGGAGGCCGTAACTGGGATTTAAACCTCAGTCTTATACAAGTTTATAACAGGTTTAGCTACAATATGACACAGTATGCTACTCAAAACAAGTCCATTTTGCTCCACTGAGTCCTCTGTCTCCCTGCTCCATCATGCTCTGCTACATGCTCTGTCACGCTTTGCCCATCACTTCATGTAGCTGTAGTTATGAAATGATAATAAATAAGAAGCTCCAAAAACTACTAATCCAGCAGAAATAATTAAAATTCTCTGACTGATTAGAGGGGAACATTTAGAAAAATGTATAAGCAAATATCTCGGCACGACTCTTACACCAGTCTGTGAGTCTGACATCATGGGAGACTTTGGCAGCACAATTTCACAATGCACAATTTTCAAACAGTTTAAATGCATTTATTACCATACATAAAAATAAGAATAGAATAGAATAAGAAGCTCATCACATGGAAACCAGTTTATTATTATTTTTACACATTTTCCAGTGACCTAGAAATACACCATTATCAATCTCAAAGCTAAATAGATAGCCTCGGTCAGATAACATATATCACCAGTGTTAGGTAGGTTAGATGGTTACTAGGTAAGATATTCCATTCCCTCCCAAGCAAGCTGAAGTTCACATGCTAAACCTAAATGTCAAAGGTGCAAAATAATGTGCCCACACCCAGTGGTTTGGTCATTGTAGCTATATGGAGTAGGAGGACACATTCTGATGGATGACAATACAATTGTTGGCCTGCCTGACCAGTAATAGATCAAATTAATGTTGGCTGGATGAAAGGTCACATAGCTTGCACTCTTGGTTGTTATTTTGAAAGGACAACAGACAACACATTTTCTCACTCCTAAAGTCGATCACTGGCCTCTGCATGTAGGCAAATTCCTACATGCCCAAAAATACATCGCCTGTCAGCTTGATTCATATGATTTGTCAGAGAGCTATTCTTAATCATCAAAGATGAGTTCCTGTAGTTTGGACATCTCTCACCCTGATGTACGTTCTAAATCTCAGATCTGGTCAATAAAACACCAAGAACTCTAGCTTGGAGATTCTGGATTCAAGCTGGACAATAATTGTCATTCTTTCTATCTTGTTACAATCTTTAATGATTTTTCTACGGGCTTTATTTTAATTGAAGCAAATGTAAAGGGAAATATTTGCATCAGGCTATTTACTTGCTCTGACAACACTTACAGACTAAATCTAAACAGCCAGACGGTTTTTAGTTATGCAGGCATTTGATTATAAATCAAACATTTTAAAAAGGTTTCAAGGTATCACCAAAGTCAGTAGAAGACAGCATCAGTACAGTGTTGGTTCATCATTTCTATAGAAGTCCACTATTCGTGCTACAGGATGTTATTACCTGGCTCCCACAGTGGTGATCAGACTATGCCATCCTAAATCTGCTGCGCCCCATTACAAGCATTCTCTAGACCTAAACGACTTTAGCTTTAGACTGACCTAACATACTCTGTTTTTGATTCCTACACCCACCTAAACACAGAGTAAAACGTAACGACTTGAGACAAATTTATATTTACTTTATATCTGCATAGTCTAAGTCTATCTCTTAGCTCATCTTCTAAGAGTCCTTTAAATTCCAAACAGGCCATGGCTCACATCCAAACACTCTATCATTAATCATACACTCACTTGCACTGCTGTGCAATTTAATACAGCAAATCTGCCTTCTACAAACCTCTTCTTCTGTTAAACGGAAACTGAAATAATTCTACTGTATGTGTATTATTGAGGTTATAGTGGGTGGTGGAGTTGTACTGGAGTGCATTCTATTAAAAGGTGTTTCTAATGTTTAATGAGGCGGCCACAAGAAAACAAAAGCAAGTGGACAAACAAACAAAAATATAAATTCCAGATTCTGTAAAATGTGAAAGTGGAGTTAATACTTTCTAAAGCAATTCTGTGTGTTACGCTGCTTTCTTTATCCATTGTTTATCCACCTGTATTTTTCTGATATTGCAAATATTTAGATGGCATTCAACATACATTCATGGAATTTGTCACCAGCGCTCATGCTAATTGTATACATTTAGCTTTGTGAGTTGTGGGATGCATTTAACTTGGGATGTATGTCCTGTATGTCCTGGAAACTTTTTACCCCCTGCTCTGCAGGAAACACAGAAAAAAGTATAAAAAAGCTGACAAAGCCTTATAGCCAGGCTCCACTGAACGATAGGTTTTGGACAGTACACTATTGCAGCTGCTGAGGCAATATATTTTTGTCTCATTAAAGGACAGTGAAGGAAGTGCTCAAGTGGTATTAACCTAGAATCCATTTCCGTCTTCCAACACTGACGTAACCAGGTTAGATGAGGCCATGTCCTTCTATTAGTTACTAAAAATGAAAGAACATAGACTTTTTAAGATCATTTCCAACTGTGGATTTTAGGGAGTGATAACACAAACCGCTTTGCCCTCCATCATCTAAACAGCTCATTCTCTTAATAGTTAGTATGCTAGAGTTAATCTCCACTGGTGAAAGTTGGAGTACACCAATGCCCAGGTCACCACCAGTCTTTATATTGGTGGCCCAGTGTAAATATTATATATATTTAGTCAGGGGATCACTGGTGTGCTGACTCTATCACACATAGTATAATGTATTTGTTTTTGTGAGAGCACTCTATGTGACTGACTCATTTTCATGAGCTTACTACTGCACTACTGCATTGACACTAAACATTCAGATTGGATATTATTCCAACAGAGGGTAAGTAAAAGAGATTAAAACAGATTTTGAAGGTGATGCTGTGTAGCATACATGAAATGATGGCTCGTGTTACAGTCAGGATCAAAAGTACTTCAACAGTGACGCAATTTTTGAAACTTTTGTGTCTGACTGCATCCAGTTTAACAATCTACACTTTAATGGCAACATGACTGTAGATATAATTTTCCATTAGGAACTTTAAATATCAAAGCATCAGACTTATTTAGACATGTCTGCTGGGAATTCTGGTTTTCCGACTTGCCATAGACAGGCAATATACACTAGTGTTTACATCACCTGAAGTCTTGGATTGCTGGATTCAAATTTTCATCAAATATAAATCAGATACATACAAACAGAAAATAGATGACACACAGTGTGTTGGCTGAGGAGTGAGAGACAATAAAGTATCAACACAAAAAAGGCCTTTAAAAGTTTTACAAAGATTAGAGAGACAAAACATTTGATACCAAATTATTTTCATGCAAGACACATTTTTTCTAACGTGTGCAGTATATAAAATTGAGGGTTTTGTCAGACTGTATTTGTACTTTTTATAGTACCCAGAAATTAAACGTTTCTATCTAAAAACCCTCAATTTATATTTTCCACTAAAGCTTAATCCAAATTATATCCTCCAAATATAGGACCATAAAATGACAAATGTGAAGATTGCCCTTCCATGACATTTCTTTCATTAGGATGTCACTATTCAAATAAGTCACTGATTAGTTTTAATAAGCCTTGCTTAATATGACTGTTTGATGATACACTTCAACTTACTTTCTGGGATCATTATGTCTTTCAAAATTCTGAATACATGTGCACACAATATTATTGAAAGTATTTGAGAAGGGTTAGGATGCTCTGACTGGATGTACTTTAGAATTAAACTTTCTCGACTACTGACACATTTGGATTTCTTAAGCAAAAAGTAATTTAAAAATAACTTCTTCCTTTAATAACAGCTTTTTATCTTGTATGAAAAAAAAACATTCATCTAAATCATAAGTAAAGCTATGAGAAAATGACTCACTCCATTCACCTCCAACCATTACTGACTGGTGGTGTGCAGGTCACTGATATCTCCTGGAATTTGTTTTCTCCACCATTGCTTCATCATTCCAATTAGCTTTTAATGCTATCTACTGTATAAAGGTTTTGTCAACACAAACAACTGAGGATGAACGGGCAGTACTGAGGCAGTAAAGGTTACTATTTAGGCAGTGGATTTTTATGTGACAAATGCCATGTGCCATCTTTAATAGATACATTTGTGGTCCTCAGGATCCACAGCCCTATTGTTTTACAACTTTCCCTGCTCTACCTGCCTTTGATTACCTGGATCAGACCTGGATCAGGTGTGCCAATCAAAGCTGGGATGTTTGGAAAACAGGGAAGGCTGTGGCTCTCTAGGACTCGGGTTAACCACCATTGCTGGAGAGGCTGAAAACTGAGATTTTCTAAAAGGCTTCCCAAGTGCATTTATCTGAAAACACCAACTGTACTGTGTAAGCTATTAACAATAATTGCAGTTGCATTATTACTATTTAAACAATACAACAACAAGACGGAAAACTGAAACAGTTTTTTTTTCACAGGTATTGCGAGCGGATTAATTATAGGAATGATGACTGAGTGCAGTTAATGAAAATGGGAGGGAGGAAGCGAATTGGTCTGTTAGTGGTTGGCCTGATATCAACAATGGCTAAGATGGCTATGAACACAACTGACAATTCTTAATGTTTGTTTCTGAAAATAGAAGTGGATTGCTTTTTTATATTAATATTGTTGTTGATTTTTATTTTTGAGGACAAGTCAGCATTACCTAGCTGAATACCAAAAAATACTAATCCATGTGGGACTCCACAGTTAATAATACAAAAGGAAGGATTCACAGTGATTACACAAATAAAATAAACTGTTTCGTTTCTGTAAGGTAACTGCAGTGCTGATATTTTTCTATTCTAGTTACTGTCTAAGAAGAATTTTACTTTTAAAAAGAATAAAACCTAGAAATGTTTTTTAGGTTAAAATTGTCAGTGACAGGCACTTTTCATTTATGGTCGTTTTTTAAAAATATCTTAACCTGAAAAGCTACAACTAAAAACAAAACTTAACTAAAATCACATTACTGTCTGTATAGACGATAAACTACTTTTTCACATGTTGACTTTTTTAGGTATGGTTCAAGAACCGGCGTGCCAAGTGGAGAAAGCGGGAGAGAAACCAGCAGGCAGAGTTGTGCAAAAATGGTTTCGGTGCCCAGTTCAATGGACTCATGCAGCCCTATGACGACATGAACACAGGCTACTACTATAACAATTGGGCTACAAAGAGCCTAGCAAGCAGCCCACTCTCTGCCAAAAGCTTCCCATTCTTTAACTCAATGAATGTAAGCCCACTGTCATCTCAGCCCATGTTCTCCCCTCCTAGCTCCATCCCCTCCATGAACATGGCCTCCAGCATGGTACCCTCTGCAGTGGCTGGGGTTCCCACAACTGGGCTCAACAACTTGGGCAACCTCAACAACCTTAACAGCCCTACAGCACTCAACTCGGTAGCAGTGACTGCTGCCACTTGCCCCTATGCCACCACAGCGAGTCCCTACATGTACAGAGACACCTGCAACTCCAGCCTGGCCAGCCTGCGGCTCAAGGCCAAGCAGCATACCAACTTTGCATATCCAGCAGTGCAGAACCCTGTGTCCAACCTGAGCCCCTGCCAGTACGCTGTGGACCGGCCAGTATGAAGAAGCTCTGACACATCCCTTTACCAAAACGACCATCTGTAAGGCCACTATTACCCAAATTCACATCTCTTCAGTTCCATCTTTAAGGTAGCTGATGTGCTGTGGACTGGCAGATTATATTTTGGTACACAGTGGAAAAATCTTCAATGTGGAGGCAACAAATTGACACTTCAAAGGAATTCTCTCCAGTCTGTGAGACTTTGTCAGTGAACGGACCAGCAGCGTCAAAGAATTTCTAAAGATTATCCATTATAATTTTTTCTTCTTTTCAACTGCATGATTAGACTAAACATAGAAACAGAGGGTGAAAAAACATGGATCTTTCAACTGGACTGGTGGTCAACATCTTTGCCCCAAATCATCAAAAGTGATATTTCTACTGTGTCAGGAAAAGGGACCTGTGGTAGAAGTGCTGGAGAAATGGAGGATGTACATAATGGACTTTTTCGTTTTTGTATGTAGCAAAAAATTATATGAAAATTACATAAGTACTTAAAAGTACTTCAATGATGAGAAAAGCATATTTTAAAAAGCAAAGGCCCGAAGTTGATGTAATATGAACATATGCTTTAAGAACTTTAAGATTCGTTGAGAAATCCTCACCTTTTGGAAGGTCATCGTCAAAGGTAAGCTTGAGCACAAAAAGAGAGGGTAATATTGGAAAGTGGACACAATCTCAAGTGGTTAACACAAAAATGAACATACATGCATACCAGAATATCCGCAAGATTTTTCAAGTAAAACTCTAAAAAGCCATTGACTATAAAGATTTGTGGTGTTATACAAAAGGAGTCCATGACTGTGAAAATGTATGTAAGAGTGCAGTTATTATAACAAAAATTCAAGCTTTTTCCTGGTGTAGCCTGCTTTGTCTCATTAAAGAAACAATTAAAGGGTCAATTTTTATGATCTACAAATGGATGTTGAACTGAACAGTACATATCCAATGATATCACTAATCTGGAGCCTATGACATTAGTTTGTGTGTCATAGGCCTAAACATGACATTCACACAACAATGAACATGACGCCATGGAAACCCAGATATACTTCCATGGCAACACTTACGCAACAATCAACAATAGTAGGCTAGAGGGAGAGGGGGGACAACATAGATGTTCCTAGTGGCTGATTACTGATATGTTTGACCTACACTCCGAGTGGTAACCACAGGCTATCCAGTATCACAGCAGGAATTCACAGAGGCCGAAGCTGAAGCGGAGCCAGACTTACATAAGGGCCTTAAGGTGCAAGGTGTCCCAGTGGAGCCACAAATGAGGGGTTAGCAGCCCATCAATCCCCATCAGCCCCCGCAACTGTTTATTGCTTTGACATTTCTATTATTCCAATGTTTATTTATGGTGATTTCTAGGTAAATTCAAATTTCAAATCACATAGTTATTTTTAAATATCTTTACATTAGTGTCGAAATCTCTAAACACCACTTAAAACCGAAATTTTGTTGCTAATTGTACTGCTCAATTTCCAGTATAGTACACTGATTATGTTGATATACCTATTGCATATAAAAAATATTTACATTATAATAATGATAATGACATACTTTATTGATCCCCTTTGGAAAATTGTTGTTTGGACAGCTGCAGTAGATGACAGCACTAGTGTGGGGATTCAGTGTCTTGTCCAAGGACACCTTTACATGTCGTCAGGAGGAAGAGGGAGTCACTGACCCAGGGTCTAAGGACAGTCTAGATCATATAAATACTCATTGAGCTACATTCTACCCCAAATTTTAAACTTGTTTATGTGTTCTTATAGTAAACACACATTTTATAAGTTACATGCTGCATCATTGTTTTAAAAGAACATATCAAGAATAAAGACTGATTTAAAAGGGCTGTTAATAGCTGGTGTAAATCAAGAAATGAAAGCTTTGGATGGATTCGGTTGGTGGTGAGAGCTGGAGAGTCAAACATAGCACTCAGTCACTTGACTGAGAATTGTTTGCCTGGTACATAAGTCTAAAAACTTTTCTTGGGTTTGAGCAATCACAACAGGGAAAAATCTCACAGTCATTTCAAACACTTCTTTATTAAAATATAAACAAAACAGGATCTTTCTCTAACCAAAGTGCTTGACTTGCATAAAGCCAAACCTCAGACAGGACTCTGGACTTGGTTCTGTGGTTTGTAAGTCCATGGAGGCTATGCCCTCCATCCACCCCAATCATTAATAAGTGTAGCACTTTAATATACAAATATGTTGTATCACAACATCATTATGTTTGCTAGAATATTATAATCATGTTTGCAGTAAAAACTCAAATTTTAGGAGACAGGGTTGGCTTTGACAGATCGACGTGTGAAAACTGTGTCAATTGTGACATCACATTTAAATGTGAAATCAGACAAGAGAATAAACCAGCTCCTGTCTGATGCCAGATTGAGTGTACAGAGCTTCCTCATGCAGTTTGTCACTGTGTGAGTGCAAAGCAGAACAGGAAATGTGCTTTAAACAATGACCACACTTGTAACTCAGTTTTAACACTGCTATAAAATTGTCTGTTTTTTCCCTGTTATTTAGCTGAAGAAGTACCTAAAAAAATCTGTGCTAAAGCTAGGTCTGCTGCCTCTGCTACATTTGGAAAAATGGATTAGTTTCTAAAGACAATTAGGTTTGAACCTACTGTTCTGAAACATCTTGTGGATGTCTCACTTGTGCATCAACCAGTTTTTCCTCTGCACATTCAGCCTTCCAGTGGCAGCCATCACAGAGATAAAGATGCAGTTTAAGAGAATATGCATTTGTGATGAAGTTGTATTCCGATTGTCTGGTGCTGAATTTGAGGCCACACCCCATCATTTAGGTGCTTACAAATAATTGAGTTGTTAAGAAAGATTTTTTTACCAGCTGTCTTGTTCATTTTCACATGGTCCTCAGACGTCTGACATAACAGTGTCATAGCTCAAAATCAGCTCACTAGTGAAACTGTGAAATTATGGTGGAATAACATAGAAAAGGCTAAGATTTGGAGGTCCTGGTGTAAAAGGTCATTTGTCTCTGTGGAATCCATTATAATCAGGAAGGAAGTTATTATTTCACATGATCACGTTCCATTACATCTGGATGTGTAGTCAAACCGAAAGTACAAAACATTTGTACCTCTAATCTTTCCTTTCCTTTTAATATTATAGCCTTCAAATTTCTACAGAAAGAGTTTCAGGAAAGAGAAATGTCACTAGTCTATGTCAATCTTAAGCACTGACAGTAGTAATAGGTTCTGCTACTGAATATTATTAAAGCTGCCTTGCCAAAGTTAACTTGACACACACTCTATCTCTCACACATAAGCTACTAGTTAGTTAGCTAGCTAGTTAGTTGGTTTGGTCTTGTTTAAATTTGCATAGTTCTCACTGTAAAGTCATTTGTCATGTTTTCTGGTTGATTTTGTTGTTTCATAAGTAACCCTAGCTCCAAGTTTTTTAGCTATTGCTAAAGATGAATGCTGGCAAAATATAGTAGAATGGGATACCTACTATTTTAACCATCAGATTGGCCATGGTGTAAAACATAATAATCAAAACTCAAGGTCAACTTTACTGCCGTTTTTCACCAGCGGAATCAACTATATTGACATACCAATAAATACAATCCCCTCCAAAAATTTTGGAAAAGTGAGGCCAGTTCCTTTATTTTTGCTGTAGACTGAAAACATTTGGGTTTGACATCAAAAGATGAATATGAGACAAAAGATCAGTTACATTTTGTTTGAACCCTCTAATTTTTTCATACATAGTTATCTCTAGATGACTTTCTAAAAAACCATTCAGTAATTATTCTGTATTGAGTTATATTTTGTAAGGCTTGAACCAAAATCAATGTTAGCTTCTGCTGGACATTTGTAATAAATCTTAATGCTTAATAAGCAAACAATCCACTTTTGATTCCCCTACAGAAATATGCCAGGTTTAAGCAGTTGGTAAATAAGAGCTTGGAAATAGGGTAATTGAGCTTCTCACTGAGAACCACACAAATGTAAGATATTTGAAATGTGTATCACATGTGTGTGAATCTGTCCAAATGAGCTAATGGTGGGACGATGAAAGAGCAACAGTTAAGAGTGATGAAATAACTTAACCTAATTACCCACAGTAAAGCCGGTCTGAGGGATATTTACATTACATTGTCAGTGAAAACTGTTTCTTTCCCAGTTTTAAAACTTCAGGATTACAAACTCTCGCCTCAACCTTATAAACCCCTGGAGTGATGTGAGACAGTCACAGTATGTGCTCCTCACCAGCCACACCTCACCAAATAATCAATATTCCACCGAAGGGAAGATGTGCTCCTGTCCCTGATGTTTACTCAGATTACTAAACTATAGCAAGTGAGGAGAGAGCACAGACCGTGGTGTGGAGAAAAAGATAGAGCCCAAGTATGTTCTAACGATTACCTCGGAGAATAGAGAGGAAAGGCTCAATAATGAATAAAGGAATAAGAGGTGGAAATATTTGAAGGAAATACATGGTTCATTGAAATTTGTTATAATTATGTATTATTTAGTGGTTGTTTGTATCTTTCATTATTGAATTTTGGTAAACTACAAAAATGAATGCAACACATACATCACATGGTATGTTTTATTTTAAACATGTCCTTCTTATACAGTATTTTAACCATGTTTCACCATTTTATTTGAAAAAGTACAGAAATAGCAAAACAAAAATACGTAAGGCAGCTGTGCAGTTCCTACCTATTCCCAATTCCTGCCTAAAGTGAAACAGAAAACATGTAGGGAAACATTATACAGATGATGATTTTTTTTTTTGGAACTAACTAACAAATGTTCAGATCAACTCATTAAATTTGATGGTCCATGGAACTGCGAGATCAAAATAGAAGATACTAGTCATCATATCATCAATTATATGCTATGGTCTCCAAAGTCACCAGATCTCAATCCAGAGATTCAATCTCAATTCCAGTTCAGCTCGGACCTTATCCGGACTTTATCCTGCGAGCCCCCTACATCAAAGTCTGCGAAGTGTCTAAGCGAGAATTTCTTTTAAAGGAGTCATACAGTTTTCAGGCAAAATTTGTCGGACCTGGATGTCTCAAGAAGGTGTCTGTAAAATTTCATGGCGAAAGACAGTGTAGATTGCCTCCACTGGCCTGTCTGAAAATGTGTGTTTCAAGCCCCCTGTCAGAACAAGCTGTTTTGGGGGTGTGTTGCATTGTATGCAAATGAGATGTGATCACCATGCCTCTTTGCCGAAGCACAGAGGATGACATGGCAGAGGTCAGGGTACAGCGTCCTTCTTGTGGCCCAGGTATTGAAGAAGTGGGTCAAATAGACAGACTGGAAGCAGACCTAGAAGCTGACTGGTTTCATGGAGACGTATAAACCCTTTCATCAGGACGTTCTAAAAGGTCAGTAAACTGTAAAACTATCCATGTTTAGGGTAACATGTGGCTAATTCTATTAACTATTTTGGTTGGTAACACTATAGTAACAAAGTAGTAGGGCGTTACACCTGGTGTGTTTGAAATTGTCACACAATGTTTGTCTGGTTTAGTTTCACATGCTTGATACTGGGTGAAAACAACAAAACAACAACATTGTGCCATGTTTATTTCAGAATATAAGTATATAAGTGTATGTTTTATGTTTTGACACAACACAAGTTACATAGCTGTATTTGTAACATGACACCTCAAGAGGCAGCAGGACCAATACTCTGATCTGGCCTGTTTGCTGACTATGGGCATTTACAGCTAATAGGAACACAGTGGTGTGGTTTGATTTATTATATCACAATTATTTTTCATGCTTACAGTAAACAGCCTTTATGACATTTTTGAGCATAGCTAGAAGAAACTAGCAGTGCAGGGGGTCCTTGAGGACTGGGTTTGAAAACCCTAGACATGGACCATATATAAATCACTAATTGCTATAAAAAATATAGTACTGATATATCAAATATGCACTAAAACATTAATAGTAATGTGCTGGAGACTAAGAGTTAGTGACACACATTTGTTAGAGCTTTACATAACATGAAATAAAAACATATTTAACAATATTTTTTTATTTTCCCAGGTTTCCCAGGTTTCAGAGTCCTGTGGTGCCTCCCTGGACAAAGGTCTTGGATTCACAGCAAGCAAGACCACTCCAATAAACCAGAACACTTGTGTGATGCCTTGGAATTGTCTGGTTGTTCACACACCACACAACCTCTGTAGCATGAGCCAGAGGCAAGAAAAAGTATGTGAACCTGTTGGAATTTCATAGTTTTCTGCATTTATTTGTCATAAAATGTTATCGGGTCTTCATCTAAGTCAAGAGTATTAGCAAATTTAATGTTCCTAAATAATAACACATACAAATTCTGATCTTTTTTGTCATTATTGAGAACAACTATAAAAACCTCATAGTGCTAGTGGAAAAAAGAATGTGAACCTTTAGAATTATTTACTGTTTGACCCTTCTCAAACAGGAGCCTCCTGTAGCTGTGGATCAGATGATCATGATGTTTCCTCCACCATACTTTTGGAATAATGTTTCTATGATGATATGCTGTGCCCTTTTTATGCCAGATGTAGTGTTATGTGTCCTTTCCATATAGTTTAGTTTCAGTCCACAAAACATTTTGCCAATACCACTGTGGAGTGTCAGTGATCTCTTTGGCAAACTCCAGGCATGCAGTAATGTTCTTTTTTTTAGTGCCATAGACATCCTGCTTGTTCAATGTTTTACAAACTGTAGACTCATGAACACAGATGTTAGTCAGTTCCAATGATGCCTTCAAATGTTTGGCTGTCACTCAGGCTTGCTTTGACTGCATTGATTCTGAAATCTTTGACATCACTAACCTTTTCCAGCTTTTTTTTAATCAACAATTTTTGATCGTAGATCCTCTGAAAGCTCCTTTCGGTGATGCATGTCTCACATAAGCATATTCTTCTTGTGCGGAACAAACTCTTAAAGTTTGAGTGGTTTTTGCCAGTCAAAGTGGTTCTAGTCTACACCTCCAAATACATTTTCTTAAATTATGCACCCTAACACCTGACTCCAATTAGCTTAGCTCATTATTCAAAGGGTTCACATACTTTTTCCACTCCCACTGAGGTTTTTATGGTTATTCTCAATAAAGACATTAATATTTGAATTTTTTGTGTTATTATTTTAGGCACATTATATTTATTTATACTTTTGACTTAGATGAAGATCAGTTCACATTTTATGACAAATTAGTGCAAAAGACCATGAAATTTAATGAAATTGACATTTTCTTGCCAATGTATATTTTCCAAGCTGATACAGACAACATCGCAGCAACACCAATGCTGCAACTCATACTTGACGTGCTTGTGTGCCAGTGTGTCTGTCTATAATCTGTCTGCAATGTCCTTGGGACCAAAATCACTTTTATAGTTGACAGCAGATTAGCATTAAGGCAGTTAACATTTACATCGGTTTCAAGCCAATACACACCTTGTCGGACATGCACAGTGATTCAAAATATTTTAAACATGCAATTGCACAGTGGTCTTGATATTTTTATGTAGCAACATTTTGTTCATGACATTAGTTGTTCATTTCCTTTTACTACTTAATCAGAAAATCTCAGGTCAGACTGAAATCTTTTTTGCAAGAGAGATTACATAAACACATAAATATACACCACTCAGTCACAATATTAACACCAACCAGTGTTTTTTATGGTCTGCAGCTAACAGCCCCATACTTAGCAAACTGAATTGCACTGGGTGTTGTGTATAGATAATGGTCAAATTATTATTTTTTCCTTTCCAGTCTACCAGATATTATTGGTCTAGTGACTGATCTCTATTTCCTCCTTAAATTATGCTAGAATAAAAACAAAACAAACAAACAAACAAAAAATCTTCACAATGCTTTGACAAAGCTGATTTGACATTTGCAAATCCCAACAGTTACCGTAATGTTAATATGGTTAATGTGAAAAACTGATTATGCAGGATTATTGTGGTTAAGCATTTTACTGATGATGTTTGCATTATTAAAATCTACTAGTTGTTTCATATTCATATGGGGTCAGTTCAGTGGCTCATTTGTGCTGATCTGTGTTGATAAATCTCCGGGTTCCATAAAGTGTTTGGTTCCAGTGTGAGGAAGTCTATTTGCGTTTCATTATTCCTCACTGATGTGATACATGGTAGGTGGACAAAATTAAAGCGAGAAATTTGATAAATATAATTAAGACTCATGCAGAAAACACCTTCATGGTAATTACTGTTGAAAATACAAAGCGATAGAGTCATTCAGCAGGCTCTTCTTACTGTTTGTTCCTGGTAGGGGATTAGAAAAATTAGACCTGGCTGATACAAGCTTTTCAAAGTTATTAACTAAATAAAGTGACTTTTGGTGATACTTTTTATAAGCTGTTTGCTCAGCCTATTTAAAGTGGGATAAATCTCAGGAATTAATTGCAAGCACCGATTTAGGAAAAACATTCATTGATGTGGAGGTAAGAAGAACAAAGTCATCTTTCACACATTACAACATTAGGGTAAAACATTTAGATTAACTTAAGATAAAAAAAAAACATAACAATTGATATAAATAATGTTGACCAAGCTCCTATCTCTGCTTCTTTTTGTGCTGACTTCAATTCATTTCAATTCAATTTAATTCTGTTTTATTTGCATAGCGCCAATTCACAACAAAAGTTATCTCAAGGCACTTTACAGTGTAAGGTTTAAGACCTTACAGAGAATAATTATACAAAAAAAATCATACAGAAAACCGAACAATCCAATTTGAGCAAGCTTTAGGCAACAGTGGAGAGGAAAAACTCCCTTTAGTGGAAGAAACCTTCAGCAGAACCAGGCTCATAGTGGGCGGGCACCTGCCTCGACCGGTTGGGGTGAGTGGAAAGAGAAGAGAGAAAAGAACAGCAGGCAACAAAAACAAGCAGCAAGGACATCAGGCAGGTCACCTGGAGTCTGGAGATAACAATTCCAGGCCGAGGATACCTGCAGAAAAGTACAGATAGAGAGGGAGACAGAGAGGAGGAAACACAACTACAGGAGAGAGAAGACACAAAGTTAACGACATGCAATGGTGGCATTTGAATATATATAGGAGAGAGGAGAGAGGAGAGGAGCTCAGTTTATCAGTAGAGGTCCCCCAGCAGACTAACCTATATCAGCATAACTAAGAGATGGTTCAGAGTAATCTGATCCATCTCTAACTATAAGCTTTATTAAAAAGCTAAGTTTTAAGTCTAGTCTAGTAAAATGTGGAGAGGGTGTCTGCCTCCCAAACCTGAACTGGGAGCTGGTTCCACAGGAGAGGGGCTTGATAGCTAAAGACTCTGCCTCCCATTCTACATTTGGAAACTCTAGGAACCACAAGTAAACCTGCAGTCTGAGAACGGAGAGTTCTGCTTGGAAGATATGGAACTATGAGTTCTTTAAGATAAGATGGAGCCTGATTATTAAGGGATTTATAAGTGAGGAGAAGAATTTTAAATTCAATTCTGGATTTTACGGGGAACCAATGGAGAGAAGCTAACATAGGAGAAATATGATCTCTCTTGCTAATTCCAGTCAGAACTCTGGCTGCAGCATTTTGGATTAACTGGAAGCTTTTTAATGAGTTATTGGGACAAACGATTAATAATGAATTACAATATTCCAGTCTGGAAGTAACAAATGCATGGACTAGTTTTTCAGCATCACTTTGGGACAGGATGCTTCTAATTTTACAAACATTCCTAAGGTGGAAAAAAGGCAGTTCTAAAGATTTCTTTTATGTATGAAGGGAAGGAGATATCCTGTTCAAATATAACTCTGAGTTTTCTTACAGTATTACTTAAGGCCAATACTAAATCATCAAGGGTGAGAATGTGATTAGACATAGTCTCTGAGATTTTTAGGTGCAAATAAAATAACCTCTGTCTTGTCTGGATTTAGGAGAAGAAAATTGGAGGGTATCCAGGCCTTTATGTCTTTTAAGCATGCTTGAAGTTTGACTAATTAATTAGTTTCTCCTGGTTTCATAGATAAGTATAGCTGGGTATCATCTGCATAACAATGGAAATGAGGAGTGTTTCCTAATAATATTTCCTAAGGGGGGCATATATAAAGTGAAAAGAATCGGTCCAAGCACAGATCCCTGTCGAACTCCATAGCTAACTTTGCTGTGCATGGAAGATTCATCATTAACATATACAAACTGAAATCTATCTGATAGATACGATTTAAACCACTCTAGTGCTGTTCCTTTGATCCCAATGACATGTTCCAGTCTGTGCAATAAAATGTTGCGATCTATAGTGTCGAATGCAGCACTAAGATCTAACACGACGAGTATAGAGAGTAGTCCATTGTCTGATGCTAATAGAAGGTCATTAGTGACCTTTACCAGTGCTGTTTCTGTACTTTGATGTACTCTAAATCCTGACTGGAAATCTTCATACAAGTTATTACTGCGCAGGTGGTCATTTAATTGCTTAGAAACTTAGAAAGGGCAGATTGGATATTGGTCTATAATTCAGTCCAGAATTATAGAGTAGGCTTTTTGAGTAGGGGCTTGACTACAGCAACCTTAAAAGCCTGTGCTTTTGATCTGATCGAGTATGGACGTTCAATGAAATTCGTGAAATCATTGCTGCTAAGAGTTGAGGGAATAATAGGTCAACAGAGCTATGACTCTTTGTCAGTGCTGAAAAGAAGACCTAAGGTTGTTCTTATTTGCCTCTATTAATGAGGAGTAATTTGAGGTTCTAGCTTTCCTGAGTTTTACTTTTTTTTTATATTATTAAACTATCTTTCCAGGCTAGGCAATATTCATGTAAATTGGTGGAACGCCACCTCCTTTCAAGCTTACGTGATGTCTGCTTTAAGCTATGGATTTGTGAATTGTACCGTGGAGCTAACTTCCTCTGATTTACTAGTTTCTTTTTGAGAGGAACACTAGTATCAAGTATTGTTCCGAGTGAAGCAGCAGTACTATCAACAAGGATAGTAACGCGAGTAACGTTGAAATGACTGCGCTCCTCTGTCTTTCTACATGACTTGATTACAGGTGAATGTGCTAACTGAGGCAGAAGCTACCAGAATACACAGTAACACCACGGGGGTTAAGTGAAGGGACTTAGATTTATATGCCAATGGTTTGGCTTTTTGTTGTTTACTTCTGTCCCAAATAAACTAATTTATAGTATATTTTTGTTTGCTGGTGTTTGAATAAGCACAAACTATTTTTTGTTCTTTTTGCCCTTATCTTAGAACAAAAGCAACTTAGTCGAAGTTAAGAAAAGACAAGGTCTTTCTTTTGTTGATTTTCTTAAGTTGACAAAATCTTAAACTCAAGGTCAAGGTTAACTTATTCATGACATGACTCGCTTATTATGGTTGAAAGAAGAACTATATTTAACTACATATTTAAAATGTATGTTATCCAAAATACATAATATTATAATTAATGTTTCAGAAAGACTATTATTAGTCCAACCATAACATGCACAACGCCCTTTACCTCAGCGCAGATGTGAGAAGTTACACAATGAACCATGCCCTGCAGCCGAGGTCTAGTGAGGACACACCTTGTGTGCTGTGAGCATATGTTGTTTGGTCTAGACTCTAGAGCAAAGCTTTCTTTTTTATAAGCACTCAAACAGAATCTACTGAATACGGTCGCCATAAAAAATAAAATGTATAACTTTAGTTTTCCATCATGATATTTTGGGCCAAAGCCTCTGAGCTACACTAAGCTATGTTGTGTCAATATTTTGTTTGTACAAATGTCTGAAAATTCATACATTTATACATCATGCATCAAACATGATACAGGAATTCAGTGCTTCTTCTTCTCATGGTGCTGCGACAAAATATTGGACCCCTTCCTGATTTCTTGTTTGTTTGTGTATCTGATAAACTGTTTCAGGCCTTCAAACTAAATCTATCATTAACAAAGGCAACCTGAGCAATCACAAAACACACATTTAATAATATTATTAAACCAAGAAACAATTCATAATTACAAATAAATGTATTGCCTGAAGCAGAATCTGATGTAATACCAAGTAGGCCTTTGGGAAACAAGTGTTTGCCTTTAGTTGCTCCATCTAAAAACTACTAAACTGCATAGAGAGAAACATTATCCTCAAATAAGGGGACTTAGAACAATAGTAAGCCTTCCCTGAAGTGGTAGGGTATTGCTCTGTCTAGAGAAGAAGCTCTCAATTCAATTCAATTCAATTCAATTCAATTCAATTCAATTCAATGTTATTTCTATAGCGCTATTTACAATTGACATTGTCGCAAAGCAGCTTTACACCACCAAAGAAACTGGAAGTTTACATGAACAGTGAATGTGTATGAATCATAATAATGAGATTGTCCCTGATGAGCAAGCCGAGGGCGACGGTGGCAAGGAAAAACTCCTTGAGAAGGCAACAGGAAGAAACCTTGAGAGGAAGGAGAGGTCTCTAGACATTTCAATGACAAGTATATGTCATTGTTGCATGTCATTAATTTCATTTCACTGTAATTGTCCTTCTTGCTCTCTGTCTCCCTCTCTCTGTATTTTTCTGCAGGTATCCCTGGCATCAGAGCTGTATGTTTCCAGTGTGCAGTTACTGTTCCTAATAGCCTTCCCAGAGTTTTCTTTAGTGTCCCCAATGGGGAAATTTGTTTTGCAACTAAGTAACAGACACATGAACATAGACCACATAAACAATTACATAAAAAAAATTACAATTAAAGGTTAAAACCTCACAGTAAACACTAACACAATAATAGTTTATAATATTAGTTAATACTTAGTATTTTAATAACCTACAATTTACCAATAACATAAATAAATAAAAATAAACAACACCCTAATAAATCATCTATTAACAAAATCCATGTCACCTTTAGTTTATTTATATGAACATTTAAAAGTGTAATAACACAAGCAATAAACTGTCCTTTAAACAGTCCTTTCTGTCAGCACTCAGAATCTCCTCTTAGAAGAGAGCATTTCAAATTCTCCATAAAGACGATAGAAGGACAGACCAAGATGGCTGGCGTCTTTAAAATGACTCTTCAGTTTTTAGGTTTTTGTTGCTCTTCGTATCTCTGCCCACACTCTGCCTGGTTCTGCTGGAGGTTTCTTCTGTTAAAGGGAATTTTTCCTCTCCACTGTTGACTGGTGCTTGCTCAAAGGAGATCATTGGATTCTTTTTTATAATACTTGACCTTTCTCCTGTATGTAAAATGTTTAGAGGTGACGTTTGTTGTGAGTTAGTGCTATATAAATAAGTAAAATTGAATTGAATTGAAACTGAAATTTATTTCCAGTGCTATGAGCACCACAGACTTAATTCTGTTTGACTTTACTGTATTAGGCTTGAGGCAATTACCTGTATGAATAAGTAAGTAAAAAAAAAAAAAGTATTCTAATTTTTTTTTTTGCAGTGCTTTGAACACACCTGATTTTAAACCACTTTTGATTTCCCAACAAAGCAACATATCTGTTTGAAGCTAAAGCTAAGTCACAAAAGAGACAATGGTGGGTGTGTGAAGCGTGCTTCATTTTCCTCGGGGTGTTTGGACACACACAAGCAGTGTGCCTAAAGAAGGACTCTTGTAAAACATGACCCACAGTTGTTAAAAAAGGTTTTAAACTCAGTGCTGTTTGAGGGATTTGGGAGAAACATGTTATCCATCTACCTGGTAACAGAAAATGCACACAAACATGAAGTAGGTCCTGTTGGGTATTTCTGTTTGTGTCTCTTCATCTTTATTGTCTTTCTTTTTTTCTTCTGTACTTTCACCTACTCATCTTTCTCTTCTTTCTCACTTTTCACTTTTTATGCCTTTTCCCATTTTTTCCTTCTTGTGCCCTGAAGGCCCAGAGCAGCCTGTGGTCCTGCTTTTCCTCCAACTAGGATACATAAGAAAGATTAACATTCCTACAGTAAGCCTCTGCAGTGCAGATCCAACCTTTCTGTCCTAGCCCTCAGCCCCTCCATTTGAGCTGTCTTTAATGTAATTTCCTGTTTGCCTTAGGACTACCTCACCCTCCTAATAATGGACTGCAACATGCAGACCATGCACACAGTAAAGTTGCGTTTGTGTGTTTGTACTACAGGTAAACAGACCATCATTATCATCATCTAATACACAGTGATGTTTTTAATACACACGCAATCTCAAATCTAAAAAACAAAACAAACAAACAAGCAAACTGGAATTGACCTTTTTCATCATGACTTAATTGCCAGATTTTTAAGGAACTTTCTAATTTGTCATATTGGCACAAAATTCATAAAATTCCTAAGTGAAATTTTACACCCACTGTGTTTTATAGTATATACAGTATTTTTATGAAAAAGACAGAATAGTGCATTTGTTGAGTTATTATCCATTTGCTGTAGTACAGTAAATTCCCAGTGAAGGGTAAGTTCACATCAAAGGGAATTCCTGCAGTTATTGGTGAATACAGAAGAATTTGAAAAATCTGAAATTATAATTTGGTAAAAGAAAGAAAATATTGATTTTCACATATTTGTTTAAAGAGGTGAATGCATACACAACAACTCCTATGTAGATTATTTATTGATATAGTTATACATAACTATAGTCTTTTATAATGTGATTTGCTTTTTTTGGATTAGGTAATACTTTTTATCTTATCTGCGTCTGAAACTGTAATCAGTTGTGTGTTCACTTTTGGTTGTGGTTTGGTTGTTATTTTAGAAAATGTCATTGTAAGGGAATAAATACATGTATCCACCTTAATAAAAGTTGGCACTCTGTATTAAAATCTGTATCAAACATCTAACTATTCCATCTAACTTTCTTTGTGAATGTCAGAAATCCCAAAAATTAAATGTGTTTGCAAACATCACAATGGATTTAACATTTAGGAGGACAAGCATGTAGTTCTCTTACTCTGCATTGTGAGCTCAGATATGACACATTATATTATATAAAACATTGTTAAAAAAAAACATTTCACACAAACACACACACAGGTTTTTCAATGGCAGTCAGTGTGAGGACACTAATTGACATTGCCCCTGCCCCTAATCATCACAACTAACTGCCTCATCCTCACCGTAACCAAAACCTAATTCTAACCCTAACCCTAAAACCTAGTCTTAACCCAGAAATTGCTCTTTAAACACCCTTCTCATTGTGAGGACTGCCTAAAATGCCCTCACTTTGTAAAAATGTCCTCAGTCCATGGTTAAAAATGTATGCTGGTCCTCACAATGATAGCCATACACACCCACCCACACACCCACCCACACACACACACACACACACACACCCTAACCTAAACAGAAGCTGTGTCTGACAGCAGCTACGGCCTTTGTCTAAAACCTGTTCCAGACACCTCTAATTGGTTGGTATTTATACAGGAGCCCAGGAGAGCAGAGTGCACGCAGGGTTGTTTTTACATGGGATTAACCTAGGTCCACATCTCAACACAAGTCACAGAGAAAACCCAACATGCTCACTGCATTATCTGGAAAAGATGGCCTGTTTACTCAATCTGACCAGTTTGCTTGGGCTCTGGCAGGCTACATGTTTAAAGATGCTTCACAATTTGTTTTAAACTTAACTCCAAAAGTGTTAATCTTTAATAATTAAAAACATTTTTTGTACATATAATCTATGAATACATAGTACTGCCCACCGATTTACAGTAGAAACTAATCATTTTGTAAATTATTCTGACATTTTCTACATGGTGGACACCACGCCTGTATGCACATGTAAAACAGCAGTAAAATGATGTGAAAGCTGTGTAACTAGGCAGTATATGGGCTGTCTCTGGGTATTCAGAGACAACAGTTACAATATCTTTTTATGTTATATATCTGTTTGAGTGCTTATAATATATGTCCTCTACCTGAGCTGTAGACAGGGGAAGACTCGAACAAAAAAGGTAGACACTGCTACATTTCCTTGCTTTCTATTGCCATCTACTGGACATAAATATATTATGTTATAAAACTGTAGAAAAGTAAACTCTTCATATCAGTACCAGTTACACAGTGGAGACAGCCAGTCTTTCTGCTGCCATGGAAACTTACCTACTGGCTCTCCTATTCTGTATTTGTGCTGTCCAGTAATGTAGATGTAAGTGTCATTAATCATTAATCACAGTGTAAAATATCTAGTTTTGTAACATTTTACTACAAAATCCCAGATACTTTCCAATATCTTTCCAGTAGAGTTATAAGTTGTATATGATATAGCCTTCTAACCATATGCTACCATCCATACCAATGGTACCAATACACTAGTTTTCACCATTTGTAAATTGGATTATCTTCTATCTGGAGGCTGTAGGCAGTTTACTCCTACACCATATTCCTTGCATTTCTTAATGATGGATTTGACTGTACTGCAAAAGAGATTCAGTTATTTAGAAACTATTTTGTATACATCCCAAACTATGCTTTTCAAAA
Organism: Anabas testudineus; assembly: GCF_900324465.2. Lineage (NCBI taxonomy): Eukaryota > Metazoa > Chordata > Actinopteri > Anabantiformes > Anabantidae > Anabas > Anabas testudineus. The sequence continues at coordinate 775,401 of NC_046624.1, forward strand.
CCTCTTGTTTACAGTTACTTGAAAGTTTCTTCTGTTTTCAAACTTTAATAAATCAACCATGATTCACTATAAAAATAAAATATGAAAAGTAAATGTGTTTAAATAGACAAGGTATTATTTGGAAATTAAAGGAAGATTGATGGAAGTTTCTCCAGATCTACTGTTTGGTATATCTGTTCAAAATCTGAAAGATTGGTGGATGCTTCATCACTGTATGAAGTGAACATGTAACTAATAATTGACCAGTTTGAGATCTAACATGTCAGATTGTCTGTCACCTGTGCATTTCCCACTCCCACGTGGGCAAAACGTCTATTTAAAACAGTGCACAAGGACTGCAATATACTACCACCTTGTCTGGTCTCAAGGTAAGTAAACAACATGATTCAATTAATGTCTTTGTTTCATTTCTTTACCACTAAACTCTTATGCAACATTGTCTTCATGTCACAGATGTGGAGTTTGGGTCTGTTCTGGTTCCTCATTGCAACAACATATGGTAAGATCAATTTAAAATTCAGTTTTGCTCAAATGACAAACTAAGCCGGTAACATAGTTAATGTGGTATGGTATTTTATTATGGTACGTTATGGTATTTTAAAATTACTTGTGTGCTGTTTATTTTTCTTTGTAGAAATAATTTTATTGTAGTGTCGATTGTCATTGTCAGTGCATTGTCAGTGCAGCTAGTTCCAGTTTGTAAAATATTTAGACTTGTTTTGTATGTAGTTCAATCAAATATGAATCTATTCTATATGTTGATTCATTATTTTTACACATGGATATAACGCAAAAGGTTCTGTGAATTTGATCAAGGTTTGGCTGCACAGGCTTAATCTATAAATACTGACCCACCTGCAGACTGCTGCTGGTCAAATTCAACAAATATTCAACAATTAATTTCATTCTTGGTGAAGGGACAGCTATAGATAAAATTATCACCATTAAAGTAGAGTTTGGGAAATACTGTACTAACTTTCGATTAAGCCCTTTGTACATATTGTTAAGATGTTGGAGTATTTCATTTATGTCATAGTTTTATGTAGTGTATGCGCATATCCTGCATCAGAAACCTGAATTCACTGTTATTCTGCTTTACACCAACGCCAACTAGGTTCACCCTCAGCTGCAGCTAGTAGATAAGTATGATAGATCTGGTAGATGTAAGTCATAGAATCATGTCAGCAGGAATATGAATGACTAGGTTTCATATGTGCCCTGGAAGTATTATATTGGTTTGGCCTTTCTCATGTTCCATGTCATACTGTATCCTGAATATAAAAAAGCAGGATGCTGCATGTAAATGTACTTATTGATAAAAATAGGGTAGGGGGGTTCAGTTTTGATACATAAATATAAAAATATGCATATAGTATATGATGTAAAAATAGCACTGTGAAAGTCAATCTATATAAGAGTGCCTCGTTGTCCTTGTGACAGCTGCTGAGGTCTGTTTCGATGAGCTTGGGTGCTTTAGTGACCTGTCACCCTGGGGAGGCACTGCCCAGAGACCAGCATCTGTTCTGCCCTGGCACCCCAAGGAGATTGGGAGCCGCTTCCTCCTTTTCACCCAAAAGAATCGCTACTACCAGGTGATGCAAAGCCTTTATCAGATTCCTCTTGTGTCTCACCAGAGCTATGATGGAAGGGCCAAAGTAGGACTTTCAATTAGACACGTACAACAAATCTCTTCTAGTCTTTTTTAGAACCAGACTTGATCATGTTTTTTTCAGAAAACAGTCTCTTTCTCAAAACAAGGATTTCGGATTTTGTTTCACATTACTTACTAATTACATATAAAACTTAGCTTTATAAATAAGGGTATTTCAGAAAGCAGACAAAAAAAAACATTTTTTTCCTTTAGCCATCTGTGTTCAGACTCATTGCTTTACTTTTGAAACTACCAGGAGATCACGACCGATCAAACCATCCAGGCCTCAAACTACAATGGGATAAGAAAAACTCGATTCATCATTCCTGGTTATTTAGTCACAGGAGATGAGGACTGGCCACAGGAGATGTGTAAGGTAAAATTATACACCAAAAATCATGGATGTGGAAAAAAAAATTAGATGTGAAGAACCCCTAATGGCAGTTTGATTTGCTATAGCAAACGAAATGTTGACTTTTGATGTAGCACCAATTAATAAATCAATAATAATAGACCAGGGTGGAGTGACTGAATGGTTCCGATGATTGTCAGTTCCTCTCCCCTTTACAAAGGGTACAAGGGGAAAAGCACAATGTAGGTATTTTATACCCTAGAAAATTGAGAGTAAATAAAGTATTTAACACAGACAGAAAGAAAGGGAACCACAACCAGAAAAGATCCACAAGGGACAGTTCATCATAATAAAACAAAACATAGTTTTTACTTCTACGTAGTGGTGCTCACATACATCACTTTATTATATATCCTTAAACATGGACGAATAAAAAATAATTAATCTGTGGTTGGTACAACTCGAGATACTGTAGCCCAACCTTTCTAAGACTTCTGTGTATTCTGCACAAGGATAGATAAGATTCTCACAGCACTCGTAGTAATTAGTAAGTAAGGATATATGTTTTTGAACACTGGTAGAACTGACAGAATATTAATCTGATTCTCTTTTGACTAACTTGCTGCTCTGTGTAGGTTATGGTAAAGTCTGAGAATGTGAACTGCATTGCTGTAGAGTGGAAGAAAGGGGTGAAGACTCTGTATGCTCAGGCTGTCAATAATGCCAGGGTGGTAGCTGCTCAGGTGGCCTCCATGATCACATTCCTCATGGTAAGTACAGCACTTAATGCAATTTTAATTTCAGTCACAATTACAAATTAAAGGTGACTTTCTCCTGCTGCCAGTCTTTGTGCTGAAGTAAACAACTCCTGACCCCTCCCTTGTGGAGAACTAACACCTCCACTCCATAGAAACTGCACTCCTGAGGGTCATGGAATCTCTACGGGCTGCAAAAGCTGTGACTCAATCTTCTGTCCTAATTCTACTTGATCTGCAGTCTTTGACACAGTCAAACATATCTTGAAGGTATTTTGGCAGGGGCAGGTTTCTAACTCTTATTGCCTCCACTGGCTTGCCAAAGAGCTCAGTTCTTGGTCCTCTACTCTTTTCCACCTCTACTCCATCCCTAGGTTCCATCATCCAATCGTATGGTTTTTCCCATCATTGCTATGCTGACAACACACAGCTCTTCCTGTCATTCCACTGTCTCACTATCTCTGCATGCCTCGCCAACATCGCTGCCTGGATGAGAGAGCCATTTTCAGCTCAACCTCTCCAAGACAGAAGTTCCTGTCTTCCCAACCAGACCTTCAATCCTCCGCGACATTAGCATCAACATAAGATCCACAGTAATTGTTCCAATTAAGTCTGTCAGAAACCTGGAGGTGATCAATGATGATCAACTGAGCTATGCCAACCACATTTCCTCTGTCCCAAGGGCATGCAGATTTGCCCTTTTAAACATCAGAAAGATCAGACCCTACCTTTCAGACTATACAACACAAACTATTGTGCAGGCTCTGGTCATATATTGACTTTCTCACTCGCAATGTCTTACTGACAGGTTACCAGCTGCATCATCAAACCCCTCCAGATGATCCAAAATGCAGCAGCATGTCTCATTTTTCATCAGCCAGAAAAGGACACACATTAGACCCCTTTTCAGATCTCTTTACTGGCTTCCTGTAGATGCCTGCAAGAGGTTCAAAGCCCTGATCCTTGCTTACAAAGTGGTCAACTCAACAGCTTACCTGAACGCCCTCATTCTGGTCTACTCGCTCAGCAAGGGAACAACACTGTGTAGTCCCCTTACCTCACCTTAAAAGATCCCTGGCTTAACCTTTCAGCTCAGTGGTTTCACGATGGTGAAACAACTTCCGCAACTCTGCGTGCTCAGCTGCTTCACACTCAACTTTCTAAAACTTGCTGAAAACAAAACTTATCCAACTCTTTCTCTGCAAAAATCTGGCACTCATACCCCATATAACTGACACAGCTCGTTGTAGAAGACTTTACTTTAAAGTTTGTTTCCTTGGCTTAGATATTTGCTTGCTTTGTACCTCACTTATAAGTTGCTTTGCATAAAAGCCAAATAACTAAATGTAAATGTCCTGTACCTATCTTAGCAATTTACTGGTTTAGTCTCATACATATGGAGTACTCTCCAGAGACAAACATTTTAAAAGGTGTTGAAAAATGAAGGAACACATGCATTCTCACAAACGATTCTGTGAACCTTTCTTGTCTAGACAGCTGAGTGAAAGTGTAATCAGAGAAGCCAAAAATACACTGACAAATTACACAATACACAGGATTGAAAGGCACAGACAGAAACAACTGGTACCTGAGAGAATATTCCCATGTATGCAAATTGGTAAAGAACATGTGATATTAATGGTAGCGTGGTTGATACAATATCTTTAACATACATGCTGTATGTCACAGGACAGCTATAAGCAAGCACCTGAGAAGTTCCATATTATTGGACACAGCCTTGGCGCTCATATTGGAGGAGACGTGGGGAGTAGGATCACTGGTCTTGCACGCATCACTGGTAAATCCATCTGTTCATTGAAGTCACTCACAGCTGTGTGCTGCATATGAAAACAACTTTGCTTGTAAATGATTACCAGCTCCTGGTAACTGACTCTGACCTTTTGCTGTTAAAGGACTGGACCCAACTGAACCTTACTTTCAGGACACTGATGCCTCTGTGCGTCTGGATACCAGCGACGCTGCATTTGTGGATGTCATTCACACAGATGGACTTCCTTTCAACTCTAAACTTGGTAAATCTCACTGTTGACTTCAGTGAATGAGATTAAAATAGAAATGACTGACTCAGTGATTTCTGTACTTTCTAGCTCCACTCAAAATTAGTAGAATGCTGTGCCAGTAAGTAGAGTGACCATATTCATCAATCTTAAAAAAAATCTTTTCTAAGTGATTTTTGTATGAATTGTTGCAGGTTTGGGGATGTCGCAATTTGTGGGCCACATTGACTTTTTCCCAAATGGAGGAGAATTGATGCCTGGCTGCTCTGCCAACAAAGGCAAACCGTCTGATATTGATGATATTTGGCAAGGTGCGATAAATTCATACACAAATACATTACAGCAGACAAAATGGAAAAACAATGATAGTTTTGTTTCAGTTACCCACAGTTACATTTTTCATTCAAACAAGTGAGCATTTTGGAGATTTTGGAGACTTCTAGTTAACACTAGGGCAGTGAAAATCATTTTTAATTTTGGTGCATTCAGCAAGACTTTAAAACTGACATTAATATCTTGAGTTCCATGTCTGGTAAGAGACAGGAAGCAAAAGCACTTCAGTGATTCATTCAGTTCATTAGTTTAATGTTAATGTCTTAGCAGCAAAGAAACAAGTGTCCATGTCAAAGTTTAATTGAAAGACAATTAACTAAGCAGAAAGTTAATCAAAACATTTTAAGCATTAGTCTTCAGACACAACATAGTGAGTCATGGCATTGGAAAAACCGTATAAAGAAACCCCAGGCAGAGTTATTCCTGCTGGACCTAACTTAGCAAATATTTTCTGAAATGGATGATGACTGCCTTCTTTTTAAATGTGCTGCTGAGTAGCAAGGCTCAAGTGGCAGCATTAGTGCCATGCTTGGGTTGGGGGTGTTGGCACAGCTGAATATGACACTTTTGATCCTATAGATAAGAGAGGGAGAGTGGGAGCCAGAGCCGCATAACTGGAAGTCTTCGAGCGCCTTGTGTTTGTCTTGCACTGGAGAATACAAAACTGCCTGTCAATCACCAACTCAGTCTCCCCATCTCTCTGTTCTCCCTTAAGATTGTTTTGATTATTTCTTATTATTTTTATTACTGGTGCAAATTTTTAAAACAACCCATAATCTACAAACCAGGTAGGCTGGAGCCAATGTAGAATAACGGACAGATACCTGGGCAGACCCAGCACTTGATTGTGAGAGAAAACCCAAACAAAAACACCAAAGTCAGTTGGCTGGCAGGTTAAAATCAGTTTGTGGCTGTGAGGCAGGAGTCCTAACCACTCCACCACCATACAGCCCAAGATCATTTCATGATATTTTTTAATATAATACGCTTTAGTTAGAAGATCATCAGAGCATACTGCATTGTCACTCTGTAATAAACATTAATGTCTCCTTAGGTATTATTATTAGTAGTAGTGGTATATTTTTTACCATGTCCTTTCACTTCTACTCTACTTCTGTTACATCATCTGACAAATTTCTATTACAGGTACCAAGAAGTTTGATGCATGCAACCATGTGCGAGCATACCAGTTCTACAGTGAGAGCATTAGTAAACCCCAAGGCTTTGTGGGATTTCCCTGCTCTGACCAGAACAGTTTTGCTGCTGTAAGTCTATTAAGACTCTTAATATCTATTTAGTGAATTGGAAAAAGTGTCAAGGAATATAGTTTCAGCGCTTCCTTACCTTACCTTCTTTTGCCTGAATAACCTTTCTGAAATAAGTTGGTGAAGCGATTCTCAGTCTTCTATGTGAAGTTATCTGGAAGTAGAGTCATGGCAACTGGACTTGTTTTTGTTAGGTTGAAATGTTTCACTACTCATCCAACAATCAATCGTGAAACAAAGGATGGGGAGGAAGTTAAAAGATGTAATAGTCACACCTCTGCCCAACCCCTCTTAACACCTAAAATGGGTCGTTAAGTGTGTCCAACCTGGTGCCGGTGTGAACTATTCCTGGTTTTTCTGGGGATGGATGAATGGGCAGCATGATAAATAGAAAACAGGTTGTGTCTAAGTCCTCCACCTCTGTTGAGTGAGGGGGTGTTGATTTGCACATGCAAAGCTTCCCTCACCCCTTTCTAAAGCCATCCAACTATCCAACCAACTTCTATTTATCTTTTTACACCAACTTTTTCTATTTAGATCTGACTCATCAGGGGCAACTTGGGGTTCCGTATCTTGCCCAAGGACCCTTTGGCATGTGACAATCCATTGATTGACAGACAACTGCTCTACCTATTGGGCCACAGCCACTCCCATGACTTAGTGCTGTTGTCTGGCCTGTAAAGGTCTGTGAGTCCCTCCATTGACAAGCCTCCCTAGACATCACTGACCCACCACCAAACCGATCATTCTCAACAATCTAGTAGGCAGCGCAACTTTCTCCATGGCTTCTCCAGACCTTTCATGTCTGTCACATGTGTTCAGCGTCTTGCCTCATCAGTAGTGGCAGTGACACAGTGAAAAACCTGTCAGAAAAGATGAGGAGAGAAAAAATGTTAGTAGTCCACCTGTAAATTAATTCCTGTTTAAGTGGCTGTCTCACTGTTGCCCCTTTAGTTCACCTGTTGTTAGTTAAGACCAAAGCAGGTGAAACTGAAGAACAACCCCTTCTGCCACTTAACTGACCAGATCAATATCACAGACGTTTAAATGACTTGATGCTAAACTCTGATTAAAAAGTGTTCCTTTAATTCATTCATCATGGAGTTGAGCTCATTCTTCACACATCACCATGTGCTTGTCTTCACAGGGAAAGTGTTTCCCCTGTGCAAACAGCCAGTGTCCTCTGATGGGCCACTCTGCTGACAAGTTCACTGTGACTGATGGAATTTCAACGACAAAGTATTTTCTCAACACGGGAAGTTCAGAACCCTTTGGTCGTAAGTACCCTGGCCTTCTAACCATGGCAAAAATAACACTGTGACTTAAACACTAAAAGTTTTTCATATCATTAAATATCATTAAAGATAAAAAATGTGTATCTCTGGTATTATAGTTTTTCATGCTTTCAGCTCAGTTGATGGATGAAGTACTGAAGTTTATTATGAGCTAGTATACCTAGTAAAGTCTCTTTATGTATTAGATGCTCAGAAAGATATCATGAAATAATGTGACTGTTTACTATTTCCTTCTATTTCTAGGTTACACATACAGAGTGACACTAACCCTTAATGGTCCCAGCTGGCGTAACCCAGGGTTTATGTTTGTGGCTCTCACTGGAAGCAAAGAAAGTACCCAGGAGTACCAGTTTTTTAAGTAAGAACTATGAGGGGGGGTTACATTGCATTCAGAAAGTATTCAGATCCCCTTCACAGACCAGAGAATCTTGTCTAAGAGTCCTTCAGGTGCTCTTTTGAAAACTACAAGCAGGCTTTCATGTGTTTTGCCCTTTTTCAATTTTTGGCACTGGTCGTGTACTGGTCACAACCTCAATCATGCATCAAATTTCACAGTAAGAGTAAAACACAACCTAGATGAAAAATTGCCTAATGTGACAAAATATTGCTTTTAATCAGCTTTTTAAGTCAGTTATCATACAGGAAAAATGACATTGATTGTTAGTACTGTATATAGTTTGTTTGTTTGTTTAAGAAATACTTTAAACTACTTTTATTATGTAAGTACACAAACTATATTAATAAAACATGTTGAATGAGTTCATAAATTGTGTATAATGAGCTTTAAACATATCACACAACTCTATTACAGTAATGGAGATCATCCTGGGTGAAAACTACTCTATAAAAACTAAATGTATCCCTAAATTTCATCAGTGCAGTTTGAGAGTGATTTATTGAGGTTTCTTGCTTGTCCAGGGGTACCCTGGTGCCTGGACAGACCTATGAAGCTTTGATCGATGCTGAAGTGGATGTGGGTGATGTGAAAGAGGTGAAGTTTCGGTGGAATAACTACATTCTCAACCCCCTGAACCCCAAGTATGGTGCATCTTTAGTGGAGCTACAGAGAGGAAAAGACGAGAAAGTGTAAGTCTGTCTTTTCTGTAAATATGACAGTTGGTCTGGACCCCAAGAACCAGATCTCTGAACACCTTAATGTGAGGGGCTACAAAAAATCAAGCAAACCTACATACTTATATCTTGTTAAAAATTAATGTAAGATGGAAATAGCATCTCTTCCTATTACCTTCCCCAGAATGTTTTTTAGAACTATTCCGTGTATCCTTTGTGTCCAGGACGCAACGCCTCCCAGTGGTTACATGAGGAAACACAGAATGGGACCCTAATTTAACTGAACCCGTGGTTCCCTGGATTATACAGTTGTATTTGTAAAAGTCTCTATGAATGTAAATAGACCCATTTCTTGAATTTAAATTAAAAAAAATTTTTCAGACTTTATAAAAACCGAATATACTGAAAACTATTTAAGTGGTTACATTTGTATTGCAATTTCAGATCTTTGTCACAAGTATATATTATTATTAATATAAAACATTTCTGGGATTGTTTTTATTGTGTGCAAAATCTCAGTTACAAAGAAAGACGCAGACAGTTTATGGTGTTGCCATATTGACATACGGGGGTGGCTGTGGGTCAATAGGTAGAGCAGTTGACTGCCAATCATAGGATTGGTGGTTCAATTCCCGGCTGCCACGTCACATGCCAAAGTGTCCTTGGGCAAGATACTGAACCCCTAGTTGCCCCCGGTGAGTCAGGTCAGCTGCATAGCAGCTCTGCCGTGTGTGTGCTTGTGCGTGTGAATGGGTGAATGAGATGCAGTGTAAAGCGCTTTGAGTGCCTGCTAGGTAGAAAAGCGCTATATAAGTGCGGACCATTTACCATTTACCATTACTGATGTCAGACCATAGTCAAGTTGCATTATAGGCGCCAAGGGTTCGGAATACAGTGTCTTGTCCAAGGACACTTTCACATGTGGCCAGGAATTTTGGGCAGGACAGAGAATCGACCACCAACTGCCGTACCAACATCTATGGACGCCCCTTACAATTATTTCACTCTGTGCCACAGTGCTGCAGTACATGACCACTAGAGCGCAGCAAAAGATTGCCCTAATGCCCTCCAGTGGCCAGTGCAGTCAGAGTGTTTAGGTTGTGGTGATCATATGGTGGGGTAAACTCTAAAGATTTCTCTTTGCTTCCCTCATTTCTTTAATACCCACACAATATACTGTGTCTATGAATAGACATACAATAAAGTGAAAGGTGTGTCAATGGCTACAAGCAAACAAAACTATACAATTAATTATTTTTGGTATACCTTTACCTTTGGATACTTTGAAATGTATACTGTTATCCAGAATGAAGTGTAGTTTCTCTTGTGGTGTCTATTTACAGTTTTTGTCTCTTATAATCTCCTTTTTCTCCTTCACAGCGCCCTCTTCTGTGGAACAAACAAAGTGGTGGAAAATGCCATTCAGTCTGTGCTGCCATGCCAGGCTTAACCAGTTGCAATCACCACATCACACAAGTCTTTCAGTAAAGAGTTATCATTGAATTGATCCTGTGTGCTGTTGTGCAAGATTTAGCAGAATTAGTACAATGGATTTAAACAAATCAACTTTGAAATCAGTTAACAAAGAAGCCATCTAGAAAGGAAACTTGCATAGATTTGTTAATTTGGGGTTAAAGCCACAATTTCTGGCCTACCTATAATTTTAGACCTACCTTCCTTCCATCAGCATCAATATCTTATTGGCTGGATACTTATTAGCACCTGTTACACCTGCAGTTACTTTAGCCAATACTGTAACAAAATAAAGAGCCACCTGCCTTTACAGGATATCAAATCTTATTAAAATAATTGTGACATAAGATAGATGTTTATTGGCCTTAATCTGAATCGTGTTACAAAGTAACAATGACATCTTTGAGACCACAACAAGCTGGTACAGTGGGACAGTGGTTAGCACTGTTGTCTAGCCTTGTGATAGTTTAAAGATCCCCACTTTTCTCTAAATGTTAGCTGGCATTGGATCCAGCCCTCCCTCAAAGACCACATGGACTACAAAGAGAAAAACCTCAAAATGGCCAGTATAAAGGTATAAAATCACTACAGAGAGATGCAAAATGACTACGAAGGCATGAAATGCTGCCACAAGGAGACACCATTTGCAATCTGGGAATTAAGACACAAACATACATTCCAACCTCCTTATTTACTCTTGTTACAGTGACGAAATGAAGGATTCTGAAGCTTTACAGAGTGAAAAAAACTTAAATTCATTCAATATCCAAACACTGAGTCTTTGAAATAGGGAGTGCCAGTGTAAGCTTACAATCTCCATTCATTATTTTTCATTCTTTGTAGTAGGCTGTGAATATACATGAAATCACATCACATAAAACAATCCTGACAACTGCATTGCTATTTATAATTCCCCTATGACTGCAGTGTTATCACTGTCACTTAAACAGGCTCAACAAAAGCAGCAGTATGAGTATGAGGGATACTTCACATGTCCAATTGTTGACATCTCTTGTCGTTCTCTCTTTTCAAAGCTAACTGTTCCTCACTGTCAAGGCCTGTCAGCACAGGGAGAGGATAAATGTTACCCTCATTAATGTTAAAAGACATGAGGATCCATTTGTGCATACACAAATCAACAGTAAATTACATGGTGAGATCACTTCTTTCTCCTGCTCATTTGGATACAGAATGGTGCTGGACAAACTCTTGTCTAATGTGTCACATATATCTATAATTCCAAAAGGCAGTTGCATGTACGTGTGTATGTGTGTGAACGTGTCTGCAAAGCACTTATTAATCTGTCCGTGGCCTTTCGCTGGCTTATGAAGTCCTGATTGTGTGTCATTGTTTTTGCTTCATTTAATTGAATACACACCCCGTAATCACGCTTGCAAATATACAGCTTTGAAAAGGCGAGCTGCCATTTTCATCATGGCGAACAAAGTGCATTTGAAATCACTCTGACTTCCCATGAGCTGAGCCATCAGTGCTCACACAATACCAATCAGAAGAAAAAACTCTCAGTTCCAAAGCTTCAAGCTTGACTACATTAATAATATTAATAAAACAGCAAATTGAATGTGTGGGCTAAGAGATGGGGAGAGAAAGTGTCTTGAAATCCTCTAAAGACATCTGTCTTTGTCTCTGACTCTTGTTTCTCTTTTCATTATTGGCTCATTGAAAGTGAAGGCTAATGACAAAATAGCAGGCTAATTCCTGTAATTATGTGTGTTTGTCAGAGGAAATTTGCGTATGACAGCGTTTCTTTTTCTAATCTTTAAGCCAGTAGCTTCAGGGGTGGCGTTGTTACTTACAAAGCATTTGTAGACAGGTCATGAATTAGTGAAGTGTAGATGTAGGTGGCAAGAGAAAATAAGCTCACCTGGGGAATGCGTGCACAACAAACTTAACCCCAGGCCATTGTGGACATTATATTTTCAAGAAATATTCACCAGAAGGAGAAAGAGAAAGAATTCAATTGCATACTTACCAATGTCCGCAACAAGCAAGTAACAAACAATGTTACACTATAATTAAATTTAAAGACAATTTTGAAAGGGAGTTCAGAGACAGTAACCAGTCAAAGTGATTTAAGGAGACTGAATTGTTTGATGCTTTCCCAAAGCAGTTAAATAAAAAAAAATGTTCATTTCACCTAAAACTATTTTCAGTCTTTGTTGACCTTCAAAGTAAATGAATTCAGCAGTAGTATGAGAGGACTGAAAATAATCTGTTATATTGAGCACGAAAGAGGTTAAAGAAAGACAGATGGTTCAAACAGGGGTCAGTGCAGTCTTTAAAATGGATGCTGACGGTGCGTTGTGCTGAATACATAGACACTGTAAAGTGCCTTGAGATAACTTCTGTTGTAAATTGGCGCTATACAAATAAAATTGAATTGAATTGAATTGAGACAGTACATATCAGCAGTACTACTGGTATCTTGTCCATGGACACCTCAACAAGTAGCTAGGAGGAACTGGGAATTGAACCACTAACCTTATAAGGTTTGTAGACGACTGCTTGACCCCCCGATCTACTGGTTTTGTGGAGTTCCAACAGCTATAGTTAGTTCCTCATACCACCTATCCTATCTGAATATCTTAGATCGGTATTTACTGTACTAGCTATCTTACAGTTTATGTCTGCACATGCCTGTATTGAATTGTAAAATTCAAATATATAATAATTGAGGGCTGAGGAGGAAAAAATCTCTCTATAAACACTTAAAAAATGTGCATTCTTTGCCTAAATGGAAAAAAAAATCAATTATATACACCAATCAGCCATGGCATTGAAACCACTGACTGATCCGGAACACCTCCAGGTTATTGTTAAATGAAATCAAATTGCTGAAATTTGAGATGCTGGTACAACAGCATGCTGCATATTGTCATGAAATCTGTAATGCTTAACCCATATAGGGAGGGAAATGAAACACCTTTAGGACTGACATGTTAGACAGCACTCTCTTTCACCATCATCAAAACACCCAATCACAATATCTTTAGGAAGAATAGCCACCACGCGCGGCCAGCGCTTTCAATGTGCCTTAGCATTGATTCTACTAGTCTGTGGAACTCTACTGCAGGGAAATAAACAAAAAAATATTATATATAGATCACCAATAGCCAATAAAAGTACAAAGGTGAGTCAAAAGTTCCACGGCTGATGGGACCTGATGAGAAGCAGTGTAAAAGTGCTTTGAGTACCAATAAGGTAGAAAAGTGCTATATAAGTGCAGACAATTTACAATGGTAGCAGCATTAATTCACAGATATACAGAAACATTTGCTCTAAGTATTTACAGAGAAATGCATGAAATTCTGAATTTATGTCAGATTTGTCTTTTGATCTTAAATCCAAAAACTGTCAGTCAGTCATTATGCTCTGCCACCAGGTGGTATTAATATTGTTTCTGATTGTTGTAAAAATACAAAATATTTTTTATTTATTATTATTTCCCAAATGAGATTTCAATCCCACCTCATCTCTCAAACTGAAATTGTAGCAATATTAAATATCACCAAAGTCAGAAGAATTGAGGAGATGGATCACAAACATTTTATTTCTTGTCCTAAATTTCTTTCTGTTCTCTGGTTTGTTTATTTGAGTGTTCCAACTTAGATTTGGTAAACTTGGCTCACATTTGTTGCTAATAATTGATTAATAATTCAATCAATTTTGGTTTCACATTCAAATTCAAATACATTTTAATTCAAATAGGATAAGGTGAATGCATGAATGCACATGAATGAGTGTGCTGCAATTATAGAAGTATAACAATATGTGTGTGTGAGTGAGGGTGTGAGCATATGCCCATGTTAAGTACCCAGGTCTACCTTTACACCTGCACACTTAAGAAGGTTACTCAAATATTCAATTCAAACAAACAAATTCTAATGAACTAACATTCGGCCTGTTTTCAAACTAGTGAAGCTTTATCAACCAAGCAGTGTGTCAAGCTCCCTGTTATCATTCCATGATTTCATTGGTTTCATTGTAATCATCATAACCCTGCCATTAACTGGAAGAGAGCGTGTATGTGGGAGGGCAGTGGAGCCAGCAGCTAAAGGGTCACTTGAAGAGTGTGGGTCCCTCCAGATTGCCGTAGCAACTACTCTACTTCATAGCCATTTGAGTGAAATCGGCCACACCTATCTAACCTCCTCTCCTGTCTCCACATAGTCCCCTCTGGCTAACCCCCTACACACACACACACACACACACACACACACACACACACACACACACACACACACACACACACACACACACACACACACACACACACACACACACACACACAAAATTACATCCAAGCTAAAAACAACCTTGCCCTGTAAAAGGTTGAGTGGCTCTCTACCACCACTTCTGTAAGAATAATACACTCACTGTATAAATGTATTCTGGTTAGTGAATAAGTGCCTGTGTTTAGTTTCATATTCGGGTGAATCACTGGTGGGGGTGTTTGTGGAAGAAAGAAAGACGAAACTGGGTTTTAATGGAAAACTGTTCTTGTTTGGGAGATTTTGTAACCTACAAAGCAAACAAGAAACAGCAGAGCACTGTTTTGTTTTGTTTTTTTTAGGTCTACTTGTGGTCCTGGGAGTAATTTGTAATGAAGAACTGGATGTAGGGAAAACCTTGTCTAAAACATTTTTATCATTCAACTAGAAACATGTTGTTAATGTTAGCACTCCTATTCAATAGTGCTATGTAAATAGAGCTATGCTCATGGGTAATGTTGCTACTTTATATATTGAAAGTTCTGTTCACAAGAGGCAAAAATCATTAAAATCTTGTGTCTGTGAAGATATTGTAGACATTTACTTTTACATTTTGCATCTATTATTGTCCAAATCATGACAACTTCATATATAATTACAGAAGACATTCAACAAATAGACCAATTTAATTTATCACAGGCAACAATATAGGTGCTGTTTATTAATAGTTTTTTTTAAGTTATTGTTATTAGTTATTAATAGTAATAATCGTAGATGTGTAGTAGATGTGTGCACCATGTCATGTTCAGAATAAAAAAAAAAAAATAGAACACTGACTGCTACACAGATACAAACAGAGCCATCCATCTGTATTATTATTTCAGAGATATCTTTATCAAAGAACATTTCTCTCTCATTCATATTATTCACACAATCCACTTGGTGGCAGTGTTGCCATTTCTCTGTCTCTAATAGTGGAATTTTACACTAAAATGTGCAAAAATGAAAACCAAAGCATATAAAACATGTTGCTCCTTCTGTCCTTCCTTTCATCTCTAACATGTTAATCAGCAGTTAAATTATCTAAAAGGTCAAAGATGACCTTTGTTACAAAACAAATACCACTACTCAATCAGTGTAGTGGTAGTGTGTATATATATATATATATATATATATATATATATATATATATATTGCTTCAGATATAGCCATAGGACAAAACAAGAAGTACTTACAAGTATCCTTGAGGTCCAACTGGTCCTGATGTTGCCACATCATTGAATAAAACAGGGGAAACCAGTGTTGCCACACTGTGCGTAGGAGACTCAGGGCAACCAGCGTCATGGGCAAAATTGCCAAGAAAAAACCCTGCTCTGCTTGGCAAATTAGAAGAAAAGCTTGCAGAGGGCCAAGATACACAAACAGTGGACTTTTAATGACTGAAAAAAAAGTCTTATGGACTGATAAGTCCAAGATTGAGGTGTTTGGATTCAAGTGATGAACACAGAGCTCATGAAAAGATGTAAATGCTTGCCTAACCTCGTCAATGAGGTGGAAACATGGAGGTGGAAACGTGATGATATGGTGATACTTTGACAATGGGAAAGTGCCCGATTTGCATCATGTGCAAGGCATTTTCAATCAGAATAGATATCACCCCATAATGAAGAGGCATGCTTTTCCAACTGGGCAACAATTGATTTGCAGGAAAACAGAAAGTAGCTGCTGCATTACACTGGTTCTGGGAGGAAATCACACCTGAATATCTGCAAATACTGTGCAGTAGAAGCTAAAGATTTCTCAGGCAGCAAAGGGCAGTTTTTTGGTGAAAGTAAAGTTTAACATGCAAATTTAAATCTGTACTCAAATGTGCAAATGACATTTTATATTTTGTGATGTGATCATTTACAACCACTTCATTAAATAAAACCAACAAAAGACTTTTGACTCTTGCTAGTGTATTTGTGATCCAGATCCAACACTAGACAGCTGAACTGGAACGTTGTGGATCTGCTGTGAAAAGCTGAATGTCACAAACAAATTTCTAGTCTTCTAGTCTTCCCTGCCAGACCTTCAACTCAATACAACATCAGCATTAACATTGGATCTGCGGTGATTGTCCCTACTAAGTCAGCCAGAAACCTGGGGGTCATCCTTGATGATCAGCTGACCTTCACGGAACACATCGCCACAGTCTCTAGGTCGTGTAGATATGCCCTCCACAACATCAGAAAGATCAGACCCTATCTGACGGAGTACACGATCCAACTCATTGTACAGGCGTTGATCTTATCTTGTCTTGACTACTCCAATGCACTACTGATGGGTTTACCAGCATCCACGACCAAACCCCTCCAGATGATCCAAAATGCGGCAGCACGCCTCATTTTTAATCAACCAAAAAGGTCTCATGTCACACCGCTCTTCAGATCTTTGCACTGGCTTCCTGTGGCTGCAAGGATCAAGTTCAAAGCCCTGTCTCTTGCCTACAGAGTGGTTAACTCCACAGCTCCATCTTATCTCAATTCAATCATTCAGGTCTACATCTCCTCCCGTCCACTGCGCTCAACCAGTGAACAACGTCTGGAGCTACCAGCACCACACAGTCGACACCAAGGAAAACTGTTCAGCTCAGTGATCCCACCATGGTGGAATGAGCTGCCTATCTCTGCACGCTCAGCCACCTCACTTGCAATCTTTAAAAAACTGCTGAAAACAGAACTCTCCCCGTCTTCCTTTGCACTTAAAAAAAAAAGAAGATTTTTCTACACTTTCGTTCTCACATCTCTTAAAACAGAAACACTTTTTTGACAGCACTTTGCTTTGATGTTGTTTCTCCTTGACTTAGATTTTGTTTGCTTGCCTTGTTCCTCACTTGTAAGTCGCTTTGGATAAAAGCGTCTGCTAAATGACTAAATGTACATGTAAATTAACTAATTAACTAACTGGACTCCATATTAACTTAAAGACATTAACTGTTATACTAGACTGCCTGCTGCCTACTCAGCATGTAATCACCTATATGAGGATGGGTTCCCTGTTGAGTCTGGTTCCTCTCAAGGTTTCTTGTTGGCTTCCTGTTGCCTTCTCAGGGAGTTTTTCCTTGTCACCGTCGCCCTCGGCTTGCTCATCAGGGACAATCTGATTTCATGATTCATACACATTCACTGTTCATGTACCGTTCTTTGGTTGTATAAAGCTGCTTTGTGACAATGTCAATTGTAAAAAGCGCCCTGGTTGTTCAATGTTTTACCTGCTCTAGACTCATGAACACAGATGGTTAGAGCTGATGTTATGAGTAAGATTTGAAATCTTTAGCTGTCACTTTGTTTCTTTACCTCATTGATGAGTGTTTGTTGTGCTCTTGGGATCATTTTGACTGGCAGCCCACTTCTTGGTAGTGTAGCCACAGTCCCATTTGTAGATTGCTTGCCTAACTGTAGACTGGTGAGTTTCTAAAGTCTTTTATAAAAAAAACAACAACAAAACAATTATTGATCATAGATCCTCTGAAAGCTCTTTTTGTCAGTCGCTCTAGTCTACACCTGACTCCAATTAGCTTTTTGGAAGTCATTATTCCAATGGTTCAGAATTTCTTTTGTGTTATTATTTTAAGAACAATTTGTTAATACTCTCTATTAAACGTCACATTTTATGACAAAATAATGCAGAAAACCATGAAATTCCAAAATGTTCACATAGTTTTGTATTGCCACTGTATGCGTGTGCTCATGCAAATGCCCCCAAAATGATCTGCTGGCTCTAGTTTTCATGCTCAGTGTTTTATATTTAGAGTATTTTCCGATAAACAAAGATATGTTGGGGGAAAAAAAAAATACTTCTTCTAAATTGGTGGTATTGGCCACATCACAAAAATAATTGACTATAAATACTGTACATTAAATAAGTGCAAAAACTATTATATTATTTATATTATAGGATTATAACCAGTGGAAGTTTTTAGTGGAGGGAAGTCTCAGAGTCAAGATCCAAGATCAAGGTCTTGCTACTGTAAAGTCATGCAGCAAATTATCACTACATGTGTCTTTTTGCTTATCTTTGTCAGCGTAAAAACGAAGAGATCAGAAAATTACCATTCAACACTACGCAAAGAAATATCCTTTTAAATACACATACATTTTATTGGTGAAATCTGTTAAAGAATAATTGCCATTAATCAAAAAATACACAGTACAATGTGTAAATTGCAAGAGAACAAGACATTTAAGGAAATGCAAGATAAAAAAACAAAACAAAACAAATTTTTAATTGTGTTGTGTTCTAGAATGGTTTAGATGATTCTTACTACAAGCTCAAACTTTTTAGCTGTACTATTTTGTGAAGTATTGTATAGTGTTTAGCAGACACTTGTGCATAATGCAAGCTGGCTAGAGAACTACCTCAAATTACATCCACAGAACCACTTGACCTCAGACTGATCAATCATTTGATATCACAGCCAAAATGTCAAATGCTGTCTTGCACACAGATATCAGAAAGCAAAATATGTCTTCATATAATTTTATCATAGCTTTAGGTATAAAGCTGCTACATAACAGTATCCTGTGCATCACATAATACTAACAGCGGAACATTGCTGCACATTATAATAATCTAACAAATGAATCATTAGAAAGATGTTGTCATTTAACACTGTATTATCTTTCCTTTGAGTACAGATATGTGTTGAAAGCAGAAAAGTTTACTATATTAGTTACCAGTGAAGTATGTAGAGTTTTATTTAGTTATGAGCTGCCATCAGTTATGAGTGTTAATATCATAGCCCAGTCATTCTCACAATTTCTTCCAGAAAACATGACCATTATCATCATTAGTAGTAAACCTTTTTTTGTATATTAGTAATAGCAATCAGTTTCTTGTTTATTCATTCCTATGTAGTAAGTCATGCGAAACGTGCTTTGCAGAAAGAGTGCGGAAGACAGCAGAAGGGCACTGAAGCTTGTGAGACTTTGTACATTAACACTGAAAAGCAATACAAGGCTTGATTCACAGTTCGTATACAGAAAAATGCATTAAAAGTGAACATTATTAAGAAAAATCTGTGGGGGGTGTTCATCAGTATAACAGTAACTCAGTGATTACTTCATTGGTGTCTTGAGTCAAATGAGCTATTGATTAACAGAATTTTTATTGTTACTATTTCATGTTCAGTTTGACAGTTTATACCTATCCTAGACACCTAGACACTTAAGTAAAGCATAAAGTCAATCTGCATCCTAGATTGTGTGGGTTTACACATCTGTGACAACTGTGACAACCAAAGAGCAGACAAATTAAATGAAACTTTTGTGCAAACAAAAGCATTTATAGCTATAGCAAGGTTTTGGACAAAATCTATTGATTTCAATAGAATCTGTGCAATCAGTGGATTTACTTTTGGAGGCAAAGAACATCTGAGCAGGAAGTCTGAAGTCTGATGGCCTCATAGGCTTCAGACAAAGTGTCTGAATTGTCAAGATTGTCTAAAAGCATATTTTGTATCTTTCCACAGCAGATAACATGACAATTATCTCCACTTCACACAGTGACTAGTAATGTTGCTTTTACTGTGGTCACACCATGAATGACTACAACTAAGACTGCCCCCTGAAAGTTCAAATGAATGAAGCAAGTCCAAAAAGAGTACAGAGACCTTGAATAAAATTTAAATAATAAAACAGTTTGACACCTTGAAGGAACAAAACCCAACAGACTCCAAAATGACGAGAAAACTGCTGTATAATATACATATATATGATGTATGTATATTTATAATCCGGCTGTGCTGACTGAGAAACATTAATAAAGCTTGTTGCAACCAATTTACAGCTGTTTCATTTGACTGCAAACATAGGCTGGTTAAATAATGCGTCTAAACTCAATGTTTTCCACAAGAATCTTAAATGAACATTTGCAGTAGATGTGGCAGTGGCCTCAAACAGTGTGATGCTTAGTGTCTGAAGTCACACATAAAGAGGAAAGTATATAGGGTAAATATAATTTAAGTTGGGTAAAAGGATACACTCTATGTACTGACAGGTTGAGTGAATCTTGACATCACATTTTATTAATACTAGGCACTCTTTTAATTAAGACTTAAAACTTTAACCTTTCGTACATTTGGAAATGTGGCTTTCTCCTCATATGATTATTCATGATTATCCTTAGATACTACATAGAGACAATCAATTATCAGTAGTAGGGTGCAAACACTTTTTCCTAATATTGCTTTTCCACTGTATCACTAATAAACCAGTATGAAATCCTTGCAGATGTTGCACTGCAGGATGGACGGAAAAGCAGACTAGACACATACTGCTACCATTTCAAAAATAAACAGAAAACCTGTTAAATGTACAATATTTTTAAAAACAGAGGTATTCAAGTTTCATGTGTGACTGCAAAGAAGTAAAAAACCTTTGACTTTCAATGAACAAGGCAATCAAACCTGCCTTGGTCTCTCATGCTATAGCTGATTAAAAAAAATGTTGAGAGATGTCCATGTGAAAACATGCATATAGAGACACAGACACACACTCACACCCAAGGACATGTACACATACTCGTGGCTCTAAAGCTGCTGAAACAAGGTTAAAAATCTATACAATATTTAATTACTGTATTTACAGAAATAAACATACTTCATTGTTTGTCCCAATCCCCACCATTACTATCATCAGAAGCATAAACAAATAAAGGCAACATTTAGGCTCATTTAATGATTGAACTAGTTTTTTAGAATGCACTTTGGCATGTTTCACATTCTTGGATTCAGATTTAACTGTGGATTTTAAATGGCCATACTGGTGGTTTTGCATGATTTATTTATTGATTAAAAAGTTAGTTATACTTGATATAATTGCCAGTAATCCTGTGAAGCATGCCATTTGTTTTTAAACTCATTTTCACATTTTCCAGAAAAAGGTTTTGTACCTCGACCACTTGTTTAGGAGGACACTACAATACTATAATTGGTTAAAAGATTTATTTTAAGAGGCTCAAGGGGGGAAGAAGGAAAAAGGAAGGGTGTGTTCAAAATGGGTGATTGGAGGTTTCTGGGAGACATAGTCAGAAAGGCGAGTGCAATGCCAAGGAGCTGAGGATTCTGGGAGTCATAGTGGGACATTTAGGTTCAGGGGTGAGTATGAGTGAGACTGTGTGAACAGAAACAGAAAGAAGATTAACTGGGGCAGGAGCAGGCAGGGATTGTGACAAGTAATTTGTCATTTTGTAGCATGTATTGATTCATGAGTAGGTAATCTATCAGTGTCAAGTGAAGATGCCCAATAACATTAGACTCGGTTGGTGAAGACCAAGCCCGAGCTTAAAGGTAAGTGAACACTGGTCTTTGACTTGCCTTCAAATAAATGCTAATGCTTCTTAATGTCTCCTATATTAACAATATCAGCTTTTGTAACTGAATGAATCTTGAAACATTCAATCTGTAGGCGACCATCAAAGGTGCTGACTTAACAACTTAATGACTCCACAGAGCTTATAGGCCTATAATTCCAAACTGAACATCTATCCTCTGAAACAGCACAAATGTCTTCAGACGTTACAAGCAAGTCTAGTTGGCACTTTTGGGATAACCATGACAGGGATGACTTTAAACATTAATGCACGTTATACTCTTGTAAATGCTGAGACTAGTCCAACTGGCCAACAGTTTTCACAGTGTGTGCTGCTTGCAACAAAACTGCAATGCAATATCACAAAAAAACAAAACAAACAAACATAGTAAAATAAAGTAAAACGATCAAAGTTAAAAGGGTAGGATCTAGAAAATAGCAGCAAAACGTAGAGTAACGTGTTGACTCTTTATACTACAGTATATTCAAATGGATGAATCATGTAAAACCACCAGTATGACTTTCCAACCTACAATGAGTTGTAGCTGATATCTTTCAAGAACACAAAACGATTTTGTAACGGTAAAGACAATTCATTTGTGTTTACTACGCATTGAAGACATTTGGGTTAAAAAGATGAATATCAGACAAAGAGTTCACTTCACGGTGTTTACATCTATCTACATAAAACAACATAGCTGCTTTTGTATGAGATTGATAAATTTTAGGTGAGCAAAAGTATTGGAACATGTAGCTGACACATGTTTCTTGTTGCTCAGTTGTATGCTATAGTGCAATAGCTCTGAGTGACTAATCTTAGTTTTAGCCTTAGGTTACACCAGTGAATCCTGCAGCTGTTTAAAAATTGATATAATGGCTTATAAAGTTTTTGTACTAAAGATGCTATATTCTATGTTCTTTAATGTATTTAAGTGAAATTTGAATTTGTTGTCTTATATTCATCCTTTGAGTTTTAATGTCTCTAATGTCTTCAGTGCACAGCAAACACAAATGAAATGACCTTGCCATTCCAATATTTGAAGGGGACTGTATACAATATGGAACAACCTGGCAGCATAAATAAGAATCATTAATGATAGAAACTGCAGAGTAGAGATGCGTCAAAGTATCAAGAATGAAAAAGCCTTTATCTCTCTTTTCACAGGCTCTAAAACCTAGCTCAACAATTATGTTGCTTCAACATGGAATATACGGCTTTGTAATAAACGTTATGTTGTGATGGAATTTGTTGTTGGGAGATTTGATCATTAGCATAAACAGTATGGTTCCTCGCCATATTAGGCTCCTCTTCTGCTTCATTTGTGGAAAGGTTTAACTTAGCAGCTTCAAGTCTGTTGTCAGAAATCAGCTAACTGAAGTACAACACATTTATGTTAATACTACATGTCAGTAATTGGTGCTAAGTGCAGCAAAGAGAAGGGTTCAGGTTGAATAAGGTAAATGCTAAAAACATTTTTCTAAAGCAAAGCACTCCGTGACTAATATGAGGAGATGAAAGGGACAGCAGAGGGGAGTCAACAATGAACAAGCCTTTATCTCTCCTGTAGCTTAGACATGGGACATAAAGTATACAGCTTTGTTAAGAATGACTGAATACTGGGGAGATGCTCAACAAGTAAACGTCTGGATTTGAATAAAGGAAAGACAATTACCGAGATAACAGAGAATATTCCAGTTACATTTGGTGCTGTAACACTGTCTGTTGTTAGTACTGAGAATGATACTGGATCTGGATTAAGACCCTGAGGCAACGAGACGAGGCATCTAAACGGTCGAGGCAGATGGGCGCCCACCCTGAGCCTGGTTCGGCTGGAGGTTTCTTCCTCTAAAGGGAATTTTTCCTCTCCACTGTCACCTAGTGCTGCTCAAGTGGGATTGTTGGGTTTTCTATATAATTCTGTATATAATTATACTTTGAAAGGTCTTAAACTTTACACTGTAAAGTGCCTTGAGATAACTTCAGTTGTGATTTGGCGCTATACAAATAAAATTCAATTCAAAATTGAATCTTACTTTCCTTCACATCTATTAAACTGTAAAAGCTGCTGTCATTAAATACTACAAAAAAAAAACAAAAAACAAAACATAAATCTAAAATACAGTATGTTGGCCAGAATATTAATTTTGCATAAATTGATTTAATATGTATAATATTTTAATACATTGATTAATCAACTTCAAAATGATTCAGGTGAAGTCTTTCACTGATGTGTACGACAGCTCTAGGTACCTAAGAGAAACAGTGTAATGGAGCACGCTGAATGTACAGTACATTGGTCAATGCCAAGCTTTGCTTAAATCACTTGCCACTTTAGCACATATCTGTTATTATGTCCACTGTCTTTTTCCCTGCTGCTGAGTTGGAAAAGTTGGCAAGTCGGGCTTTCGGTTTTCTTCAGCATCTAAAATAATAATTTAGTTTTAGCATCATTATTATTACTGTTATTAAAACCATAATGGTCTATTCCAACACAATTTCTTGTCAATTTAACCAATAAACTGATCATTAATTTTCCTGCTCAAAGTGGTTGTGTTATTTCTCAGTTCTGATCAGATCTGGCTGTTCTCAGGTCCCCCTTGGATCAGGTCTCTCTTTTTTGAAAATGATTTCATGCCTGCCACATTTGAATGCGTTTTCCATGGGTCCCTCAGAAGATCTCTAATGGAGAGACCTCAAACATGTTTACACTTTGATCCAACCTACAATAAACTCTACTATCTCCAGTTAAAATGAGATTGAATGAGCCTTAAAATTCATTATCATGAACTGTTGTCCAGTAAATATGCCGGGCTTGTAGTGTGTGTATGTATGTAAGTTGTGTTTTCATTTTCAACAATTGTGAATTGTGTTAGCTGACCTAGTTAATGGCTTAGGAAATCTATGCTAGCTTTGACAGTGCGTCCAGTGGACACATCCACTGCCATGGCTCGAATCTCAGTGTCACCAAACTGCATGAGCGTCTGGATCTCACGCCGTGGTGCTGTGCTTTCTGTTCCGCTCACATCCAAGCGAAGTGTTCCACACTTCTTGACGCCAGGCTCACTAATAAAGCCTACAATCTCCTTCTCAGAACAGTAGACGTGGATCACAATAACCTGCTGTGAAGGCTTGGCTGGTGTGTAGCTGCGTTTTACCATCTCACCAAGGGCTACAGACTGGTCGGCAGCGATGAAGGTGTCGAAAACATCAGTGCACCAGCGAGTGCCATCCTTCACCAACAGCTTCTCTGCAGGATGTTTGCCCTCCACAAAGCGATTGAGGACACCCACACCATATGTGAGTGGGGAGCGTCTGACTTTAATGACACTGGGATCCAGGCCGAACAGCACAGCACCCTTCAGGATAGTTAGGCCAACATCATGGGGTATGATGATGCGGCTGCGACCCTGGAGCATGTTCTGGACAGCTTGCTGCAGCAGAGGTGACTCAGCAAAACCTCCAACTAAGAACAGGAACTTAATGTTGCTTACTTCTGGCTTCTCAAAAAGCTCGGCTGGAGGAATGAAGCAAAATGACAACTGTAAGAAACTGAGTTTTACAGGAAGAAGAGTAGGTATTGGGCTACTGATTTATGCATAGTAAAATATTGTAAAAAGTACAATACAGGTCTTCATTTTTGTGTTAGAAGTTTGATTCTGTTGGAACTGCATATGCTGCAATTGCATTTACTCATTAAAATTAAAAATGTTGCTGCAAAACGTAGCCTGACTTTACACATTTAGGACGGTTCTGTCTGCTATTAATTATTTAGTCACTACAAACTAGTTGGTTGTCAAGCACAATAATTCATGCTCAAATAACTTAACCTACTTTCCACTGGTTGAGGAAACCATGAATCATGTTTGCTGATTTTAGGGAGGGACCAGAGGAGCAACAAAAACACATTCCTTTAGAATTTTTATAATTAATTACAAAGTTACTGAGCTTAGTCAGCTTTTTGTTTTAGCTCCATTGTTGTCAGCAGGACTCACTCTATTTCATACAACTATAGTCGGGTTTGTAAATAATAAAACATTTAGCTACCACACTTGTTTGAAATTTCAAATGTGAGACATACTGTATGTGCTAGTGGGTCTTTATTATTGAGCATAATTAATGTAGCTTACTCAGATGTTGGATGATGTGGTCTATGGTGGGCTTGAAGAGGGAATTCATAGCATCTGGGCTCATTCTCAGCATCCCCTGAGATGACCATTTAACAAAGTCCACACTGATGGAGAAGACAGAAAACCTGTTAAACGCAGTGTACTTTATTTCATTAAACTAAGTTCATCTATAGCTAGGGCTGGGTGATATGAGGACCTAGCCCTACCAACTTCAAATCATCATGAAGTCACTGAACAATGTTAATGAATTGTAGAAAGGTGAAAATATAGATTGGACAGGCAAAAGCAAGACAAACCATAAAAGAGAATAGGTTTGCATGTGATGGCCACAGAAAAATGCTCCTTATGCTTCCCAACTGATTTATCTCATAGAAGAGAACTGACCCAGTTACAGGACTGGTATCTGCTCCTTTGTGAGAAATAATAATGATAATAATGACATATGGTGCTGTGAAAAAGTATTTGGCTCTCCCTGATTTCTGTCACACAATTGATTCAGATCCTCAAACACATTATAATATTACAAAAAGATAACCCAATAAAATACAAAATGCTGTTTTAAATGGTGATTTCATGTATTAAAGAATAAGTTTGCCCCAAAACCTAATGACTGCTTTTGCCACCTTTGGCAGCAACAACTTTCACTATGGAGGAATTTTGACCAGCTCTCCAGCCACAGGGCTTTTGCACATGAATGGCCTGTCTAAGCTTAAGCCACAGCATCTCAATTGGAGAGATCTGAACTTGGATTAGGCCACTCCTTAAAAGAAAAAACAAACTTCATTTTGTTTGTTTTGAGCCATTGACTTGCTGGTGTGTTTGGGATCATTGTCCTGTTGTATAACCCAAGTGCACTTACTGGAATGCTGGACATTCTCCTTCAGGATTTTTTGGTAGAGTGCAGAATTTATGGTTCCATCAATTATGACAAGTCATCCAGGTCCTGAACATGACCATCACACTACCACCACAATGTTTGACGGTTGTATGATGTTCTTTTTTTGAAATTCTGTTTCTGATTCTGTGTTTTATGGCAGATGTAATGTGACTCACACCTCCCAGAAAGACTTTTGTCTCATCACTTCACATAACATATAAGTCTTGGGGATAATCAAGATGTTTTCTGGCAAATGTGAGATGAGCCTATGTGTCTGACCCTTTTCACCTTTGAACTCTCCCATGGATACCATTTTTGTCCAGTCTCTTTGGTATTGCTGAATCATGTACACAGACCTTAACTGTGAGGCAAGTGAGGCCTGCAGTTTCTTAGATGTTGTGGGTTCTTTTATCACTTCCTGGGATCATTGTTGTGTTCTTTGAGTAATTTTGGTAGGACAGCCACTCTTGTAAATGTTCACCACTTGTCATCCAACTTGTCTCCATTTGTGGATTATGGCTCTCACTGTGGTCCAAAAGCCTTGAAATTGATGTTCTTTCTAGATAGATACATGACAATTTCATGATGTGTAGCTATTTTGAGATCTTTTAGCGTGCTTCACTTTTTCAGACAGGTTCTATTTATATGATACCCTGATTCAACAGGTCTGGCTGTAATCAGGCCAGGGCGTGGCAGGTGAAATCGAGCTTAGTTTTCCAAAAAATGTGGTTAATCACAGTTCATTCGAGATTTCTAAGGGGCTGGCAATTACTTTCTTACATAGGGCCAGGTAGGTATGGACAGCTTTTAAATAAATGAAATGGTCATTTAAAAACTACATTTTGTATTTAATTGGGTTATCTTTGTGTAATATTAAAAAGACTGGGCTACTGTGGGTTTCAGTGTCTTGTACATCAGGGCATCTGTATGGGTCATTGTCAGTAGATTTTTTTTGACCATTTTCCTCAGTGAGGCCTACAAACACAAATCTGCTGCGATCCAATGTGATTCAAGTACGATATACACATAACAGTGTTACTTTGTTGGTGTCAGCCCCTCCAAAGTTGATGAAGCAGTAAGCATACTGAGTACTTCCAGTCAGGCGTTACGGCAGCCTGGGCACCATTGAGGGCTCCAGTTTTATCCAGATAAATATCATGGAAATGCACACAGAATGAGAGAGGGCCATTAAAATCTAGATTTCATGGTGGGCCCAGATGTCTTCTCTTTAGTACTCTAATGACTGAAAGTGAAATATTGTATCTACCATTCAGTGCTAATATTGTATTTTTGAATCAAAAGTCAGTTTCAGAAAGGGTAGTTCTGTTCTTTCTTAGTTAAAGTACACCTTATGCAAGTCAGATTAAAATAAATATAATACATTGTTTCCAAAGTGTATTATATGATAAAAAGGGTTGATGTATAGATTTATGTATATAAGTACGTATATGTACAGATGTTTTTGGCAAAAAATGTTACAATCTATGTTACAAGTCAATCCCTCAGTACACAGAAACACTCACTGATTACAGGTTCCACATAACTATGTTATTGTATCGTGGATTTATGGCAGCTTTTTCCATTTAAAAATAAATATTTAACAGTAAAACCTGTTGTCAGTTGTACTCACTTGCTTTTGCGCAGAGCATGTTCAACACTGTGGCCCCTGAACTTCTTGTAGTAATCGATGAAGGAAAAGGGCAGATTAATATTGAGGGGGTTGGTTCTTTCTGGGGCTGCTGCTCTTTTCCGAGACTCAAATGCAATCATCAGGTCCACCCAAGCAGCTGGCCTCTTGATTTTAAATTGGTCAATGAAATCTTGGCCAAAGATCCTACACAGCAGCTTCTCAAATTCATAGTCAATCCCAATAGAGCCATAAGGGCCACCTGGGAAACAGGACAGGGTATTGTGATAATGAATAAAAACAAAAAAAAAAGTAAGAATCTATATACAGAAAGTAAAAACACTGGGCCTCATGCAAAAATCAGTCTGCGGTTTGAGTGAATCTATGGCGATCACCATGTCTCATACTAATGAACAAATGTTATTCATGAGTAATCCAGACATGTAATGAACAAATAGACCACCTATCTCCTCAGGGTAAAAACCCACTGGTTTGGCTTAAGAATTACTGTGGTTTCATCTGAATGAATATACAATATGATAGAGAAATGGATTTAATAAAAATATACACAGTGTATAACGAACATAATGTAATATGAAAATTCATTTCAAGCTATTTACAACATTTGTAAAGATTACAGTTTGGTGAATGCTGTTTTTCCATAAGACCCATCATGTTGCACCTCTTTGTACCTGAAGCCTTGTAGAGCTCCTTTAGATGTCCCTCTGGAAGACGGATCTGATGCACAGTCAAGTCCACTGTTCCTCCACCACAATCCACCACTACGTAACGGTCACCTGCACAGGGATACACAAAGATAAAGCACAATGTGTAGTGAGTTCGGGCACAAGCAATGTAACATTAATCGAACTGCATCCTTCATTGTTTTCGACACATATCCACTCTTATCTACTACACTATTGTCTTTTTTGGAGCATTCAAAATGGAAGCTGGATGTGACTTTTAGCTTCTTAAACCACACCATAGACCATACCAACTGGTGAGATGATGAAAATACAGAAACTGGATGTAGTAAGTTGGGATTGATTTCACCAAAGACAAAAATGTGTAGAACAGATGAGTCACATAGTGAAATACTTTCACAGTCACATTTTTATCATCATTTGCAACTACATGTCAAGAAGATGTGTCAGTGCTGTACTGATGACATGTAAAAGAGTTCCATGTTTATTTCCTCGATTAATATTTCTCTTAAAGCCCCATAGACAAGAATAAGGTCTGTCCTAGTGATTTTCTCCATTTTTACCTCAGCTTCTGTGTATGTGTGACATTTAACACAACTTATAGTATAGCCAGAAGGATGTGGTACAGAGAGATGAAGTAAACAAAGTTGAGCTAGTAACTATACTTTACAGTAATTTTTTAGAAGTGGTGTTGAAAAGTGAAGTGAAACAGAATCACATACTTCTATGTGGCGCTACAGTGTACATATAGCTGCTACAGTACTTGAGTTGGCTGCAACACTACACTGTGTGGTACAACAGGAATTATGTTTTCCAAAAAATACGTATAAAGTATCAATTACAGATGAGCTGACACAATAGTTCAAATATGCTAAAATCTGACATCTAAAGGCACATGAAACAACATACGGCAGTGCATTGGTTTGTACATGGCTGCGATGAATTGATGCCTTTTATTTGATACATATAACTGTAATTCCTCAACATGTTCCTATAGAGCTTAAATGTTTTAGATTGTAATCTAGTAGAGAAACAATACTGCACTGGTGTTTAAGACCAAACATAAATCCAAACTTAAATCTGTCCATAATCTGCTTGATTGCAGTTGTTGCTTCCAAGGGTGACATAACCAGTTATTAGGTTTAGGGGCAAGTACTTTTTCACATAGGTCTAGTCAGGTTCAGACAGCTTTTTACCTTTAGCATTGCGTATTTGCTTTGGTTATTTTTGTACAATACACACATCTGTTTGAGGACCTGAATGATTTAAGTTTGACTAATATGCAAAAAAACAATAATAAAAAATCAGGAAGGGGGCAAATACTTATTTCACAGCACTGTGCATGTATTGTGCATTTATTGCATGTCTAATCAAATACACGGAAACACACACACAAGTGTCTATGTACATGTACATGTAGATTACAACAAAATTTTCTGAAGGCTACAACAGTCAACAATTAGTAGGAAGTGTACATTTTACCAATTTGGCTGGGTGACCAGGGGGCATTGTCCTGCAAGACAACTGTTGGCTGATTGGGTGACGAATGCAGGGAAGGAACTGCATGTTGTCAAAAAGGTCATGCAGCTGTATAAGAGCCCCACTCCTGCTGCAGAAAAAATTCCCCAAACCATGACACTTCCTCCTCCTACACCTTTCACTAAGTTCTTTACACACTTTGGCTTCAGTCTTTCCACAGTTCAATGACAAACAGAATGTTTCCTATCGGAACTAAATAAATTAAACTTGCTTGTATCACCAAAACTAATGAACTTTGGACCAATTCTCCTCTGTCCACATAACATACTCCTCAGCAAAGGTTAGTCTAACCTTTTGATTCTTTCTGCTAATGAAAGGTTTATTCACTGCAGAGTGGGCTTTCAGTCTAAATAATTGTCGAGACACTGTATGATGAGAAAGATCCTTACCCTGCTCATCACTGAACTGGCGAGCATTTCCTGCTGCTATATGTTTCAAAAAGCAAACATACAAACATCATGCTCTATTTCAACCAAAATCTAATATCAAGAGCTACTATCTAATATAACATTTTGGCAGTGTAGGAAAGAAAGATCAGTTACCCTAGATGATAAGGAAAAGAAAATATCAGATGAGTAAAAGAAGATGAACACTCTACCTTCTTCCAGCTCCGACCAAAGCTCCCCTATGACATTTTCCACCAAAAAGGTGCGGCTCTGCCGGTTGCGCCGAACATGCTCCTTAGCTGGTTGTTAACAGAGAGAGAATGCCCTGGTGAAGAAAGCGTGAAACTGTGCTGTGTGAAGCTATGCATTTCATGTACAGTGGCGTGTGAGGCAAGCAGCAGGCTAAGATGCTCATCAAGTTATTCAGTTATTCTGATTAATATGTTCAAGAACAGCTGAATGTCTAAGATGCAGGCAAGACCCACCAATCATACTGCTCACAGTGTGAACATGCAGGGAATGTGAAAGGAAAGGTTAGTTCTTATGTGTTCCCTAGGGACATCATCTGGAAAACCCCCTACAATGATATCCTGATACATAACTAAATATGGACTTAGGGTTTTAGACTCACATCCTTGTTCATTGTGGTGCTTTAGTGCAGGCCTCTCAGACAAAAGAGATATCATCCTGTCTAGCTTTTGCCATGTTGGGGTAAGTATACTATGCCATGTCACCAGATATTCAAACAGGTTTTCAAGAAAATGACTAAAATTAGAAATAAATATTGTCAATAGTATTCAAATTAAAAATGTTACATTTAAAAATGTAATGAGGTTGTGCACATCGACATGAACTACAGCTGCAACATCTTAACCTAACAGTAAACCGCCACTCTGTACCACAAGCCTGCCAGATACTCAAGGAAAACGGAAAACAAAACACACAGCTAGCCTCCTGCTCTGGCTCAGAACATTCATTGACTATTACTAAAGACAGCTGTTTCACGAGTCAGTCACTGAGTCAGCTGTTTCACGAGTCACTTACTGAGTCAGCTGTTTCACGAGTCACTTACTGAGTCAGCTGTTTCACGAGTCACTTAAGGAGTCAGCTGTTTCACGAGTCACTTACTGAGTCAGCTGTTTCACGAGTCACTTACTGAGTCAGCTGTTTCACGAGTCACTTACTGAGTCAGCTGTTTCACGAGTCACTTACTGAGTCAGCTGTTTCACGAGTCACTTACTGAGTCAGCTGTTTTACGAGTCACTTACTGAGTCAGCTGTTTCATGCTAATTTTAAAACGAGTGAGAAAGTGAAAAATGAATGTCTTAAATTATGTTACAAGGCCCCATAACTTTACAAATCCTGAGTAAACTGCCTGCTGACAAGCCTAGCAATCAACTACAGAATACATACAGTATAGAGTATGTATGCTACATTATCAGAAAGTTTGATAGGAAGCATCAGAAGAAATGTGCAGAATACTGTCAACTACATTACTGACTTTAGGCTTACCACCATCTTGTTAGACTCTATTAGCGTTAAGGAACAGTGTAAACATACTGTATTACAGCAGTTATGTTTCAGAAAGAAAACAAAAAACGGACATTCTTCTATTCAAGAACAGTAACTAATTTAAAGTTGTATAGGGTCTGTTAGGGAGTCATATAGGTGGGTACATGTTAAGAAGTGTTGTTTTTTCAATAAAAACACCTTCAAAGCTTTCAAGGTGAGCAAACATTCACCAGTGGCTGGCTAATGTGTCTCACATAGGGAATCTATAAAGACCAGTAGTGTTCACACTATAAGTATCGTTTTGGATGATGCTGAAACTTTGGTTAAATAAAGTGAAAGATGAAAAGAGAGGTGGGTATTTGCTGTTTCTGTTTTACATGCTAATAAATAATAGGTATAATAGTTTTTGCTTTTAAATATTATACAAATGTGTGATTTCAATTTAATTTGTATATGAATAATAACTAAAGACTAACTTATGACAATGATACTATGAAAAATAGAATTAAATCCTAAATGCTAAGTTCAGGCTGGAACTGGGACAACATCACCTTTTTTTTGTCCTCAAGAATGCCAGTCACTATTGCTGCTGCTTCACATTGAATTGGATGTTAAAATTTGCATTCCCTCCATTCCAAAAAAACAAACAATCTCTTCCATGATCCATGTCTTGGATCTCCCATCCAAGACATGGATGGGAGATCTGACATGCACAGCATGTGCTCCAGTGTGTGTCCTATAAAACACCAAATTACAACAAGTCATCTCAAAAGGGACTTAGAGTGTAATGTTTAGGATCCTTAAAGACTGTAACTACATATAGAATTATGTAGATAACTCAACAACCCCAAAAACAAATAAATAGTGAAGTACTTGTTTAGCAAATGTTTTCCAGCTCCATCCATCCATCTATAACTTTGGAAATGTTGATCCCCTTCTGTTAAATAAAATTAAAACCCACATTGGTCACTGAATTACAGACAAAAGTAATAATAAATACAAATTTATTGTAAGTTTAACTAACAGTTAACACAAAACTGGCCTCTACAAAAATGATGGTACCTCTAGAAAAGATGTAAAATAATTTGACCATAGGGACATGTTGAACTAACGTGTGTCCTGTAATTAGCTTCACAGATGTCTTCAAACTTGTAATCAGTCAGTCTAACTATTTAAACAGTAAAAAGTGGTCACTGTGCTGTTTGGTATCATGGTGTGTAACATGGACCACAGAAAACTAAAAAGATGGTCTCAGGAGATTAGGAAAAAACATAGACAACATGTTAAAGGTAAAAGCTGTAAGACCATTTCCAAGCAGCTTGATGTTCCTGTGACTACAGTTGCACATATTATTCAGAAGTTTAAGGTCCATGGGACTGTAGCCAACCTCCCAGGACATGGCCATAAGAGGAAAATTTTGACAAATTAAAGAGACAGAAAATACAAATGGTAACTAACTTCCATAGAGATTAGAGGTGAAATCCAAGGTCAAGGTATTAATCCGTGTAAAATCTCAAGACTATCAAGGCTTTGTGGAGCAAAACGTGCTGCCCAGTGCCAGAAAGCTTGGTCTCAGTCACAGGTTATGGGTCCTGCAACAAGTTAAAAACCAAAAACACAACTAAAAACACCCAAGAATGGCTAAGAAGAACTTATAGGACTATTCTGAAGTGGCCTTCGGTGAATCCTGATCTAAATTATAATGAACATCTGTGTAAAGAGCTGAAACATGCAGTCTGGAGTCTTCAAACTTGAGACACCTGGAGCAGTTTGCTCGTGAGGTATGGGCCAAAATATCTATCGACAGGTGCTCTCATTGACAGTTACAGAAATCCCTTGATTGCAGTAATACAAAAAAAAAAAAAAAAAAAAAATACAAATACAAAATATTAAGTTACCATTATTTTTGTCCAGGCCAGTTTCTTTTTTTTTAAACTTCTGTTGCATGAGCTCTCATTTGATTTTTATTTAATATTACTTTTTTCAGTTTGACATTATTTCAGTGACCATTGTGGGTATATCTTTCTTTAATGGAAGGGTACTAACAATTTTTTCCACGTCTGCATTTCCGTCACAGCACAGTCACTGAGGAAGTAGGTAACAAACATGCAGACATTCCTCTACCCAGCAACATATTCCATAACATATTGAAGGAGGAGCGACATGAAGGAGTAGTGCCTCTACTCCATGCTCCCTACCTTTGACTGACCCATACCTTATTTCCAAGGGTGAGCCCAGCCACTCTTGGCTGGTGAGTCAATCCCTTTGATCCCCCTTTGTTCCCTATCATCTGGACTCCGGAAAAGGAGTCCAGCTCCTATTCATGAGATGGGTTCCAAAGCTAGTGCTGTGTATGGGGGTAGGCCCAACTATTATGATACCTGACCATTTCATTTCACTTCTCTAGAGCTAGTCTGAGATGACTATATACTGACTCAGTATACATAGATCTTTAACCGTGCCTGCTTAGAGCTGCAGCTGAGCCCACGAGGTTGCCAATATATTAAAAGTTTATTAAATTAAGGCAAAATGCAAAATGCCTTAATTTAATAGCCCTACACTCTCATAATGGTAATGTTTTTAGGTTGAGTGGAGGTAGTTGTAGGTGTGATAGCTGACAATTGATGTGCACACCCCCTGCCTTGCTCTGTACTGATCACATGAACCTCAACAAAGTTTAAAACAGTGGTGTCAGTGGTGAGGTGGGAACAAATATGAGCCACAGACAGGAACAATTCGGCACTGAACTTTGCATTATGAATAAAGACTTTCTTGCTCTTGTCCTATAAAGACAAACTGCAGTACAGCATTTATCTTTCTCGGGAAAACAAAAGTTAAAATGCAGTGGTTGGAAACAAATAAAAATTGAAGGTGTCTTCAAACTCTCATGCATATTGAGTTTGAATATAAAAAGCAAGCTTGTTTACCATGACCTGGAGAAACTATGGAAGAAACAACATGAGGAACAAAAAGAAAAACAGAAAGTTACAATGGCAATGTTATTGCTCCAAAAGGATGTCTTTAAAGAGAAATTGAAAATACACACGCATTCATAAAAACCTACTCATCAGTGTATGATCACTGGTGTGTATGATCAGTTCTCAGTAAAGCACGGCGTCAACAGCATGCCATTAAACAACTGGCACCACTTTGTGACAGGGTTGACTGGGCTTACCTTGTGCCATTCCACTCCCCACATTGTCAGTTGGGCTGAAGCCATTCTGAGTGGTATGGGTCCCAAGGTCCACCATCTGATGAAGGCGGAGTTTGCGGCAATAGATTGATGCTGCTTCAGGTTCTAAGGCGATGATCAGCTGCTCTGCATTTTCACGAGACACCAGACCAGACTAAACAAAGGCAGAATTCAAATAAGAAAATATTGTTTTAAGTTTTAAAATAAGCTTTGACTGTTTGCCACTTCTTTCCCAAACACAGTAAAGTATGCAAGTAAGATTATATGGTTATGAATGTTCTTATGTATCAGTAAAGTTTAGAGTATAATAAAACCATGCATTTCAAAGCCAAGTATTTGTCATAAGGTTGATGTAGGAATGCAGAACATAGACCATTAAATGAAATAACTGTATATACTGCATGATAAACTACAGAAAGTGTCAGAAATTACACTCCAACAATATTTAGATCAAATTTGTTCAGTAACTACATTTTATATTTCTGTAGTTTTTCTAATTTCTTCACTTTCTTCTCCTCAATGCACCGAAATAATTGTCGAGTCCTAAGAAGGTGCACAGTTTTTACCATTTGAGAAAAGAAGTCAAAGGAGACATAGTGCTGTTAGTGTGTTAGGGAGCATAAGAGAAAAAGAGTTCAGACTTCAGAGCTCCATAAGAACTAACCAACAAATAATGTAATCAAAGAAGGAGGAGGTAACATGGGGTCACCATTCATTTGTTTCGTCCACAAACAGCCAATAAAATGATTCATGTTGCCTGCTGAGTCACTGTAGACACCCAGATGCTTTCTCTCTACCTCTATGATTTAATCACATTATCTCACTGTCAGCTTGGCTGCTGATTCCTGCCTCAAGTCCTACTGCGCTCAACAGCTAAAAGCTCCAAACCCTACCCTGGTCATTCCCATACTTAAGCAGGCACGTCACAGATGTGACAGGACAAACAGTTATCACAGACAAAGACAGTACAAAACAGGAATCTGAATCAGTGAGTGAACACATGTTGCAATGTATTTTCACATTCATTAAGCCAACCACTCTTAAGGTCAATCATGGGCATTTTCATGACTCCCATCAAGATAAAACAGTTTTCTCTTAGAATAAAGGTGAACAGAACCACAGAATAGCCACGTTGCCTCTCTGTAGGGGTCAAACATTCTAAATTTTTTTATTTGCTAAGCAACTATACTCTAGATCTGTTTGTAGTTCAGAAAATACAAGATTAGTTTTGATTTGTTAAAATCCACTTCCAATATTGGTTAATATATGATGTATACACATGTGAGGTTACACAGAGTGGTTAAATGAGGGACACACACAGCTGAGTATGCAAATTGCACTGTTCTCACTGTGTTTTTTCTGTTTTTTCTGTACGTTGCATAGCTCTAAGTTCCCATTCGCCTAAATATGGCATATATTACTTATACTTCTGAAAAAACGTAATAATGACGAAAAGGTAGTCGGGAATGTGGCCTCGGAGTTATCTTTGACCAGGATATCTCTTTCACTTCATACATCAAAGATATTTTTTGGAACTGCCTTTTACACCTGAGAAACATTGCTAAAATTAGGAGCATCCTGTCCCAAAGTGATGCTGAAAAACTAGTCCATGCATTTGTTACTTCCAGACTGGACTATTGTAATTCCTTATTAATGGGATGTCCCAATAACTCATTAAAAAGCCTCCAGTTAATCCAAAATGCTGCAGCCAGAGTTCTGACTGGAATTAGCAAGAGAGATCATATTTCTCCAACGTTAGCTTCTCTCTATTGGCTCCCTGTTAAATCCAGAATTTAATTTAAAATTCTTCTCCTAATTTATAAATCCCTTAATAATCAGGCTCCATCTTATCTTAAAGACCTCATAGTTCCTTATCTTCCAAGCAGAACTCTCCGTTCTCAGACTGCAGGTTTACTTGTGGTTCCTAGAGTTTCCAAATGTATAATGGGAGGCACAGCCTTTAGCTATCAAGCCCCTCTCCTGTGGAACCAGCTCCCAGTTCAGGTTCTGGAGGCAGACACCCTCTCTACATTTAAGACTAGACTTAAAACTTTCCTTTTTTATAAAGCTTATAGTTAGAGATGGATCAGGTGACTCTGAACCATCTCTTAGTTAGGCTGATATAGGTTAGTCTGCTGGGGGCCTCTACTGATAAACTGAGCTCCTTTCCTCTCTCCTTTCTCATATATCAATGCAAATGCCACCATTGCATGTCATTAACTTTGTGTCTTCTCTCTCTTTTAGTTGTGTTTCCTCCTCTCTGTCTCCCTCTCTCTGTACTTTTCTGTAGGTATCCTTGGCCTGGAGCTGTACATCTCCAGAATCCAGTTGACCTGCCCAATGTTCTTGCTGCTTGTTGTTGTCTTTATTGCCTGCTGTTCTTTTCTCTCTTCTCTTTCCACTCACCCAACCAGTCGAGGCAGATGGCCGCCCACTATGAGTCTGGTTCTGCTGGAGGTTTCTTCCTCTAAAGGGATTTTTTCCATCTCCACTGTTGCCTAAAGCTTGCTCAAATGGGATTGTTGGGTTTTCTGTATCATTATGTATAATTATTCTCTGTAAGGTCTTAAACCTTCCACTGCAAAGTGCCTTGAGATAACTTCTGTTGTGAATTGGCGCTATACAAATTAAAGTGAATTGAATTGAATTGAATGGGCCAGTCAAGGTCACCAGTCTCCTCCCTCAGAAACAACACAAAAAATACATAGTGAGCCCTGGTTCCCCCACCTAGCACAGCTGTCCTCTGTCTGCTCTCTCTCCTACTCTAGCTTATTGCCTCTTCCTTCAGTGCAGATGGCCACACCCAGATGATCACACACACACTCAAACACAAGTTTCTAATTCTCTGCTTGTGAGGACACTGTTTCACTTGGTCGAAATTTCAAAATATGTACCTTAGTTTACTCATATTGGACTATAGACATTGTAGCAACATTGTAGCTTCAGAACACTTGTTTCTAGGGTTTTTTCTGTAATGTGACCAAGCAGACAAAGGCATAGTCAAAGAAAACTCAAAAGTGATAGTCAGGAACATCTTCTTGATCATATTTTGAAGTCCAGCACAAAAAATCCTTAATAGCTGATTAAGTTTATCTATTGTAGGGGTATTATGACAGAAATGGTAGTAACTCGATCAAGAGTCCATCAGTCCTAACACTACCTGTCTGTACAGTGTACTGTTATCCAGAGCCATTTATCACCTATGGATGAATGGCCACAAGGTTCTGTCCTGCATCTATCTGTCATTCTTAGAACTCTACATTCCTACAATGCCAGCATTAATTCTTTTAATGCTTTTGTAATTTTCCTGGCACTGGGCAAACTTGATGCCGACGTGGGACAACAGGCACAGTTTGGGCTGAGTTTTTGTAGATTAGGAGATGTAGTTGTTGGTGCTTATTTTGGACCAAAGCAGTGTTTATAACAAAACCTACTCTGACCCCCTCTTTTTGCACTTCCAGGCCATATGTACTCTGACTGATCTGAAGCAACATAGCCCCATACGTTAACTGTGTGTTCTGACAGCTGTCAATCATGACCCCCCTTCAATTTTTCTCATTTTATTTATCAGATTTTTCATGGACAAATTTATAGGTGGAAAAGCTGACGCTGTTTTGTACAGTCAACCAAAAGACTACACTAAAACTTTCTAAAATGGAACTGCATTTGTAGCTTACAGACAGACTTCCACCATATAAGATGTGTGAAAGTGTCTTCTCCCACTTTTTTCTCACTCTATGTGTCTCTATATTGCTGATTGACTCGCTCCCTCCCTGTGTCCTCTAACACAGTCGGTAGGTCACTGTAGTCTGTGGATGTGTATGCCAGTCACATATGACTGAGAGTCTTCATTAGTGTGCAGCAATGCGGCAACCCACGATCCAAGTATCCACCGCAATCTTGTCGTCAGCCATTAGACTACAGTTTTCTTCAAGATTTGCATTAGTCATTTGTAGACTACAGATGTAAGCTGGAAACTACAAAAGATTGTGAGTGAAGCTTGTCAGCCTACCTTATAAGCAGCTTCCCTCATGAACTGTTTTGCAGGCATTTTCCAGATGGCAGGAACTGTGATCACCCATCTCACATCATTGTTGTCAAACTCACTGCCTGTTTGATCACTCAGCTCCTGTAAGATGAACATTTGCATCTGTTAAACACATTGGCGTGGCAAGGCAGAGAACTCAGACATGTTAAAATGTCAATACAGAAGTTTACTGCTTGTGCTGTGTTAGTTATGCCAATTACATTTTTGAGAAATTACATGCCTGATAAACAATGACCCACAAGGCCCACAAAGTCAAACAAAAGCAACAACAGGGAGCAGAGAAACATTTAACAGAATGCAATTATAGGCATACCAACCAAATACGCTGAATATGAAATACAACAGAAAATGTAGCGCTGACAGAGACCTGTTACCTTCAGTGCTTGCTCCTTAAAGAAGGCCAGTGCATATGCAAAGATATCCAGAGCTTTCACTCGCTTCCCATTGGCTGCGTGGAGGTCTGTGTCGATGGACAAATTCTGATTACAGGGAGAAGACATCAAAGTGAGAGTTGAATGAAAACACTGTTAAAGAATTTACACAAGAAAATATTTGAAAAGGTGTTCTCAGTTATCTTTGGTTATACTATGGTTATAAAATGTCCAATGTTTTTGGAACGTGAATTTTCACAACATTATCACAAGTTTTTTCACAAATTAAGAAAGTGCAGTCTGGTTGTAAATCTCTGCTCTAAAACACGTTTTTTCTCACAGTTAGATAGATAGTAGATTATTTTGATTACATTCTATACACAATGTCTGACACTATAAGGTGCTCTGGGTGTGGACAGGAGGGACATGTGGTTAGGTCCTGTCCAGAAAAAGTGGTCATAGAGATGCCTGATCAAGTGGTAGGCAGCAGTAAACAAAGAAGGACTGGCGGTACTGAGTCTGAACAACAGGAAAAGCAGGAAACAGGCAGGCAACCACAAAGTGATCAAGCAACGATAACACTGTAAAAAAACATATGACAGCTATGGCAGGTGATACAGTGGACAATACATCAATACAGCATAAAGACATAATGGCTTGATTAATGCAACAAATAATTTTACACAAGAGACAAACAACAGAATACAGCTAATGACTCAAATCCAGGGAAAAAACATGGAGGAAACAGACAGAGAGTGAAGTAGACATGGTCAAACCAGTCCCACAAAAAAGGTGTGAGCAGTGCAGCTCAAGCAAAGAAGTGTCAAATCAATAAAGATGTTTACTTAGCTTTGATATCTTCTGAGCGTGAAAACAGTGAGAGTGAGAATTGTGAATCTGATTTTTATCTGGCTTCAGACGGGAAGAACCTGCCTCACATGAAAAAATGTGATCTACTCAGACTGATTAAACTGCTTAAATTGTGTGAGATGGATTTGGATACAGCTCAAGGTTGTGTCTGACAGAGAGATGTAGGTAGGTGAGTGAAGGGGTCAGTGGGGGGCAGCGTTCAATAACTTAACAGTTGTGGGAACTGAGGTGTTCCTGAGCCTGGTGGTCTTAGTCCAGAGACACCTGAAATGCCTGTCACAGGGCAGGAGGTTAAAAAGTGTATGGGAAGGTTGAAAAGAGTTCTTGGGAATGCTGCAAGCTCAGTGCAGGCAGCGTGTCCTTGGCATGTCCTCAATGGCTGTATGTAGAGTCCCTGTGATGTGTTGAGGTGCCTTGCACTCAGCATGGTGCAGTTCCCATACCACACTGTGATAATGCTGGTGAGGATGCTCCCTATCGTGCAGTGGTGGAAGTTCACCAGGATGGATGAAGACAGGTGGATCTTCTTCAATGTCCTCAGAAAGAAGAGGTGCTGGTGAGCCTTCTTGACCAGGCTGGAGGTGTTGGTGATCCAGGATAGGTCCTCTGATATGTGGGTTCCCAGAAACTTGAAGCTGGAGACACGCTCAACGGTTGTCCCGTTGATGTGGATGGGGTCATGCATGCCTCTACTCTCCCTCCTGAAGTCCACAATGAGCTCCTTAGTCTCTAAGGAGCAGTCTATTGGCAGCGCACCATGCAACCAGGTGCTGTACCTCCTCACTGTGGGCTATCTCATCTATGTCATAATAGTGCGGGGGTAGGTGCATTATTCTCTTCTAGGTTGAATCCCACTATATACACTGTAGAAGAAGTGATAAAAGGACGACTGCTGTTTGTAAGAGCTCAGTTAAACCTGTCCCACCACAAGTACAACAAACTGAGGATTTGCGACTCTGAAGATTTTCTACTTGTGGGTGGCAATTTTAACAGCTCACAGGATGACACCTTAGATAGAAACCACTGAGAGCCTCATCCTGCCTCAAGGTGAATCTTAAATCAGTTGATCAACACTCACAGCTTGATGGACATATGGAGGAGGCTGCATGAAAAGAACAGGCAGTACACATGTTTTCGCTGGCTATGAAAGAATTATTACATAACAACATTTTTAGGGATGCTTTGGTTTTTATGTGGTCAGCTTTTACAACACTAAGCAGGATTCTCCAGAATGGAAACAATGGATGAACCATCAAGCTATTTCTTCAGCCAGGAAAAGAAGAATGGACAGAGCCATCTGACGGTGCCTGCTGAGATCAGAGGGTGGGCTGTCCAGGTATTTTCTGAGCTGTACACAACTTAGTATGACCACAATCATGAACTTTTTCTTCTTGTGACAGGCTCCCAGAAGTATGCCAGGAATCCCATGAACATCTAGACTGACCCCTTACTTTTAGGCTACAGTTTGCACAGAAGTACCTAGAAGGGCCCAAGGAACTTGTGTGGAGAGGCAAATGGACTAAAGTTGAATACAGCATTGCTTTTAATTGATCCCAGGTTTTTCACCTGGGATAAAAGGTGTTTTTAGATCAAGTGGACTCCTCAAATAGTGTCAGGTAAAACCCACTGATCCTCTGTTTTGGTTCACGGAACAACCTTTACTTAATGGAGCAAGACTAGACATGAATAAAGTCGCCCCCCTGGACTGTCTGCAGCATTGCATAGGATGGTGACACTACATTTACAGCAGCTGGTGGACACAGCAGGTCGAGTGAGGCTGTGAGGTCTCTTTCCTGAGCCTGAGGTTGAGTCGGATCATGAGGAAGATCTTGGATTTGTGGCTGCAGGAGCTGTCAGATAAAGATCTAGCACTACTAAGAGACTACAGTAGTGGAGCTACTGCGCCCAACAGACATGACCTGTTACCTGACATGACTTTAGAACCTACCAACAGTGAGCTGTCTGGTCCACTGCTTGGACTTAACACAAAGGAAAAAGAAACTCTGCATTGAGCAAAGATGAAGTCACTTTACATTATGTGTGCAAAGGTCATCAATAAGAACAGACTGTAACAGGGCAGACACTGTCTGGAGGAAAATACTAGATGAACTAGATGACCAGGGGGTCAACTCAGTGTGGCTCTGTAATATCAGATCCAGACTGTGGTTGGAATTCATATTTTACCAGACAATGAGAGATCTGGTAATTGTTTAAACAACAGTGGTGTTATGGACATTATTTGCACTGTAAAAGATGAAGAACTACATTTTGCACAATTTTGTCACTGATTAATGAATTGTACTTACAACGTAAAGCAATCTAGCACTTTGTTGTAAGTAACTTACTGTATGTTAATGTACAAGTTAATTCATTTCTTTTA
This sequence comes from Anabas testudineus, assembly GCF_900324465.2. Lineage (NCBI taxonomy): Eukaryota > Metazoa > Chordata > Actinopteri > Anabantiformes > Anabantidae > Anabas > Anabas testudineus. The sequence goes on from NC_046624.1 coordinate 818,833, forward strand.
TTAAAGTGTTTTGTAAAGATCAAAACCTCTCTCTCTCTCTCTCTCTATCTATATAAACTGTATTATGTATTCAAAGTTCGATGTAAATACTACTACCATACGATGTTGATTGTGATCAGATTAAAAATGGTAATTGTGTCTTATTACAAGACCTAAGAGATTATAATACTGTTGACATGTGTCTGATTAAACATCACATATTGCTGATACTAACACCGTTGTCTAGATCACGTGCTCCAGTAACCTCCGCTCACCAAGGGACCCTAAGCCAACAGCTACTTACAGAAATGATACATTTAGCAAGAAAACAAAGGAGTCAGCAATTGCTGAGATGCAACACAATAAATCAACCAAGGGAGCACAGTGAGACGATGTAATGTGCCTATATGGATGCTTGACATTTTTTTAATCTCAAAAGAATTTACCTGCAAGAAGAGTAAAACAGATATACAACTATTCTCCATGTGTATATAGTTTTTGTGCTTACTGCAGTGGTGTGAAGCTTCATTTTAAATTTTTCCAGGTAGAGCCAGTGCTTAGATTCGCTGGGATCTAGGTCATGGTAGAAGTCACGAGCTGCATAGCCAAAACTGTGGAACTTCCTGTCTGGAGTCAGCAGAATTGTGGTTGGAGTCTTCTGATTAGACACACCAGGGTCTCCACCTTCCCAACGCCTAGGAGAAGATCATTCAGTTACCATTACATGTAAATTGTATTTGTAATTTATACTTCAGTAATAATCTAATTTACAGTAGACCTTTAAAACTGCTAATACATTGAGTTGTTGCAATTCAGCATTTAAAGACATGTCTCTGAGAAAAGTCATAGAAACATGCCTAAATTGAGCTACCACACTGTTTCTAGACAAATGCAGGTCAGCTATTATCAGTACAATCTACATTCCCAGCAAAAGAAAAAGGATCACACTTTAATATATCTTGGACCTCCTACATACTGTATTCTTGACAGGGAAGACAACTGGTTCAAATGAGGTGTGACAGAAGCTGGTTACTGCAAGATTGAACAACTCTTGTTAAACAGAGGAGTTTATCTTAGGCATAATCTATCACCCACTTACTATGCAGTTTATTCATCACTGCCCAGGCAGATTCACAGTCAGTGGATTTACATGCACTTAAGTAACTAGGTTGAAGTTGGCTTTCTCTTTCTGATTTCTCTAGTGGCATGTAAACAGAAAACCTAGTTAACGTAATCAGGGTAGGGGATTAAAGAAACCTAATTTCCCGAGGTAGATTCCAAAAGAACTCAGATTATTCTGCCAATGTAAATGGGTAACTGGGTTTATAATGGGCTTTTTACAAGAGTGCATGTGCATAACAAAGGCTGCCAGCACTCACCACTCTACTACTATCAACTGAGAAGTGCAGCTGGATGAAAGGAGAGATTATTACATAGATGTTGTTTTTAAATCAAGTCTGTCTGAAATCAAACTGAAGTGTGCATATCTAAAGTCACTTCACTGTGTATTTATTTTTTATTCAGTTAGCACTGTAAGAAGTTTCTTACAGCACTGTCTGTCACCTCTCCCAACAAATTTATCTATAGAAAAGAGGGAGAGAGGAAGAGAACGAAAAAAGCGATCGGGAATCAGTCTTTTGTGTCTTTGTACAGCTAAAATCTATGGACCACACTTCAAAAATCCACCCAGAAAAGGAGAATTCAAATTACTTTTGCTGCATGTATAGTTGGATTTCGAGTAACCAGGTTACTTGAGTGCATGCATACTCACATGTTCCCCTGAGGCAATATAATAAAGAAACACTATAAATTTCCATTGCTATTCAGATGACACCTGGCTATATGTTAATATGACACCAGATCAAATAAATCTATTAGTTATAAACTTCAAGCATGTTTAAAAGACAAAATGCCTGGATGTCCTCTAATGTTCTACTCTTCAATTCAGACAAGACAGAGTGTCTTCTCTTTGGTCCTAAAAACCTCAGGGACATGTTATCTAATCATATTACTACCATAGATAACATAGCATTGGCCTGAAGTAATACTGTAAGGGATCTTAGAGTTATCTTTGACCAGGATACCTTCTTTACCTCATACATAAAGGAACTGCCTTCTGCCACCTAAGGAATACTGTTAAAATTAGGAGCACCCTGTCAAAGTAATGCTGAAAAACTAGTCCATGCATTTGTTACTTCTAGGCTGCACTACTGTCTACTAATAATAGGCTGTCCCAAAAACTGCTTTAAAACCCTTCAGTTAATCCAAAATGCTGAAGCCAGAGTTCTGACTGAAATTTGCAAGACAAATCAGAGATGTTCTTGGCTTCCTGTAAAGTCTAAAATATAATTTAAAATATTTCTCCTCACATAAAAAAAGCACTTAATAATCAGACCAAATCATATCCTAAAGCTTTCATAGCACCATAAATTCCATGCAGAACAATTTGCTCTTAGATTGAAGGTCTGTTTGTGGTTCCTACAGTCAAAAAAAAGTTAAATTGGGAAACAAATCATCATCAAATAATTAGCTATCAAGCTCCTCTCCTGTGGAACCAGCTCCTAATTTAGGTTTGGGGGGCAGAACACCCTCTTTACATTTAAGGCTAGACTTAACACTTTCCTTTTCAATAAAGCTTATAGTTAGAGATGGATCAGGTGACTCTTAGTTATGCTGCTATAGACTTAGTCTGCTGGGGGACCTCCCTTATTACACTAAGTTCTTCTCCTCTCATCTCTTCTCTCCTATGCCTCCATTGCATTGCACATTCTGTCTCTCATAGTTGTGCTTCTTCTTTTCTCTCTCTCTCTCTCTATACTTTTCAGCAGGTATCCTCATTTCCAATAATGGGTGTTTTTCCTCCACTGTGGCCTATCGTTTGTTCAAGTGGGATTGTTAGGTTTTCTATGTAATTGTATATGCAGCTATATTTTTAAGGTCTTAAACCTTATACTGTAAAGTGCTTTAAGATGACTTTTGTTGCGATTTAGCACTATATAAATAAACTGAATTGAATTAAATTGCTTTAATTTAAAGGCTTTGTTGAACATGACTGAATGACTTGTGCGAAAATGTCAGTAAAATAAATTAAGGTAAGGTAACACTTGATTGATCCCAAGAGAGGGAAATTGGGGTGACACAGGAGCAGAATACTGTTCAAAAATACAGAATAAAGCAACTATTGATACTATAGTAATTTTAATAATAATTCAAATTTCATTAGGGTGGTGAGATAATGTATTAGATAATAAACTGTGTTATTCCTAGAGAGGTAACAGAGACACAGAATTTTAAGTGTTTTTGAGTTTGTTGGGAAATGGATGACCACTCTACCTGGTGGTAATTAACCGAGAGACTTCTCAATTTAATATTTAATAATTTAAGCACAGAGCCTAAGAACGAATGTGTAGATGTTTAAATAATAATAAATCTGCTACCTTTCGATTTTATGTCTTTGTTTAAAATACATAGGGATGTCATGTGTTCACTTAGCTCTAGCCCACCCCAACATTAGAGTGTATCTGCATTCCAGTGCTAACCTACCTCATGGTATGAATGCATTCTGGCTCTTTAGTGAAGGCATAAGCATAACCGCTGGATGTGGTGCCAAAGTCTATGGCAACCACCACCACAAACGAAGGCTCTGACTGTACTTGTTCTGTGTTGTTTTGCTGCACAAAGAGAATATACAGGTTAATTTGACATGATAAGGACATGGCAAACTATGATACACACTTATGGTGGGCAGTAGTATTCAATTAGAATACCAGTAATAATTTGCTATACAGTATTCAGTAATTTTGTTATCACATATTTAAACCAATAGCCGTAATACTTCACTCCTATTATTCACTTTTCACAAACCCATGGCATACAACAATATGTGACATATAAACAACCTGTAAAACTAACATATACCTAAATTACACCACTGTACAGCATAGTGGGCATAACTGTCTGTTAACAATTGTGAGAACTAGATCCAGGCCCTTTGCAAACCTTTTAAAGTGCCCATATTATGCTAAATCCTCTTTTTGGTCATTTTTGTACATTTATATAACTCTATGGTGCATGTGGACACACACCAAGTCTGTTAGAAGTGCACTCTGTTCTTTTTTTACATTTTCTGGTTTTGTAGAAACCAGTCCCTGAGGGGTCCATTCAAGGTTTGCCCTTAAAATTGCGTATTGTAAGTGGAAACAATGGCAGCAGAGCACTTTTTGAATATATAGGCAACGTCAGAAGTTTCTTTTCTTCCTCCATCCTCTTAAAAAAACTGAAGGGTGGATTTATTTGTTTTTGACAGAGCAGCTCAGTATAATGGTGTATGTAGTTCCAACCAGTTTGTGAATGCTGAATTAATTTCAGGACTTAATCTCACAGATGGACTGTCTGTGACCTAAACCTGGGCCTCATTCAAAGTTTTAAGCTATAAGTAGTCCTAGCTAGTCAGTGACTACCCAGAGCCCAGGCCAGGGAGGAGACAAACAGGCTAATCCAAGCGTCTGCTAGATGCACAGAGTCGTCACTCAGGGTTCAGCATGTTGAGACTGTGTCTGTTCTGCGAGCTAAACAAAAAGTCAAAGAAACCCTATACCGACACACTTTCTAAAACAGATGTGATGAAAATAATAAATTCTTCACTCAGCAGTGGGTATGTTCCAAAATCCTTTAAATTAGCAGTTATTAAACCTCTAATCAAGAAACCTGATCTCGACTCCTGTCAGCTGTCCAATTACAGGCCAATATCAAACCTCCCCTGAAGATAGTAGCAGGGCAGCTATGCTCCTATCTACATAGAAATAACATACACAAACCCTATCAGTCAGGATTTAGGCCTCATCAGTTTGGTGTTCCACAGGGTTCACTTTTATGCCCCCTCCTTTTTTAATGGGCAACATACTCCGTAAGCATGGTATTAGCTTTCATTGCTATGCTGACAACACACAGTTGAGATTAAACTGCTTAATAAAGTTGAGCAATGTGTAAAGAATATAAGAGACTGGATGCTAATTAACTTCCTTCTGCTTAATCCTGACAAGACAGAAGTACTAGTTATAGGACCACATGCAACTAGAAGCAAGATTTTAGATCACATTGTAACTCTAGAAGGCCCTTCTGTTCTATCTAGTGCAACAGGAAAAGACCTTGGTGCGATTCTAGATTCCAGTCTTTCATTTGAAGCTCATGTAGATAATATCACCAGGATATCTATCTTTCACCTCAGAAATATTGTCAAGATAAGGAATATTTTATCACTAAATTATGCAGAAGAATTAGTCCATGCTTTTATCACCTCTAGGTTGGACTACTGTAATGCCTTACTGTCTGGTTGTTCAACCAGGTGCATAAACAAGCTTCAGTTAGTTCAGAATGCAGCAGCGAGAGTCCTCACTTGAACCAGAAGATATATGCACATCACCCCTGTCTTATCTACATTTCATTGGCTCCCTGTGAAATTTCGCATTGATTTTAAAATACTACTTTTGACATGTAAAGCATTAAATGGTCTCGTGCCGCAGTATCTGAGTGAACTGCTAGTGCCTTATGATCTGCTACGCCTACTTCGATCAAAGGATGCTGGCTGCCTGTCAGTACCTCGTATCATGAAAACTACAGCTGGGGGCAGAGCTTTTTCTTACAAACCCCAAAGTTATGGAATAGCCTTCCAAATAGCGTTCGGGACTCAGACACAGTCTCAGTATTTAAGTCTAGGCTAAAAACCTATTTTTTTAGTCAAGCATTTTTGTAAATAGATTTGCCTTAGGGAAAGACTCATGGAGGTAGAGGTTTATGGTGAACTGGTATGTTTAGATGCTGTCTCCCCCACTCTCACTGATCACTCAGGTTTGTTGATGGTGAAGTGATTGGTTGCTCTACATCCCAGGGAGCCCTCATGTCTATGTTTCCTTCTGGCTCACCTTTTTAGTTAAGCTGTTATAGTTAGTCCTGCCGGAGTTCTTACTTTTACTCTACACTAAATATACATCCACTTTATACATTATCTGACTGTGACCATACCTAACTGTTATCTCTCCTCTTTTCTCTCTTTCTCTCTCCCGCTGTCTCTTTCCCTCTTCCTGTCTTTCTGTCGAGCTACACGTCATTCCACCCTCTGCCCTCTGGACCTCTCTGACTCATCCTGGTGCCCGGCTTTTGGTTGAGATCTCGTCGCTTGGATGCCCCATGTGGTCTCTGTGGGATGTGTGTGGTGACTGGGGTTGGTTCCACGCTACCATGAAGACGGTCCTGGCCACGGCTGACTTCGACAGCTGTTTCTCTGAGGTCTCGACTCAACGCTAGACAGTCCAGGACTTGAATTTCCTACAAGTCTATCAGAGCCTCCAATAACTAACTGTCTCCATATTAACTTAAAGACGTTAACTGTTATACTGAACTGCCTGCTGCCTAAGACATAGCATGTAATCACCCATATGAGGATGGGTTCCCTGTTGAGTCTGGTTCCTCGCACTCGGCTTGCTCATCAGGGACAATCTGATTATTATGATTCATACACATTCACTGTTCATGTAAACTTCCATAGTTACTTTGGTTGTGTAAAGCTGCTTTGCGACAATGTCAATTGTAAAAAGCGCTCTACAAATAAAATTTAATTGAATTAAATTGAAAAGTATTACGAGCACCATCTTAAAACTGGTCGCTTTTGAGAGGGTCTGTTGGTGCACATTTTTAGACTTGCAGTTCACTATAAACTACCTATTTTTTCAGCATGACACATGCATGCACAGACACATTTTAGGGTCTTCAAGTACCTGTTTTTTTAGCCCCAAAAGAGGCATAATATGGACACTTTAAAGAACAAGCAGTATGGCTAATGAATGAATAGGTGCATATTTATATTATTAGACATCTGAGTGTCCAGTCTTGTTAGAGATCTAATCTGTCACTAAATAGTAGAATAGACAGGTAGGTCAGGTACTGCAAAATAACTAGTTGCGAGGATAAAGACAACCCATGCTGACAGTAGAACAAACATTTTAGCAGATTAGTGTAGTGTTTTCTAATTTATTATACTCAACCACAGCACAACAGGTCCAAAATAATGGATACAGAAATTACTACGTGTATAAAAGAGCAGAGTCACCTGAGTGTGTGAAGGAGACAGTGGGGTGATTCCTGGGTCACCCATGCTCTTTGCTGGAGAGGGATTAGCCACCACATCTGTAGTGAAAGGCAGACAAAGATAATGACAAAATCTGTGTATTGCTTTGATTTATCATGTATAGCATGATTTTGAGACTAAAATCAATACTGAATAGCATCAATGTAATGTGTTCACAACCTGTTTTAACTTATTTGCCTTTCCCCACAGAGTTCCATTGTTTTTCAAAAACTGTTAACACATTTACATTTAATCATTTGGTAGAGCAAGCAAAATATAACATATGATTTTATCCAAAGTTACTTACATGCAGGGTAAAAAGGACACAAGTTGGATAGTGTTTTGGTAACATTGCCGTCCTTCGTGCGAGAGACCGGCATTTGAATCCTGGCTGTGGCTTACCTCCAGTAGGTTTTCTTAGGCAAGACCACCTTATGCCTACCCTGCCATTGCCTTGTACCTTGTAAGTTGCCAAATGACTAAATGTGAGTTGCTGAATAGAAGAGAAACAGTATGTTTTGCAATGAGTCACTTAACTGGGTGACATGTTTCTTGATTGTGAAAAAAGTGGGGTCTGTCTTTTGACATAAAGAACTCTAGAGACTCAGAATGATCATCTGACTTTTTATATTTTCCCTTTTTTGTGTGGCTATTTCATTTTGTGCCCCCATTCAAGTTATCCTCGTAAACATGATATCACAGGAATACCTTCTGTAATGATTGCTAATATGATGGACCTGATTAAAATGCCAGATGCAGAAACTAGAGTAAGAATGGATTTTATTGTACAATTGGAAAATAATAAAAGATTGTAGCGATGTCCTGGCAGTTGGCAACTGGGATCTGGGAAGGAGAGCAAGGTAAGTAAACAAGCTGACTGGAAAGGACTGGTTTGAATCTGGATACATGGAAGGTTGGATGAATACCCAGAGGCCTGGGTAAACGCAGACGGACCGCCACAGGATTGATGACCTTGGGGACTGGAAAGGGGCCCACAGTACGCGGGGCCAACTACCCAAGAGGAGAGCTAGATCCTCTGGCAAGGCTGATAAGTGGGGGCTGCAGAATGGCAGAGGTTAGCCCAGTCTGAAGAAGAGTACAGCGAGCCCGTAGCCACACCATGCAACAGCCAGGGCATGAGCGGACAGGACATTGACCTTGTACTCTAAGCTGCTTGTTTAGTCTCTCCACCTGGCTGTTGCACTCCGGATGGAAGGTAGGCGGTTTCTCTGGCAGAGGGCTTGAGTAGGGGGACAAAATGGGCCAGTTAAGACATTTTTTTTACGATGGTGGTTGTGTTACCTCATGAGGTAGTAATGAAATCAAAGAAATATGTGTCCTGGGTCTATGGGGAACAGGCAAGGGGTGTGAGTTGATAAAGTGGGGCAGCAATGCAGCTGAAGCAATACAGTAGAAGTTCTCATCTGAACCGGTTTTCTGTTGTCAGGAGTGGGCCAAAACAAAACTGTCTTAACCCTTGCTGGACCCATTTCAATACTCCCTGCTGATATGATGAACCTCAGGAACTAGACCATGGACTGATTTTCTCTGCCTCATTTCTATCTTAGATAGGGAGAAAATCAGAATTTTGATCAATTCTGAATTTTGAAAAATCTTGCACCAGCTGAAGAGGAAGAGGGGCAATAGAGACCTGCCTTAAGTGCATCAGAGATATATTTTGACATAGCCTCATGCTCAGGAGGGGAAAGAGAAAATAGCCTACCTCTAAGTGGCACAGTATATATAAATGGTCTCTGAGTAATTCTCAATAGTCAAGGTGAGTTCAACAGTTCTATTAGCAACTTAGTACAGCTGGTGAATACACCTTCAGTCTGAGTTAATGGAGAAATGGGGAAAGTAATCAGACCCAAATCAAAGAAATTGGGATCTAACTCAACTTCCAGTTAAGCAGTACAGCAGTTTACTAAGCTTCAGCAGTGACTAAAAGTAAGACCAAGCTGCTACTAAGACTGACTAGTCAGGTCACTAAAAATCTACTTGGTCCTCTGTTTCATCCTGGCTAAACTTTGTGGAATAATTTGCCTTTTGTATCTTGTGACTATAAAGGAAATGAAGTGAGGAACTTTTGTGAGGTTCTGGTTGGACAATGGATGCTGTCTGTATAACCAAATTGGCATAGAACCAGACACTGGACATCAAATTATATCAGAAGTTATGTCCTGCTGGTGGCCCTTAACTCTGAAAATTGAAAGGAAATTAATGTCTGAAAGAAGAAAAGATGCATCCCTTTCTGGTCCAGAGCTGCTCACTGACATCATCTATGCTATCCTAACAGCAGAAAACATCTGTTGCATCTGTCTTTTAAACACAATGACATTTCAATTGAATTGGAGATTGTCTCCCCATTTACTACCATTATTTTCATTGGTGTGGCTTAATGGCCTTCACAGAATGTGTTCTTTGAATGCACACAATAATACTCCTTTGACGTATTGTAAGTGTCTGGCAGAATTGTCTCACGGCGGGACATCATGTTATCCATCCTATTTTTTCGCCTCACTCACCCTTTTCTCTTGTCCACCCCTACTGAGTGGATGAGTGGTCTGAAGACCCATAATACACTTTGCCAGGCAATTATGGTGCAGAATTACAGACCACCTGTGGCTAGATTCCATCTAGATCCAGTCTCTTCGTCTCTCCACAGCTCCACTAGAGCATTCCCAAAATCACCTTTATAACCTTGAGGTTTTATTCCCAACAATGCCCATAAAAATCAAATCACGATGACAGAAGTAAAGTTATTTCTCTTGTAGTAAATAACATCAGAAGCTCTGTATTGCCAGGTTGTGCCTCAACCATTCGTTCTTATTGTGCTAATTTACTTCGTTTAACTCCAAGTAATAACAAAAATCACCTTATTGAGTTTTACGCAGCTATGAATTCCTACTCTTTGATCTCCTTTTAATGCTATACAACTAATTGTATACAAAGTTCTTAAGCTTAATTAATTAAGCTTAATTAAAATTAAGTCTTCAATTTTGTGGTAATTTATTGTATGTTACATGCCCGATAAGCACTTGAAGTTCAGAATTGTCTTGAGTCAGGATTAGAATCAACCTAACAATTTAACCTAAACCTATACTTCTGTAGCAATCAAACAATACAAGAGGAAAATGTCTGCTTTCAGATTTTTCTAAAATAGTTAAAAAAAAAATTATAAATAAATAAAATAAGAGACATTTAGCATGATGACAAACATTTCGTCCACTCATATGTGCTTTATCTGGCCAACAACCTTTCCAGCTCTGGTATTATTGATAGTAGTGATAAGCACTAACTTTGTGCAATAACAATAAAGCTACAGTATAACAGAAGCAAACAACCCCTAATAGTTAGAATCTCTTTTTTTAAACCCAAGAGATCAATGCAAGTAATGGAACAGTAAGCAATGTGACTGTCAGTTACACTTTTAGCTCTGGGAGGACAAAATAATAATAGAGCAGCAGAGTTAAAGTGCATTAATAGTTAAATACAACAGAACTAATCTAGAATAATTCTAAAATATAGTACAAAAATACAGAGTAGATCAAAAGCATAATAATATTTAATTAGAGAGGTGAGATTACTTAAAGGTGACTTTAAGTTGAGAAATTATCCAGATCAGTCTGAGTTTATCCAGGTTACTTGAGTTTGCTGGAAGCAATGGAGACCAAGAAGTCAGATGACAGCAGGGCCTTGTTTGCCTGTTCATCAGGTCTGAATTCCTTTAGTCATATCCAGTCTGGTCTGTGATCAGAGCAAATGACTCTTCTGCCCTGCTCCACACCTCCATCTCCTCAGGATCTTCTTCTTGGGATCAGAACTGTGTTCTGAAGAGCGAATTGCTAATGTACCTCCTGGCAAGGTCGCCAAAGGTCCTCTCACAAATGCAGGAGATCAGAAAGGTCCCAGTAAGTTCACTCCTACCCATCACCCCAGAAAAGCCCACACCACAAGTTGGAAGAAGACAACAAAAACTCAACACACACAACACACAAAGAGAGGAGCTGCTGTAACATACAGTAAGCACATACTGTACAATGTCAAATCTGACAGTTGACAGTGGGTCTAATCTGTCGTGTCTGTATAAACTAGTATATGCTGAAGGAAGTTTGTCCAATGTCCAATAAGTCTTTATTTATAGCATTGATGCATTCATAATGCAGCAGAAACGGATGTGAAGACTTATTTTCTCTTCTCTTAGCAGGACCAGTTAGTTCCTCTTGGCCCCACATTCCATCTATTTTCCAAATGACTGTTACCCAGAGACCTGAGACACAAAGGCTGGTTAGAAAAGTGATGAGGCACTTCTGCTTTGAGAAAGAAATCTGCCAAACAAAGGCAGGGTGAAAAGCTGGCTGTCATAGAAAGAGGCAAGCTGCAATTGTGGTTAAAACATGGGGCTAAGGGTACATACTTTCAGAAATCTTTTCTCAAAGGGATTGATGGGTGACCACAAAGTGGCAAAAGTGGTTTGAAAATTTTTGAAGAATGAAAAAAAGGGATTTGGATAGAGAAGTTACACTTTGTCAATTCCCTCAAAAAAAGGGAGACCGATCTTTAGATATTTTTCTACCATCCAACAATTGCTCTAGTACCTCTTATACCTCATCTGAGGTCACGTAAGAAGCATGTGTTGTTCATACATGATGTCATTTTCTAATCACTTGTCTTTTGTTGGCATACAATGCAATCCGTTAAAAATGAGTTGTCGATTGTATCTCATAGCCATTTACGCAAAAATCAATTTTTCAAGTTGTCCTCACATTTTCCCCTAATTCTAACAGCTACATGATGCAGATATGCTAATCAGTAATTACATATGTACCCCCTATGTAATATTTAAGACCAAAACACAAATTTGTTGATAATAGAGGTCCTGTAAAGGATCATAAAAGACAATAGCAGCCTGTTTCAGAATACAGTGGTCTCTAAGTCTGCTACCCAATAGGAAGACAAAGATCATGACAGCAGAATAGAAGCCTCATTAAATTCACTGCAGCATAGTAAGATAAAGCATAAACACAAGAGCCATATTCATAAAAGCAACCGCAATATGAGTTTAGGGAGAGATTGCACTGTTTCTCCTTCTCATCAGAGCTCCCATTCATTCATGCCATGCAGAGAGAGAAATGCTTCTCTCTCCGGCTGACTGCGTCCTCCTGGCCATCAGCCCAGTGTAAAGAAAGCGCCTGATGCAAGCTAAGCCCACTTCACACACATAGATAACCACACATACCATGCACACAGATCTGCACAATGTAAAACTTCAATGATAGTTCTGTATGTCTGTGAAGATCCTCAGTCATAATAAAGTCACATTTGTCCCAAAAAATACTGTGGCAACTGGATTTTAGGTTATTTAAGGCTGGAAAAGCAGACTAAACCCTGTGGAGTTATTGAGTCATTAATCCTTTCATAGTCATCTGGAAGTTGTTGTTCCAACTGGCTTTAATATGTCAGTCATGCACTCACTAACTAGGTAACAGAGAAACCAGGTTTCTCGGGCACTTGGGGAACAAGTTTACCTGCAATCAAGAAACCTGGTTACTGGAAATCTGCGTATATATGCAGTAGAGGATAATCTGATTTCTCCTCTACCTTGGCCTGATTTTGGAAGCATGACTCACAGATTTTCGCTGTATGGAGACAGAAAATACGGCTTCTTAAGTGCTTGTTTTTGTGTGTGTGTGTGTGTGTGTGTGTGTGTGTGTGTATGTGTGACTGACAGCGCAGACAGGTAATGCTACTTTTTACAGCACAAACTGTCTGAATCAAAGAAATACACCTTGTCTACGGGGCACTTTGTGTTGGTTTCAGTTTAAGTGGATTTTGGTCAGCATCATTCTGTGTAATGATCTCTCATCCAGCCGCACTTTTTAGCTGATAGTAGTAGAGTGGTGAGTGCCTGCTGCCTTTGTTATGCACATGCATGCTTTTAAAAAGCAGATTAGATACACAGTTGTGCGTATACATCGCAGAGTATTTAAAGTTCTCTGGGAGAAATCTACCTGGGGTAATCAGATTTCTCTAATCCCCTACCCCGATTGTAACCAGGTTTCCCTGACAGTTGTGATGTAAAGATATATAGGACTCATAAGATAAGGCTTACTATTATCTCTTAATTAGTGTATTGACATGCACTCAGTGGGGAAGCATTTTTTTCTGTCTCCATACAGTTAAAATCAGTATAGTATGCTTCTAAAAACAGGCCATGGTAGAGGAAAAGATTACTAATCTACTGCATGTTTACTTAGATTTTCAATTACCAGGTTTCTTGAGTGGATGTAAACATACTCATTGACCTTTGCAGTGAATAAACTCTAGACATCAATTCAATAAAGCACAATGGAAGCACAAAATAATAGTGTATGTGTACTTCCTGTACATATAAACATCAAATATTAAATTATCGGAACAAGATTATTGAGTTATAATTTCCATTCTGTCACCTTGCTTACAGTATCTCAATATATATCAGCATACTACCATATCCTCACCCATATTTCATTATATGTATTGTATCATCATATTTCTTAATACAGCCCTAATCAGAGTCATTGTAGAAGGTCACACATTTATTGTCCCAGTGAAGAAACAATGAAAAGAGAAGTCCGACAGAATAAATAAGGCAGGTTCCTGAAGAGGGCAGAGCATTTTTGTCACGCGTTGAGGAAATGCCTTAACACTCTCTGCTGAACAATGGCTTTCCTTCCTGCCTGTCTATAATGGAAAACTGATTACAACAAAAGCTCAGCTGAAATAATCTGTGGTTACTGAAGACAATTGTCTTAACCCAGACAAAAATAGATCTCTATTGTACCGACTCCTCTTTCAACACGTCATTCTCAGTAATAATATTTGCCAACCACAAAACACCAAGGTACTCACTCATATGTGATTATTTTTTCATTTTATTTAGAATGTTTGTATTAAGTTTCAACCAAAGTATTTTTTGCCATTTCTAATTACAAATGAAGCTGAAATCTCCTTCCAACTTGCTCCAACTTATTACCCAACGACTATGAGCACTAAAGCTTTGGAGCCCTCAGGATCAGGTTCTTTTCTTGTTTTCAGGTCAGGGTTAGAGTCAGAATTCACCTAACTAACCTAACTGATTGGCTAACCAATCAGCAACAAGGGTGCTCTCATCACCTTGACTTTTAACTCATGGGCTGTGTCTGTTAGAATGTCTTCTTTGGTTATGCTGTTGCTGTTTTTCAGTCATCATTTGCTTTTTTATCTTGATGTATTGCTGTGCATGCCGCTCATAATTTTCATTATACTGCTTTCTGTCAAAACATGAATAAAACCAGTTTTACCAACATTACATCAGCCATGTCTTCAAGTTCTTGTGTGACGTTCCATCAATAGTTATTTTCTGAGAATTGCCTTTATTGATTTATTACCCAGTACTATTCAGGAATTTGCAACATGTATGGGATGCGTTTAAATAAATTTGATGGATGTTAAACATTAAAAAGCGGCTGGTTAGTGTAGTGGTTAGATCACTGCCTTCCATGTGGGAGACTGGGGATTGAATCCCAGCTGTGGCCTACCTCCAGTAGGGGTCCTTAGTCAAGACCTCCTCACGCTTACCCTGCCTACCCTTGTACCCTACTTGTAAGTCGCTTTGGATAAAAGCGTCTGCCAAATGAATAAATGTGAACATGATTTATTACAGGACTACATTAATCTTAGTTCATTCCAGCCCTGCGTGACCTCAACATACATTATTATTATATTATATTATATTATTATATATTACTATTTTCCATGTATTTTGTGATGCTTCTATGACATACAGTTTATCACTAGTATGCGCACCAGTGCGCAATATCTAAACCTTTATAGTTTGAAACAAACTATAAAGGTTAACAAACCACTTATTGAGTTAGCACAAGTAAAATATATTCAGAGTTGTGTCACACTTTTTACAAATGTTTGTTTTCCAAATAAATGCTGCTTCCTCCCTCTTTACCCAGCTCTTATATGATAGCCTGTATGGAGCACCACCCCCATGCTGTAATCGCCTCCAATATATGGTTACAATGCGGAAAAAAATATTTCATTTCTCCTTTTATATATAATACATATAACATTTTCAACACACCTAAAACCATGATAATACAATATATAATTATGTCAAGCAATGTGTTCATCCTTTCATGCTGTTGCTTTCCAACACTGAAGTGGTCGCTGTAGACCAATCTATAACTGAAAAAGGGAAGTTGCTGTAGAAACAGAAGAAAGCCGGCAAACCCAAGCATGAATGTTCTATGTACAAACCTTATACTTTTATAAAGACTTTTTTATATGTAAAAGTCGTACACTACATGAGCTGGATTCTACTTCACAAACATTGTGTGCTTTTAGGAAAGTAACAAAGAAGTAGTTAAGACGAAACACAAACAAGTAGATGTGTATAATTTGGCACAAAGTTTTAGAAATTGTGGGAAGCTCTGTTCATGAGTCAACCGTATGCAAAATATTGAACAGGTATGGGCTTCATGGCAGGAGCCATTGCTCTCAAAAAAACAAAAATAACAAAAACAATGCACACCAGAAGCCTACCAAAGACTACCCTGAAACCTCACAATAGTTTTGGAAAAATATCTTGTTGATAGATTAAACAAAAATTCGAATTTGAGAAGAACAATGTAAATTGACAACCCTGTACCAAACATGAAAACATCAGCCCATTTGTGTAGTCCAGTGGAGCAAGCATCTTGATTTGGGGCTGTTTTTCTGCCTTTGGACCTGGAAATTTTGCCTTTGTGGAGAAGAGAATAAATTCCTAAGTTTAGCAAGGTATGCTACAGGATACTGTCAGGGTGTCTGTCTGCAAGCTGAACCTCAGAAGAAGTTGGGTGATGCAGCAGTACAATTTCCCTAAACACCAAAGTAAATCAAATCTACTACAAAATGACTCAGAGACACAAAATCTAATTTTTGGAGTGGCCCATATGCAAGTCTAATCCAAAGCTACAGCAAGTGCTTGCTTGTGTTTATTACTGCCAAAGGTGGTTCAACCTGTATAACAACATACTTTTTCCACCCTGCACTCCGAATGTTTACATGTTATGTTCAATAAAAACATGAAAACATATGTTTGTGTTCTATTATTTTCAGCAGACTGTGTTTTTCTATTATTGTGACTTAGATGAAGATCGGAGCACATTTTATGACAAATTAATGCAGAAGACCATGAAAGTCCAAAAGCTTCACAAGTTTTTCTTGCCACTGTAAGTTATTCACTGACCTTGATATGACCTCTCCTGTTAACCTGTTTCTTGGACCTCCCTGGCTGTATGTGTTCTTCTGGTGTTGACCTGTTTTCTGACATAACTACTGAGTTTGGATATTGCTCTGATTCCCTGCTTTAGACATCTCCAGTTTTCTCCCTAGACTCACCTGAAACCACATGTACCTCCACTACTCCTGGCTTCCTACTCACTCAGTCCTCTGTATGTTACTCACCTTTGGGACTACAACATCCAGAATTCTCTGCTTCCTCACTCTGCACCCACCTATTCAACTACAGCTCTTTTCCCTTATCACTATTGGACCCTCTTAAAATAAATCTTTTAACCAGCACAACAGTAGGCTGCTTCGTGTGTCATGATCCAAGTCATTTTTTTGTTCTTGTGGTCCTGGTTTTCCTCCTGCTTCTCCCTCTGTGTATGCACCCACACACACCCAGACACACATACTACTCACATACCTCTCCTGTCCTGTCTCCGCTTTTGCTTACACACATACACTCCCCTTGAAAAGTATTGGAAAATGGGTGGTACAAAAAGTCTTCTATGTTGTGTATCAGATCCAGACACCTGCGAATAAAAGCTGAAATGTCGATCTTTTCTCTTATATTAATCTTTTATGTCAAACCCAAATGTTTCAGTCTAAAGCAAAAATAAAGAACCTAGCTTCACTGTTCCGATACTTTTGGAGGTAACTGTACATTACCTGGCCTCAGCCCTGTTCCCTAACCCTCATCCTAACCCTAACCAAAACCTAGTTCTAACCCCCAAAATACTCTTTAAAGCTGTGAGGACTAAAATGTCCTCGCTACACCAAAATATCCTCACAAAAACAGCATTTAAACAAAATATGTCTACACAAGGAAGTAAAGACATGCTTGCACACACATACACAGCCACGGACATTCATCCAGGTCTACAATTCCTCCCGGCCACTGCACTCTATCAATAAATCTGTTGTGTGTTTTGGGTCATTATTCTGTAGCATCACCCAACTTCTACAGAGTTTCAGCTGACGTACAGACATTCTCACATTATCCTGAAGATTTTTTTGATACACTTCGGCATTCATTATCCCCCCAATCATTGCAAGCTGGACCTTGCTTGTTCAATGTTTTACCTACTGTAGACTCATGAACACATATCTTAGCCAGTTCCAATGATGCCTTCAAATCTTTGGCTGTCACTTGGAGTTGCTTGTTTACCTCATTAATGATAGTTTGTTCTGCTCTTTGAGTCATTTTGACTGGCCACCCACTTCTTCGTAGAGTAGCCACAGTCCTAAAGTGTCTCCATTTGTAGATTGTTTGTATAACTGTAGACTGGTGAACTTCTAAAGTCTTTGAAATCACTTTGTTATCCTTTCCAGCTTTATGTAAATCAACAATTCTTGATCATAGATCCTCTGAAAGCTCCTTTTGGCCAGGCGTGGCTCATATAAGCATATTATTCTTGAGTGAAGCAAACTCAAAAGGTTTGAGTGTTTTTGTCGGTCAAGGTAGTTCTAGTCCACACAAGACTCCAGGTATGCTGGCACCTGACTCGAGTTAGCTATTTTGAGGTCATTATTCCAAGTGTTCACATACTTTTGGCGCTAGCACTATGATGTTCATGGTTGTTCTCAATACAAAAGACATGAAAGATTAGATTTTTTGGTGGTATTATTTCAGTATTTGTTAATACTTTATCTGATGAAGATCAGATAAAGTATGATGACAAATTAATGCAGAAAACCACATACTTTTTCTTGCCACTGTAGTTGTTTCAGAAACGTTTTAAATTTTTTAATACTTACATCTTATAATAATTCAAACATTTAAAATGCTAATTTAAGTTTAAAATTTTTATCTCTAATTTGTAACTGTTAAATAGTTGTGCGATGTGGCCAAGAGGAACCAGAAGTTATACCACTGACCCTGCCATTTATGAAAAACTGCTCAACCAACTAAAACAAAACAGCAAAAGCTAAAATAAAAATGTATCTTTAATATAATTGAAAATATTTTTTTATTTAATCATTAATCATCATTAATCATTATTTAATAATTATTTGAATCTAGTTCTATATCTGTGAAAGAGAGATATTTTACAAATGGCAGTAAATGGCAATACATACAGCAGGGAAAAGTGTATGACCATCTGCTTTTATATTACAGATAGAACAGACAATTGTTCAGTGTAAATGTTTATCAAATTGGAGTATTTGAGGCCAATATCAAAAGAACTGGAATGTATATGAGCCAAGTGTGAATATCAATAAAGAGTATATTAACACACATATAAGGTTGAATGAACAGGAGTATTGAACATTTACAATTACAGGACAAAAACACGGCAGCTAGCCTCAGTGAAATTCCCTCAAAACAAATGGAAATAGAATGAAAAATAACGCAACAATAAAGTGCATAAATGTCTTTTTAAAATAACCTTGGCTCAAGATTTATCACTCAGTTTGTTTTTTTGGATCGTTGGGGCCTAAATGCAGTAATGTTATGAGTGAGTGTTAAACAGTACATCCTACCCCACCAGGATACAAGGAAGGTCTCAGAATTCAAGGTTATCCTACAACAGCAGGGAGTGAGAAAGGGAACCTGTGTTGATCAACAGTGTAGCACAGTAGGGATTTGACTCACATTACAGCAGTTTCCACATGAAAAGCAGAAACTTTCTCAAGATATGAGGGGCAAGACGGTAGTTCTCCCCCAAAAAAACTATGCCAGCTCACTTACAAAGGAAAGAGCTTCTGATTGGCCACTACTCTACAAAAATACACCTGATTGGCTAATCTTACACAAGAATATACACATAAGGAACTGCATTACAATTACATCTTCTCTACAACAATGAGAGCTCAAGGTGTCAGTGGTTGACAATAACAGGTATGCACATACTCTAAATCATATATTCCTACACACATTTGGCTGGTTTCATAGCAAAGGCTACATCAAACATTCTCTGATTGTAATCTCATGCAAACTAATAAAAGCTCCCTGATGCCTGCAAATTTGATGTAATGTCCAGGAAATATATAATATGATATATAATGTAAATATATATATAAATATAAATATTTCTTGATGTAAAAGGGACCTATCAATTGCCTATGTGTGCTGGCTTTACATTAAAGTAACACTTTGTATAGAAGGTGTAGTGTAAGTTATCTGTCAGCTGATGCTTTTTGGGGGGTCTGAATCCCCCCCAAAAAATCACAAAATGAAATGTGTGTGCAGGTCTGTATGCAAATACAGAAGCTACAATGAAAGGTGGAGTGAAAAACTGACCTTCATATAGATGAGAGAGACCTAATTTTCCTTCAAACGTAGTAATTTATATCACACATGTTAAACCTCTGTCAGAAGATATGTTCACAATAACCAAATATTTTTCGAATTGTTTTTAACCATACCAGAAATAATCTCATTGCTGGTCATCTTTCTGACACATTGCAACATTGAGTGTGTTTTACTGTAACTTTAAATAATTCACACCCTGTCCAGTTGGAGTGTCCACTAAAGTGTGCTGTGTGTGTAAAACACATTCTTTATTCAAAAGTTCACACAGGACACCACGATGTTTCACAGAGACAGGACAAACTACAGTGCCTATGAAAAGTATTCACCCCCTTGGATGTTTTATCCTTTTATTGATTTTATAAATCAATCATGGTCAATAAAAGTTGGCGACTTTGACAAATAACATATAAAAAAATGCCTCATTAATGTGAAAACAGGTTTCTACAAAGTAATGTCAATTAAATAAAAACATATGAGGTGAAATCAATGTTTGCATTAATATTCACCCCCCCAATATGACTAACGTAATCCAACAGAGGTTCAGATATTTGGTGCTAGAAGTTCCACAATCAGTAAAATGGGGATCACCTTAATTACAGCATGAAGACAAATGAACACTCCCAGCAACTCAGAGAACAGGTTATTGAAAAGAAAAAAACTCCAAGGCACTGAACATCCCTCAGAGTTCAGTGTAATTGCTCATCAAGAAATGGAATGAATATGGTACATGTCTAAACCTGCCTAGAACAGGGCGTCCACACAAACTGAGTGACCGTGCAAGAAGGACTAGTGAGAGAGGCCACTAACACACCTATGACTACTGTGAGGGAGTTACAAGCTTCCACAACTGAGAAGAAAGAAGAAACACTTTTATTTGTCATTTGTCACATTTACATGTTACAGACGAAATTGGTCCCCTGCATTTAACCCATCCCCCTGGGGGGAGCAGTGGGCAGCTACATACAGCGCCCGGGGAGCTAGCGTGGAGTGTCTCGCTCAAGGACACACCTGGTGTCTGTGACGGGGTTTGAACCCTGAACCTTCTGCATCCAAAGCAGATGATCTACCCACTGAGCCACTAGGCCGCCACAGATAGGAGAGACTGTACATACAAAAACTGTTGTCGGGGTTCTTCACCAAGGCTTTATGGGAGAGTGGCAAGAAGAAAGACACTATTGAAAAAAACCCATGTCAAATCATGACTTGAGTTTGCCAAGAGGCAAGTGGAAGAGGGTTTTTTGGTCAAGACCAAAATGGTGCTTTTTGTCCATCAGACAAGATGCTTGGTGCAAACCAAACACTGCACATTACAACAAACACACCATCCCCACTGTGAAACATGGTGGTGGCAGCATCATGCTGTGGGGATGCTTCTCGGCAGCTGGCCCTTTGAAGGCTTGTTAAGGTAGAGGGTAAGATGAATGCGGCAAAATATAAGATAATGACACTACTCCAAACCTTTGGTTAAGCCCTTTTCAGCAAAAATCTGGAATTTTAATTGTACTGAATATACGAAAGTATATTGGTAAAATGACATATTGCCACATGAATTTAGGCACAGTGGATAAAGGGAACTTCCTTTGTGTTTATTCTATCCTCCCCTGTGCATCTTATGTTGCTCCCTCATGGACGCCCCAGGTATTAAAAGGGCAATCCAGCCCTCAATCAGGAAGTCCTATTTAGTCCTGCTTAGTCAAGTTTCTTTCTTTTGTACAGTCTTTAGTTTTTTTCTTACTCTAGCTTACTTTGTCGTAGTAACTTATTTCTCCTATAGTTCTCTTTAGTCCACTATGCTATTTTAAATATATTTTTGCATTTTAACTTCTATAGGTCTTCTTTTATTAAGTTTGTTTTGTACTTATTAAGGCAAAACAATGGTATATTCTTGATAGTCAGCAGAGGAGCAACCATTCATGTAAACATTGCCAGAACCCATTTTGCAAGAACACATAGCGTTGCGCTGACACCTGAGTTCTGAACCCAGCCTGCAACATCTGACCAGCAAAACCCTCCAGCCACACACCTAAGCTTTGTTGTTCCCAGGAGATGATCTCTGTCCTGCTACCATCTCCCTATTACACACTTCTGGCATCTCCCTATTAATGTTGGTCACCTGGTCACCACTGAAACCTTTGAGAACTAGAAACTGCTCACACTGGGGTGTCCTACACATCAGCTATAACTAACCATTCTCAATTAATCAATTGTACTTTGGTCCAGACCATTAGATCAATAAAGTTTTCATTTTTTCCACTGCACAAAGTTCAGCGTCTCATTCTTAATTCATTCTCTAAATTGTTTTTTTTTTTTTTTTTTTGCATTTATTCACTTTCTCTCGTTGGCAGGTATATGTTGATAGCTCAACATATACTTTCCATTGACCATGTATAGATATGTTTTTTTAGTAGTGTTAGGTTATATATTAGAAATGATCAACTAAAGCTGGTTCTGTGTGGGGTGACTTTTTCCAGGACCTGACTAGTTCACTGGGTGGGGATGAGAGTCCATGCTTGTTCATGAAACCTAATAGACTAATTACATATTTAATCTTTATATTAAATGCATTGACATTTGGTATACACAACCATTTCAGCTTGATCCACCGTAAAAGCATCTGTTTCCCCAATAACAAGTTGTTTATCAATTACCTATATTGACATAACTAATAAAATGGATATTAATAAACTGACGACTCAATGCTTGTTAGCCCGTTAGTTTGTTAGCATATTAGCCTTCTAGCTTGTTAGTGATTGTTGTTGCTTGTGGGTGATAATATTTACTTTTTTATGCAATGACTGTATTGTCTTTTAATTGGGCATTACATACACACAAGTTGATATATGCTTTTATTTACTGTAAAAATACACAGAAAGGGTCAACACCGTTGTCACATTATTTTTGAAAGACAGGAGCTAAATAGGAACAACTAGAATGTGCTTTCAACTACGAAGACGATGTGATTCATCAATATAAGAATAGAGGTATGAGCAAAGTCATGAAACACATCTATCTTAGGGTTTCTTAAGAAACAAATTTATTTTTAGTGAATTAGCTAAAAATTAAATTGGTTTGCATTTGATTTGTTCATTGCAAACAGCTTAAAGTATGTCAATATTTCCAAATACTAACTTGTTCATTGTTGCAATTAATTGGTTGTCTTCAGACATTTGTTCTCAATAAGAGTCTGACGGTGATGGGTAGAGGCGAATAGGAAGAGGGTAGGCTGATCAAAGCAGAGTGGAGTAGTTTTAAATATGTCTTATTTAATAAGATAATACTAGATCATCACTAAATTATTAAGTTTTTCTGTGAAAATAAAGTAGATCAAGATAGTCTAGCACAACCTCTGGCTAGGACATAGATCTTCCTTAACCGGCTTTAGAATAAATACATTTAGACAAGGAAACTCAACCATATTGGACTTAATTATGTTGTAAAATGGGATCATAAAACCTAAAATGTGACAAAAATCTCCAGACCAGATGATAATTTATCAGTCAAGCTCAGAGTCAGTCCTTGTAATATATGACTTTTAGCTGTCATTTATTATGACTGTGCAAAATCCAAAAGTTAATGTGTGACAGCTAGGAAGCGGTGCATCAGCAAATGGATGCTGCATTCATGCCTCTTGGCGATGACTACATTACTTACAAAGCACTTGCACCAAGTGTTTGAACGCTAAACAAGGTGTAACCCTACGTTTATCCTCATCTTGGCATTTTATAAATGTCTAAACAATCTCTACCTTAAACACAAATGAAACTGTTTGCAGTCTATACACAGCATTGACAGCAACCTAATAATGGCATATATCTATCATCTAACATCAACAGTGTGTTCTGACACCAGAAGAAAGTTGGTGTCTGCAATATTTCTAATGTGACTTTATTAATTATACCACAAGATAGAGGTTTATTGACACAAACGACCTCTATTAGCTTTAGGAGTTCAAGTTGCAGAAAGTCTCCTGTATTAAGCCCTGGTCCCTGCAGGACATCAGTCTCTCCAGCACTACATGTTACATAACGCTGGAGCATTGCCAGGCCCCTAGTTTCTCTTGTAAGGAAACAACTTCCTACCAACAAATTGTAGTTGTATTGTAATAGTGTTTCAACCTAATTTCAAATGTCTTCTTTAAACGTCCCATGACAGTGCAATCTACGGAAGGTAGACATATGTGCAAGTCATTCACTTGGCACCATTTCAAAAGTCATAGTTTGTAGAATGACATAGGAATGGTGCAAACTGCTCGTCCTCGCCCTGATCAGTGTAAAATCATGACGGAGACACCTAAAAGTTCACTTAGTGGCACAGTGTAGGCTGCTATATGTGGGGATTTCGAAAACGATGCAGCGTAACTGTGCTTTGAGATCCGAAATCCAGAATAAAATGGGAGGTTTAAATATGTCGTCAGTCGTGTAAGTACGATGCTGGACTAAGCTGTGCCATCGTGCAGACAAAGCTGCTCTGGCCAGACAGGGCGGGTGATGAACACCGCAGCACCTGAACGCACGGTGCAGACTTTTTTGCTGCATTGAGTCACATCTCCGATGGGACGGGTCATGTGACCAAACTCTGCACCGTTATGGAGGACCGAAGTGAATCGTTAGTTTGTCCTAACCCATGCCAGCAGTGTGAAACCACCGGCCACATGAGGAAAGACAACTCTGCCCCCCCAGCTGCTGCCCTTGGAAAGCCAAGGAAGAGCTACGCCGAAGAAGCACGAGTGTTAGGTACGAGTGCTGCACACAGCAACATCATGTGTGAGCAGCAGGAGCCATTACTTCCTCCGGGAGCCCCACGAATAGCGCTGTAGTGCGCGTGTCCGTGTCCTCCTGACGACCACACCAAAGCCAAACGTGCGCGCGCGTGCACTGCAGTAAGAACTGGTCGTTGTTTAAAGTAGAAAAACTGCTCCCAGCCCCGTTCCTACCTGCTCCAATCTTCTCCGTCGCCATTTGTTTCTCTGTCATTGTGTCCCGCTGCTTCCTCTCTTCTCGAGCCTTCTCTCCGATGCAGCTACACCAAGCAATTTTCCTGCTTTAGTGGGGATACCGGGCAAAAGACGGAAAAACATCAACAGGAAAGCCTCATCCGATCCGATGGCCCCTTCAACTTCACTTGGTTTTGGCAGCTTCTTGTTTTATCCAAAAAGCGTTACAGGGTACATGGAGAAAAAATGAGGTCCGACGGTTTTTGAAGTAGAGGGGGTAGTGATCTGAGCAGAGGAGATATTGGACCCCAGACTGCTGCTCTGTCCGCCCCTCCCATCACATTCACGGCTGTCCTGGCTAGGAATGCTGCTGCTGCTGCTGCTGCTGCTCCCAACAGCCGGTAAAGATGCTGTGCTGTCCACATAGATTTGAATAAACAGTGGAGGTAATGTCATGGCTTGGGCTGCATTTTGATGCAAGATGAACCATAAGAAGATGAAACCATACTGACTGGGGTATCGTTCATCATGCAGCAAGATAATAACCCAAAAACAAGAAAGGAGTTTATCAGGGGGAAGAAGTGGAAGGTTTTAGATTGGACAAGTCCAACTTTAGAATGAAAAAACCATATTGCGCATGAATTCTACCGGCTAAAGAGGAGACTGAAGGGAGTAACCCTCCAAAACAACTTTAACTGAAAGAGGCTGCAATAAAAGCCTGGAAAAGCATCACAAAAGAAGAATGCAAAAGTTTACTGATGTCAGTGGGTCACAGTTATTGCAAGCAAATGATTTGCAGCTAAATATTAAGTCTAACTATCATCTATTTTAAGTCCATCTGTTCCAATACTTTGGCTCACATGAAAAATTTGTGGGTTCCAACATAAGACGTGTTCCTCTAAGTTGTGCATCGATCCAGATGTAAAGGCCTGGAAATAAAAGCAGACATGTTTGTCTTTTATCTTATATACAACTTTTGATGTCAAACCAAAATGTTTCCAGTAAAGGAAGCCTAACTGTTATAATACTTGCAGAGAGGAGTGTATGTAGGTAGATTAGGTGGTGACTTTAAATCACTCATTGGTTAAATGAATTAATGAAACAATTAGATTTTGACATGTTTAAAATGGAGATGTGGTTGGTAAAGCTCAACATATGGTGGAAAGGACAGGAAGAGCTGCAGCATAGCAGTGATAGGAAAAGCTCTGGAAAATAGAACCAATTACAGACTGGTGTGTAGAGTTAACCGTCCTATGTTTTTGAGTCTGGTGGCTCAATGGAGGCACGTAATACAGCAACATCCACATACAACCACCAGGGCGGCCACCACCGCAACAGAGACTAGAAGAGAAGAGATTAGACTGCTCCATCTCCCAAACAATTTCTTAAACAAGGAGGTGAAAGGATCAACAACCTCTGAATTTTCAGGTTGCTCTTCAGACAGTGCAGTCAGGTCTTATAAGGCTCAAGTAATGCTGCCGTCTGGTGCTGTTCGGTCAGGCTTGAATGTTTTGTATGAAACACTACAAGTCATTTTATGACATGTTAACATGTCCAAGTCATTTTGGTTCTGCCACCACATTATTGATGTTGTAGCCAATTGCTCCGCTGTTTCTTTGAATCCATCACTTGTAAAACTCAAGAATCACTGTTGATTGTATAAGTATAAAGTTAAATAATTTATCCAGTTGACATTCTTATCTTAATTGTAAACCACCACATAAGGAATTATTCAAATCTACCACCAATTTGGATTCTAGCCTTACATACGTAGGGAAAACCTCGAGGGACCCCAATAGCAGCTATGTACATGCGGTCCTCAAACTCCATCTGTCACTTGTTACAGTGGTATTTTGGAGTATTGAGATGTTGTAGCAACAGAGCTAGTGCCTTTGCTGAAAAAACGCGGAATAGCACCAACAGCTGGATTAAGGCACATGATACCTGCCAGTCAGGTGGGAATTTGGGTCCCAGGTTTTTTCACACAGCCGCCGTACATCTGACCTGTTTACTGTTTAGTTTACAAACCACAAGATAAATTATTGAGCATATATTTCTATTTAGGGTAAAAGGTCTCTCTAAGGTGAGGTGGATATTGTTTACCAATTATCCATTTCCTCCCCTTAACTCACAAGGAAAATCCCACATCATTCCACCTATCCACTAGACACAATGTGGTTTTAATAAGAATACATGGTACGCTTAAATATTTAATTAAAATCTTCTTCTATATTAAGACCACAGCCTGCCCCTGCAAATCCTCTCTTATCCTAATAAAAGTTCATCAGTTTCCCAGCAGATTTACTGGACACATGTTTCTTTTGTTTTTTTAAGTACACAATGCACATGGAGGTGTTAGTGTTTAGCTTTTGAAATAGTTACATTGTAGTAATACAATAGAAAACTCTTAAGATAATTTCTGCAGTTGAGGTTGTTTATAATTCACAAATTAGCTTAAATAATCTAATAAATAAAATATAGTAACGATGCTTTGAGTTCAATTGTAATGGTAAAAGAAGAATAAACATACAGATTGAACTCTGAAGTGGTGTAGATAGTTATATAGAATCATTCTGAAATAGGAACTGTAATCTCAGTTGATTAAAGCATATTCAATAATAAATCATATTCAATCCGGCTGTTTCCTCCCCCAAATACAATAATTGTTGATCTGGTCATGCTGTCCCATCACCATCACCTTTGTCATTCCTGTGGTCCTCCTTGTCTTTTTTGAACCTGCAGTTTTCTTGCCCAGTGGCCAGTTTACCGATATGCATAACATGGTTTGCCTCCCTTTTGATGGCGTCTCCCTCCCCCACAGTCCCATCCCAGAAGTGTGCAAGAGGACTTAGTCAGGAGTCCCGGACTCCCCCGTGCACAGTCTCAGGTCCTGTAGTCTGGACATCGCAGCAGATATTGGGATCCGGCTCGATTTACCACGTTAATAGGAACATTTCTGTAACAAACTTGGACCAACAGGACCACCAGTGAGATTAAGGCAGTAGTTTATTTTCTTTTGTGCAAGGGAGCATATATACATCAGCACAGGACTGACAGAAACATACTCAAAGAATCAAACACATACAGTTCTTTTTATAGATTGCAGATGGGAGGGGGATGTTTTTCTTTTGGTTCTCGTCTTGAGGTGAATTCCATGCCGGAACATCCTATCTGACTCCCGAAGATAAAAATCTGGTGCACTATCTCACAAGGGCAAAGGCAAGTATCACAAGAATCACTTTAAGTTATACAGTCTCATGAGACATACAAATGTAATAGGATAAATCTTTGTACTATTTTTCTACCAACAATCTACACAATTCTCTAGTTATATATAAGATATAAGATCTTAAACCTTACCTTACTTTTGTTAGTTTTGTCATGCCAGCCTGAAAACTTCCTGCTGGCACTAGTTTTGCATCCTGTCTGCCTCCCTGGTCACAGGTAATTAGGCAAAGTCGGATTGTGCTTTGTAATGTGGCCATTTTAGAGGCCTGTCTACCCAGTCATTTTGCCATATTGTTGAGTTTCCCAGCTTTTCCCTGTTTTTGCTTGTCTTTTTGACTGCCTGCATTTGACCCATGTCTGCTTATGACCACATGTCTAAGCTCTGTAAGTCCCCTTCTTTTCTGAATTCTGGATTGCTGGATCATTAACCGTGCTAGATTGAATCTTGACTGTGACTTTGTGATGATTCATAGATTCATGGAGAAGCCATCGTGTTTCTGTTCCTCATTTTGGAATTCTGCGCCGCTTCTGCTCTATTCTCTATTCAATTCAATTCAATTCAATTTTATTTGTAGAGCGCTTTTTACAATTGACATTGTCACAAAGCAGCTTTACACAACCAAAGAACAGTACATGAACAGTGTATGTGTATGAGTCATAATAATGTGATTGTCCCTGATGAGCAAGCCGAGGGCGACAGTGGCAAGGAAAAACTCCCTGAGAAGGCAACAGGAAGAAACCTTGAGAGGAACCAGACTCAACAGGGAACCCATCCTCATATGGGTGATTACATGCTGTGTAGGCAGCAGTCCAGTATAACAGTTAAAGTCTTTTAAGTTAATATGGAGTCCAGTTAGTTATTGCAGGCAGACTAGTTCCATTCTTGGACTATCGAGCGTTGAGTCGAGAGCTCCAAGAAACAGCTTCCGACGTCCGCCGAGGCCGGGACCGACATCATAGTAGCTTGTGACCAATCCAGTCTCCAAACGCATCCCAAAGGGCAAACGGTGGATCCAGGCGACGAGATCTCCAGCCAGAAGTTGGGCATCAGGACGAGTCAGACAGGTCCAGAGGGCAAAGGGTGGAATGACGTGTAGCTCGACAGAGAGACAGGAAGAGGGAAAAGAGAGAGGGAGAGGGACAGAGAGAGAAGAGGAGAGATTGCAGTTAGTTGTATTCACAGTCAGATAAAGTTTAAGGTGAATGTATATTTAGTGTAGTGCAGCAGGGACTCCGGCAGGACTAACTATGACAGCCTAACTAAACGGGTGGGCCAGAAGGAAACACAGACATGAGGGCGCACTGGGATGTAGAGCAACCAAACACTTCACCATCAACAAACCCGAGTGATCAGTGAGAGTTGGGAAGACAGCATCTAAACATACCAGTTCACCATAATGCTCTACGTCCATGAGTCCTTCCCAGATCTATTTACTCAAATGCTTGACTAAATAGGTAGGTTTTCAGCCTAGACTTAAACACTGAGACTGTGTCTGAGTCCCGAACGCTATTTGGAAGGCTATTCCATAACTTTGGGGCTTTGTAAGAAAAAGCTCTGCCCCCAGCTGTAGTTTTTAGGATACGAGGTACTGACAGGCAGCCAGCATCCTTTGAGCGAAGTAGGCGTGGTGGATCATAAGACACTAGCAGTTCACTTAGATAATGCGGCGCAAGACCATTTAATGCTTTAAATGTCAAAAGTAGTATTTTAAAATCAATGCGAAATTTCACGGGGAGCCAATGAAGTGTAGATAAGATAGGCGTGATGTGATCGTATCTTCTGGTTCGAGTGAGGACTCTCGCTGCTGCATTCTGAACTAACTGAAGCTTGTTTATGCACCTGGTTGAACAGCCAGACAGTAAGGCATTACAGTAGTCCAACCTAGAGGTGATGAAAGCATGGACTAATTTTTCTGCATCATTTAGTGACAAAATATTCCTTATCTTGGCAATATTTCTGAGGTGAAAGAAAGCTGTCCTGGTGACATTATCTACATGAGCTTCAAATGAAAGACTGGAATCTAGAATCACACCAAGGTCTTTGACTGTTGCACTAGATGTAACGGAAAGGCCATCTAGAGTTACGGTGTGGTCTAACATCTTGCTTCTAGCTGCAGATGATCCTATAACTAGTACTTCTGTCTTATCAGGATTTAGCAGAAGGAAGTTAATTAGCATCCAGTCTCGTATATCTCTATAGTCTCTAACCTCCTCCTCAGAACGTCTTGTCACGACCTTATCTCACAGTAAGCCCTGATAATAAAATGAGTCATGAAGAGATCACTTACCTGCTCCTGTGTTTAGATTCTGGTTACTCCTCCTGTCTGCAGATAGCGCTTTACAGTCTACTTGGGGGGCAGACCCAAGTTTGTTTTCCTTCCTTAGTCCCTCCCACAACAGATACATGAAAGGATGCAAGGAAAATATACAAGGAGAGGCATGAAACCTCCTCCCCTCCTCTGACCCGTTATTTGCTGCGACATCTGTTTCTGTTGACGGTGGATCAGCTGTAGATCAACAAGTCAGTCAGACTTGTGGTCTCTTTTGTTGGATTGGAGATTTTATTTGTCTAAATTATAATTAAGACACACAGTTACCACTGTCTCCACTTTTTTTCAATACAAACAATCTGCTTATATATTAAAACCTGTCCTCTGTGTCACAAAGTTTGACCTTAATACTCAAATGCATTGTGAGCTTACGATTTTAATGTTTTTCACTGCCCTTTTATGCAAAACTAAAGTTCTATTATTTAGATTATGGCTCTGAAAACAAATAATAACAATAATAATTGAGTTACATTGGTTATGTTTTAATATAATTAATACTATAATTACATTTAACAATAAAATTCAGTGATGCAGTTTCAGCTTCTGCAAAGAATAGTCTGGTGTATCCTAACTTATCCCTCCTCAGACATCGATCCTCACTCCTCAGAACAAAATAAGACATTGGGACTTCCTTCATGATAAAGGAGAAGACCAACTTCCGGAGCGAGCCAGGATCGAGGAACAATCAATTAAGGAAATTGGGATGTACCCACAGAGGGGTGTGACTATGAGGTTGTATATCTTAACAGAAGCAGGGTGTGGGTCTATGTAGTTTTAGTGTGCGTCTATGTGGGTATATTGGGCCAGGACTCGCCAGGGATCTTGACAATTAGTCTTTTTGTGTGATATAGGATTCTTTACAGCTAAGTTCAGTTTGCATTGTTGGGGTAGTTCGTAGTTCAACAAGGGCACCACACAAGCTAGAACCACCACTGCATACCACAAATGTTAAGTTCTTTTATGTATCCTCGTATGAAATTAATGTCAGCTCATAACTTGAAAGGCAAAGAAATTGACAAAAAATGGGTTCTCGCACACAATTTTTACAACTGAATACGCCATACGCCTATGATATGTTCCATCTGCATACAATTTTGTTCTGTGCTCTGCACAACTTCATAATACACAGGAGCATTTGAGAAACAGACCAGTTTGCTATGGTTCGGATTTTTCTTTGTAGTTAAATGCGTATTTATTGTTTATAGCTACTTCCTTCTTTGCTGAGCTGCAGTCTACAGACAAATTGTACTCTCTGTCGTTATTAACAACAACAGGCCTTTTGTTAGATTAATGTTTTTCTTTATGTTATTAACTCCCAGATTTATCCTTGGACTGCTATTTAAAAAATACATCCCAATGATGCGCCACACCATTCAGTTATTTTTTAGTTCAATTTCTATAGAAGTATATACTTTAGCAGCATTGCTAACCAGAGCCACAGTCTTTCTTCATAGGTAAGTAAATAATAAGTTTCATTTTGTTCATTTCAGTTGCATTTTGTTTAGGGTTAGGTTAATATTAGTAATATGTAGTCTGTGACTGTTTAGCAATTTTAGTTCCTTAATGGCAGATGTATACAACCGAAAAGTAAATGGTAATATTCTAAACAAGAAAACAAGAGTCCTCTTTACCTATTTGATGCCCTCTCCATGCCTAGGTCTGGCTCAAAGTCGTGTGATATGTGATTGATCACTTTTTTTTGATTAAGGAAATTGTGCATGAGAACCTAGATTTTGTGCTTGATGTGAGTTTATTTGTGGAGTTTTCAGTCAGTATAGACGTCATTTTCTGGTAACTTACGTTACACATTGTGTTAAACACATAAAGTGATTCAGCTGGAACCATAGTGATGAGATTGAGTTCGAGCTTTCTTCAACCTATCACCTTGCTGAGGCCCTTTTGTCTCTGTCTTGCACAGCATGGTATCTTTCCACTGATAATGGCAGCTGATAGCACTGATCATAATACAGTAATGTAATAAAAATGGTACCTTCATATGGTAATAAGCTTTTGCACATAATGGAATAACTTATTACATTATGTGAAGTTATTACATCATGCACATCATGGTAAATATTTAGTTAAAAATGTTACAATACATATTTTAATAGCACATCGCAACAAATAAAAAATATTTTATACATATGGCAATTTCCATCCCAAACACCATGGCGTGATTCATATTTCTGTTACATTTCCTTCCTCCGACCAGCTGAGGCAGTGTCCCAGGAAGTCTGTGTGTTTTTTTTTTACCAGGTTTTGTTTTCTCTCTCACTTGCGGGGGCATGTCTCAGCTGGCTCAACCAGTTGCAGGTGTATGTTTTTAGGAGGTGTTTTGTGTTAGTCATTACTGTGTTTTGTATTTAAGTTGATGTCTGTCCATTTGTTATTTGCTAGTGTGTCAACTGTCTACCTCATTTGTTCCTTGTTCCTGCTACTCACACTTTTAAACCTCTAGCTTGCTTCTCCGTGGTCCAAGTCATTATAGTCAGCTTGTTTGTTTCTTTGTATTTCCAGTTAGTTCTTGTAGTTAGTTAGTTCCAGCTTTTTCTGTGTTTTGTTTTCATTAGTTAGTTTCAGCTTTTTTCTGTGTTTTGTTTTCATTAGTTAGTTTCAGCTTTTTTCTGTGTTTTATTTTATTTTATTTTTTTTATTAGTTAGTTTTAGCTTTTGTGGTGGTTTTGTTTTCTTGATAGTTAGTGCCAGCTTATGCTGTGCATTCTTTTGTTTGTATGGCTAGTTTTGATAGTTATTAGTTTGCCTGCCTTTTCCAGAGACTCCTTGGTTTTCCCCTCCTTTTGAGGTTTTTGTTTTTGCCCCGATAGTTGCATTTGCATTACCTCTTTTCTGTTTGTAGTCTCATTAACCTGTTAATAAATCTTTTTGGGAAAACGCACTCTGTCCTCGTTGCTTTTGTGCACCTGGGTCCGCTTGTTAGCCAGTTCGTAACAATTTCAATTTTGAACCATGTCTTTTTTTTCTTAACTTTTTCACAACAGTTCTCTTACATTAGTTTTCCACCATGGCGAACAAATTCAATGGGGTAACACCATGGCTCATCTTACGTTTATCTCCATCTGGACATACAATACAATACAATCTTTCACTGCAGTAATGCGCAATTACACAGTGAATATACAATGTAAGGTATAACACAATATGCAGTATTCAAATTCATACAATAGTGATGGGAGGTGCAATATTTAATACTCAAAATCTCAATCCCAAAGCACTGTAAAAATTTTAATTTGTAGATATTTTCGTTTCTTTTTAAACAAAATCTTTTGGTGCTTGTTTCTGTTCCTTCCGCTGCTGTAAACATTGGAATTTCCACACTGTGGGATTAATAAAACTCTATCTCAAAATCTATTATTTTAGGATGTGTACACTTGTTGAGTACCAGCTAGGTAGAGAAGCACTATATAAGTGCAGACCATTTACCATTTACCATTTGTAAAGGTGCCTGATCAATTTAGGACCATGCTCCCTTGAATTTCTAAAACAAACAAACAAAAAAAAAAACTGTTACAGCCTTCAAGCTTAACACTGATTGAGTAACAAAAGGTAGTTGTTTTGTAAAAGGTTATATTTTTAGTTTAGCTGCTTAATAACATGTTACAAATTAATGGAAAACATGCTTTATGTGTTTAGTATTCTTTGTTTTCAAATCAGTGTAAAAATCCAAACTTTTTATTACTATTAAATGATACAAAAAAACCCAAGGTGAGGCATCCTCAATCAACATGGACACCACGCCATGCTGAAGAGACATCCCATTCCCTCAACAACAACTGATAGGGGATAACTTCATTTTGAAGCAAGACAATAACTGGTATGGTAATAACAAGTATTCTCTCTGGTTTTGTAAGAGTTATATGGAGCAGAAACTAGCTGCTGAAAAACTCCCCTAACCAGCTCAGCAGACGCCTCCCTGGGGAGGTGTTCCGGACATCTATCTCCCTGCGGTAGTCCCAGGACACATTGGAGGGACTATGTCTCTCGGCTGGCCCCTAGGACACCTGGAGGAGGTGTCTGGGGAGAGGGAAGTCTGGGCATCCTTACTTAGACTGCTGCCCCCGCAACCTGGCCCTGGACAAGTGGAGAAAGAAAGATGGATGGATTTTTGTCAGTGATGATTTTTAACCTAATTCAGCTTGGTTTTCTGTAATATAGGCCTAGTCATTTTGCATAGCAACTTTATGCTGCTACAGTAATGATAAAAACACACAGTTACACAACGTCTAATGTTTGATACTGGGAGAAAAAAGTACATTTTTCAATAGAATTGTACAAGGGTGTCAACAGAAGATAACGTCGGGTGTATGACTTTTATTTTGTCAACTTCATCATTTAAACGTTACCTGGCTGTATTCATGTGATATACCATATCTAATTCACACTAGGTCACAAGAGGCACCTGATGTGGACTGTTTGCTGACTATAGTTTTTTTTACAGCTAAGAGGAACACAGCAGTAAGTTGGTTTAGTTTATCATATCACAATTATTTTTATTGTTTATGGGAAATACTTCAACGTTATCTGGCTGTATTCTTGTATCATACCATATCTAATTGATATAAACAGATGATTTCCTGGATCAGGTGTGTTCTTCCAGCTTCTGATTGATTCAAAACGCCTGTTCCAGGTATTCAGTTGTGGGGAGGGCAAAGAGAGTAGTTAAAACTAGAAGGGCAGAGGGTCCTTGGCCAGGTTTTAAAAACCTTCACTTCAAAAACATTCAATTCAATTCAGTTTTATTTGTATAGCACCAAATCACAACAGAAGACATCTGAAGGCACTTTACAATGTTTAAGGACCTTTTAAAGTATAGTGTAGCTCCTAGACTAATACCATGTGTACCTAAGCTCCCGCTCGAAAAAAGAAAAGTAAACGAGAGGACACAGGGACATTAAGAAGAAAATGTACAGTTTTTACAGTTTTTGATTCTGCAAAGAGGAGGAGGCATAGTATGTCGGGCGAACAACCAGCTAGCCTGAGAATAGAGTCTTCTAGACTTCCTAGATCGCTCTCCAGGTGACCAGGAGGCTTTACATGACCTAAATAAAAATGTATTTAACAGTTAACATTTATCATTTTTTTGTTTTCTTTGGTTTCCCATGCTTCAGCGTGCTGTGGTGCTGGTACTTCCCTGGATGTAGGGTATTTCAGTTGGTGTGCTTCATGGCTTCACAGCAAGCAAGACCACCCCACTGCTCACCTTGTGCACAGAGGTCCTTTGGTGACCACAACAACTCAAACAAAGATTATCCTTATTTCACATGCCCTAATATAAGACAAACACAAATAGGTGGTTGGGAATTTTAATTCTCTGTGTGCTTCACTAAATTATAACAGTAGAATAATTTATATTTATTTTATTTCAGTTGTTCTCAATGTGTCACGAAGTGCAAAAACTACAGTAAACACCACATGTAAAATACAAAGGTGTTGATGATAAATAAAATAAAGTGATATAAAACTTAAAAAATGACCACTCAGTCCTCTGAGCACCATTAGGGTGGCAGTAGCTCAGGTAGTAGAGCAGTTGTCTACGAAACCCAAGGTTAGTGATTCGATTCCCAGTTCCTCCTGGCTACTAGTCAGTGTAACACGAGAAACCTGTGGTGTACTGCAAGACACCTTTAGTAGTGCTGATCTGTACTGTCTGGCAACTGTCAAACCACAATTTAGCATTGATAAGCACCTGATGTTTGTAAGAGACTCAGCCACTGTTTGTGTAACTCAATACATAAGGACAACTAATGAACTGGTCATAGGACCATTTCAGGTTGTGAAAGTAAATATTGACTACCTACTTACATAAAACAAAAATGCCAGTTGCAGGAGTTTCGTTGTCAGACACACAGCGACTTATGTACAACACATCGCGGTATGCAGACAGTCGGCACTGTCACGCAGTTAGCATAGCATGATAATTTAGATAATTAAATAAATTGAAAAGACTTTAGTGTGGGTTGGAACATCCAGCAACAGAGCACTTTTTAGTTGAGAACAGTAGCTGTGCCATGTTGATGGGGGGTAATCCAGTTTTAGCCCAGATGTGTCTCGGGCAGTGAGTGGACTGAGCCTGTGTCACTTGAATTCTTCATGACATCAGAAAGGTGAAGGATTGTGAACAGACCGTTCTGCGAGAGGGTCAGACTAAACTGAAAAATGTTCAAAACGGAGAAAGTGCACTTCTAACATACTAAGCGTGTGTCTACATGCACCATAGAGTGATATAAATGTACTGAAATGTCCATAAAGTGGATTTTGCAAACTAGGAAACCTTAACGTTAAGCAAAATTTAAAGATGTAAATACTTCTCATACTACTGTCCATTAACATCAACACAGTGAAACTGGTGAAAACAGCAGCGCTCTGGTTGGACCAGAAGCATGATTTTAGCACATGGAGAACATTTTTGTTTGTTTGTTTGTTTGTTTGTTTCCACCATAATGATCTTACCCCATCTAGTGGTTATTCACTGGTGGTTTCACTGCTGCCTACCATTCATGTACAAATAGTGAATCTGTGATTTGTGCTGGGAACTTTTATGCAGTACTAAAGATGTTCACTTCATGTTTCACTGGAGAACAGAAATTGTTCTATCCAGAGTATAGGGGGCACTGTTTCTGGAACAAGCAACATTTTAACAACCACATGTTGCTTTTTAAATTGACTATTTAAATGCTTAGAACAGTCAAATGGATCAAGGTGAAACTTTCAGAGGCAGATGGCTCAATATAGAGTCACACAAAACCAAACATATATGAGAGACGATATAAATGTGTTTTTTGTTTACCATTAAAGTTCCCTTTTCATTTAATCCCCGTCACTAACCACCAAACAACCACTTCACAAACATGTGGCACTACACAGGAGGGTCAGCTCCACAAGATAAAACTCAGCAGTCCATCTGCATCTGAAAGACAAGTGACACTCCTTTGAACACAGCAATTTCCACATTGTGGACAATGAATTTGAAAAGTGATTTGAAAAGAGGACTAAAGTAGGCAGGAACAGCCCTCTCTCACCACTTATCTGGTAGTTACAACGCAGTTCTATCACTGCTTCACAGTTGTTCATACTTTGACTCACATGACCATAACAACACACATTAATTTTTAGTGGGCCAGTGATCCACATGTGACTAGCAAATTGTCAGCTACTCATCAGCTGCACAGAGTTGATCTGCCTGCTCCTCTAGCAGTCAGTAACTCAGTAAAGATAAAGCCTTTTAGGTTAGGGTTAGACGTAGTCTCTTAAGAAACTTAAAGCAAGTGCAGCTGCCACTGAAAATCGGCTTTGGGACTTTTCCCATATTGAGATTTGGGTGAACTGATCTTAAAAAAAAAAAAAAAAAGGTAAGAAAAAATTTGTGGAAAATCATAATATAATTTTAATTATTTAATTAAATGTAAAAATTTAATGTAAAATTATTTGTTGTCCCATAATTTATTTTCTGCATAGCAAATAATGTCTAGTCTAAACTCACTGCAAATGTGCTGTGAGTTCCCTGATAGCACATTATGTAAATGTGTGATCCATGTTATATTATTGCACTTGGTACTTGGTAAATGTGCTGTGTAATTTGGAGAGCACAGAATCTGCAGATGAGAGGAAAGATGTTTGCATTATACAGAAAACACTTTCACACACACTTGTGTACAGACACAATGTGAGATATTGCCTGCATTTACTGTTTGTATTTACTGTGTATTTATTTCAGTTATTACATTTGTAATCATTACTAGTCCCGGGGAGTACTGTTTCATCTCTTTAAACAGTATGAAGTTTGGAAGTTGGCTAAATTTATTAGATTCTCAGGATACTGTATGTTCTGGAACGATGGAATTGAAGCTGCAGTACTCATTGAGCATCACTAGAGGGTAATGCAAGTGTAGAAACTGTATTGCAGGCCTGCAGGCTCTCACCATACAAGTATTGCCTGATGGCTTGGACAAAGAGATCTCGATATGCAGAATTAGCTACTCAGCAGTAGGCAGTTTAAGCTGATGCTTGATGTCTAAACTGCTTTCTACAGTTTGTATTGACACAGAACAAATCGTTCATTTTCTTGCTTTTACTTATTATTGTTTTTTATGCCAGTGTGACCGCTGACCGTGCAGCCTGCAGGCCTATAGGTCTGTGGTACTCTTTGTCATCCTCTATTCCACTATTTTATATTAACACATTGTGTTTTAACACATTTAATAGTAAAGATTTTATATTTTAATTTAATTCATAATTCAATTTCATGTAGTATAGAAAATTCTTTACTAACACTTATCATAAGCTATGTTGTAGTATCCTTAAAACATTTATCATTGATTAGAACTGCAATATAACAACATTAGCCATCACGTTCCAGTCAATGTGTTAAAGTCAGATAATCTCACACACGTAGGTAACATTTTAGATGTGCTGTTTTTGGTTTTCACAGGAGAGAAATGGTTTGAAAGATCTCCACAACCTCAAACCAGGCCACGCAAGCATACGCACACACACACACAAGTCAGCAGTAACACTGAAGTTTCCAGCATCACAAGCAATTCTTCTCCAGATACCAGTCTAAAACCAGACTTTTACAGACCACCAATGCTCCCATTCAAACCACACCTGGTCAAGTTTGAAAACACGACTGGAGGATTTTAATTAGACACAATTAGAGAAGGCGACCATGCAGAGAGCTGGATATGCCCCTGCTTTTTAGGGTGGAGAAAAAAGATGTGCTAATTAGGCCAGAGGCTACTTTTATCCCCGTGACCTGTGGAGACTCGCACAAGCTGTTTAATGTCACTGCTCTGACAATTAAAACTAGAATTTGTTTGAATGAACTGTTAATGTTGACACAAACAGACACAATTACATTCACTGTACTGTGCGTCTTGAATGGCCTGTGTGAATGGACAACATTGACCAGCAGAGAAGGAGGTGAATAGTTTCACTGCACTTGTTTTTCACTGCACTAACCAGTGTATAGTCATTGAATAGATAACTATTAAGCTAATAAGATTTTATGTGGCACAATTGTTGTGTTTTTTATGGTAGATTGCACATAGCAGATGTAAACTTCAATTCTCCATGAGAAGTATATTAGAGTCAAACAAAAATGTCCCTTATGTTTCTAATGGTTACCCAACTCCCTTCTCAGACCCCAGGAATGTCCTTGAAGACTCCTGGTGAACTTCCCCAAAGGTCCGCGGTGTTTCAAAAACAACACAGTTCTTCCTGTGACACATTAGCTGTAGACACTTTTCATGCAGCCCAGTTTCATATGCCATTTGTGTTGCTTGGACCAAACTGGTCATCACGTGTGAATCATTTTCTTGACAGCTGCAGTGTTTTTTAAAGCCCACGGGCACCCTGCTGTTATAGTCTACCATCCTCCAGAGGAAGAAAAAGAAGAAAGGAATGATGGACCTATTATAGACTCACATGAAAGAGGAGAGTGTCTAGGAAGAGGCTGTAGTTTGGATTCATTGGTTGAACGCTGCCCTTTTTTAGGATTTAGCATCTTAAAATGTGTCCCTTTAGGCCTAAATGTGTTCTATTTTATTTGATGATTTTCCTTCAGGCCTCCTAATCCTGCTCTGGCAGGTAAGGCCTGTACCACTGGAGTAGAATTGGGAATATGGAGACTAGATGATAATAGTTATATTTGTTTATTGTTCCGTGTGGGGAGCTGCAGATTTTCACAGTTCACAAAGACGCTTTTCTGCTCTGCATCCAGATGGTGGCAGCAGTAAGTCTCAGAGGTGACACCACATGTGCTGCCCGCTGGTAATATGGAGGTAAACACATGTTCAAGAATAAATATCTAAAGGACATAATAGAAAAATATAGATTCTCAGAAGCTCGTTTACTTCTGTTATCATGAATGTGTGTTTTGTACTTGTGTATTTTTGTCTGATTGTCCACACTGAGATTTGTCAAGCAAAGATAAGCTTTGCTGTGTAGTCATTCATTAGATATCATGTAGCACACTTTCACTAACTTCAGTGATTTTCTGATGGAGTTTGGTGAGAAAGAGTAGAGTAGGCTGTGTTTTGAAGGAGTGTGTGTTTTCAGTTTGGATTTTGTTGCTGTGGTTGTTAGTAGACTAAATCCTTGGATGATTTGTTCTGTCAACAATCCGTGACCATGTTAATGTGAGCAGAGCTTTAACATGTGGCTGTAAATGCTTCAGACTGGTTTTTCACAGGACCTTGCTTTCCTGTGGAGGATGAGAGTGACATCAGACATCAGACATGGCGTTGAACCTCTGAGCTCTGATACTCTGATACTTTTACATTTACATTTACATTTAGTCATTTAGCAGACGCTTTTATCCAAAGCGACTTACAAGTGAGGAACAAGGCAAGCAAACAAAATCTAAGTCAAGAAGAAACAACATCAAAGCTACTTTGTCTCCATAACTCTTCTGGCCATGTGTGATAGATACTGTTGAGCCTCTCATTTCTCTTACAGCCAGAGCAACCCTGTGGGTGACCCCGCGGTGACCCTGGAACTGCTGGAGGAGCTCTCCTTTTGTGTTTTTCACTTTGACACTATTACTTATATCGTTTTTAATGATATAATCAATGAGGTCAGCTGCATAAAGAAATAGAAAAACACGCTTTCATCGTTCAGACAAACGCACATGCGCGTTTTGGGTAGATTTTGAAGGCTGGAATCATTTAAAACATTTTAAATGGGACATTTTAAAAGCAAGTGAATAGATGTATAAGATCGACGCTGAGAGCTCTAAATGTGGAAACACAGAATGTAAGCAGCGTGTCTCCGTGACTCGAACTGATCTTCACATCAGATCTGCTGCACCACAAACATCCTCATTCCAAAAGTGTCCCAAACCAAAGAGTCCATCAATCTCATGAAGCCAACCCAGTTCCACTTTACGCGCACTCACTTCCATTCAAACGGGCCGTGCGCGGTACTTTTCAAAATAAGAGCTATAAACTTATTCAAAACATATTTAAAATATGTCAACCGCTGTAATCGAGCTGAAACAACCAAATCTTAGTCTGTGGGCCCTTTTACTCTTATTTCTGTTTGTGACTTAAACATGTGTTAGAGTGTGTGTGAGAAAGAAATGTCTACAGTGTCTCTCCAGCATGTGGAACGGCCTCCTCTGGTGTTTTTATTTATTTATTTATTTATTATGTATGCCTGCTTATTGGTATACAAATAGCTCATTTTAACACTACTAATCATATTATTCTTATTCGTATTTCCGAAAATGTGAACTTCTGCAGTAACAGCGTTTTGGATCAAGACGCACAGAAGAGGCGAGTCCGAACTCTCCGTTTGAAACCGTTGTGTGCACGTCCTTCATTTGCCCTCGTGTAGTTTTGTTGACAAATAGGTTACTTATAAAGTTAGGAATTCAGCCAGCTCTACGTGACCTTGCGTGGATTAGTGTTTGTGAGTCCAATTCACAGTGCTTCCAATTCATTGGTAATAACTTGACACTCTGGGTTAAGGCCTTCCAATAATGCACCCTCGCAGAGCCCGAGCACAGCGTGCGCTTGTGCAAAGTGTGTAATAAAGGCTTGTTCCTGCAAAATCAATAGGTTTTTGTTTGCCAATACTTGATATTGATAGATTTTTCTTAAATATGTTTCTAATCTGTTAAATGTGACCATTTCCATTACAGAACAGTAGGCTGTGAAGTAGGTGTTATTGGGTGAATAGACTAGTGTAATTGAAGACATCAGCATAATACAGCAAAGCTTTTATTAGCACAGAAAAGCATTATTTTATATAGCAGCAAAAGTGAAGCTATATGAGGCAGTAGACACTTAAAGACTAGGAATTCTTTAAGAAAAAGAACAATAAGTCATAAAATATAAAACATTTTACACACTATAAACATATAGTGATTTGTGTTTTACAGTTGCTGTTTCCTACAGTACAGAGACATTCACTTTTCTTTATTTACTTTTCTGTATTTACTTTGTATCATTGCATTAAAATTGATGTTCATTATGCATAAAGATAACAATAATATATTCTATATTCATATATTTATATATATATTTCTAATTGTTTGAGCCTTGATTTAACCAGACTGACCAATAACAACCTGGTGTCCAAAGAATCACTATTACTATTGTTTTCAAATGTTGCTATGTACATTCATAGGCCACTTTATTACAATCTAAAGTGTAAATAGATTGAAATACAATACAGCAGCCATGAATTCTACTTTTACAAGGTCTATTTCTCAGTTTGTTGCATTGTTTTAGGAGATGTTTTAATGTCTATTTACATAGACACAGACACAACAAGGACAGGTTTCAAAAACAAAACAAACAAACAAATAAGAACTTAAGTAAACCTGATTTTGAGAGGTCCCTTACGAGGTAGCTTTCATTTCCTGACCTCCTGCTATCACTTGAACGTCTCGTTTCCATGGTTTCAGACAACACACTGAGGACGACATTTCCACAATGTCCTGTCAAAGGTTTCTCAGGCCTTTTTCTAAAGATGAACGGAGCTTCTATGAAACTAAAAAGGCAGCTGCCGAGTTTTTCCGGGTTAACAGAATCCCCGAGGAGATAGAGAGAGCTCTGAACGAACTCTTTGTCCACAAGCCCGGAGACGTTCATGGTTACCTGGTAGGCTTTGTTATATGTGCACTGCGAACAGCTGAACTGGAGTTTAAAGCTCCGCTAGTCTCGGCTTATTTTAATGACTAAGGTTTGGACAGGAACAGTTAAGATGTAGTTAACGATGAAATTTCATTAACAAGCTTGACTGATGTAGTTAAATCGTAGTATACTGTATCAATGAGCTAGGAAGCTAATGTCTCCGCAGTGCTCGAAGGTCCCACAGGAATGTTAGGACAGATATTTAAAAAACCGAGCAATAATAATACTCATCCCTCTATTTTAATAGTCATCCCTCTTTTTTAATACTCATCCCTCTCTTTAATACTCATCCCTCTTTTTAATAGTCATCCCTCTCTTTAATAGTCACCCCTCTTTTTTAATAGTCATCCCTCTCTTTAATAGTCATTCCTCTATTTTAATAGTCATCCCTCTGTTTTAATAGTCATCCCTCTCTTTAATACTCATCCCTCTCTTTAATAGTCATCCCTCTTTTTTAATACTCATCCCTCTCTTTAATAGTCATCCCTCTCTTTAATATTCATCCCTCTCTTTAATAATCATCCCTCTCTTTAATACTCACCCCTCTCTTTAATACTCATCCCTCTCTTTAATAGTCATCCCTCTTTTTTAATAGTCATCCCTCTCTTTAATATTCATCCCTCTCTTTAATAATCATCCCTCTCTTTAATACTCATCCCTCTCTTTAATAGTCATCCCTCTGTTTTAATACTCATCCCTCTCTTTAATACTCACCCCTCTCTTTAATACTCATCCCTCTCTTTAATAGTCATCCCTCTTTTTTAATACTCATCCCTCTCTTTAATATTCATCCCTCTCTTTAATACTCATCCCTCTCTTTAATACTCATCCCTCTATTTTAATACTCATCCCTCTCTTTAATACTCACCCCTCTCTTTAATACTCACCCCTCTCTTTAATACTCACCCCTCTCTTTAATACTCATCCCTCTCTTTAATAGTCATCCCTCTTTTTTAATAGTCATCCCTCTTTTTTAATAGTCATCCCTCTTTTTTAATAGTCATCCCTCTCTTTAATAGTCATC
This sequence comes from Anabas testudineus, assembly GCF_900324465.2. Taxonomy (NCBI): domain Eukaryota; kingdom Metazoa; phylum Chordata; class Actinopteri; order Anabantiformes; family Anabantidae; genus Anabas; species Anabas testudineus. The sequence goes on from NC_046624.1 coordinate 862,662, forward strand.
CCTCTTTTTTAATACTCATCCCTCTGTTTAATATCATCCGTCTTTTTGTCACTTTTTGACATGTCTTAGAGAGGATAGAGTTTTCATTTCATCTACTATGCAGAGCAAAAGTATTTACCTGTATTGGAAATTTTAACTATTTGCTTTTACAACATTGAATCATGGTCGATTTAACTTAGTCAAAAACATATAAAAATACTATTCATGTCAAAGTGAAAACAAATATCTACACTTTTAACAAGTTAACTAATTATAACTGCTGTACACAGATTTACACATATACCATATTCCTTGCATTTGTTCCTGATGGATTGAACTGTACTCCATTTGGGGAAATGTTCTTGTATCCATCCCCTGACTTGTGCTTTTCATAACCTTTTTGTGGTGATGCCTTGAGTGTCTGTCGTCATAGTGAATGCTCTGACTTTTCCAGAGAAGCAAGGTTTGCTCATGAATGCAAAGGATGAGATACACACAACATACACAGCCTTATATCTACTGCAACACTCGAGGGAGCGGCTCTACAATTTATTTCCAGATATTTACGTATCTTGGGTGACAAGATACGTAATGTTAATACAATTGTAAAAAGAAAGTAAAAACTCTTACTTGGACAATATGCACAATTGCTTTATTGGATGTGTGTTCAAAATGTAGTTTTTATTTAGGACTAGGAAGCACTTGGAATGAGAATTATGTGGTTGGTTTTGCAAATTCACCCATAACCTACTCTTTAAAAAAAAACAACAAAAAAAACCAACAAAAAACATATAGCCTACAGAAGTTTCCCTATGTCTTTAGTGCAGTAGCCATAAAGTATGCAGCAAAAAAATTATTTTCTTTTTTATATTAATTTGTGACTATGTAAAATATAGGTACAGGGCTTAGTAAAGTACAAGTAAAGTACAAGACATACATAAAACCAACAAAGACATATAAAGTGCATGCCACTCACCATCTTATCTTTCACAGTGCACTTGAATGTATTTATGTAAACATAAATGACTTTTTTGTGAACATTTGTGTTTACATGTAGAGTAGGTGAAGTCTGAAATATTTTGTTTGGTTTTGTCACTTTAGGCAAATTACTTTGCAAACCTGTCTGCACCAGCAAGGATAAGCAGACTAAAGGGAAGGGAGGTTTTTGATTCAACAGGTCAACTATCCATTGAGGTGGAGGTCTTCTGCATTATCTGCAACAAGGAAAAGGTAAACACATACAAACACAATCTTTACTTTTAAAAAGCAGCACTACTCCATATAATTTCAGTTGATGAACTATTAACATAGTATATAATAGTTTCCTCAATTGCTTGGCCTGTTGCTGTCAATCATTCTGGATATTCTTTCCTGTGTGCACTTTTACCAACTAATGCAAATAGATTGTATGAGTAAGGATCTGACAAAGAGAATGTGATGTTAGTGATGTTCTTTGGGCTGTGACACTGAAGGAGCTCTTCAAACACACGGGAGACTTTTATGTGAAAGGGAAACAAGAAAACTAACCATACATTCTGAATCTAGTTTTTATAGTATCACAAAGATGAAATGTGACAATTACTGAGAATATGATGAGGTCACTAAAAAGCACTCACCTAGAGCCAAGTCAATATGCAAGCATCAACACTATTAGTCAACAAAATTACTTAGTACTACAGTTTCATCATCAGGAAGAGGAGAGCAGAACTAGAGTTAGATAATTAAAATCAGTATAACTTTAAACTGCTGTGCATGAAAGTTTAGGAATTATTTTCTCTAATAATAAATGTGAACTTTTTCCAAAAGTCCTAAAAGTACATAAAGAAAACCCAACAAGAGACAAATTATACAGTTACCTGTTTTTTGTAGAAAATCTTCCAGTCTTCAATGCTTATGTGCATGAAAAACAAAGCACATTGGGTTACTGCCACCATCATCTTTCACAGATGGGATAAGGTTCTTATGTTGGAATGCAGAATTTGGTAGTTGCCAAACATAACACTTTTCATGCAAGCTATATAGTTCTTTGTTCTTATCTGTCCACAGATTAATCTATGAACATTCTTCCAGCAGATTTCTGGCTTATCTGAATTGCCCTAAGCATACTTTAGATGGACAGTAGTGTTCTATACTTGAGATTTATGAACATTGATATTAGCCACTGCAAGGGAAGTTCCTTAGAGTGGTTGGTCAACCACTCCCGGGGAGGGTAATAATGGGATTAATTTACCCCACAAACTGGGGGAATCCAGATGCTTGAGAAATCTTTTGTGTTTGAGCCATGACACATCTATACACACCTGTGTTGTCAGGATCAGATCATATTGTGTGTGTCTCCCAGATTGTGTTGTGGATAGCTTGTTGTTATCTTTTTGAAGTTGGAGTTCTTCTCTCTCTTGTGTTCAGAGCATATCCTCAGCTGCTGTCTCCAGCCTTCTTGGGTCCAAGGAGTCTTCACTGGAATGGAAAGCTGGAAGGCAAGAGAGGGCTGACCATGTGATGACTGCTGTCCAGTGGATCAATGAACCTCTGAACAACATGTTAAAGGGCCAAAACCCATGTGACCAATCACAAGTTGACCATATACTCAGGTAGAGTTGAAATGCTTTTTATATCTGTGGTGGGATATTAAAATAAAAAATATGATAAGATAAGATTAGATACGATAAATGTTATTAATCCCAGAAGGGAAATTCTGGTAGTCTTGTAGATAAAAAGATAGTAAAAGTAGTAAGTAATCATCTGGGGATGAAGGATCCCTTGTATCTTTCAGTCCTGCAATGCAGCGAGATGAGTGACAGGAAGGCAGCGGAGTGGAGTGGCTTATCTAGTGGTGAGGTGGAGATAAACGAGACTTAGGTGAACCAGATAAGGGTTAATGCGATGCAGTGAGACAGGGGCTGGTCGGGACAGGTTTGAAGCGAGAGACGTGGAATGTGGGATAGATCTGAAGGGCCCTAGGAAGCTTGAGGGTCACAGTCATCAGATTTACCACCTTAGAGACAGGGAAAGCGCCCACAAAGCTCCTTGAGTCCACCTGCAGGGGTAGGTCACGTGTGAACAGCCATACGCGGTGTCCTGGAGCATGCTGGGGGGCAGGAGAGCAGAGCTTGTTGGCTGCCCTGATTAAACGATGAGACATATGGAGAAGGGTGTTCTGGGCCCTGGTCCATGCCTTCTGCAATGGCGGATGAAGGCCTGGACTGAGGGCACATCAGAATCCTGTTCTTGGCATGGGAAAAGGGGAGGTTAATAGTCGTAGGCTGCCTGGAAGTGGGAAAAGACTGGCTGAAAAAGGCAAGGAGTTGTGAGCATATTCCACCCACAGGAGGGATTTGGTCCAGGAGGTTGTTTCCTTGGAGCAAAGACTCCTCTCTAGTTCCTGGTTCATCTTCTCAGTCTGGCCCTTGGATTGTGGGTGGAACCCTGAGCTGAGGCTGGTTGTGGCTCCCAGTAGCCGGCAGAATCCTTCCAGAATTTAGCCATGAACTGAGGTCCATGTCAGATGGGAGAACATGCAGACGGAACACTTGAGAAAGAACAACCTCAGCTGTCTCCTTGGCCGATGGCAGCTTGGGGGTAGGGATAAAGTGGGCAGCCTTTGAGAATCTGTCAACAACAGTGGCTATGACTGTATTAACTTCAGATGAGGGGAGTCCGGTGACAGTAGGTCCAGAAAGCAGTAGGGCCGACACCAGGGTGACATGCGAGACGAGAAGAGTGAGACCACTGCAAGACCTGGGACTGGAGAGTCCAGAGACAAACAATGGTGCGTCAATCCCATTCTGCCATTCCCCACTGTTGAGCAGGTCCTGAGAGTAGCGAAATTATATATTCCGTCGACCGACGTGGACCTTTGTAGTCAGATGTCTGAGCTGCAGTGTTAGGTCTTCCAGCTGTTGCTCATGGCTTCTGATTGTCTTGGCCTGTGCCTGTAATTCACCAGCCACGTTTCCTAGTTTCGCTGGGTCCATTATGGTGAGTCTGTCCTGTCACAAACACACACCAGGCAAGTGCTGTTAGAACTTTACCAGAGATACAGTTCCACAGCCTGGTGGTGTTCCAGGAAACAAATGGGGGGTCAACTCCCATGCCTTTTAGTTTTTCTGTAAGAATGATTTGTTGAATATTATTTAATGCACTTGAAAAATCTTGAAAAAGAACATAATACTCACATAACGTGCAGGTTTTTACAGATGAGAGAAAACACGTGTAGAGGACAACATCATCCACACCAACGTGTTTCCTTTAAGCAAACTGCAGGGGATCCTTTGTGTGTCTAACCTCGAGTCTTAGAGTGCAGAATCATCCTCTCCAGGACATAATGTGGGATGTGAGAGCCAGTGGTCTATAGTCATTTAGTTCTGCTAGACACTTTACTTTATGTACCGGAACAATACAAGATGTTTTCCACAGAGCTGGGATCCTCCCTAATTGTAGACTAAGGTTGAAGATATCTGGAGAGGCTGACATAATTGAACAACATAGTTCTTCGTCTAGGACATAAACCATCTAGGCCTGCTGCCTTCCCACAGTACAGTCTTTGTAACTGCAGCCTGATCCCTGTTGTTGTGACAGCTGACAGATTTGAAGGCATCATTGGACCTGGCTAAGATTTGTGTTCATGAGTCTACAATATATAATACATTGGAGAAGCAGTGTGTCTTTGGCAGGACACCAAGAAGAACTGAAAAGAGCATTGTTACTCGCCTGACATTTGGCAAAGATCACATTGACACTCCACAGTAGTATTGGCAAAATGTTTTGTGAACTGAGGAAACTATATTGAACTATTTGGAAAAAGCATAAAGCATAAAGCATAAAAATCAGTCCTAGTTGTAAAGTATGGTGTGGGAAACATGATTTACTGCATCATGGCCGGGCCAGCTTGCAATTGTTGGGGGGAAGATGAATCCCCAAGTGTATCAAAACATTCTTCAGCTAAAGTCAGAGCCCAGACCTCAACCCAATAGAGATGCTGTGAAACGACTTTAGGAGAGCCACACACATGAGATGTGCAAACAATATGGCAGACCTACAGCAGTACTACCTGAGCAGTAGCTCAGGGGGTAGAGCAGTCGCCTACGAACCCCAGGGTGAGTGGTTTGATTCCCTCCTGGCTACTTGCTGAGGTGTCCTTGGACAAGACACCGAAACCCTGTAGTGTAGCGCTGGCATACCGTCTAGCAGCCGTCCACCCACAATTTCCCCAAGGGGATCAATAAAGTATTAATTAGTATTAATACTCATGACTTAGATCAGAGTCACATTTTAAGACAAATAAATGCACAAAACCATGAATGCATTCTACATCTGGAAACTCCAGGAATCACAAGTAATTCTACACTGAGAATTAAGTGTTTTTTCTGGGAAAATATATGAAATTATGAGGTCTTTAAGGTGGGACAGAGCTTGATTATTAAGTGCTATATTATAGGTTATATTATACGTGAGGAGAAAGATTTATGAATTATATCATAAATGTGAATTATAACATCTATATCTATTATAAATTTTAAAGGGAGCCAGTGGAGAGAAGCTAATGTAGGAGAAATGTGATTTTTCTTGTCAGAACCCTGGGTGTAGCTTTTTGGGTTAACTGGAGGAGTTTTAGGGGATTATTATTACATCCTATTAATAATAAGTTACAATAGTCCAGTCTAGAAGTTACAAATGCATGGACCAGTTTTTCAGCATCACTTTGAAACAAGATACTCCTAACTTTACCCATATTCCTCAGGTGGAAGAAAGCAGTTCTAGAAAATTATTATATGTATGATGTAATAGAGATATCGTGTTCAAAGAAAACTCCAAGATTACTCACAGTATTACAAATGCTATGTCATCTAAGGTAACAGTAGGATTAAACATCATGTCTTTAAGGTTTTTAGGACCAAACAAAATAAACTCAGTGTCTGAATTTAGGAGTAGAAAATTAGAGGACATTGAGGCCTTTATGTCTTTTAAGAATGCTTGAAGTTTCATTAATTAGTTAGTTTCTTCTATGTTTTATAATAATATTGCCTAAGGGGTACATACAGTGGCTTGTAAAAGTATTCATACCCCTTGAACTTTTCTCACATTAGGACCACAAACATAAATACATTTTATTGGAATGTTATGTGAAAGACCAACAGAAAGGTGGCATACAATTGTGAAATAGAAAGAAAATTATAAATGAGTTTATTTATTTTTTACAAATAAAAAACTGAAAAGTGCAGTGTGCAAAAGTATTCAGCCCCCTTTTCTCTGAGTGCATCCAATTGCCTGCAGAAGTTGCCCGACTGAATACACTACTGATTACACACCGGTGTGTAATTTAATCTCAGTACAAATACAACTGTTCTGTGACAGCCTCTGTGGTTTGTTAAGAGAATATTGGGGAGCAAACAGCATCATAAAGTCCAAGGAACACACCAGACAGGTCAGGGATAACGTTGTGGAGAAATTTAAAGCAGGGTTAGGCTATAAAAAGATTTCCCAAGCTTTGAACATCTCACGGACCACTGTTCAGTTCATCATCCGAAAGTGGAAAGAGTATGGCACAACTGCAACCCTACCGAGGGACAGGCCGAACAAGGAGAGCACGGTCAGAGATGCAGCCAAGAGGCCCATGGTGACTCAGATAGAAAGCCAATGTTAACCAGCAAATGTGTAAAAGAGGGTCCTCTGGTCAGATGAAATCAAAAATGAACTTTTTGGCCTAAATGCAAAATGCTATGTGTGGCAGAAACTTAACACTGCACATCATTCTGAACACACCATACACACTGTCAAACATGGTGTTGGCAGCATCATGCTCTGGGGCTGCTTCTCTTCAGCAGGGACAGGGAAACTGGTCAGAGTTAATGGGAAGATGGATGGAGCCAAATACAGGACAATCTCGGAGGAAAACCAGTTGGGGTCTGCAAAACACTTCTAATCTGACTCAGCTTGAATTGTTTTGCACGCTGCACTTTTCAGCTTTTTATTTGTAAAAAATAAATAAACTCATGTATAATTTTCTTTCTACTTCACAATTGTATGCAACTTTGTGTTGGTCTTTCACATAACATTCTAATAAAATATATTTATGTTTGTGGTCATAATGTGGGAAAATGTGGAAAAGTTCAAGGTGTATGAACACTTCTACAAGCCACTGTATATAAAGTGAAAACATTTGAAACCTGCGGAACTCCATAGCTAACTTTGCTGTGCATGGAAGACTCATCCTTAACATGCACCAACTGGAATCTATCTGATAGATAAGATTTAAGTCAGCATTGTGCTGTTCCTAACCCCATTGACATGTTCCTGTCTGTGTAAAAAAATTTTGTAATCTACAGTGTTGAATGCAGCACTAAGATTGAACAAACGAGTATAGAGTATAACTGTTGTGTGACGTCATAAAAAAATGTTATTGACCTTTACCACTAGCTTTTACCAGTGCTATGTCTGTACTATAATAAACTCTAAATCCTGACCGGAAATCTTCATACAGGTTATTCCTGTATGAATCCTAATGATTTTATTTGTAAAGAAATTCATGTCCACCCATTCAAGTCATTGCTGCTGGGATATTAGCTACGACTCTTTGTCAGCCTGGCTACAGTGCTGAAAAGAAACCTGGGGTTGTTCTTATTAGTATCCATTAAAGAGGAATAATATGTGGTATTACAGTATAGTATTACAGAGGGCTTTTTTTTAATATATATTATTAAAAGTGAAGGCTGCTTCTGCTGGTTTTGTTATAGCTCTTGGAATGATTAGAAGTTGAACCTGATTCTCTACAAACCATAGTCCCCAATTTTTTAGGGGACTACAGGACTACGAACATTTGGATTTCAGGTTAATTTTTGCTCTCAGATTTGTTATGCCCCAACTGAATGAGTACAGTTGAGTTAGAAGTTTAGCTCTTGCCTATCCTGCATTACCTTTTTCACAATTACAAATGTGTCATTCATTTCAGTGTAGTTTAGATGCAGTTGGTTCAGTCAGTCCAGTGACTTAAAGTCCTACTTTATTTTTATACTTATGTAAGCATGGAAAATTTCAGTATAATAGTTGGGAGAATTTTAAATTTCAGCTTATATTTATTTTACCACATTGTCAGACAGTCAAAGGGTCTCATTAGGTTATAATTCCAATACCTAGGGGAGCCATATTATGCTTAATTGAGGGTTTATATTTTGTTCTGGGGCTCCATTGATACAAAGGCTTTCAAGTTACAAATGTGCAGATACATGTTATAATGCCTCTTTATGGAGCTTCTCTGACCTTGATCCTGAAAATGCTCATTTCAGCTTCTGTGTCTTCATTAAGGCACAAGAGCTCAAATAGTTTTCCTCCCATTCCACTCTGTACTGATTTGCCCGCTTGTGGAAGTCTTCCTGTTGGCCAAATTATACCCAAAACAGTGACTATTGGTACCACCCCGTTGTTCACTGGCAGTACAACATCACACAAATATATCAGTTTTCACTCGAAATGTCAGCTTCTGAAATGTAATATGTAGCCATAAATGTTTGAGCTGGAATGTGATCCAGAATATGACAGTGGAGAAGATAAACAAATGTATAAAAATCCAATATTAGCCCAGCTGATTTATTAAAACATGAAACAGCAGTGCCTTTGTGTTATATCTTTCACACAAAGCCTCCTTAACAGAACATTATTTTCATTTCATGCCTTCTGATCAGAGAACATTCCTCCAAAAGGCAACATTTTTGTCACAGTGCACATTTGTAAACATTGGTCTTGCTTTTTGAAGCTGTGCTTCAAGTAGTGACCTCCTCCTTGAAGAACAAACTTTCAGATTATGATGCTACAGCATCCTCTTTGTAGTGGATGCAGATACTTTTATAACAAATACCTGAACTCTTAACAATTCCTTGACTTTTCCTTGAAACTGCTTGGGTTCTGCACAACTTATGGTGGGAAGTAAAAATACATAAATGCTCTGGAATTACCAGGCTTTGTGCATTGATTGGACATAAAATGTGATCTGATCTTTATGCTTTATGCTGTCACAATGCTAGGATCAGACTCCATGACCAGGGATGATACATGATAAGTTAGGGTTTATTACAAAAGAGAATACAATATAATTTGAGGAGGGCTGGTGATGTCACAGCTGAAGAGGGAAGACTTCGGATGTGGTTGGCGGTTGAAGGCTGGGGGAATGGTGGTCCAGTGGCAGAATGGAGTGAACCTGATAGAAGACTGAGGGGTCGGCGAGAGTGGTGAACCAGAAGTGGTGGTGGCTTGTAGACCGGAGAAAATAGTGGAGCTTCCAAGATGGCCGACAGCAGAATGAGGCACGTGTAGACTGGGATCGGAGGTGGAACGATATACACTGAGGAATGAGTCTATGTTGCAAAAGCACAGTTGGTTAGTGAGAAAATACAGTTTAAATAGATTGTTTTCTAGAAATCCAGGGTGCAGAGTGAGAGACAAATCCAGGGTCATAAACAGAAAGGCAGTCCAAGCACTAATGTCCCCAAAACTAAATCCGAGGTCCAAAACAATAATCCAGGTCAAGCACAGATAGGCAGAACTAAGCACAGAAATCCGATAGGCTGTTAGCAAGGTCTAGAGATGGCCCAGGTCATACATAGTGAGTTCCAAACACAGAGACAGAGTAGGGTAAAGGAGGGACTGGAAGCAGGAGCAGGTCTGATACAGAAAGGAGCGGAATAAGTTGGGTAAGGAAAATATACTCACGGTACTGGAGCTTTCGACAGAGGCAGGTCAGAACAGAAGGCAGGCAGAGACAGGTTTCAGGTCAGGCAGGGTTTGTATCAGATAAACAGTCCGAAGATAAATGCTGGATAGTTTTGCTCTCAGGTTGATGTGAGACTATCTGGCAAACAGAGGACTGACAGACCTGCTAATAAAGGGACAGGGGAGACACAGGTGCAGAAACAAGGAAATCATGACATAAGCTAATAACACACAAACTATTTGAATATTGCCTTATTGTATATATATTATATGTCTGTATTTAACACACTAATTAAACTTTCAAAGTACTGACAACAAAAGTAAGTGAACGTTTGGATTTAATAACTGGTTGAACAGCTTCTGGCTGCATTGGTAGCTGCAGATGAGATGCACAATGTTTAAGAGGAATTTTGGACCATTCTTCAGTATATAACTGCTACAGCTCATAAAGTCTTTAACCCAAAATAAAATTTTGTGTCCGCAGCACTTTCTTCATGGCCCACTACCTGGAGGAGAAAAACATCAGTAAAAGAGAGGACAGCCATTCATCCAGCGAGTCTGAGGCTGTGCTTCTTTCTCCACTGCCTGCACAGAATATAGACAAGAAGATTGCTGATAAAACTAGTAACAAGTTGCACACAGTACTGCTTAATATTTGGTATTCATGTCACAATTTCTCCAGCTCTAACATAATGCACCAGTAGCCAATTTTTGAACCTAAATTCAATTCAATTCAATTCAATTTTATTTGTATAGCGCTTTTAACAATTGTCAGTGTAGCAAAGCAACTTTACACAACCAAAGAAACTATGGAACTTTATATGAACAATGAATGTGTATGAATCATATTAATCAGAAACCTAAATAAGCTTTCATATCTTCCTATCATGTCTTGTGAAAGAACTATCTAATGGTGAAAAATAATTATACAGAGTTTTATTTATTCTTGTTAGATTAGATTAGATTAAGTACAAGGCAACAAAATGCAGTTTAGCATCTAACCAGAAGTGCGATAAGCAGAAATGTGCAGAATATACGTGTCTACAATGTATATATATATATATATATATATATATATATATATATATATATATATGATAATCACTGTTAGGGACATAATACAGTTTACATTAAGGTATTTTGAACGTTATATGTATTTGGAATGAATATACAGATGGAACATAATATACAGATGAACCTGTGTTATAGGACATTATAGGTACATATTAGTACATTTAAATTTACATTTAGTCATTTAGCAGACGCTTTTATCCAAAGTGACTTACAAGTGAGGAACAAGGCAAGCAAACAAAATATAAGTCAAGGAGAAACCACATTAAAGCAAAGTGATATCAAAAAAGTGTTTCTGTTTCAAGAGATGTGAGAACAAAAGAGTACAAAAGTTTTTCAGTTTTTTTTTTTTAAAGTGCAAAGGAAGATGCGGAAGAGTTCTGTTTTCAGCAGTTTTTTAAATATTGCAAGTGAGGTGGCTGAGCGTGCAGAGATAGGCAGGTCATTCCACCATCGTGGGATCACTGAGCTGAACAGTTTACCCTAGTGTCGACTATGTGGTGCTGGTACCACCAGACGTCGTTCCCCGGTTGAGCGCAGTGGACGGGAGGGGATGTAGACCTGTATGATTGAACTGAGATAAGATGGAGCTGTGGAGTTGACCACTCTGTAGGCAAGAGACAGAGCTTTGAACTTGATTCTTGCAGCCACCGGAAGCCAATGTAAAGATCTGAAGAGCGGTGTGAAATGAGACCTATTAGTAATAGTCAGTATGTGAAGATTGTACCGTAAATGAAATTAATGGAAATTGGTCCAGTGTGTAAGATGGCTACAGCTCAATGTTTTAGAACTTGATAAAAAGTAGGATTTGTAACAATAATCACCTGTTGCTGGATCCACTGTAAAATTCAATTTATTTGAGACTTGGCTAAATAACAGAAACATGTAAACTCTGTAACACTGCCCATACCCTCCACCCTTATAGGCAAAAAGAGCAACACTGCAGAGAAGCCATTACCTCTAGCGGAGCCACCCAAACCATCTCTGCCTGGGAGCTGGGCCATTGGTTCAGTGTCTCTGGCTGTTGCCAAAGCTGGGGCACAGTTACAGGGCACCCCTTTCTACAAATATGTAGCAGCTCTCAAGAATGGAGAGGTTAGATTCAAGCACAAATATTATACACTGCCTGTCCAAAAAAGGTCACCACCTGCATTTAACTGAGCAAATAGGTAACACACTCTGCCATTGGATAATTACTGCATGGATGATTATTTTTCAACTGGCAAGTTATTTAGCCCTAACTGATGCAGTGAGTAGCTTCTCATTTCTTAAACAGCCATAATGGAAGTGGATATGGAAAAGAAATCTGTTTCAAAACAGTAGAATTCACGGCTATATTTAATAGTCAAACTAAGCACATTCCCATAAGCACAATGTAAAGGGAACTCAGAATATTGGGACTAAACAGCTGTGTGGCCTTAAGAAAACCACTTGTCAGTGAGGCTAATTGGAAAAAAGGCTTCAATTTGCTAGGGAGCATAAAGATTGGACTTTACCCTGTTTTAGAGTGATTGGCGCATCAGGGTAAAAAGAGAGGCGGATGAAGTGATGCACCCATCATGCCTAGTGCCTACTGTACAAGTGGCAGTTTTGGGATGTGCTGAAGAAGACTTTGTGCTGTGGTCCAATTCTCCCATCCTCTCACCATCTTAGTAAAGAATAAATGCAACTCTGGATGGGAATAAATGTTGTAACTATGCAAAAGCTTATTTAAATGATGCCATGGCAAATGTGTGCCAACAAAATATTAGAGTGTGTGACTTTTTATTTTGTCAGGCAGTGTATAGTCACACAAACACTACACTGGAGCATGGAATGATGATGTCTTACACAATATGTTTCAGAATCCAACACAGTTTCATATGCCTGTCTCCTTGGTAACTTTGCTGAGCTGTGGGAAGACATCCCCTGGAAAACTGAATTTACTGGAGGAAATCATCCTGATTCCCAAAGCTGGACAACCGATCAAACAAGTACTCACCACTCTTAGTTCCATCTCTGTAGTTGTTGCATGTTCCATGTTCTTTAGTTCAGGTTTTCTTGTCAGTTGGTATATACTTCTTCATTGTGTAAAGTTAGTTTTCTCTGTACAAGTTCATTGCTTCCTTTCTTATTGTTATGATGTGGTATATTATTGGTAAGGCACACGTCTACATTCTGTTTTCACTATAGCGTTTATGAAATGCACTGAACTGTGAACTTCTTCAACAGATCATCACAGTGACCCTTGAGTTACAGAAGGAGATGATGAGAATAATGAACACTTCAACAAAACTTGGGGTGAGGGACATTGGTATTTATTCACTGTAAGAATAAGAACAGAGACTTTATGAGAGCACAGAATGTAAAAGGTTCAGGCAGGATTCAAAGCTTTTTTCTGTTACTGAGCTTTCCTCAAGGATTCATACAAAACAGAGATTTCTATTTGATTTTCATGGCTAATCTTCAAATTAACTCAACTATGTGGGCCTGGAGGTATGTCCAAATGTTTATTAAATCATTCAGTACTTTTCCTATCTGCCTTTTCCTTCACGCAGCATTTGTACTGTATACACAGAGTTATCTCCTGCATTGTTTAATGACCCTTAGCACATACAGTGAAAACGTGAACAGTGGAGAGGGTGTGTGGAATACACTTGTCTACTAATAACCTTGCAATGACAACTGTGTCATTCAATCCTGTGAATAAATACTCTATTGTAATTCACATGCAGCTTCAGCTAAGCTATTTTTCAACAGACATATCTAAAGAGGAAAGGAAAGAACTTTGTAGATGAATGTATTTATTACAGTTATGTGTGTAAAAGCACAATACATTTATAGATGTTTTGACAAGCTGAACTTTCTCTTTGCTCCAAGACCTCTCTGGTGATTCTCAGTGACAGTGGCGCGCCAGCTGTGAGCTACGAGAGACCTGAGTATCCTCTGGATATGATCACTGAAGCCTGCACTAACCTTGGACTGACACTGGGAACAGAGATCCATTTGGCATTAAACTGTGCTGCCCATGAGCTAATGGACTACGTAAGTTGACAAAAGGCAGTTGCTGTCTTTATGTAAGCCAAAAATGTTAGAAGTCCTTTTTATAGGATGTTATGTTTATCAATTCTATATGCCTATCTACTCAAATATATGCAAATGCAGATGGAAAGGCAACAAGCAGTGTTGAACTAAATTTGTTTCCCTCTTCTCTTTCTCTTAGTCTAAGGGAAAGTATGAAGTTGCAACAGGAGTTTTGAAGTCTTCAGATGAATTATTGGACATGTATCAAACCCTCATCAGCAAATATCCAGCAGTGGTGGCCATAATCAATCCATTTAGGATAGAGGTAGGTTATCAACATTCCCAAGTTTATGACACAAAACAATTTTGCTTTTACTGTATATTGGACATGTTGTTTCTCTTTTGTTTCTGATCCTGACACATAGAAAAAAGTACATAAATCCTGGTGAATGTGTTAAAGATCAATATAAATGCACACTATAGATTACATTAAAGTAAAAACTGATAGTCTTTAGCTGCTTTCATTGGAATGTGGATTAATCCATATTTGGTGCGTGAATTGATTGAGTATTTTTGGTATTAGACTAATACAGCCAGTACTTAATATCAGTTTTACCTGTGGTAACTAATTATATTATTTAAGGAAAACTGTTGATGTATGATAAAGTATTGCACACAAAACTGTAGCAACTGCACCAACTGAAACCGAAATTAGCTTGTAACCAAGTATTTATCACAGTAATATGTCATTAGGTTGACATGTGGCAGATTAGTTTTATGATATACTGTATATTGCCATAGTCACAGATGTAGCTGGTCCTCTTTAAGTTGACTGTATTCAACACCAACATCTTAATTAGTGTTATCAGCAGATCTTCTTCCACAACACATGCAAAGTTCTTAAATGTTTGTAATGTTTCTGTAGGCACTGTTTATCTGGTATTGTGAGGTTGACTATGTGTGAGATATGTTTTTATAAATATGTATTTGTACACCATCTGTTTCACTCAAATGTATATCCTTGTTCTTGTGTACTATATGTGTGTTTGCTCTCTGTAAGGACACAGAGCAGTGGGAAAAGCTGGGTAACATGATTAGAGGTTCATGTTCACTGCTCTGTGACATCACCTGCAAGTCAAAGGCCCCTCCTGTTCTAGGTGTGTGCGGCCACATCTTAAAACTCACAGATGAGACAACGGTCAGTGATTTGGTCTGCATCACATCAGAGCACCCAGGTAACAGATCCACTGCAGTATTGTAGAGAAAAAGAAGTAGTGGGGAAAAGGGGGAAAATAGCAGTACTCAGCTCTAGGTTATTAAAATATGCTTCAACTTACTTCATATGACAGGTGTACTACTTATAATCACAGTGCCATAACTTTTGGGCCACATTTATAATGAATAAAACCAGAGTTTGTTGAAAAAGAGACTGTGGCCTGTTTGTTTAGGATACAGATCACCACCAAGAGCAGCTAGGTGTCAACAACAACAGCAACAAACAGCTAATATTAAACATTGGTTAGGCACTTGCTTGCTAAGATGCTCAGGTTGCAACGGCAACATACAACGGTCAACACATGCCAATGCTGAGTTATTATGGCTAGAGCACTGCTCAGCAGTGTATCCGTCTGCTTCACAAGGACTTCCTCCATAACTCCAAATATATGCACTACCTAACAAACTTATCAGTCTACTCGTGTTTATCATCAAAAGCTACATGTCTTCAGCTGTGTTACCATCATTGTAAAAGGGTTTTCTAATCATTATTAATATCAATATCGATATAATACTACAGTAGTCATTTACAATATAAACAATGTCTACACTGTATTTCCGATCAATGTGATGTTATAAAATCACTTTTCTTTTCAAAACAGGGTCATTTCTATGTGTCCAAACTTTCGACATTTGGTAGTGTATAAGACAAAAAATATACATATGCATTCCTGACAACTGCTAACTGACTAACTTAACGGTTGGGTATCTTTCTGGTAGACTGGAACTGAGATCAGAGACAAATCTTGATTACACTGGTGTAGATTTGTCCTGGGTCAGACACTTCACCCAAACTAAAATTATCATATTATTGTTACCATAAATTCTGATTTATTCATTATATTATTATAAATTATCAATCAATAGATGTATTTTAGTCAGTTAGGGGCTGAGAGAAGGACTTTATATAAACTACTAACATGTGGATGTTGGATATATTTGGTATAACACCCTTTGTGAACCCAATAAAGAACTTGCTTTAATGGAATTCTCCATAACTGTATTATAAGTGAATGAGTAAATCTGTCCACCTGCATAGTCCAACCATATTTTCACCAAAATATGATTCAACACTTTTATCTGCTCCAATACACACTTATGAGCCATCCAAATCTATAATCATGAACACAGATTGTTAGTGTGCCTTCTTCTTTACACAGGTCAGAGACAATTATGTCAAGTAATGGACAATTTAAAGCAAAACTCTCAAAGAATCCAAACATCAACAACAAAGTTTCCTCTGGGAGAACTAATCCCTCAAATAAACATACACTTGTCAAATCCAAACACCTGAACAGCTGAAGCATGACTTCAGTGCTTTAAGGTAGTGTCTCATGTTATTAACCCCCATGTTATTAACATGGTTCCAATTACAGGGAGGGCAGCTTGGTGGTGTAGTGGTTAGCACTGTTGCCTCGCAGCAGGAACGACCCACAGGTCGGCTGGGTGCCTTTTTGGAGTTTGCATGTTCTTCCCATGTCTGTGTGGGTTCCTCACAGACAGCGTTCCTCCCGTGAGCCAAAGACCTCACTCTAACCTGCCCATAGGTGTGAATGTTTGTCTGTTTCTATATGTGTGACCTGTGATAGACTGGTGACCTGTCCAGGATGTACCCCTCCTCTTGCCCAATGACAGCTGGGAAAGGCTCCAGCACTCCTGTAGCCATTAACAGAAAAGGCAGTTAGGAAGATGCATGAAATATGGGACAGCTAAGGGGAGTCGGGCTCCCCAGAATGGGGTTCCTTTGAAAACTTCTCCTTGGAGGTCTAGGGGGAGGTCTCAGGGGAGCTCTAAAAGTTGTGTTTTATTTTCTATTGATTACATGGAGCTGTGAGCCACAGGCAACTGTTTTACTGGCTAAATAATGCTCAGCTTTCTTGTTCAACTGATGTGTTGTTCTTGGAGGATTGTGCATGAGAAGCTAAGGTGTCACCTGTTTCCCTCTGCTTCCTGATTTGTCGTTTGATCTAATTGGGCTTGTGTGATCCTTATGTTGTTATTGTGCCTATATGAAATGTCACTGATGGTATTAAGTGCCTGCAGTAGTAACAGTAGAACAGTAGCCTTGTTATTAACTGTACTGCTATACACTTACACTGTTTGTATGGACATGAATAGGATTTGGAAAATCATGATGCACGTTGGAAAATAGGGCTCCCCTGAAAGCCACTGTGTAATTCAAACTTAATATCACAACCCTGCCTTCTTTGATCTGTGAAATATTACTTCTATGGTGGCTTGTTGTGAGTGCTAATTGTGTGTTAAATTGTGTGTCTTGTCGATCTGCAGGTTCAGTGATAATGAGTACAACATGCAGTGAGCCCTGCTGCGATGACTCGGTGTCAGATATAGTAAGTCTTATTCTCGCTTGTTTTTTTTCTTTCCTATTTCCAGCTTCATCTGATTTGTCTAATCTAAAAACTGTTTCAGGTTCTCTATCATAGTAGGAAACTCACTGTCAGTATTTGTGTTTTTACGGCTGTCCATTATAGCCACAGGCCACCAGGCATCTCAGTTGAAGCAGGACAAGTGCTGCTTTTCCCTGCCCAACACAATCAACACAAAACAAAACAGTTGACCTAATATTGATGTGGGAAACCTATAGTTTTTAGGGCTCACTACAAAGATGTCACTGCATATGCTAAGATGTGTTTTTGTGATTTGAATGTTCATAATCAGAATTGTTAAGAGAAAACGCCAAAACACATTTTCTATACACATTTCCTTCTTGTTGGCCTATGAGCAAAAAAATGTAAAATGTCATCTTCCGCTGCTGGAGACCTGTGGTTGGCTCTTTTCATACATGTCTGCATATAATTACATATAACTGAGAAAATAACATGCAGATGAAAAGTTAATGTGTCTGTAATACATAGCTCAGTGTGTGGGAACTTTCCTAGTTAACTTTTACCTTTACTTTTTCACTTTACCATCTGCTACACCCTACATCCTTCTCAGCTGTGGTGATACACATCCTATTCCTCCTGCCTGCCTTAAGTTTTATCCAGTATCTAAATACAGGAGAAATCATCAGTGTAATCCCAAGTGTTGGTCTGTCTCCCTCAACTCGGTGCCATCACACTCTGCACCAGCTTCTGTCTCACTATGTGCTGCTCTTCTTCCCCCTCAGGCTGTGGGCCTGGGCCTGAGCTATATCAAACTGGGAGGTCTGAGCGGTGCAGAGAGAATGACTAAATACAACCGACTGATTTCTATAGAGGAAGAACTGGCCCGTCAAGGAATGCTGGGTGGGTTTTTGCACACCTCCCTCATCCTCTATTTAACTGGACAGAGAAAAATAGGCCAGACAAAGCAAGAGAAAGAGAGAGAGGAAAATGCCTGAGCTTAAGAACACATCTCTCTCTCTCTCTCTCTCTCTCTCTGTCAAATGTGAAAGAAAACTGTGTGTGAGGAATCATACAAATGTGTATTTGTGTGTGCGAGTGGAAGAATGAAAAGTACTACCTTGGATCTGTTAATTGGCTGCCTAATTACACACAGGCACAAATACTGTGTGCTTCAGCTGCAGCAGCAGAAACATGATTTCCGTTATCAGAGTCAGCTGTGGTCCATCCTTTGTGTATTCACTTATTCCAATTTGTCTTTTCTACAGTCTCCAAGGAAAAGCACTCCCCTCCACTGCTAAAAGAGGAGTCCACTACTGCAGAGAGAACTCTGTCAGACACAGCCTGAAGGAGTACAGCACGCAGCTTCTCTTACTGAAAATCACTCACACATTTGTGCTTCTAGCTCACATCTAACCACTGATTGTATCTTCTTCCACAAACATATGTCTGGTTTCAGGTCACAATGAGTTATCGCCACTAAAGTATGTAGCAGGACTCAGGAGTCCTCGGTGTAGATGGTATCCACTTGTTTATCCACTTCTTTCACTCAGCTGAGGCTTTAAACAGCATCAGTCATTGTTTGTGTCTTTAAGTCAACTTTCTGACAAAAGAGGACAATAGAGTAACAGGTCCTTCTTTCCTGTCAAACCCTTCTCTCATACCTCTTTAAAACTTAAGACCCCTTCTCACAGTTTTTGTTTTATTTGCATAATAGCACAGAAACTGCATTGTAAGTTGTCAGGACCCACAGGACTTCAAATGACAGAGATTGCACACACACACGCTCTGTCTCTCTGTCACACACACACACACACACACACACACACACTGACACCCATGTCAGTAGTGTTGTGTAGCAAAGCTGGCTTCCTGTCTTCGCCGGATGTGTGAGGAAACAGGACCTCCATATCTGGTCAGCACCCTCGGCGACTCCACTCATGGCTCTTTAGTTTGTGGAAGAAATGATTGGGTCAGTGTGTATAAACACAAGAGGGGAGGCCTGGAGAAGCATCCGCCCAGCCTGCAGCACAGAAAAAAGGCTGCCTGTGTACACTGAGAAGCGGAGGAGCTTCACAAGTGCTTTGTGTTGCAGTCGCATACAGCAGCATCAATGGGTCTGTTAAGTGAGTTATTCACAGCTATTTTCTATTGAACAGACAACAGACATAATCTGGCTGACATCAGTACAGATGATGTTGACGCTTTTTCTTTGAACACATCTCATGTAGCTCTTCAGTGAGTTTTTTTCTAGGTAATGCAATAGTTTCATTTTACACATTTCACATGCACTTCAATGTCAGGAAAATAAATAACCCTTTAACCTATTTGTTCTTGGTTTCTTGATTTGCTGTCGGCCAGTGAAGACAACCTCTAATCAATGAAACATGCAAATACAAACTGAGCCCGGACACACCTCGGCATCTCAGCAGAGGCTCCCCAGCAGGCAATTACTGTGTTTGGGAAAAGAAATGAAATGACTAACCAAATAGGTCAAATTAAGTGTTTCCCAGCCACACTAAAAGGACCCCCCTAATTGCCAGTCCATAAAGGGAGAAAAATTCAGAACCAACAAAACATTATATTGTGTGTGCTGATGATGGGAACGATGCAGAGAATGAGCTGCGGTGGCAGAGAAGTTGCAGGAAGAAAGGGACACAGCGTGGTTTGTGTAATTACATGTTATGCCTGCATCTCTGGTGTGTGTACCGTCTGTCAATCAATGTCAGTGAGCGTGGCGGCTGGAGCAGATGGCGGACGAAAGATTTGAGCTGGACATTGACTTTGTTTGTGCTGAGGGAAGGAAGAGGGACACAACATAGCTAAAAGACACTCGCATAATTCCTCCTCTGAATCACAGGCTATATTGCACGACGACATGCGACAGGCGACAGGCTTATACTTAAAGGGCCTTGACTAGAAGAACCTCATTAGCTATGGAGGATATGAACAGAGACATAAATCAATACAAAGGCCTTTGCTTCTTTTTCACCATTAAAGCAGGTCAATCACTCACTGACACTCCTTCCCCAAAGATGTTCTATTAGATCATTCCCACATCTTCAAGCTACTTTATCCAGATCCAGATCTTCTCTCTGCACATTGAATTCATGTCCTTATAGACTGCTTTTGCGTACTGCAAGGTCCACTGCTGTAATTAAATCCAAGGTTAAATACAATTAGTGCGACTTCCTCTGTGGCATTTAGTTCAGGGGTGTGAGCAGTGAATCAATGTGTGGGCAACAGTGAAGTCTTTGAAGAGTGTTGCTGCTGAATCTTTAATCGTTAGAGAAGACACTTTGAGCCACAATGACATTTCCTCCATACTCTGTTAGGGGGCATTTGGAGCTGGAAATTGCACCTCGGTGGTAAATGAAGCCTAAAGCTTTAATTAACAGCAGCACACAATAGGTGACAGACATTACGCACAGTTCACAGCTCTCATGTTTCAGTCCCTTACTCGGTCTGGGAAATTTGGGCAGGTGTCGAGGTAAAACAATACAAGACTAGAACGGCCCACCACTGTGGTTAAATCACAAGCATTCATCACGATTTTCAAAGGGTACAGGCTAATCCTCTGCTCCACACCTAACACCCACCTCAGACAAGCTTACAGGGAAACTCCAACCTAATTAACATTAATACTCACGTTCAAAAACATTTTATTGGAGACATAACTTCTTTCATCATATGATTTTGCCAACATGAATTCACCAGAATCTGATGACTAAAAATATTCTGATGTCAAACAAACTGTAAACATCAAGGTTAGTTTCATCTGATCAGAATAAAACATAAAAAGATGAGTTTTAAAATAAAATTACACAAGATTTAACAGTCACACAGCCTCAGTAGTAGTAGTAGTGGTAGTAGTAGTGGTAGTAGTAGTGGTAGTAGTAGAGATATACTGCAGCTATTAAATATGTTTGAGTAAGCAAGACATGAGTGTTCACAGCTGGAGCACACTAATGCTTTGTGCACCTTTTTTGTTTGTCTCGGGGAGTGTGTTGCAGACATGGTGGATTTACAAAGGTTGGAACTTACAAAAAATGTCAATAAATGAAGCACATGCTGTCTTGTGCTTTAAGTCATTTTTTCAATATTGAATCTAGACTATATGTGTCAAACTCAAGGCCCACGAGACCATCTTATCTTTTTTAATGGCCCAGCGATGAGAAGTGCCAATGACACACACACACACTACAAATCCCATAATGCAGTGCACCAGCTGCCTTACCAAATGATAGGCTACCTGCGATCATTCCCGCGTTAATTAGGTCAGATCTATCAAGCATCTTTTTAAGTCAAAGGCAGCTCCTAAACACAGCCCAGAGACAAACCTGAAAACAGAGCCTTTTAAAACCGGCGGGAGGCTGTGTACATGTTTACTGACATTGCCGGATTATTTGTTCAGCAAATGTGGCTGTAATTAAGCAAAATAATCTAAAAAATAGAATGTTTTGATTGGTTATTATTTTAACTTTTGGCACTATTTTTTTATTATTTTATTTTGGGTTTTTTTTTGCAGCATGTTCATATTTTGAAACTGTATAATTTTGACAGGAGACATTTTTATGGAGAGAAGTTATTTTAAGTTGATTTATTTGGGGAAAATATTGTATCCTGTCTGTTTTGATTCATATTTCTGTTTAAAAAACAATTAGTCTGAATTTTGGCCCCTGTGCAATAATGTTTGACACCCCTGTAGACAAAATAAACAAAACAAATGCAAAACTTGTCAGTGTGTCAAGTTTTTATTGATACAATTACCTATTGACACATTGACATTTTGTGACTTCACATATGTCTAGTTAAAATGTTCCCTCACATTAGTTACATTGTAGTCTGGGCTGTTGGTTCTCTGAAGAATCCACTGCTGGTGCATCATTAATGAAAATAACAACAGGTGAGAGAGGGGCAACAATGAGACAACCCCCAAAAGAGGAATAGTTTTACAGGTGGAGGCCACATTTTTTCTCTCCTCATCTTTTATAAGTTTTGCATTTGGCTAGTGTCAGTTACTTTGGGAGAGCTGGACAGGGCCATAGAAGGCCCTTAAAACATCAGCAGGACTTGTATCTGCTCCTTTGTGCAAGGAAGAACGGGAATAGCACTGTCAGAGCCTGTTCAAGATGACCTCCAGCAGGCCACTGGTGTGAATGTCTCAAATGGTCAGAAACAGACTTCATGAGGGTGGCCTGAGGGCTCGACGTCCTCTAGTGGCCCCTTTGCTCACTGCCCGGCCCAGAATTGGCAAGTCCACCACTGGGTCCCTGTGCTTTACACAGATGAGAGCAGGTTCACCCTGAGCACATGAAGGAGATGTGAACGGGTTTGGAGAAGCCGTAGAATACGTCATGTCGCCTGTAACATTGTTTAGCATGGCCAGTTTGGTGGTGGTCAGTGATGGTCTGGGGAGGCATATCCATGGAGGGACGCACAGACCTTTATAGGCTAGACAACTGCACCATGAATGCCATAAGGTATTGGGATAAAATCCTTTGACCCATTGTCAGACCCTACACAGGTGCAGTGGGTCCTGGGTTCCTCTTGGTGCATGTCAATGCCTGGCCTCATGTAGTGACAGTATGTAGGCAGTTCCTGGAGGATAAATGAATTCAAACCATTAACTGACCCCCACGCTGGCCTGACCTAAATCCAATAGAACACCTCCTAGGACATTATGTTTTGATCCATCCAGTGCTGCCATGTTGTACCTCAGACTGTCTGGGAGCTCAGTGATGTCCTGATCCAGATCTGGGAGGAGATACCCCTGGGAATCATCTATCATCTCATTAGGAACATGCCCTGATATTGTCAGGCATGCATACAAGCATGTGGGGGCCAAAGGAAACTGCTGAGTACCATTTTGAGTTGCTGTAATGAAATTTCAATAAAATGGACCACTTTGATTTCAATTTCCATCAACTGATGGGACATTCTTTCGGTCCTAACACATCATCCAGTCCATATCAGCATAAATATCCAGCATGAGTTTTTTTCTTGATGTGTTTTCAAAGTGTACCTTTATTTTTTTGAGCAGTGTAAATTAGAAGTAGTGAAATTAACAGTATGTAAACTTTTATTGGTCACAGGGTTGGTGAATGCTGAAAAGAGAAATGACTAACCCCCCAGATACAAACTACAGAGTGAACAAAATAAATTCAGGATTGGACATTTCATTTTAGCCAACTGTTATCTGTTTTCTTTCTTTCTGTTAACATACCATAACTTTTATTGTAGAATAATCACTTTGTGATTTCATAACACAAAACATAGAATGAATTTACATTTAGCCACTTTTTCGAACAACCCAGTCCCCCACTTCGTTTCAAACAGACCATAGTGGCACAGAGAACTCCAGGCATTAAATGATATTGTTATGACACTTGAGAAAACCAATTGTAACCTGGTTACTTGAGTGCATTTAAATGCACTGATGGTAAATCACTGACACATTTGGTCTTTTAGTTCAGATGCTAAAGTCTGATCTCTGGATAGTAGTAGGAGTAGTAGGGGTCCTTAGGCAAGACCTCCTTACGCTTACCCTGCCTTTGCCGTGTATCTCTCTTGGAAGTCGTTGTGGGTAAAGGAACCTGCCAAATAACTAAATGTAAACAAGTGATTCACAACCAGGATACCTTCAAAGATTTTTCTTTTTACCTGTGAGGAAATGTACTTTTGGCCCATTTGTCAGTATTACTGGCTGTTGATAGTCAATTATTTCAAATGTATTATGTAAACACACGGTACAATAAAATGTTAAACACTGATTTTGCATCTGCCATCAACCACATCCAGTCAGATGGAGGTGGATACTCCTGTTAGATGGAGGTGGATACTCCTGTTAGATGGACGTGGATACTCCTGTTAGATGGACGTGGATACTCCTGTTAGATGGACGTGGATACTCCTGTTAGATGGACGTGGATACTCCTGTTAGATGGACGTGGATACTCCTGTTAGATGGACGTGGATACTCCTGTTAGATGGACGTGGATACTCCTGTTAGGACCAATCTCAACCTGTTGGCAGCCTCACACTGCAAGAGAGGCTGCAGGATGGGGACCTGCACAGAGACACAAAGACATGCTGATGTTACAGCGTACAGAGACTGTGAGCGGACTAAGACTTTCTGAACAGTGTCTTATGAGCACAACACAATATAACAAAGCTGATCTTGCTGATCACACTGTGGATATAATGTGTGAGTAGAGACTTAATATGAGGTGAAATTAAACCTGTTTACTGATCATTCAAGCATCGCAAGTGTTATAATTGAGGCCCTGTGATGTGTCGAGGAAAAAACTGCAAAACAACAAAACGTTGTCTTCAAATTCATTATTAGAACCACTAAGTAGTATTGTAGTAGTGGCACATACTCTAAGTATTTAGATATACAGAACATTTTCTCAGAAGATAAGCGCCTGATTTGGCTTCAGTGGGAATTCAGTTTAGCAGACCTGGCCATATTTAAGTGGATGTCAGTCACATGTCTACTACCTTTCAACAACATCTGTGAGAAAACCAATTATAACAGAGATCTGGCGTTTAAACAAAACGTTAGAGCCACATTCAAGAGTCCTGAAAACCTACTGTTGTTTTGCTCTGACTCCAGCGCATCCCGACGTTTGAGCAGGATCCTCTGCAGCTCCTCGTCACGGTTTGTTGATGGAGCCACTGCGCTTGGTTGCGGGGTGGTTCTTTGGAAATTGTCCTGGTCAGATTCAACAAAGACACACATGCAGCTGGAGGGCTCAGTAAAAAACAGAGCTGAGTAATTGTCACTGTTCTGAACAAGTAGAGAAGAAACAACACTAGTTTTAACTTGGTGTTTGTCTGGCCACTTGTCTAAGCTTAACAGTAAGACACTGAGTGCTCTTTTATTCTGCTAGTCTTCACCTTGTATGTCTAGTATGTTGCAGTAGTACTTACTTTTATTAAATATCTCACTACTTTCCCAGTCTTTGTCGCATTATGTTTCAGTTTAACAGCACATTGATACAGTGTCGAAACAAAGTCTCTTTTTCTGTATAAATACAGACTAAGTTCAGCTGGTAAATATGCCTTGTGAGGACATTTGATTGTTTTATTACCATGATTCCTTTAAGTTCCTGAATGGCAGAATTAGAGGGCAGCCGCTGCATCTGATAAAAGGAAAAAGATGTGTTGGTAAATAAACAGCAGACTGGCACATCATTTTACCTCATTCTGCACTTAGAGACTAAACTGCACCTCTTACCACAGAGATGACACACTGTAGGCAGAACGAGGATGTATGCTTTCTACAAGAAGCAAATGTGTCAGCGCACAATCATTTTGAGTCACGCCAATTTTTCCATCCTCATTATTTATAATTACCTTGCAGAGCAGGTCCTAATACTATCCAATTTGGTGGAGTTGTTGTGGTGGAGGAACATGCATGCAAAGATGTTTTGGCCATATGTCATGTTTTATCAAAACAAGCAGCTCTTTAATAGTCCCACACACTGATGGATTTAAGAGCCCTGAACATAACAAAACATCATTTGGAGGCCTGAAAACACAATCATACTCTTGCTCTTTCTTTAATGACTCCTCAGGCTCATGTTTTAATATTTCTCTGTCTTCAGTGTTTAGTATTTACTTCTTTACAATTTCCTGTTTAAATTCTCACACCAGAGTTTAGAACATTGGACAGTGGTGCCACACTAGTGTGGACTGGTGGGAAGTAGACTGAGACAACATGAGCCTCTTGTTAGTTGAACAGTTTCCAACTTGAATTCACCACACAGATCCATCCTCCTCCAGACAAAACAAACGTTTACATCCTGCTGTTACACACACACCCACTTCCATCAGTGTCTTAGTACCTCATGGTACTGAGATAGTTGTTTAACCAATTCCAATTGTACATGAGGTCACATTTTTTATTGATAAAGCCAAATACAAGTCATGAAGGCAGCAGGAGTTATGTTGTAATATTTAGCAGGGATAGATGAAACCTAAAAAAAGTACTGTATAACACAGAATGAGACGTTAGCACCTTATCTACGTGCAATACGCCTATGAAATCATTCAAATGACTTTGAATATATTGAATGGATAGTAGTAGAGTCACTTTTTTTACTGTTAAGGGTTGGTAAAAAAAAACTAAATGAGTAATCTCCACCAGAGGGTGTCACTGTGATTTACTGCATGTACCGTTGGCCTCAGTTAACTATTTTTATCGCCTTACATAAGAAGTCATATGAGGAAGTATTTTAGATCTGACTCCATGGATGGAAAAATCATGAACAAATGTGAAGCTGCTGACTTCATACAGTAAAGCAACGTTCGCCTGTGAGCCAAGTGAAGCACCACAAATGAACAGAGCATCATTAAAAACAAATTTGAACATCTGAAAAAAACGATATACTAGTTCACTCCGAGTTTATTTGCTGCTTCTATGGGTGGAATATTTATAACTCATCCTCATTCAATATGAGTACATCCAGCCCACAGTGTTGTATCCGGGAAAACAGCAAAACAAGGCATTTCAGAGGTATGACAGTTTACTGCCATGAAACAATGGTTGAACCTTTTTTTATAAAATGTATTTAAAAGTAGAGTAAAGAGTAATTCACCACCTCACCTGTCTTCTGGTCCTATTAAGTGAGTGGTTGACTGGTCGAAGTTGAATGCCTTTTTTGATCCTTTGCATCATTTCATCCACGGCCTGTTGCCTGATGTCCACATCTGAGAGTGACAGACACACAACAAGCAAGAAGAACAATTCATCACTAAGCTGCAAGCTGTAGTAAGCTCTTCCAATGGATATGTTGTATTTAGTGGCTTCACTGACGCCTAATAGGAGTCTGCCTCAGAGGGAAACAGTGCCAACAACCAAAGTGAGTTTAAATGATTTTGAGAGGTATGAGACACTGTGTAATTCACAAGCATCATTAGCACTGCAACTGAAATGAAGCTCATTTGAATGTAAAAGCTTCTAAATGACACAACCCCCCAGCATTATTCAATACATTTTGTTGGAGAAACTTAAGGGTTTTCCTCTTAATTATGCCATATATACTGACTGAACTGTACTGTTGAGGATTCTATTTAGGGTTGATCTGGCTGTAGCGACAGAACAATTAATAATAATTGCTGTAGCTGCTAATTTTGTAATAAAAAAAAAAAAAAGTACACCCGTAGGGATTTCTAGTGTGGAACACTAGCAAAACTTGTGAAATATATCTTTTCTCTTTGTGTAAAAACCCAAACAAATCTTCATCCAGAAGTTGTGCGAGGAAAAGAGATGTTCTCAAGATCATAAAAGATGGGAAAAAATTCTAATTCTGCAGTAAACCAGCCTATTGGTAAAGAAATATGAATATTTAATTTTCTAACATAGAACATTCAATGGTACGCACAATGGAATTATTGTCAGTAAGATGCCTTTAAAATGTCACACAAAAACTATTTTTTGTTAAAGTAATAGTAAAATATTTTTAGAAGGTGCTCAGAAAGACACTATTATTCAGGTGTCAGACTAAAAGATCCTTGGGTGGCAACTACTCAGCACTGTTGGCAATTTCAACAAATACCCTGTACGTAGTGCCCAATTCACTCACATATTCAAAACCTACTTAACAAAATGAGAACACGGCATAGCCTGTTCAGTCGACATGGGCGTTCTACCTGCTCCAACAAGTCAAGGCTTCCCTTTTGTCTGAATTTAACATGTTAAGCTAATAGGCCAGTGATGGAGATTTGAGTTAGAATTTTGACATGCACCACTTGCTATAACATTTGTCCTTCTACACATAAGTGACATTGATTTGCAAAAGAAAAGGCAAAAAGGATTAAAACAACAACAACAACAACAAATTAAACAAACACAAAAAAAACACACAACTTTAGACCAGTTCTTCTCCTGTGAGATGCATGAGACATAAAGAGAAACCTTGCACCAAGAAAGTAAAGCTATCCTGAATCTTAAAATTTCACATTTCAAGTACAGCTTACAGAATTCCCTCACTGTCATCACTCAGAATACCAAAGTCATCTATCAGACTGCATAAATTATCAGCAAAGTTTTTTTTGTCTTTAACTTTGTATATAGTATTAACACTGCTTTATTATAGAACAACCAAGACCTGCAACAGATTACACTGTAAAAATGCTATATAAAAAAAAAAATATATATATATATATATATAATAAAATACAAAAACACCTGCCAGCAATTGGATTGATACTCATAGTTCAAGAGCGTGTATAGTCAATATAAATGTGTACCTGGTGTCCTGGCAGGGTCCTTGACTACAAGTGGGACGTCATCTCTAATGTCTCTTTTCTTCCGGATCAATGACAACAGTGCACTACAAGGGGGTGGGGGAGGGGGGAGGGGACCGCAAATGAAGATTAGCTGATAGTCATTTCAAATGCTAACTTTATTGATTTGAATACCTTAATGTACCTTTTTTCAACGCTATTTAGAATAAATAATAATCACAGATATTTTGGAAAGTGAGTCATTGTAACTGCACTTCCTTTTTGTTAGTCTGAAATGTTTCACGACTCATCCAAGTAGTGTTTTTCATCTACTGAAATCATAGACATAGATTTAATTTTATGTTACGTGCATACAAGAAAGTCACCTTTCCTCATCATAAGCAGCAAAAAACATATTGTAATAATAAGTAACCACTTACTGACTGCCTGTTCAATATTCTGAATTGACTGAACACAGATGATAAGGGCCTAATTAAATCTAACAGTACTAGACAATATGCCACCTCACTGGCAGTAGCTGTGGTGTCTGAGTCTGAGTCTTTAAAATGGAGAACAGCATCTCTACAGATGTTTATCCTGACTTGAGTATTTCAGTTACTGATACTATACAGAGCACATACAACCTGAGTGGGTTGGAGGGCGGCGTCAGGGCTGGAGGAGGTGGAGGTGGAGGTGGTGGAGGTGCTGGAACTGGGGGTGGGTTGGTAAATGCCTGCAGCTTCTTCTGGAGCTCCTCAGCTGGTCATGTCAGACACATTGAGTTACTGTATACACAGCATCAGCAGAAAGAACAGAAAACTATACTGAACTGCCTGCTGCCTACTCAGCATGTAATCACACATATGAGGATGGGTTCCCTGTTCACTCTGGTTCCTCTCAAGGTTTCTTCCTGTTGCCTTCTCAGGGAGTTTTTCCTTGTCACTGTTGCCCTCAGCTTGCTCATCAGGGACAATCTGATTATTATTATTCCTACACATTCACTGTCCATGTAAACTTCCATAGTTTCTTTGGTTGTGTAAAGCTGCTTTGTGACAATGTCAATTGTTAAAAGTGCAATACAAATAAAATGGAATTGAATTGAATGGAACTACTACAACAAGATTCTGATGTACTAATGGTGTTCCATGCTGACAAAAGTACATATATAGTATGACCATGAGACTGTCTTCATGACTACTGAGGCTACACTCAATGATCCCTCTGTTGTTCCTGTGGTAGCCTCTGTAGCATATAGCATGAGCCCCAAAATGTCCCTATAATTTCAGATATATTCTCACCTGTAAACCGCATATCCTTGACCTCCAATTCAGCCTTGGAGCATCTGTCACTATACTCCTTCTTTTCTTCCTCCACAAGCTCCAGTTTATGCCTCAGTGCTGCCAGCTCCCTCTGAGCCTCACTGCTCCTCAGCTTGTCCTCCATCTGCTTTATCTAAGGGCAGACAAAGACACTATTATTGTTACACCACATAGCAGATGCTTATGAAGAAATGCTTAGAGATACAGTTTATTCTATTACTTCATATATAGTATATGCAGTATACTGTACATTTCCTTCTTATTGACAATTGTTAGTGACTTCAAAGTTACAATTACACCAGGAGCAGGGGTTCCTTTTGACATGTTAACAGAAGGAGCTGTGGATCAAACAGCTGACTCAATGGTTAGCAGACAAACAACTTTAACTCCTGATCCACAGCCTAGCCCATAAAAAAGATTAAAAACAGTGAAAATATTCACAATAAACTTAACATTTTTTTTCTACTTTCTGATGAAAAAAGAACAGTTCCACAAGCGTTGCGGTTGCTGCAGCTCCTGTGGTGATGATTTCTGATAAGTAGGACTGGGTAGCTGCCAGCTGACATTCAATCATCTGTTCCCCAACCCTAGTTCCTTAACCAGTGTTTTAATTGTTCCTCAAATCAAGGGTATGTCTCACCTCCACCCCAGCATCAGGAGAGATCAGTGATCCCACTCAGCTCTAATTGTTTTCCATCAGTGCCAGAGGAGGTGGGAGGGAGCTGGAGGCTTCACTGCTGCTTTTAATTATTAATCTGGCAGGTCATGGTCGTGATAACTCACTAGGCATTTTCACCCTATGTAATTAACCAGCTAAATAATTCTTGTTTTGATCCATATGAATTAGAGGCAATACAGCTGCAAACCACAGGGATGGGTTGCACATGTAACATTTATCTTCTATTTGAACTATTTGTGTTAAGTGTGAACAACTAAATAACTGTATACTTGAGTAACAGTTGTTATAATCTGGTCTGTTATGTTACAATACTGGATCAGTAGTCTATAATCAAGATATCTTCAGCCAACCAGTATCTACAATATAGAATATATAGAATATTAAACAAGATGAGCACTTGTTCTTGTCTGGTATCTTTGTGGTACAATGTACATGGACAGCCGCTTGTAAGACTGAGGTACCTAATGAAGCCTATTCATATGAGTGTTGGCCTGATAATGCAGGTACATGAGCACAGTAGAAAACATGACAGCAATGCCATAACTGCAAGTCAGAATCTCAGAGTCTTAGTTTATTCTATTTTGCTGAAAAATGTTTGTTAAATACCTGCAGTTGTCAACAGCAGCAGGATCATATGAGCAACTCCAAAGTGAAAGTGGTGCGGTACCTACACCCAGACAACAAAGCTATTTCAAATGATTAATTATTCTTTGCTTTTCTAAACCTCAGAGATGAATTACATGAATTACTGGCTACATATCTTCAGGTTAAGTTCTAAGCTTAAACAGAATTAGAGGCATTAGTCCTGCAAACCATGGGATGTGGGATGCACATCGAATACTTTTCTTGTATTTGAACTATTTGAGTTAAGTGTGATTACATAATTGTAGACCTCTTTTTCTCACAGTAGTGGCATCATTGCGTGTATGGATGTGATCCTGTACTGACTGTGTGATGGCTGAGATAAATAAGAAAAAATGTCAACAGGATGTTAAAAGGAAAACACAGTTAAGGAGTGCCTAAAAAACCTTCACCAAGTAATGACAGAAGTGTTATTTAAAATACTGACTGACTTAGGATTAAGAAAATAGACTGGCACATTTTCACTAAAACAACCCCCAAAAAAGTTAGACCGTAGCCTATGTAGCCTATAACTATGTGACATGCCTATAATTAGCTACTTCTCTAACACATTTTATTCTGTCATATTTTAGATTAACCATCGTCACACATCTGGAAGTTGAAACATTGCAACTGCAACAACTTCCTTTTTTTTTGGACGAAACGTTTCACTACACCCGTACCCAAGTAGCTAGTCTAAAGTCTAAAGATAGTTGGTTATAAACCACAAATTTATGCTCCAGGTTTGGTCTCAATCTTATCTGGTGGTGTCTGTCAATCCAAAGAAATTTGAAAATCCAAAAACTACACATTTATATATTTTTATACCTCTATAATACCTTTTTCCTACTCCCTACTGAAAGACATGCCCATGAGAATGTACTTTAAACCAACAAGTAGGAATATCCAAACAGTACATCTGTGTTTTTACTGAGGAGACAAATCTGAACTTTCTCATGCTTGCATTTTGTACAGATCATTTCCTCCCAAGAATCAGAATGACCAATCCTACATGAGAGGTTTGTGCATGAGCTGTGGACACAGACCTGCACCTGGTGCTCCAGCCTCTGAGTCTCCAGATCCTGGGTCAGCCTGGCAACCTGGCTAAATGCTTCCTGTAAAGCCTGGCTGGGTGAGGAGCTCTGCATTAGGATCTCACTCTGTCTCTTCAGCTT
The DNA here is from genome assembly GCF_900324465.2 of Anabas testudineus. Classification (NCBI taxonomy): domain Eukaryota; kingdom Metazoa; phylum Chordata; class Actinopteri; order Anabantiformes; family Anabantidae; genus Anabas; species Anabas testudineus. Next base: position 895,066 of record NC_046624.1, read on the forward strand.
CTTTTGCTCAACCACCATCTATTGGAAAGGACATATTTATATTTCACAACATTGGAGCTAGTCAGGAAAGTGTAAGTGTCTGAAAGCATAATGTAAACCAAAATACAGAGAATAAAGAGGTCCATGACCAACTGGTCTACTGTATGAAAACCCTCACCGCTCTGGCAAAGTTCTCTGCTTCTGTCCGCAGATCTTGCTCCAGGTTTAATGTGTCCTGTAAGACCTCATACTCCTCCACGGCAAACTGAGACACTAGACAAAGATTTCCACAGTGGGTTATTTACTACTGAGATGCAACATGTATTGCACATACATAAATAATAATAATAATAATAATAATAATAATAATATAATAACCATTATTTAATTAGTACTTTTAATCCAGTTACAAAGTGCTTTAACAGAAACATCACAGGTATGCAGGAAAATATTATTTTAAGATAAGATAAAAGATTTAAAAGAATACATAATATGGAATTAAATTAAGCAGCAGAGGTAATATTATAGACTATATTACACCTCCCTCTCTTACCTCTTTTATATTTCTCCAGTTGCTTCTTTTGCTGCACGTTCTGAGCAGTTAACAAAGTGTTGTCATGTTTCTTCTTCAGCAGCTGCAAATGTAAGAAGGGACAAAGTAGTTCAACAATACAGTTTGTTTTATGAATTCTGTTTTACGGTAATCACTGAGGACAGTTAAAGACAACCACGGACTACGAACTTCTTTCTATACTCCTTAGATCTTAGTGCTGCATTCAACAGTATAGATCACAACATTTTATTACACAGACTGAAACATGTCATTGGGATTAAACGAACAGCACTAGGCTGGTTTGAGTCTTTCATGCACCCAAAAGTCAATTACATAGTTCCACAGGGTTTTGTGCTTGAACCAATTATTTTCCTATATTACCCCCTTTAGGCAGTATTATTAGGAAATAATGTCTGTAACACACAAATTTCATACACCCAGCTATGTTTATCTATGAAACAAGAAGGAACTAATCAAACTTCAAGCATGCTTAAAAGACATAAAGGCCTGGATGTCAATTGAGACAGACTGCTTTCTACCACCTGAGGAATAGTGCTTAAATTAGAAGAACCCTGTCTCAAAGTGATGCTGAAAAACTAGTCCATGCATTCGTTACTTCCAGACTGGACTATTGTAATTCATTATTAATAGTTTGTCCCAATAACTCCTTAAAAAGCCTCCAGTTAATCCAAAATGCTGCAGCCAGAGTTCTGACTGGAATTAACAAGAGATCATATTTCTCCTACGTTAGCTTCTCTCCATTGGCTCCCTGTAAGATCCAGAATTTCAAATTCTTCTCCTCACATACGTATAAATCACTTAATAATCAAGCTCCGTTGTATCTTATAGACCTCATAGTTCCATATTTTCCTAGCAGAACACTTCATTCTCAGAGTGCAGGTCTGCTTGTGGTTCCTAGATTTTCCAGATGTTTAATGTCCTCTACTATGGAATCAGCTCCCAGTTCAGTTTTGGGAGGCAGACACCATTTTTTTCCTTTTTATAAAGCCTATAGTTAGAGCTGCTCAGGTGACTCTGAACCATCTCTTATTTGCTGCTATATCTGCTGGGTCACCTCCCTTAATACACTGAGCTCCTCTCCTCTCTCCATTCACTGCTACCATTGCATGTCATTAAATTTGTGTCTCCTCTCTCCCTTAGTTGTGCTTCCTCCTCTCTGTCTCCCTGTCTCTGTCCCTTTCAGCAGGTATCGCCAGCCTCTGAGTTGTATTTTTCCAGAGTGCAGGCCTACCGACCTGCCCAGTGTTTTTACTACTTGTTGTTTTATTGTTGTCGTCTGTTCTTTTCTTTCTCCTCTTTCCACTCGCCCCAACCGTTCAAAAAATTAATTGAAATAAACTGAAATCGAACAAGTAGGACGGGGGTTTTCACACCACCAGGACATTACTCAGGCAATAGCTGATTTATAGGACAGGATGTCCCTCAACACAGTGAATAAGGCTGGATTTAAGGTCTTGGTGAAGATATAGAACATAAACACACAAGAAAAACAAATGAAAGGAGACACTCTTTGCAATGCTTGAACCCAGCAGTGATCCTGGTGGGGGTGGTCTTTTCCAGAATCAAAAAGCCACCGTCTCCAGTTCACCAGGGGTGGTTGAATGATTTGAGTATGTACTGTATGAAAATGATATGAATCATATGCTGTGGTCTTTAGAGTCAACAGCTATCGACCTAGCTGTGGGAGATTTTGGACAGAAGTAATGGTGAAGACAGTTCTCTACACTAACACCATCCATCTGTCCATCTATTATCCTGACCACTTGTCCGAGGGAGTGTTGAGGCCTATCTTAGCTGTCATTGGGTAAGAGACTTTGTACACCCTGGGCAGGTCACCAGATTATCACTGGGCCGACCACCACAGTCAAAACATGAAATCAAGGAATATCTTTTGGAAAAATGGCATTCCACCCGTCCAGTAGAGTTCCAGAGGCACACTGAAGCCATTTTGGCAGCAGTAGTCATTCTTCCAAAACATATTCTCACTGTATTTTGATGCTGGTAAAATGTGACTGTTTTCATATTATTTTCCCAGCCTTAGTTCTAATTAATCTGAAGTTGGCTGTTGGGTTGATTCTGTTGACATGGATTTTATGAGTCTGAGTGGTGGCAAAACAAATTAAAACATTAAACTTACCTCTTCCCTGGATAGCCTTAGTTGATCTTGTAATGCCTCGAGATTGGTAACTGCTTGATTTTTCTCCTTCAGTGTTGCCTCCAACTTATTTTTTAGCTCTGAAACACAGAAAAAGAAACATGGGTTAACAGTATTTGCAATAGGATTCTGGCACTGAGAATGCACAGCTACAGCTTGATTTTTAAGTACATCAAACAGCTCTCAGTGATTATCAGAAAAACATTACAGATCCATTAGTAGGAGATTGCACATCAAGCTTTTCTAATTTATGATGACACTGTTCTCATCCAAATCCATCTTAAATCCATAGTATATATACCAGACACTGTATACTCTAGCATAACATTTGCATCTTAAGTCCAAAATATCAACATTTAAACAACTATAAATGAAGTTGAAAATGAACATATTAAAGCTCTGCCTACTTAACTATAGCCTCCACCTACTACATTTTTTACTGTAACGAGAATTGGCTCTCCCTGTACAGGAGCGCTGAGGCCCAATGATGAGTTACCTGTAGGTCATTAGGACACTACAATGAATATGTGATGTTAGCTGTTGCAGTATGTTACAGGTCATTTCTCCTCCCTGAGAATATTTTAATTTGTATTTTGTTTGTTCTGTCTTCACCCTTAGTATAATATGGTATAATAATAATATATATTATTATATATTTATCCATTCATTTGTTTGTTATTGATTTAGTTTGAATCTATAGTATATTTAGCGGGTAGAAATATGCTGTGGAATAAAAAACAAAAGTGGCATCAACAGACTGTTTAGTTGTATACATGAATGTAATGTCAGTCATCCGCTTCATGTGTATGCAGCATTAAATGTAGAAATTCCTTTGAGGGAATCTGAGAAACTCTTTTATTTTAAAATCTTTAAAATTACACAAAGTTTAAATCTGTTAATACAAAGCAGCTCACAGCAGGACCAGGCTGAGACATTTAGGAGGTTGCTTAAGCAGAAAAAGGTCACTGACACCTGAAGTTGTTGGGAAGGAATGGCCCTTTGTTAAGTAGAACAAACAATCTGTTGAATTAAATTCTCAAACCAAATTGAAATGCTACAAATGTCTGAACAGATGACTGGTTTGACAGTGGCAAGATATTCCTTGGGCCTTAACTGTGATGTGCTCAGCTCACAATTGACAGCAGGTGTTCTTTGATCATATTTAGTTTAAACCTACACATGGTCATAATATAAAAAGAAATCCAGTGAGTGTTTTAACTTCTTTAGGCATCCATTAACATATAATTGTGAATTTTTAATATATTAAACCAACAATCTTTAAACAACTATACTTGTTTCTGGATTCAATCAGCATCTGCACAGAGAGTATATTGTTTGCAAATCACATGAATGCCAACAGCCTTCAATAACATGATAGAAAACCATGGAGTATAAATCCATTATCACCCAAGGTATAATTACTGGTTGACTAAAGAATTGACCATGGCATTTCCCAGAGACAGCTGGATGGGAAGAAAAGTCATTCACTAGCACTATATTTTAGACAGTTTAAAACTCACTGGAATTACTGGTTACTTCATATGTAATGCATAGATTAGCAGGTTCTAATAAGTGTTTTATTTGTCCATTCTTTGCAATATCTTAACCATAGTTTATCTACTGTTGTCAGATACAGTGCTGTGGAAAGCATACTGTGGGTGCATTATTAAGAGGACAGAGGAGGCTAACCCTCCCCAAAATAGTCATGGAAATATTCTGCTGAAACTTTCATGAATCTCTTGGCTTAAATAAGTCTTACAATGGCTAAGACAGGTTGTTTAGTAAGCAAAAAAACATTTTAGAAAATTCTCATTGTTCCCAGTAAAGATCAGGCTCCAACATTACTGAATCTGTTACATTGCATTAAACATCTACAGTAGAGCTTCTTTAATTAGACCTAATCTGACTTATCTCTATGCAGACATGATGTCACCATAGGCTTCTTTAGTTTCCAGGACAAAATTCAGTTCAATGCAGTAACTTTATTCATCCCCAGCTGCCAGTTAATATTATCATTATACATTACATATTAACTGTTTTTACCACCACCAACACCAACAGACCATGAAAGGTGGATGAGTTGAGGACATCTCATACCTGAAATGGTGCTCTGGCACTGGAGAGAAAGGCAGACTTCTCTGGCTGCATGTATGTCACTATACTCCTCCTCTTCATCCTCAAGGTTTATTTGTGTGATGGTTTCTGGGCTGAGGTGGGACAGCAACATCATGCTCTTTCTTTTCAGAGAGCGGTTCTGATGGTTCAACTACATAGAAACATAACACAGCGTCAATGCAGTGTAGTAGTCCACAATGTAATGAAGAAAGGAGATGAATGGCATTCTAATAATTCATAAAGGAGCTCCGTATAAATAAATCATCAATATTATGTATCAGCCACATGACCTACAAAATAATAATGTTACTTGTTATGTCATAAGTTAACATGCAGCAACCTGCCAGATTATCCCGCTACATTACGTCATATGAATTGTCAGGGCCAAAAATTGGAAATTATTCCACTCATTTTTTTTGTTATTTATCCAAAAATAACGAGGCAAGGCTGGTGTGCTCTTCTGGATAGAATCCAAAATATAAACATTTTATTCAAAAAGCTAATACCTTCTATTCCTGTGTGATGTGTGATGTTTTGCCCCCTATTTACAGAAATGAGGGGACAAAAACATTAGAACCAACTAATACAATGATACAATAAAAACTCCAGTATGACTCCACCCTAACCCTAACCCTAACCTAGAATTCCATTACACTGTACAGGTGTACATAATAAAGTGGCCAGTGAGTAAATATCGTAGTAATTATACAAATAGTAGTATAGATTAGTGTTTAATGTCTATATTTACTGCATTTAGCATATTATATACAGTGTTTTATTTTTGTCCTGAATTCTACAATTACAAGAACAGCTTTAGTACATCTATATTATAGATTTCAATATGACTAACTAGCAAATATGCAATCTATACATTAAAAATGAACTTAGTAAAGTAAAAAAAAAAAAAAAAAAAACACTTCTAGTGCTAAACACAAGTGCAAAAGTTTTCAATCAAGGTGATGGGCACACTCTCCACCCCTACATATGATAACTTGATGCAACCACAGAAGCAACCTCTGAATGCGTAGCCTTTCTTATATTAAACACATACAGTATTCCCTATTAGATGACTTGAATCCAACAAAAACAGACATAGCCTACGTCTTCCAGTGCCTCCATTCTCCAGATCTTCATAGAGTGACAAGTGTAAGGCAAGTGTAAGACAGGCACAGAAATAAGGTAGTAGTGCAACAGACGAGATGCAGATGAGATGTTGTCCTGATTTCCTCTTTTCTTTGGCCTTGCAATCATCATAATGGCAGGATGCATGCAAAAGCAATGATAAAGTGTAGAAAAAACAGTAATCATTAGAGGAGCACAAGCAGACGAAGGAAGCAGAAAAAGGCAGTGAATATCTCTCCTTTAAGATGCAATCACCATTTTGTGATTTGACATGTATTATATAAAGTATGTATCTTACATTTCCATGCAACATGTTTTTTTCTGTGATGTGTGTGTCTCTTTGAAATTCTTCATAAACTGATCAGTTCTACTAGTGGACATACTAAACTGTCACAATAGCCATTTCATTCAGGACGGCCATATGTATCAATTACGGAGACCTTTGCTAAGTAAAAAATGAATGAAGACTATGGGAAGGAGATGGATGCCAATTATGCATGTTTTTTGTGTCATCTGAAGGAAGAAAAGTGCCTGGGAAGATAAAAAAGAGAAAGAAATAGAAAAGGCGAGCCATGAAAGAAACATTTATTAATGGCATCCTGGTGGGAGCAGATTGCAGCAATTCCATCTTTTGATGATGCCCTTCAGGCTGCATCTATTTTTTTGAAATGCAATCAACAATACATAACATGGAATTGCATTCTTTTGATAATAATCTACAATTGGTGAGAGATGTACGTATGAAATTACATACTCAGATAAATCAAGGCTGGCATAGCATCAGGGCTACCGCTCTGTGGAGGTCACCATTACAAAGTCACGGCTCCTTCGTCGTACCTTTCTTCACACATCAACACAAAACCTTTAGGCATCAGAAACACATTTGGACTGCTAACTCCCTCTGGTCGCTTTTTAATTTTAAATATTAAGAACTTAAGGATTTGCTTTGAATGTTTCTGCCTTCTGATGAAAAACTTAGTATGAAAAATAACAATATTTGGGTAGAAGGAAAATAATATAGAGTAGAAGATGTCTGTCCTCCTCTGAGAACATCTCCTGTATTTTGACTTAGACTCCAATTTGACTGAGTGGTAAAACTGAAGTTAACTCCTTCAGAGTGCAGGAGTTGTGACATTGCTTAAACAATGTGAGGTCAACAATGTTCAGAAAGGTAATATGGCCTAATATTACAAATGTGCTGACTACTACTCCTGTACTACTAATAGTAAATAAATTTGCTATTTTGAACAATTTCAACTTTCATTATATCAAGTTTGAGGAGTAAATTCATTGGGTTGAATTTAGATACCCACTCTGTAGTGAATGCATATAAATGTAAACTTCCCTGCATTACCTATTTTAAAATATCTTTTCAGATAACATCATCTAGAGGAGTTCTTGAAGAATAGCTCAACCAAGACTGCAGTACCCTCCATAGTAAGAGCAAAGCATCAACTCAAGAACATCTCCAGTTTACAAGAAAGCATAGAAGCAGAGAGATGTTTTCACGTAAGGTGAACAGAATTGAAGAGAAACCATTAATGGAATGATCTACTTTACCTTACCCAAATAAAATACAATACGGTAAATCATGCCATTAGTTAACCAGTGCTGCCAACCTTTCAGCACAGCTCTTCAGATCTGTAATTTCATGACTTGGGCACTTTGTTGACAGGTGAAATAGCTATAGCTCATCTTATTTATTCATATATGGAGAGCTAAAAGACATGTTATGCTATTCACATACATGTGCTTCCAAAACTAGTATCTTAGGAGGCAGGCTGAAATTCAGTGAAGTTACCCTTTAGGAAAGTGAAGAGTTAACGTCTGAATATATGTCTGTGTGCTGAGTGTCCATACATCCTGCTATGTTAGCAAGACAGGCACAAAGAGTATCTACCTCTGGACACTTTTAATTCAGCAAAGGGCTTAAAAAGGCGGAGAGCAGAGACCACAGACATCAAATAAAGCTTGATAGAGAGCAGACACTTGATACCACAAAGTAAGCTTTTAGCCAACACATTCTTAAGAACAAGTTGATTAATTGCTCCTGTCAGATCAGGAGTGGACCAGTTTGTTGGGGCCATCTTCAGTAGACATAGCTTGATACAATATACCTTTATGCCTTTTCTCAAGTCAATTCCTGCAGATGATCAGTAGAAACAGGAATGTAACACAAAAACGATCTCTCTCCCATATTCTAAGGCAATTGCCAATTAATCATATTTAACACTAAAAGCTTTAAACCAGCTCATTTGCCTCCAAAGAATCCAATGACAATGACTGAAGTACTACAACAAACACTTGCTGCAAATGTTTGGTGGTTCTGTAAATCTTTTCAATTCATAGAAACTAAATATGGTGTTTGTGTCTAGAAAACACATTTGGCATCACACATTAGAGTGGTCGGATAGATTTTCACCTGCTACATACTAAATGTACAATGTTTACACCTACATTTGTGGAATGTCTCTAGTCAATGTATCTCTGTACATAAACACATGGGTTATCTTGTTTTTGAATGGATATAAATAAACAATCATAGCATATGTCAGAGCCATATGACTGATTGCTTACTCTTTTTTGAGTGAGGTGATGAATAATTCAAAAGAGAACTGCAAAATAGCTGAAAAAAAATACATTTGACTTCTCCCATGAAGGTAATTGCAAGTTACACCAATTATTTGGCAGGTATATCTTAAGGCTGTGCCCAGTAGAGAAACAGCATCACACTGCTTGGTAATGATCAAGAATAAATAAAGTATAGGAAGACAAGACTGACACTCATTCTTTTTAACAGTTATTTTCTCTAAGCACGGAACACGTGAACGCATCTTTGAGGATTAAGTTCAGCATTTAAACAACCTGCAGTTTTGCTTGTCCATTTAGTCCTAATCCACAATAAATTCAATGCAAAAATCTTGACTAGTAGTTTTTAAATCAGATCAGATGTTTGACAGAGGTGTTATCTCTACTATTTATTATATTATATAATGAATTAAAAAAGACAATTCCTTTTTTTAATTCATCGTCTCAACCATGTTAAGGTTTGCAGGGGGCTAGAGCTAATTCTAGCTGTCATTGGGTGAGAGGTGGGGTACACACTGGATAGGTAGCCAATCTGACACAACCATTCACTCTCTGTCAAGGGACCCATCATGGTATTGCAGTTCTGAAATCCCAATCGCAGAGTTGTGTGGACAGCAGGTTGGTCAGAGGTCACCATCATTAGTATTGCATTCCATTTTCTTTTCCTTTCTTTTTCAAGTATACAATTTGACAAAGATAGGTGTATGTGATGGTGGGATCAGGTTATTGATACATGACTCATTCTCCTGTGACACCAATTTTGTGTTGTATGGCCTATGTCATCTAACAACAATCTCAACAACTTATGTTTACACTTCAGCCTTTGTTGTATTAATCAATCTGGACGAATGATTGGCCTGTCATTATTGTATTTCTATACAGCAATATTAAAGTTGTTTTAAAGTTCTTGTCTGTGGCTTCAATACAGGACAGGTTCAAAATCTAGACCAGTTAAAAATTAAATACATTTGGGTGATCGTATCTTTGACAAAATCTACACTATAAATCCTGTGTGCTTATTTGCTGATTTAGATATGATTAGGACAAACAACAAGAACAACAACAAGAACAAAAGGTTATTGTAAAAAAACGAAATAAATAAATAATAAATCAATTAAATATATTTTTTTAAAACAATTAAATATTTATCTGTGTCTGTTGTTTGTATAATTATGTCTCAAGGACAATTAAAAATATTGCAATGGGGGCTGTCACTGTGAGGTAATGCCATGTGTTAAGAAAAACCAACCCATACTGCTCATTAAGTTATAGTTATTTAAATAAAAGTAAAAAATCAAGGTACATTCCTTCAACATAAGCTACGACAATGCTGCAAAAAGAGAATAGATGTAATATATGTCTATATATTGTATTATATAATGCTCAATACTGTACATACATTTGTTTTGTGTTATTTTCCAGGGTACGTTTTTTTTTACTTTCACAAAATGCAAAATCAACTGCAGAAAAAAGCAAGGTACAATATCCAAAAAATAATAATAATAATCCAGAAAGTCTCAACAGCCAGCCAAGTAATCTTTGAGCCAGCAGTACTGATCAACAACACAGTGAGATTACCCCGATACCTTGTGGTATTTTAGGCAGTATGATAAGGAAAAAAGTCGAAGAAAAGAGCAGGGCTGACAGCTGAGGAACAGTACAAAAAGGCACAGAAGTCAACCTTCCCCATATTTGTCCCTCAGGCTCACATCGTGCAAAATCTGGTCAAACCAGGTGAACTGTAAGTTCTTTTGTCCCAAAACAGAATGAGAAATGATTATGGTAATAACCTCAACACCAGTGGGCTGCAAAACCACTACATGCCAAACTTGCCCATTCTCAAACACAACTCACATTTTTGCAAGGACTACAAAAACGTGTGCACTGCACCATCTACAATGGCTGATTTGTTAAGCCAAACATTTTCTAAATCAACATTTAAAACAATTCTGATTAAATGAAAATTTTAAATTATAGCCCCCACCTTGTTTTTATGTAACAATACAATTGATCACATTGTGAGGAGATGTCACTGACTCAGAATTAACAAAGATGGTGGGACATACTGTACCTTAGAGGCCAGGGCTTCAGCACTTTCTCTACATGTCCTCTCAATCTCCAGGTTTTCCTGAATGGCACTGACCTCTTCAATGACCATCTGTGACACTAGATGAAAATGAAAATGAATTGGTATGAGTTTAGGTGAAACGCTTAATGAAGATCTTTTCCATTGTATAATTTTGTGTTGCTCCATATTGTGAATATTAATTATTGTGAAGTCGTCAGTTCAAGACAGTGACTGTAAATCTTACTGATCACCCACATCCACAATCACTGATTTAAAGCAAAAACCAAAACAGCAAGACAGCAAGCATCAAAATTTGACACCAACCATTTAGAAACTCAAATATCCTTTTTACAGAATACACTGTCAACAGTAAACAAAAGATACTGTCTGTATGGACACTATATACTATTGTATATTGTTTCTTAAAAAATTGAGAACTATTTTGACCAATTACATCAGAAATAAATATAATTGCTGCTTGAAATATATGGTGTTTAATAGTTTAAATAATAAAAACAAATAATTCCACTGGTATTAGGTTTTTTGACTGATATTATTGTAATACTTGACAAACAGCAGTTACTGTTGCTTCTGGCAATTTGAACTGAATATTGCGTTTGATATGTTCATCAGTGCATAATTTTTATTGCTCACCATTGGGTTTTTATGCAAATCTAAGTTCTCAGGTATAAAATTGCATAAAACAAAAAAATTACATTCAGTCCAGTCAACCCAGTGACCACTGACGATTTCAGTGCACTCCATCAATTAGGCCTTTGTAACCACGTGATTAGATGTAGTCACTTTCAATAAAATGCATACAGTAGGATTAGGAGTAAGAGAAAGATTGTCTGTCTAATGGCACAACAAATAAATCCTTAGCAGAACTCCAAATATGTATGTCCCGGGAACACTGCTCCATTTCTATGGTGAAGCATGATGGTGCTTGTCGAAATGATCAAATCTCCAGCAACACTTACAGATTGAAGAACAATTACATGTTGATCACGGTATTCATCAGGGTGCTGGGGGGGATTGTCAGCAACAGGGACAGGAAGACTGGTTTAGAGCTGAGGCAAGGGTTAATACAGAGAAAAAATATGTGGACACAGTAGAAAATTTTTAACCTTATTGTTAAAAAACAATGCAACAGCAATGTTGTCAAATAAATTAAATATAGTAGCCTCTTTGGCCAATTTAATAACAACCACGTCTTTTGTTTTTACTACAGACTTTCTTTTTGGCATTTATTGTGATAGTGAGGAGCGTCCAGGCAGTTTGGGAAATAGAGAAACTGAGAGGGTATGACGTGCAACAAAGGACTGCAACTGGACTCCTAAACAGAGATGTGGCATCCACTGTATTAGTGTCACATTTGGCCAATCTCAAAATGAAAAAACCAACAGATAACAGAAATAAATCACTGGTCAATATTCAATGTCAATACAAACTTAAAAAGTCACTTCACAGCCATTCAATGTGGTCTAATTGCCATAAAGGAAAGCACATAATTAGGATGTTGTAAATGAGTGGGTGCATACCTGTGAATTCTTATTTTATTGCACGGTTAATTGAGAAAAGAATGTTGTAATACTTGACACTGAAGTATATTTCTGCTTTCTATTCTGCCTGCCATCTTAGCAGCCTCAATGGTGAGTGACCTATGTACATCATTATGATTTGAATTCAAAAGGAAGTGAACTAAATGTTACCAATATATCTTTTATTGAAATTATTTTCCCTACCTTTTTATTTTCTTCAGCCAGGGTCAATGAGTATTAAGTATAGACTGAATACATACAAAAACAATTTCAGAGTATAGGACCATGAATATTAATTTATGTAGGCTTTTTGTTCAAATGATTCATGTGATGTTGTACTTAACCCAGGGTGAAGGGAAACGTTTGTCTTTAAGTCTTATTACTTTTTACTACTTTTTACTACTGCAGCATGTAGAATCATAGGACTGCACTAGAAAAGCATGCGTGTGGAGCCTGAATTTTTATTTGGTAAAACACTGTACAGTGTTTATTCATACAAACCGACTTGTCAGCTTGTGTGAGGACCGCTCTGTCAAAAACAAATAAATCCAGTTTCTTCAGATCGTGAGAGGGTAGGAGGAACAAGAGGGACTTTTGTGTTCATCCATACATCCAACAGTTTATCACTGTCTTTGCAGAGTGAGTCTGCTGTAGCGAGGAGAAACAATGGCGGACTGAGCGCTTCAAGCCAAGGTTGCTGTGCGCAGTGTTTGGGCCAAGCCTGCAGCGGGACTGTGTCCCTAACACTCAAAAAGATGACAGTTTGAATGCAAATTGTTGGATGTTGGTGCATTCAACACTATAGATCACAACATTTTATTACACAGACTGGAACATGTCATTGGGATCAAAGAAACAGCACTAGGCTGGTTTAAATCTTACTCATCAGATGGATTCCAGTAGGTGCATGTTAATGATGATCTTCCATGCACACAAACACAGTTAGCTATGGAGTTCCACAGGGTTCTGTGCTTGGGCAGATTCTTTTCCCTCTAATATTATTAGGAAACACTAATAAATGTCCATCGTTATGCAGATTATACCCAGTTATATTTATCTATGAAATCAGCGGAAACTAATCTGTCGCCCTCGGCTTGCTCATCAGGGACAATCTGTTTCATACACATTCACTGTTCATGTCAACTTCCATAGTTTCTTTGGTTGTGTAAAGCCTCTTTACGGCAATGACAATTGATAAAAGCGCTATACAAATAACATTTAATTTAATTTAATTTAATTAATCAATTATTCAAACTTCAAGAATGCTTAAAAGACATCAAGGCCTGGATGTCCTCTAATTTTAAGACAGAGGTTATTTTGTTTTGTCCTAAAAACCTCAGAGACATGATAATCATATTCTTACCCAGGATGATATACCATTGGCCTCAAGTAATACTGTGAGGAATCTTGGAGTTATCTTTGACCAGGATATCTCCTTTACTTCATACATAAAAGAAAAATTTTGGAACCACCTTCTTTCACCTGAGGAATATTGGTAAAATTAGGAGCATCCTGTTTGAAATGGTAAATGGCCTGCCTCTCTGTCTCTCTCTCTCTGTAAGGTCTTAAAATTTACACTGTAAAGTGACTTGAGATAACTTCTGTTGTGATTTGGCGTTATACAAATATAACTGAATTGAAAAGTACTTGCCTCCAAAAAACAAGAAAGTGTAAATATAAAAAAGTGCACCTCTAACAAACACATGTACCAGAGGGTCATATACAGTAAGTGTACAAAAATGACCAAAAAGTGGATTTTGCATGATATGAGCACTTAAAGGAACTCTTAGAGCATGAGGACATTTTGTTGCAAACTGTGAACCTGTGAACTGTGGACCATTCAAGAACTGGATTCCACAAAACAGGAAAAAGTAAAAAAAATGGAGGGAAGGCACTTCCAACATACTTGGTATATGTCTACATACACCAGAGAGTCCTATATGTATACAAAAATGACCAAAAAGTGTATTTAATGTGAGCTCTTTAAATATATCAAATAAAGAAATTGTAGTAGGCAACAGTTACAGTTTTAAAGTTTGAATTTATCAAAATAGCCAGTGTACCTGCTTCCACCATACTAGAAACTGTGATGGTTATGATTCTTCTGTTTTGGTCTCCACCAAGTCTTAAGAAAAATGTCAGGCCACTAAACGCTCACATCACTCTGGTATTTGGTGTAGGGGTGGTAGTGTACAGTGTATTTTAGGGTGTGAGCACTAAAAGTAGCGCCCAGCTGGTAGAGATCTATACACAAACCAAACCAACTAAATAGTCTTTAAAAGCTCCACAGAGCTGAGGAGAGCTGCAGAGTGTGTAACACTGTAAATATGATAATATTGATTTGTACAGATTTAACTAAATCTATGTCCTGCCACGTAACTAATTAAACATTGTGGCTGAGCATGGTAGAAATTAAGCATTAGTGCCATTGCTGTGCATAATTCCTGTCCCACAGTGACACCTAGACATTTCATTAAGAACTTGATAAACCCCTGCGATGCGCAATATACACATCCTCGGGCGCCCTCCGCATCAGTCATTTAGTAGCACTTAGCTGTTGGTTTTCATCCTTAGCCTCTTCTCTGATCCTCTCTGACTGTCTCCATAATGCCGTGGCCACACTCAACAACCTACAAAGGAACGCCTTGAACTAAATGACATGTTAATTATAATTACTGGTAGCCATGGTAAATAAACAGCGGTGGAAGTGTTGAAAGTGTATGAGCACAAGTCGACAGGGGTTCTGACACGTCAGAATTGGCAGTCTTAATTGTAAGTTTCGGCCTCCCCATCATCAGCACTCCATCTTTTTTCTACCCTCTTTTTTTGTGCCTGTCTTTTTTCATCCTCCTCTCAGGAAAGACAGTGATTACCCCTGTGCCGACGTGCTGCATAATGGTATCAGCGCCGCCAACAGAGCATTGAATTAAATTGTATCTGCAGCCGCTGTGAAGCCTTGATGAGGGGGGCAGATGCCTTTGTGGTGTTATCATTATAACACAATGGTCATGTTGTCATCAACCTTGCCATCCAATTGAAAAGGCATGATTGTGTGTTGGGGGCTTTTTCTCCTGTCCTCCCACTACCTACACTCTGCCACCCCACCCCACAAAAAAAACCTGCCGCCCCACCCCCGGCCGTTTCGTTGTGAATAGGAGCAATTTTCTAAGAGCTATGAAATCACGTAATAGGTCCTAATATGCAGCTGCTTGGCACAGCGAGGCAGCCTCTATTAACGCGGAAGTCAAACACAATATGTGTTTTGGCTGGAGAATCGCTGAATGCACAAGTGCGGGCCAGATTTATACAGATGAAAATCCACACAACTGTCACCATTACAAAGACAATCTATTTGCTCCATCATCTGACATGTGGTGCCCTATTTCACACTCTGTCTTCACTAAAGTGGTCATAGCAAAGCATTCATCCTGTAAGGAAAATCATTTTGCAAAATTGAATGTTAGGCCAAAACATTTGAAACATATTTGTAGTGTTGGGAAATTAATACATTCATGATAAGGGCTGGAATAGTGATAGTGCCTTTACATCTGTTCTGGTTCACAACAAGACATTTATTACAACATAACACATGTATATACTTTTTATTGTGTACAGTATATAGTTAAAATGGATATTTTATAGGTATTGGTAGTATATGTACCATCAGTAACATCAGTTGGTCTTGTTGGTGTTGGGGTAGACAGGGCACTCGGCACACACTCTCTCTCTCACTCTAGAGCTACACAGCAAACTACGACACACTGTGTGTTCTCACACAGTTCTGTCAATCACAGTCAGTGTTATATTTCTCCCATGCAAACATACATGAACATTAAAACCATCAGCTGGTAGTAATGCTGTGGCTGTTCATCGTATATACAGTGCTCAAAAAATTAAAAGAACCCTTTTTAATCAGAGTTTAGCATCAAGTTAGTTCAACCTTTGGGATATTAATCTGGTCAGCGACGTAGCAAAGAGGGTAGGCACATCAGTACGTGCCATTGTCAGAAGGTTTGCTGTGTCTCCCAGCAAAGTCTCAAGAGCACAGAGAAGATTCCAGGAGACAGGCAGTTAATCTAGGAGGGCTGGACAGGGCCTGCAGAAGGTGCTTAACCTATAACCAGGACCGTATCTGCTCCTTTGTGCATGGATCAATAAGATGACCACTGTCAGAGTCCTACATGACATCCATCAGGCCACTGGTATGAATGTTTCTGACCAGACAATTAAAAACAGACTCCATGAGGGTGGCCTGAAGGCCAGACGTCCTCTTGTAGGCCCTGTGCTACACCGTGAAGCTCGATTGGCATTTGTCATAGAACACTAGAATTGGCATGTCTGCCACTGGGCTCCTGTGCTTTTCACAGATGAGAGCAGGTTCACCTATACACACGTGACAGACATGAAAGGTTTGGACAAGCTGTGGTGAATGCTACACGGCCTGTTACATCGTTCAGCATAACGGGTTTTGTGGTGGGTCAGTGATGCTCTGGGGAGGCATATCAATGGAGGGACACACAGACATCTACTGGCTAGCCCGTATAAATATCCAGCATGATTTATTTCCCCATTGAAATCTGTAGTGTTTTCAGAGTGCGGGCAATGTAGTAATAAACTGGTAAAGTGACTTTGAAACACAGAGATTATTAGTAAGTGCCCAGTTTAACAATGATACATGTATGTGGAAAATAAAAGGAACTGCTAAACTGTATTATTTACTTCACTTTAGAGTTTTTGGTTTCCAAGCATTTGTTGCTGAGTCACCTCAGCGGTAAAGGTTCAAATATGAAGGCATATGATGAAATATTGAGCCTGTGTATGGATACAAGAGAGAGAGACTTACCTTCCCTGTACTGTAGTGATAGCTGGAGGTAGATAGGTAGGTTAAGGAATGCAAAGGTCCTCCACTAATGAACACACCTTTATCTTAAACCTTCTTTTTGCCATTCAAGTTTAACTTCTAAATCATTTGCACAATGCTCTAGTTTATGGGCTACGAACGGTTGGTTTTCACATTGTGCAGTCTACTGCACATCCACACTGGATTGTCTATCCACGGCTTTGCCCAGTTTGACTCTGATGTTGGCCACTAGGACAAATCAGCAGCAATCACCCCCAAGTGAAAACGTGTTTCTAAAATAATACAAATAATAAAATGTAAATGTGTGTGTGTCCTGCATGTGTGTTCATCCAGCAAAGATAAACCTACCTTGCTGGAACTCACTGAGCTTCTTGATGGCATCATCCCGTTCCTCTTCCAGCCTCTTGCACTTTTGTAGCAGAAAGAGAGAGAGCAGCTTTAACAGAATCTCTGTTCTTTAAAAAAACATTCATCGTTCCATTGCCAGTGTGTGCACCAGCACAACATAGACACAAGCTAATGGATTACAACATATCAAAAGAGAAATGACATACAATGCAGAGCTAGGACTAGGTGATAGGCTGCTCCAATCCATCATCTCACAGTGTTGCATCTGATGCTGACATTGTGTTACTTTGATCACTTATTTTACTTTTCTGTTTTACAAAACATGTATGATTATTTTGTTAAAGGACAAATGAGGAATTACATTGATCAGGTGGTCTTAATGATGTGATGAAATAGGATCAGTATGAGAAAAATGGAATGCCAGCCATGATCAACAGGTGAACACACACAGCCAAGACTGGTCAGCGTGCCCATTCTAACCTGTCCACCACAACAACAAAATCACCAGGTGGTGTTAATGTTGTGGCTGATCAGTGTCTACTTTATTACTGCTACCCCTACAATTACACTGTTAAACATATTGTAATTGTAAGGCCACACACAAATGTAAACTTGCTATCCCACAAAATGTTTTAGTATTCAACAAAATAAATGTAACTAATTAAAATATAGTCTAAAAAGGGGAACTGGTAACTAAGATAACTAGAGGATAAGTAATATGTAATACCAGCTTGAGATATTTGAGTTTCTGAAAATGCTGCTAGTGATGCATTTCACTGAGTGTTTCCATATTATGCTTCAGTACCACAGCCCCATACACAACAAGCTGTAGCGGCGTGTGTGTACTGACGACTACATTTTTCTACAACAATATGAAAACTAGCAGGCTGTGTGGGAATCACTGCATATTCAATTATATTCATCATCTCAGATGTGGTCAGAATTAGATTACCTCTACATATTAACACAGTAACTGACTTATTTGAAAACTTGCCTCCATGGTTGCTGTCTCGTGCTTCCACTGCAGGTCTTCATACTCCTGTAGGGCTGTGGGGAGCAAAGGATGCCAGTAAGCCATCTTCACTAGTCAATCACAATAAAGCAAATGTCAGTGAGGAACACCATATTCACATGTTCCTGTTTAAAGCATGTGATAACTTCTCATTCAGTGACTACTGGGGCTTGTGTGCTGTGTCACCTGACTACTACATGGCATGTGACACAGTGTTTGCTCTGGGTGTTACAATAGTTTGGAGAACTGTGGAACAGCTTTCTATCATAAATGAGCAGATAATCACTAACAAGATAAGATGTGCCAACTACTACAGACAAAACTGCTGCCTGTTTTAATATGAGGGAGGATTTTACAGACTCAGCCTGACATCAGCTGTTTGTTCCAGCAAATAAGACCCTTTACTGCTGGAGCTTAATGCTGAATACCCAAAAGAACCTCTGAGCACACACTGCACAGATCAGCGAGGTGACTGTGTCCTACTCGAGAACCTTTCTGTATTGTTGTTTGAAGGTGGTGACCGCTGCAACACTTTTGCATTTTGCTATTTTGCTAAGACTATTTACATTAAACCAACACAATTTTAATATATTAGACTCCTATCTGGCACATTATTCTAGTCTAAACTCTTAAAGAGAAAAAGCCAGGTGTCAACTGCAACATTCATTAAATGAATTGAAATATTATTAATTATATTAGTTTTTATTTTCATGTCACATTAGTCTGAATATTTAAATGTACGGTCGAATAAAAATTTGTAGTTAATTTGTTTTTTATGTGTACAGAGAAGCTGCGTGGGTGTTGCTGGGTATGCAGTTATTCTAAAACACTTCAGTGTTTGGCAAGACCAACATTTTTTGCCTAGTTATGTTATAATTGTAGTGTGTGTTTAGATATCGTTCTCCCTGAACAACAAACCATTCAAACAGCAAGGATACCACCATGGTTAAATCATATGTAACCAGACTGTTCTCATGAAGCAAAGAGATTTTTCAACCACACCACTGTTTTCTCAGTGTTTTTAAACCAAGAATAAAAAACAATAGACTGTATCTTTAAACCAGCATTAACACTTCTTCATCCATAGGGTTTTTCAGGTTAGTCCTTTTGTTGCTGCTCTCTCAGCTTGAGCACCCACCTAATAACACTCTGTATGCTGGCTTGACAGCAATACCAGTGTTATTATAAGTCAACAGTGACTAAAATGGTTTGAGATTTAGTTCATTTCATGCGAACCTGCAGGACTGTAAAACAAGAACTGTGATTCCAGATTACAATGTGCCATAACATACACTCTGCACTGCAGTATCCCTACTAGGCATAATGTGATAACTTGACTAATTTTGTGGCTTCTCTCTCTCCCATGCTTCTTCTTCTCTTCTTCCTTGCCTCAAAGCTGTTTGTTTCCAATATGCACCTACTGGTTCTACCCACCTTCCCAGTATTTTGTCTGCTCCCTGCTGTTCTTTCCTCTCTCCTCTTACCACTCACCCTGACCGGCTGAGGCAGATGGCCGCCCACCACGAGCCTGGTTCTGCTGGAGGTTAGTTCCCTGGAAGGGAGGTTTTCCTCTCCACTGTCCCCTTCTACTGTAGCTTCTGCAGAAGTGGGATTTTAAGGTCTTAACCTTACTACGCAAAGAGCTAAATAGATCAACTTCCATTCATTTGCCTGTGAGGTCCTAAATGAATGTGTGTTTCATCTAATCCCACATGTTCCAGTCCAGTAAAGTACAGTTCAGCGCACAGAGAGGAAGAGGACTCGTGGATCCTCGGCCCAGTTTTCTGACTGCAGGCTACATGGACTTTGACCCTGAAAACAGAAAATCCCTGAAGTTGGGTAAAAACCACCTGAGAAAGAACTCAGATCGGTTTACTGAGATAAAAACGGATCGGTCTACACTTAGTTCATGAAAATACTTTAAATAACAATAACTTTGTGGTGTTACAAACAAACTTTAAATATTTGCTTAAACCCAGGGTCCAACGAGTGACTTGCTGTCCCCCTGTGGGACCCTCGTTCCCTCGGACGGGGCCCGTCCACACCTGGCTGCTCACCTTGCTGTGACAGCTGATCGACGACGCTCAGTCTCTCCAGCTCTTCTGCAGCCATGGCGACAAAGTCCTCACCGCGAGCCAACAGGAAGTGCTCCCTCGAGACACACCTGTGAGGTCAAGTCGCTCGCGCGCGTGCTGCAGTACGGGGGGGGGGGGGGGGGGGGCACCCTGCAGTGTGGGGCGGGTTCACGTGTTGCGGGTTGTGGATCGGTCAGTAAATACGTGTGTGTGCTGATGGATCCGTTGTGGATCAGGCTCCTGTCACTACATCCCATCAGTTCCACCTTTAAGCTGCAGCTTCTGTTGCAGTCTGTAAATGTGCTGCCCCCAAACCGCCTTTTTCTACCTAATTGGCACTCAAAGCGCTTTTACGCAGACATTCCTGGTGCAACTGGTGGGTGAGAAAAAGCAAAGTGAAAGGGTCAGATCTCCAGCAACACCTGCAGATTGTAGAACACCTTTATTATAAGACTGATATGCTGGGGCTGGTGGCCTTCATTAGAGTCTGTATGGAAGTCCACATTTTAGTCACAATCTTTGAGAGCAAACTTCTACATTTCTATTATCACCAGCATCAAATCCTACTCTTTCACAGTGGAGTAGTGTTACTTTCTACTGTTATTACCATTTAGAGGTAGTACATTAGTACTTCTACTCCAGTAGAAAACTGAAAGGGCACATCTAGTTGTGGAGTATTTTTATGTGCAAGTACTTTGTAATAAGAATTAATTACAGAAAGGTTGCATAACAGCTGTACTTTCTTCCTTTGGCAGATTATATCTCGAAAAACTAGAAGGTCTGCCTTGATTTACTTGAACATAGTTGTAGTGTAAATGTGTTTTAGACAAAGAGGGCATACTGTAACATGCTGGACTCAAACCAGTGATGCTGCAGTGATGTGGTGTAACCATCCAGTTTAGCTTTTCTGTGAATGACTTCTCTTTGCTAGAGGACCTTTGTTTCTACGGCTTTAAAATACTCCAAAGGTGTTTTACTCCATTCAGGTCATAGAAGAAACATATGTGACCAAATCAAGCTGTTGTTTCTTTAAAAGGTCTTAAAAGGTCATGTTGAAAAATTCCTTAAGACTAGCAAAGATCTTTTCGTTTATTTCCAGTTTAAGGTTGGGTAGAAAGTGAATTGTGCATGGCATCATTTTTCAAGGACAGCCACTGTGCCTTCTGTTGTTGGCTATTGGGATCTTCCTGTTCCTCCTAACCTCAGTGCTGCTGTGT
Organism: Anabas testudineus; assembly: GCF_900324465.2. Lineage (NCBI taxonomy): Eukaryota > Metazoa > Chordata > Actinopteri > Anabantiformes > Anabantidae > Anabas > Anabas testudineus. The sequence goes on from NC_046624.1 coordinate 916,722, forward strand.
TTCAGGAATGTTCAGGAGATACTGATACCCATGTACCCTCTCCCATCAAGTCTCACAATGAGGTTTCTTAATTGTTCAGGGAATTCTTTACCATGCATTCATTGTTAGACACAATTTTTTACTTAAGTAGAGGATAAAGGAATACTTCTTCTAACAGTGAAAAGAGTGGCTGTGAAGCATATTATCCTTTTATGTGGCAAGTCATGTTATGTGTGTTTAGTGTTGTGCTTGTGCAGGATTCACCAGCCTGCAGTTCTTCACAGGAGTTCGTCATCAAACGGGAACTAGCGTCAGGTCAGTACTTCAAGCAGATATATGAACGCTGTGTTTTAGCTGATTAGCACACACAACACAGGCAACACTTGAGCAATGTTATCTTACCCGTTACTCACTGGATCCATTTCACAAAGCAAATACATGTACTTCCTGTTTCATGCTTGAGAAGCTGGCAGAGGGAGCTGTGCATCTGCCCTGTAATATTTGTTTCCCATTAGCAAATGGTGTAGATTTTTAATGTGTGTGAGGTGCACTCAACTATTGATGGTTTATATCCCATATATCAATTAATCATATCAGCTGCACTATATGGATTCTGGAGAGGAGGTTGGACTGCTGTTATTCCTCTGGTTCCTTTTTCAGAGATCTATCCACATACAATCTACAGGAGGAAGCCAGAAAAAGCATACACTGATATACAGAGTGATATAAAGGTCAGGCTCAACAGTTGAAAAATACATAACTATTATTAATTTTATCAAATGTACATAAACATTGGCTTAAGGGCGAGACTCACCCGTGAAATACATCAGTGATGCAGATTTAAGAAATCATAGTGTAACTAAGATCAGAACACGAGGCATGATTTGTCATAATTTAATTTATTCATAGACACATAAACTCACAAAATCATTATGGTTGCACAACAAAGAGATCTGCAGACAGAATAGAAAGTTTTATATATACCTTTGTCTACTCATCTTGTAATACAAATCAAACAACAAAACACAAACATCCACTGTATGGTTTTCAGGGTAAGTAGGAGAAGAACTAGAGAGTCCAGAATAGAGAAGAAAAAGTCAACTGGGGTACAGGGAGCAGCATACAGCACATCCTGCTTGTGGCCCAAGTTTGTCTGTCTGTGGATATTGTGAACAGTGACATGAGAAGATGTAGTTACTAGACAACTTGAGGCCACGGACATGAAGAGCTGCAGCACTGGTTGTTCATTAAATGCACAACACAGGCAAATATCATTTCCGTGATATTTATAATATTTACTGTGTAAAGGTAACTGGTGTTATTTTGTTGACCATCAATTCTGGACACATCAAGGTAACATCACGTTGGATAGCTCCTCTTGTTAGCAGATAATGAATAGTAAATCACATTTATTTAAGAAAACAAGAGGGAGATCCAAAAGTAACACAAACCAATACATAAGAGCTGGTCTAGTACTGTAAAGATATGTTTACTTACAACCACATTTTCCATACATGACTTCTGAACACAGATACGCTACAGTACACTTATAGAGAGGGAGATCATTGCCCCGCTGTAACTCAGGGTAGGGAAGAGTTGGGGAGGTTCTTGGGTGAATTTCTTCATTAAAAGGAAATGAATATGAGGTGATGAGAACAGTGGAGAAAGAGATGAGGTTTGGGATGAGTGTAGGTTTGACAACACTGGTTGAGTTCTCAGTGAGATGAAATAAAGTAATAAAAGGAGAGGAGGATGGTGGGTAGAAAGGTTAGCGAGTGTGCCTCAGTGACGGGCTGTGGACTCCCTGGGATAAAACTCAGCCAGGGTGCTTTGAGGAATCCTTTTGAGCATCTCCTTTGGAAAGATTCGCAGCAGCTGCCAGCCGATGTCCAAGGTTTCGTACACCGTTCTGTTGTCGTATGGGCCTAAGAGCGGGGCCACAACCAACAGGTTGGTTAGCATCTAGATATCAACTTAGGTTGTCACACATATACACAATATTCAGTGATAAAACTGTAGTAATGGATTTTTGACCACTTGCATATACACTACAGCTTAAAAGTTGGGGATCACTTGCACATTTCTTTGTTTTTGAAAAAATGAACAAATTTTTATGCAATTAACAAACAATTTTATCAGATTATTTTAAAGAAAAGAAAGATCGACAGGCCTATTATTAGCAATTGTCATTTCTCTGCATCAATCTTCTGGTATGGCTGCTAATTCAAGTTAATAATTTTAAAAGGCTAATCGATTATGAGATTAATTATTGATCATGATTATAACTGATTATTATTGATAATCGTTTTGCAATTGTGTTGCACAGCTGAGAACAGTTGTACTAATGGAGCAAGCAAGGGAGCATGGCATTCGTCAGGTTAGTTTAGTATCTTAACATCAACAGCTGTTAGAGGTTCAGAATGGCCAGAAAGAAAGAACTTTCATTAGATACCTGTCAGTCTAGGCTATTCAATGCTAGAAATTGGGAGGGAAATTAAAATTTCTTATAATGCTGTTAACTACTCTCTTCTAAGAGCAGCACAAACAGGCTGTAACAGGGACAGAAAAAGGAGTGGGAGGCCCCCATGCACAAATTTGCAAGAAGACAAATACTTCATGATTTACTCCATTCAGGTCAAGGAACATATGTGACCAAATCAAATTGTTGAATGATAAAAAATTCCTTCTGACAAGCTTCTTAAGACTAGCAATGAAATTTTCAAGAATTCATGGCAGAATTGCCGAGAAAAAAGCTGTATCACTGGAAGAAGGTGTTGTCTACAGAGTCCAAGTTTTGGATCAAAAAGAACATCATTTGTGAGACACAGAACAATGAAAATGTGCTAGAACAGTGGTTAATACATTTAGTCAAGCATGGTGGAGGCAGCGTGATGGTGTGGGTGCACTTTGGAAGTGGTTAAATAAGATATTTGTATAGAGTGGAAGGGACCTTGAGGAAGGAAAGCTATCAAAATTGGTAGCTTAGGTCTGCCTGGCTGTAATTGCTGCAAAGGGTGTTTTGTTTTTTTATGAAAGAAAAGTTTGAACACATTCATGATTTCTATCAAAATCATTATTTCCCAAACTGTACATTGTGTATACATTTACATATTATCACATCAGATAAATATGAAAAATGTGTTGTTTTGTAATTAAGCAACAGACAGGGAGAAACAGTATTGACTAGTGTTGTGAGTTGTCAAAATAAAACATTCACTCTCCTTGGTTTTGGTTGCACAATGTAGCCCTGCTATTCCAGCTGCCAACTTTATTTGTTTGCTTGGCAAAACACATACATGTCTGTGCCTGATCTTTTTTTCTTTTAATATGTTGGACATTACCCAACTAACTTTAAAACACTGCTTGTTTGAAAGCTGTGTGACTTTAAAACCTTCCGTTATCCTCCAACCACCTGTGAAGATGAGTTAGAACACATTGAGAGCACATGCGACCAGTTGTATTTTATGTTTTTTTTTTGTTCCGCTCTTTCGGTGAGTCATCAAAATAGAAGTTTGCTGTGATTTATCAAACACCAAAAAAGCACATACCCCATTCATCAATTCCTGCACAAGGACATAGTTAGAGATTTAATTTCCCCTTCTTTTGTCATGGTCAGGTTACCATGTGGCCAACAAGAATGCCCCAAAATACACAAACACTTTACTTCAGCACGTAGAAAATCATTCCAACTTGGCTTAACCACATAATTTGAGTCATTGTAAAGCCACCATATGATCATTTCCAATTTTGGTGCTTCCTAGTGGAAGTGGAGTAGCAGACAGCCACGCACACTACTACTGCAATTGCTTCCCTCTGTGACCTTCTATTTCATTTTAGTTTTTTCCCTGACTTTAAATTACTCATTGCACACTAATGACACAACCAATCTCTAAAGTTAATTTTACAAGCTTTGGAAGTCCTGCAATACATATTTCTTTAATGCATTTATTTCCATCTTGCCAAAGTGCTATTGGTGATTTAAGTGTTTTCTTTTCAACAAATATTTCAAATTCAGTAGCAAAAGAATGTTACTTTGTGCTCTGCTGCTTTTACAGAAATATTAAACATGTCTTAAATAACTACAGCAATACTTTGGCTTATATATGTATTTTCTATGTATCTACATGTTTTATTTTAGTATCTACACTCTCTCATATTCTATTTTGCCTGCTTTATTTGGTGTTTGATTGTGTTTTGCAATTCTAATAGAGGTTTTTGGCTTTATATAAAGCACACTGAATTGCTTCTCTTTGAAAAATAAAGTTTAAAATACTTTTCTTTTTTTTTTTCAAAAAAGTTGGCACCTGCACTACTTTGATCAATGTTACTAGTATAAAAAGGGCTAAAAAAATTCTCTCCATTTGCCCTATTTTGTCTTGCTGTGATGACAAATCACTCATGGAATCTTTTGGTGTTCAAGAGGAAAGATTGAGAGGCAAGCCCAAAAATATACATGCACCATGTTTAGTCATTTAGTCATTTTTCAAGAAACAGAATTCTTGGGCCACAGTTTTATAACTAGGAAATGGAGTGAAATGTAACCTACAATATAAACCTCACAGAACACAACTTACCACTGCCAAGGAGTTATACTTAGAATCCACTATAAACTCTCAGATTTATTTGCATCTATTAACACACTAATATACAAGAAGTAAGTCAAGTCTGCATTGTGAAGAGGCAGAAACAACAAATCTCCTATATTAGGTATGGTGGCCAGCTAACACTTAGACTTACCCTTACATATACCATCTCTATCTCACATATGTGGAAATAAGGTTCAGATTTTGTCATTCCTTATTCTGTTAGCATCTTCTTACCCTGAGCAATGAAGTTCTTCTCAAACTTCTGTAGGAACTCCAGGTAGAGCAGATCATCAGAGGTGAGAGCCTCTTCTCCTACCACAGCCTTCATGGCCTGGACATCCTTACCAATGGCATAACAGGCATACTGGAGACAAGTAGAGTGATTATTATTAGCATTGATGACAATTCATCAGATAGTTTTATGTACATCTTTAAAAAAAAAAAAAACTCCATAATTTACATTAATATTTGTTCTAAGCCACATATGACACCACAGTTGATCATCCATCAAGCAAGCAAAACACAGTGTCAACGCCAATTAATCAACTTGAACCTGCAAATTAACAGACCCGTGAGTTCTCATACTCGTACCACAAATCACAGTCTTTTCACCAACGGGACATTTTCGTTCTTTACTAACTCAAAATTGCTCTGAGATATTTCCTAAATCACTTTTGGGCTGGGACACTCAGGCAGAACTTTTTAGCCAAGTAGATCTCTGAGAGGTTTGTGATTATGGCCCCAGAATTATAATTTACATTACAGTTAAGAAACCAACTACTGGAGAAAGCAACGTATCCATAACTATGTATGAAAATGTGTGCATTAGACTTGCAGTCCAAACATTTGTATCTGTGTGGGCCATTCAAAGTACTAGTGCACCAACACTGCGTAGGTGAAAACACACAGTGCTTTTCCATGTTGATTAAAGCCTGAAAAATGCTCCAATACAATACACAGAGGACCTCGTTGCTACTGTCCAGAGTTTAACGTTTTGTAATGCATGTGTTCATGAACACATTACCAACTATAGCACTGTATGAATAGAAGGACATTCACGTGCAGTGCAAGGGGAACCATGAGCTGGTTAGATACATTGAGAAAAATCATCAATGTTACAGGATTCATGTTTAGATATACTACAATAAGTAAGATTTGTTACCAGCTGGTTGGAGACATCAGCATGGTCTTTCCTGGTCATCCCCTCACCAATAGCCGACTTCATCAGACGGGACAGTGAAGGCAACACATTGATGGGTGGGTAGATCTAAAAAGCAAACACATTATTAGACTGCATGAATTTTGAAAGTTGCACAGAAAACCTTTTAATATTCTATCATTATTGTACTTATTTTAACTGTAGAAGCGACTGAAATCAAACATGCAGTTATAACATCAGTTGTTTTCCTTTGTATGAACCTTAGAGGAGGAGTCAAGAAAACATACTGTGTATTTTGTTCCTCCAACGCTATTACATCGTATTGTGGCAGGTTACTTTCACCTACTGAAAAGTACCTCCCTAGCTGCACACTGGAGTCTCACAACCAGACATCTGTGACAGTAATCTGTGACAGCTCTCTTACATAAAGAGGCCCATGCAGGTCAGCAGACACAAACATAGGTATATAAAACTGACAATGCATGAGCTTCACCTTATTGAATTCCAGTCCTTGTAACTTTGTCTCTTTGTCTTTTGGAGTATGACTTTACTTGTCCAATCATTTGATTTGGTAATGTCTAAGTAGGAATGCATCACTCCCACCTGGTTAAATTACCAAAGCTGTAGACATGCATTTGACAGTTTAGATGACTCACTCTATGTATCGTACATATGTGAATCCACATAACAGCCTGTGGCATTTTGAATCGAAGCTACTGCTGCGACCATCCAACCCATGAAAGAGTGACAGTTCTTAGCCCCCCCAAGTGGGATAAATGTTGCTTTGAAAAAAAGTCCTCAAACAAGGACTGATGAATACCTGTCTGTTGTGCAGCTGTCTGTCAACGTAAACCTGACCTTCTGTGATGTATCCAGTCAGATCAGGAATGGGATGAGTGATGTCTGTTAGATACAGAAATGTATTTCATCACAACATATTCCAAAAAAGGACTTGTATTAATGCTGCAGTACAATAAATATAACTGAATTTTAAATGCCTTAGTTTACATTCACAATGACAGACAGACACTATTCACACCACCCACTCATTTGCAGGTGTTAAAACAATGAGACACACAGGACACAAACAGTCCCAATTTCTGTTAGCTTCCTAGTTTGAAGACCTTTACTCTAAATCAAGAGCCTGAGAGCATTTGGGAACACCAGCGGTGTTTAGTAAATGCAGACACAATCACCTCCCTGGGATGCTGTAATGGGGGACTGTTAAACTACATAGGAGTAGGCTCTTCATACATGTTTCTATGGCAACTCAGTCTTCAGTGCATTTCACAATTCTATCCCAGGAATTCAAACAATGATTTGAGATTTAGGAATTTAAGACCAGAAAATAGAACATACATAGTAAGTATGAGCAAGCTGACACACAACAGATACACAAATAGATTACAACAAAGGATAAATACAAATATAAAAAAAATCTAGGTTTGCTACAGGGCTGACTGTTGGGAAGATACCAGTTAGATCCAACTTAAAACACAGAGAGTGTTAGCTTCAGCAATACATGCTGCGCTTACCATCATTGGGCATAGTAAGAATAGGAATCTGGGTGATGGAGCCATTTCTGCCCTCCACACGGCCAGCACGTTCGTAGATGGTGGCCAGATCAGTGTACATGTAGCCAGGAAAGCCTCGGCGGCCGGGCACTTCCTCTCGGGCCGCAGAGACCTACAGGAGGCAGTTGAGTGGGAGGGCGACATGAGAGAAGGGAAGAAGAAGCAGCTTTTTAGCAGTCACTGGCATTAAATTTCGTTCTCTACAATTTTATTTTTCTTGCATCAATTACTTAACAGTAGGGAGGTGATACCATGTACATACTGCATCAAACATGTTAGCAAACTACTGATAACAAACAGTATTTACTGTAGACTATTTCTTCATACTTGATGAATGTAAGCCCAATGTTTGCTCTCATTTCTTGGTTTCTGCTGGTCATCACTAATGTGCTAATGGGGAAAAATGGCTGACGCTCTACTATGTTTACCATCTAGTCTAACTGTGTCTGGTGGAATTACTGACTACAAAAAAATGTTTTTACTAAATAGTAGTACTGTTTAACCCTGTTTTATGGCTCTTGTTTTAGTTTAGTTGAAAAATGATCTGCTATTCTACCTACCTGAAATCTTTATTTTTCTTTATAAAAATAAAGATTAGTGTATCTTTACACATTAGTTCTGGATGTTAGACAAAATAAGTTGTAAAAGAAAGGACTATTAACTTAACCAAAGAAATACATATTATATATATATATATATAGGTCTATAATATATAGATCTACTCTTACTTTGCTTTTTTTCTATGCTAGTTGCAGTAAACGAAGAATTGCTCACGGTGTATGTTGCTAACTACTTCAGTGTCGTTCAGAAGAGGCAAACAGCTGGTTGGAAATGTTGCCATTCTGTTTGCAAAAAATGACCAAAAGCAAATCCTTGTTCCGAAAGTCAACTGAACTCCAAGCAAACAGGAGTGAAAATACATTTCATTCATGCTTAGATTTAAAGGTTGATGGGCAGGCAAAACACTTCTGAACCGTAGATTCAATGCAAAACAAAACCTTCAGTCGCATGAATAGGAACAGAAGTTAAATGTTAATGTCCTCTTGGCTCTTTGTATGTGCTGAAATACCCATCAAGCTGCCTGAGTCTGACAACTGGTGCAGTGTGGATGTGCCAAGGTTATGGACAGCAAATGCAAGAAGGGAAAATGCACATGTACCATTTAAACCCCACTTTGTGCTGCCAGCATATTGAGACAGCAAACTGTACAACATAAAAGGATTATTAAAGAGACGCAAAAGAGTGAGCAGAGAGGGCCTTACTCCTCACCACAAGGAGAAAGGTGGAGGGGCAGAGAGGGGGACATTTCCTTTTTAAAGCCAAGCCAACAATAATGAAGTTAAGGTATTTCCTACAGGAATGAAGGGCACATTATCCTCCCTTTCAGCAGGACTTGAGTGATTCTATCACCTTTGTGCTAATGCTGCAGAGAATTTATAGCGATGCGTTTTGTGTCACACTGCCTCATGGTCTGGTGCTATAACTGCTGCTGCACCCTGGTGAGAGTAGTGTTATTTTATTTTACCAGACATCTAGGAATAGTCCAGTGTTTTAAGATAACAGAAGAATGATAGTGAGCCAGACATACCTTCAGCTAAAAAACAAAAACAAAACCAAAACTACTTTTAACTGAACACCTGTTTCGACCACTGATACTCAGTGGACATCCATGGAGACTTGCCAATTTTATTTGCCAATATCTCACATAATCAATGGTGATTATAGCCTGAGAAATTGACAATTTATCCCAGTTTTAATACTTACTTCTAATACAGTGTTTTACAAAATGACTGCCAGTTCTTCACAAAAAAAAAAAAAAAAAGCAACCATCTGTGAGTCATTAGCCAAGATTTATGTCCTGATTACTGTAAGTACTAGTGGGCTTGGTGTTAAGAAACACAAGTTACACAAAAAAAAGTCCTGAGATGAAAAAACAAACTTATTGTGTTGATGGGATTTGTTAAGATCACGAAAAATATATATAATATATTATACAAGTATGATAAAATAAAAATAAAATAAAATATACACATATACAAGTAGCTTAACTGTTGATGTGAGAGGCTTTATACCTGACACCTCCATATAGTCAGTGTTCCCATAACTGCCTTATATCGACTGAAAATAAATGAACTGATCTTATTGCTCATGTGGATAACACAATAAACTCTACATAATAAGCACTTCTTCAACAGGTTTTGTTGTGTCTACTTACTACTTGTAGATAAAATCACCTTTTTTAAGTACAACCAGAGCTCATTTTATGAGTTCTTATACATTTAACTTTTTCCGACCAAAATGTGACCAGTTTAATGAACATGTGCAAGACAGCTGGTAGTTGTACCTCTCTCAGAGCTTCAGCGTAGGAACTCATGTCAGTTAGGATGACCAAGACGTGCTTCTCACACTGGTAGGCCAGGTACTCTGCTGTGGTCAGCGCCAGGCGAGGGGTGATGATACGCTCAATGCTGGTTGGTCACAGAAACTCTTAATTATTTTAATATCCACATTAAGCTGTTTTACAGCTGGCTGAAGGAGCTAAGGCAAAAATGTACTCAAGACATTTTAGATTTATGAATATCCAGCCAGTAAACATAACTGATTCTGACATGAAATATCATCTCTGATTGAACAGAACAGAATAACTTAAACACAATACAAAATCTGGAAGCAGCTGGCACAATTACTGCTTTCACATGCTGAGGCCGTTTCTGACTGTATCTTACGTGGGGTCATTGGCCAAGTTCAGGAAAAGACAAACGTTGTCCATGGAGCCGTTCTCCTCAAAATCAGACTTGAAGAAGCGAGCAGTCTCCATGTTGACCTGACAAATAGCACAAGTTAATAATATAGGACAGGGACATTTGGTGCAAGATCTTCATTCACTTTGAGAAATTATTGAACATAAGCCCCTTTTTAGACATCAAATTTTAAATATCATACAAACCATTACAGTTAAATCAAAATAACAAAATATGACTAAAACCTGTCAAAGAAAGACATCTATTTACAGGATTAAGACCTGATTAATACCGTTTTTAACTCTCCTCTTCAACTATTGACAACAGGATGTTTATTGTTGGAGAAGTACAAGAACGAAGAGTCAGCAGTGAGTAAAGTGAAGCATGTGTGTATGTGTGTGTATTTGGTGGAGGTCAATGTGTCACCATTGGGGATTTACAGCAGGGAAGCAGCTGAGGAGGAGAAAACTTGATACTGCGGGGGTGCCAGTGTTAAAGGACTTGTTGAATTAGTAACCTGTCTAGAGGGCCTTGGGATATGGTCAGAGGTGCAGAAATAACAAGAGGGGCTTAAAGGTTAAATCACCTTGTGAATAAAAGACATAAAGCAAACTGGAGGAGAGGGGACAAGGTGTCACAACAGGGTTAAGAGGGAGATTAGAATCACAGATGGGGTAAATAAAGGTGTCCACTAACTGCTGCAGTCTGCCCACTTACCCCCATGGCTGCAAAGACAATGGCAAAGTTGTCAGAACTGTAGTCCATCACATCCTTGGACTTCTGCACCAGGCCAGCCTGGCGACAGATCTGGGCGGCAATCTGAGAAGACAAAGTAAACATACATTATTTAAAAATATGAGAAATATCAATTTAAAGGGAAAGTGTATGTTTGTGTTCAGTTCCTAGCATCTTCAATTCGAGACATTTTTCCATACTGTATAAAATCACCTCAAAATGGCTCAAAAGTCATTGAGCAGGGCTCAATAAGACATTAAGATTACTGTGTATGAAATAATATATTGATATATGGTGAGAGGATGATATTAAAGGAAACCCAATGCATTTTTCTATATTTTTTTAATGTCAACAAACCTATAAAAAGACCAAAAGCTCTTTGACTCCCCTTTGCTATCTGTAGTCCGTTTCACAGAGCTATTTCAGCTCCAGAAATAAATGTACAATTAATATTATTAACTATCGAAAGTTACGTGATTCACTGTTCAAGTTCTTCTGCAGCTTGAATCTGCACATATCATCAGTCCAAAAGCTGAACAACTGTTTTAAAAAAATCCAAGCCTGTTAAAATACTGTAAAAAATTCACATAGTCCATTTACCTCCGAATGTTTTATAAATGATTCATGTATTCCATAGCAGGATTGTACTCTGATGATGCTAGAGTGAAAAGTAGGGTGAGGAAAACTACCAGGGACAACTGGGCCACCACTTCCACCATTACTCCAGAATCAGCATGCACAAAATTGTATTATTCATGATTTATGTTTTTACTACTCTTTCTTACATAGGAACATCTTTAACATCTTCTTCTGGGAAAAAATCTAATTCTCAGTCATGTTTGCAGTGTCAAGGTTCTACATTTGTGTAAGTCATAACTTAAAAATAGTGTTTCATTGGCTATTAATACACTCCCGAAATATACAAAGAAGTACAATGTTCTTACTGTCTAACAATGGTTTTCCATTCTGAGACAGCAATCGAATGTTGTCCCTGAGCATTGATAGAGGCCTATCAGGGGTCAACGCTAGCTTCTAAATCCTCTTCTTTTTAGCCGAAGTGCATCAACAACAACCAATGGCCTGTCATTCAAGAAACCTCAGCTGTGCTGGAGCTTCACTAGATTCAGACCGAAAGATCAGTCAGTTTATTTCAGTTGTATACAACGGGGTCGTCTGTATGGCCACCGTTTATTTCATCTTTGCTTTGGGACAATTTCCAAAGCAAGTTCCACTTCAACTAGTGTACAGTGACAATCTAGCAGGAAATAACAGATCCCCCACCGTCTTTCAGTGTGACCTGATCTTGTTTAATTTCCACCCAGCCACAACAAAGCTGTGTGTTGTCTGTCAGCATGATTAAAATACAGGGTTACAAAAACCAGGGTTCAGTCAATGTCACAAAAGCACAATGAGTTTAGCTGAGCCTCCGCTTTCTTGAAAGGTAACATATTAATCACATGAACGGACACAGAAGCCATTGATTGTTATGTATTGTTATGTGCACAGATCATGTAGTAAACACAGCAATGAACGATTTGTTTTACTTCACTTGAACTACAATGTTCCATAGAAATCAAGGAAGTAGGACTTCACTGATTTGTGAAATAGTATTGTGAATCATAAAAAAAAACAAAGCAGAACTAAAACTGTTGTGACACCATAGTGAGGAAAACACCTGAAATACGTCAATGACCTGAAAAATCAAGTCCTATTATCAAACGGTCACAGAACCAAATAGAAAAATAAATCAAAAGCTCTCATGTTTACATTTAGGTATTCCAAACCACAGGATGAATAGACGACAGAGTCTTCGTCCTCATGCTCTGAAAGTCATTTAAATACATGATGTGGCTTATGTGTGGCAACTAACCAATCTACAATAGAGGCCTGACTGATGGAGTGTTACTGAGATTGTGACCTCTAACATCTCAGCAGAGATGCTCTTCTTCTGAAGTACCTTATCCACATCAAGAAAGATTCTAACAAACAGGATGCACCTGTCCACATTTTGGAGACTCATCAAATGCTCTGTATACTTGATCTGGTTTGGTCTATTTTAAAATTAAAGTTTAACACAGAAAGGTTTGCAAAAAGGGAAGAAAGATGATACAAACATACAAGCCTTAAAAGGATCTTAATAATATGTGAATTAAATTCAAATAGGTCTTTCTAGGTACATTTGTGATGGTACCTTATATAGCAGGATTTACAGTTACAATTATTATGAACTAAAGCACATCATCATATTGAACATTCTACTTCTATGAGGACAAAGCAGTAGTAACTTGGCCATGTGATAACTCATATGTGGTTAAAACCAAAAAGGAAAAGATGCCTAGCAGAAAACTAATGATCCCACCATCATCCCCCTCCCCTTCCTCTACCATACCCACCTCCCCTACCCATCTGTCAGTGACCAGCAGCCAGGTGAAGAGGCAGCTGGAGAGGCTGAATCAGAATAAGGCAGCAGGACCTGATGGTGTCAGCCCCAGAGTCCTGAAGGCCTGTTCTGAGCAGCTCTCTCGCATTCTACAGCACCTCATCAACCTGAGTTGCGGCCTGGTGGCTCAGTGGGTAGATCATCTGCTTTGAATGCAGAAGGTTCGGGGTTCAAACCCCGTCACACACACCAGGTGTGTCCTTGAGCGAGACACTAGCTCCCGGGCGCTGCATGTAGCTGCCCACTGCTCCATGGGTTAAATGCAATGTTTCATTGTAACATGTAAATGTGACATATGACGATTAAAGGCTTTCTTCTTCTTCTGGAGCAGGTGCCAAAGGTTTGGAAGACATCATGTCTGACGCCAGTTCCTAAACCGTCATCTCCTCCTGCTCTAAGTGATTACTGTCATGAAGGTCCTGGAGAGACTGGTTCTGACCCATTTGAGCCCTCAGGTTGAGACATAACTAGCCCCACTACAGTTCGCCTATCACCCCCGGGTTGGAGTAGATGATGCTATCGTCTACCTGCTCCAGCGAGCTCTCTCACACCTGGACAAGGCAAACAGCACTGTGAGGATCACGTTCTTTGATTTCTCCTGTGCCTTTAACACCATCCAGCCTGTCCTGCTGAGAGAGAAGCTCCTGAAGATGCAGGTAGACTCCTCCACAGCCTCCTGGATCACTGACTACCTGACAGACAGACCACAGTTTGTACGACTGCAGGAATGTTAGTCTGAGCGGGTGGTCAGCAGCACAGGAGCACCTCAGGGGACTGTCCTCTCACCTTTCCTCTTCACCCTGTACACCTCAGACTTTCAGAGGTCTGGTTGACAGTTTTGTGAAGTGGTGTGGGAACAACCATCTGACCTTGAATGTAAGCAAGACCAAGGAGATGGTTGTGGACGTTATTATTGTCTATACTGTATGTTATTTCTGTACTGTGTTTTGTGTATTGTCGTTGTGAAGATTTTGTTACTTAATGTTCAAATGTTTTCTGTGTAATGGCTGCTGCAACACCAAAATGTCCCCTTGGGGATCAATAAAGTGATCTATCTATCTATCTATCTATCTATCTATCTATCTATCGCTACCTCATATATGCTGTAGAAATATGAATTCTCCCTCAGCTACATGTTTATTTGATAAGAATCATTTTCAGCCTATAATACAATGCATGGACCACCATATAGAATACACTTCATTAAAGATTCAACACCAAATATTATCTCAAACTTTTCCTTAATATACTGCACATACTAAAGAATTCTCTTCTGTATGATAACATTTTTTTGCACCAACTTGTTAATAAGAACCCACATTATATAAGTTAACCTGATCTGATATTTGCTTAAACCTATTTAAATATTTTATTAAATATGTGTTTTTGCATTACGCTGTTAAGATAATTATGCTTCTTGAATTTAAAAAAATATTCTATCTCTGTTGAAATAAACTGGTTTAGTAGGTCTGACCTCGTTGTGGGGCAGCCCAGCAGCAGAAAAAATTGGGATCTTCTGTCCTCTGGCAATACTGTTCATCCCATCGATGGCTGAGATGCCAGTCTGAATCATCTCCTCAGGGTAGATACGGCACTGAGGATTGATTGGCTGACCTGGAAAACACAGAAAGACAATGAGACATTGGCTGTATATGTTTGTAAAGCATATAATGATAAACTATTGGAGAGGGGGGTTGATGACATTTTTGTTAAATTTTCAGGTCATTATATATGAGTGGGTATTTTATGAATTATTTACATATTTTTTAATTATGTTTCTGTTCCATTTTGCTTACCTTCTACTTATTCAATTTACATCTAGACATACAATCTAGATGTGTTTTTATTAAAACAAACAAACAAACAAAAAAAAAAACACTAAACTAAACTAAAAAACTACATTTTTTTTATATTCTGTATCAGTTAACTTTCTGGCCGTACCTCTAAACTTTGGCCTCACAAATAAAAAAAGAATGCAATAAGCATTATACATCTCTAATCTGTACTTGTTACTCAGCTAAAGCCATCTTTAGTTTATCACAACCAGACATTTGTAGTACATGGCACAGGGAAAAATGGGATGGGAGGTTTACTGAGCAAATTTGTTTATAGTCTTTATTGAAGAAGTAAATTTACCTAAAGTCACCTGTGACTGATTATTATTACTGATACTTTCTTTTATTTTTATTGTTAAGCATTAAAGGGGTGCTAGAGCCAATCCCACTTTTAGCACTAGCATGGAATGGAATGGAATGGAATAGCAGAATAGTTAATCAAACTACATGCCTTTGGACTGTGGAAAGATACAATGTTGCTTGGTAACTGGGTAAAATAACTTTTTAATTCAAACTATTTGTGATGTTCTTTTGTCAGCATTTTGTGTGTGTGTGTGTGTGTGTGTTTTTTTATGTAGCACTTTTGTAAAATACATCCATTTGGAGTAGAAAACATCCTACAAAAATATTAAAAGGCCACTGAGGCCTTACCCATAATGTCCAAGTAGTCCTCAGCCAGAACACTGGGCCCACGGTCGATGGGTTTCCCTGAACCATTGAACACACGCCCTGAAGGAGGAAGATTTTTCACATGTGAGTCAAGCAGAAATCAATTCTAAATAACAACCATTTAGTTTGACTGGAAGGTGAATGAAAATGTAATTACTGAGAAACACCAATAAAATACAGTTAATTAGATGACACTTCCAACCAAATCTGATCTATTCTACTCTGTGTCATAGTCTAACAGATACAAGTGGCTCTGCTGGCTCTTGTCAAGCCTACAAGGAACAAGTACAAGTAATTATAAATTCATGGACATGACTAATGATACTTCAGAAACAAAGTGCAGGTTTACTTTCTACTGCTGTTAAAATATATGTAACCTTGTGCTGTACTGAGATAATCACACTGATTGAGGCAGTCAAGAACACCAAGAAAAAAAGGTTTCATTCTATGTTGTTTTTGTTTTACCATTTACTGAGCAGATTGGAAATGTAAGTAAAATAGGGCACATTGAAGGAAATTATCGTCTAACACCATTCAGCACTACGATGAAATGTTCTGCTTTGTGTCACAAAGATAGAAGGGCTACAGTGTGCAGCTCTCTATAAAGCCTGAACTGTAGACTAATTAGGAGTATTACATATGCCATCATGTTGATCATACCCAGCATGTCTTCTGACACTGGGGTACGCAGGATATCACCAGTAAACTCGCAGGCTGTCTTCTTGGCATCAATGCCTGATGTCCCCTCAAACACCTGAACAAATACACACACAATATTTATGATCATTTCTAATAATTGTGTATTGTTTTTACAATAAACAATTCAGATTTATTGTGATAGGTTCTGTCCATGGTTCGTCACAGGAGCAGCAGATTCATATTTTAGGTCTATACTCAAAATAAAAAGGTTGCAGTCACCCATTTTAAGTTTAAAAGTAGGTATACATTTTGAGTTATCCCAGATAAATGATGTAGTGACATCTTTGGTGGCCCTACATCACACTGGGAGAAAAGTTTAAAGACAAACATCATGGTCTTGTGACCAAAGATAGCGGGACAAAATTCTGGCAGTGTCAAAAATTTAAGGTGACTGTTTAAGCATGACTGCTGATACAACCTACAGGTACTAACCAACACAATGCATTGCCCATTGTTGTTTTACTGTTCACATTTGTTCTGTCCCATAATGAACAGCAGGACTCTGAAACTAGAGTTGCAATAAGTGTCAGTCAGCTATAATTCTGTAGTCTGTTTCTTACCTGGACGACTGCCTTGCTGCCGATTACTTCCAGGACCTGGCCACTCCTCTTGGTGCCATCTGGGAGGGTCAGGTGTACAATCTCTGCATATCTGGGGAACTGGTTCAAACACATTTAACACTAAAATTAGATCAATAATTCAAGAGGCCTTTGCACGTGAGTGGTGATGAAAACAATGTTTTTATGGTGAGTTAAGTGCTTCTCTAGGCGGTTCCATTGCTAAATTCTCAAAATTGATTAGCTGACTAGTAAAATATAATACAACAACAACAACAACAACAACAACAACAACAACAACAACAACAACAACAACAACAACAACAACAACAACAACAACAACTACAACAGTAATAATAATAGATATGATTTGAAAACAAGGTTAATTAGGTGATTAATGGCTGAGAAAATGATTTTTGGGTTGTTCTAATTCATTATTCTGATTGTCAATTATCAATAGAAGGACCCAAACACGAACATATAGATCTATAAAAACAGAACATCTTAGAAGCCTCACCTTCACATTATCCAAGATCACCAGGGGTCCATTTACACCTGATACAGTAGAGTAAGCTGGAAGAGAGAAAATACTGCATTCATGACAGAAAAAAAGCACAGGCAATACTGACAATATCGCCTTTTCGTGGTGCAGCTGAAAGCCACCAATCAACATGGGAACAAGCAGACCTCCTGTTAATACTGTTAATAATCACAAGCTGACCTTTCAAGGTGAGATTTAAACAGCTTACATGCACTTCCAGACCCAAATGTCATAGGCAAGCAAATGTCAGGAAAAATGCATGAAATCTACTTGTCCACATACAGTGAGTACAATTACACAGGAGCATGGTTAGTTCTGAGCCTCACAATAATTGAGTACCAAATGAAGGGTCATCCATGAGGAAGGTTAGTAGAAAAAGGTGGCCTTCCCCAACATTAAACCATAATAACTGAAGCAAGATGTGCTGAAAGTACATACTAGAGCTCAGTAAAAACTACTCATGAAATAGCATCTAGACCCTATTTGGACAGTTGTATATTTTCTGTTCTTCAGACTCAGTGGTTCAGCGCTTACAATTTAAAGTAAAATAATGAGAAGCTATATTTATGTTACACTTTTAAGACTTAAAGACGCCTTAATTTGAGTACAATTCTGTCAGTACTGAAAGAACGATGTGTGAGATACAGACCTTTTAAGCTTTTTTACTAAGCCTTTTTCAAACATCCCTCAGGCATGCAAAACGTTGATCATAAGACTGGTGCTTGGCTAGAAGCTACTGTTTTTATTTACACAATTTAACTCTTGAAGGTCACTTAATGCAACTGTCATTGATGGATCCTCAACTCTAGAATTGTTTACAAGACCTCAGTCATACTTTGACTAACCCTAACCTTAACCCATAGATCTTGCTAAGTTAATTTCAACTATTACTTCATCCAAAGCATCAACATGTTTATTAGACCCCATCCTGACTACAGTACTTAAAGATGTTTCTTAATGAGAACATCCATAATATATTGATTACTGTCTTAATTATATATCATACTATATGTATAATTCTTGCAAAAGCTGTGTTGCATAGCAATTATGTGACCATGTGCGCAGGAAAAAAACCTGTAAAAAGATTTTCAGTCAGATTTAGATTTAGAATACATCATAGCATGAAACGGCACTGGTGAAAGTTACTAATGATCTTCTCTTAGCTTCATACTTGTTATCCTGTGAAACCTTAGTGCTGTATTCTGCTGTTTCTGCAATAACTGGTCATAATCCATTATCCTAACAGCTTTTTCTTTTAAGGGTAGCAGCAGTGCTGAAGCCTATCCACCTATGTCACTGGACAAGAAGACAGGACGCCAGTCACAAGGCTGACATAGAGACCCAAACATTTTCACTCATATTCACACCGATGGGCAATTTAGATTGACCAATTAACGTAACATGCGTTTCTTTGGGCTGTGGAAGAACGCCGGAGTTACGTTACACCTCTAGCTGCCATATTTCATTAATCAATGATTTACTAACTATTGATCTTTGTTAATGTTGCAGACTATCAATTAAGGAAACTTCTTAAGTTTGCATCCCTAAATCATTAAAGCAGTCCAATCTCTCCATTTCCAGGTTCAATAACAGCTGCAAAAGAAGATGGATTAATGGATTACTGGAATGATGACTGACTTGTAACCACAAAGGATCCTCAGAAGAGACAAAAAGAGAAGCAGGCTGAGTCTGGATCTAATCTCTTTAATCTCTAAATGAAGCAATCCTACTCACTCTGGTACCAACTGAAGGTGTGTTTGCAAAAACTACACTCGCACTTATTTTCCATCTGCATATCAGCAGATTTGAGTGTGGAACACATGCAAAAATATAGGATGGAAAGCTGCAGAGGACTGAAGGTGGTGGCATTGTTTCCACTGGGTTTTCTATTATGGTCAGATATCATGGTGTTCTTTTAATGTGTGAATTGTCGGTCTCATGCGACAAAGTTAGAATAGGTTGGTATGAACATAAAGCCTCAAAGTTTAGAGGGATGCATCCGCTATGTCACTGTTAGGCACAGCCCAACAGAACAACCTGTCAATGCACTGCAGTAATACAGCCATTTTACACACACACACACACACACACACACATACACGCACACACCCCTGCATTTTACCAGTTAGCCAGACAGGCAGTGTGTTTGTGTGTTCTTGTGCGGCTTTAATTGTAAGTTTATTACCTTGGGCATGATGACATTTTGAGAACGTGAGGACATTTTGTCCACTCTCCACTTTCTGATCCAGCTTCAAAGGGATCTTCTTTGGTTGAAGGGTAAATGGTGGAATAAGATTTAGATTTAGTTGGTAATAGTTGAAGTTAGGGCTAGGGACAGTCTTCACAAAGACAGATTTACAAGGGTGTGTGCGCATGTTGAGGGCAGAGTAGGAGGTGTTGGTGGGAGGATGGAGCAGAGACTGAGCAAAAGAAAAGATTGCTCAAATGTGATGATGAAAACCAAGGGCACCTCACATTGAAAACATGTTCTTCAGCAAAATAAAATGAATTTTACTCTAAACAACCATTATCTCTCTTCTCACACACATTTCTTTGTTTGTTGGGCGACCTTGCAAAACAGGTCAGCTTCGTACTAATATTAAGCTTATTGTGATCACATTTGTTAATATACTGTAGTCAACAAAACAGATTCTTATCTCAATAAGTTATTCGTTAATTATTTCTCAATTTCCAACAATTAATATTTTACAATATACTTAAATGTTGTAATATAAAAGCACATTTACCAAGACCAAATACAAATCAACTACAGTATGCAGAACCACAAAGATTAGAATTTTTAAAACTGCTACAAGAATCATTAAGGATTACTTTTACTATAATAATAAGGTCCCATAGTCATTAGTGCATGTCAGAGCCCAAACCAAGCAATGAGGTCCAAGAAATTGTCTGTAGACCTCAGAAACAGGATTGTATTGAGGCACAGATCTCTCTCTTTGGACCTCAGTCTGGGGCGACAATTCATTTTTCAACAAGACAACGACCCTAAGCACACAGCCAAGATAACAAAGAAGTGGCAAAGGGATAACTCTGGAAATGTCCTGGCGTGGCCCAATCAGGGCCCAGACTTGAAGCAACGCTCCCCATCCAACCTGATGGAGCTTTAGAGGTACTGCAAAAAAATATGGGAGAAACAACCTAAAAATAGGCGTGCCAAGCTTGTGGCATCATACTGAAAAAAGACTTGAGGCTATAATTGGTGCTTCAACAAAGAATTGAGCAAAGACTGAATACTTATGTACATATGATTTTTTCATTTTTATTCTTTAATAAATTTGCAAAGATTTCAAACAAACTTTTTTTAACTTGCTTGCACTGCTTGTAAAAGTTTGGAATTAGGCTGTAACATAACAAAATTTGGAAAAAGTTAAGTGCTATAAATACTTTCTGGATGAACTGTAAAAACTACACTTAACCCGCAAATTACCCAGGGGTCTCACAAGAAATACATAACACTATTTACAAAAGGGTAATAATAAGGACTCTTTAATTGGGAAAATAATTTAAATATTACCCTGTTAGAAATCTGTAAGCCTCCACATTATAATTGTAGATGTTTTGATATTTGGTGGATGGAAGGAGTTCAATGTAATTTTAAATGATTTTGCCTTCATTCATGTACTGTGACTATTTCACATCGACACCATCATGTCAGACACACACTGTAGGTACAAACATATATCTAAAACATCATGAACTGAAATTGAATTGTGCAAAAAAACTAAGTACATCCATGTCTGGTTGTTAAGCACTTATCAGCGGGCACCAATAAACTGCTAACATTACAATTGCTTACACACATGCACCGACTCTGACCCTAAACATTTGCAGACTTTACCGGAGCTGAATGTGATAATGCAAACAGTCAAGTTATTCAGCTTCCCCAGATTTTATCCTGGGAGCCCTTTAGTACAAAATCTGCATAACGTGAGCCCAAGTGTGAACACAGAAGGTAACAGTCCATAGTATTACCATCAAGTTAGTCGATCCGCTCAGCACAACATCAGGAAGTTTAGGAGTTAAAAAACAGGCTTTTGCACTTCTTTCAGGAAACCAGAGTTATAAACAAGGCCTTGTTTCTGATCTACTGATCAGTTGTAAACAAAGTATTTTTGTGGCATGTTGTTCCCCTGCACACTCTACACAGCAACCGTCCAGGCACCCCAAAATCAAATGTACTATTTCCCCAAGTGGGACTTGGAGCTGTTCATCTCCAGAGTCCAGCTACTGGCCCCACAGACCTGCCCAGTGTTTTTGCTGCATGTTGTTTTTTGGTGCCTGCTGTTCTTTTCTCTTTCGACTCACCCCAACCGGTCGAGGCAGATGGCCGCACACTATGAGCCTGGTTCTGCTGGAGGTTTCTTCCTCTAAAGGGAGTTTTTCCTCTCCACTGTTGCCTAAAGCTTGCTCAAATGGGATTTTTGGGTTTTCTATATAGGTTTTTGTATAATTATACTCTGTAAGGTATTAAACCTTAAACACTGTAAAGTGCCTCCAGATGACTTCTTTTGTGATTTGGTGCTATACAAATAAAATGAATTGAATTGAATATATGTCAACTGCACTTTCTCTTGCTGTGTGCTGCATGTGTGAACACACAACTCTGTGCAATGTCCAGACCTGACCCTCTTGAGATGGTAAGAAGTGCATATGTGAAAACAGCATAAGTTAGAAGTACACTAGTAGTAAAAGCATAGCTATCAAGTACATAAATGCTGTCAGTCATATAGCATAGTATCTATATTTGAATACTATGACAGATGATTAGAAAATCTTAAAAACTTCAGCACATAGTTCAGTAATATAGCCATCACTTGTTACTTCTAAATAGTGTTGGCTATTGCTTAAGTAGTTATCTGATGTCTAAAACTTGACGTGTGCTTAATTTTAAATTGCATGAGCCAACACAAATTTCATGACCTATATGACAACCCATCAATAAATAAAAGCAAAACAAAAACAAAAAAAAAAAAAAAAACAAAAAAAAAAACAGAACAGTTCAGGGTAACCTCTTAGATATAACTGTGATGACAAAAAAAGCAGTTTGCTCTCGCATTTCACAAGATAACGATTGCTCAATGGGCTATACCTTCATGAAGTGTGAAGTAGCAACATTTCCCATTAGGTTTTGAAAACTTTCTCCACCCCTCTTTCTACTTCAGCTCAAGTGCAGTGGTCCCCTGGCTTGGCATGCAACGACAGTGTGGGTCACCATGCAGCCTGTTCAGCTGCCAGAGCCCTTTGTGTACAAAGATGTTAATTGGTCCTAATCCGCCACTAGAAGCTGTTTTGGTAGCCTGACCTCGCACCCTAAAGGACACCTTGGTGTGAAATCCTAAAGAGCCCATTCAAGTGCCAGAGAAAAGAGGCACAGAGCATTCCAACACAATTCAATTTCCCAGCTGAAAGAGATGGGAACGCAAGGGGAGGAGAGGGGTCGGAGCTGGAAGGGGGGTTGGGGCGCATCATCATTCTGACAATAAATGAGCGCTACAAAGCAGTGGCTGCTGTGATGTGCAGCCTCACAATCACATCTTAGCCTCTACTTCAAGGGATTCCCACAGCCCCACTGGACATGGAAATGCTAATTGCCTTAAACCTAAAACGAGCCCTTAGCCCTACCTCCCCTCACCACATACAGCCAAAAACCACGAGTCAACAAAACTATTGATAAAATTACTCATAATCCTCAGACCTTGCCTTTGTTTCTATGTTGTCACTGTTTAATTTCTAATGGCTTATGTTCAGAAAGACTGTTTTAATCAATAAAGGATGTCATATTTATTATTATGTTAAAACAATGTAGCAAAGGAGGGCAGGAGTTGGTGGGGTGTGTGTTGGTTCATTACCAATTAAACACTATCGAAAAGTTGGAGGGATGGAGTATGTGCTTAAAACGACTTTTATATAGAGACCAAAGCAGAGCAGATGTACCACTCTGAGAAGCTGTTAATGGTTTCATCTTTGTGACAATCTTGTGGTCACAAGCAGAAATGTGACACCAAGAATATGCTCTTGCATGTAAATAACCAATGCAGCTCCCCACCCAGTGACATCACCTCACTGGTGATAAAGCTGAACCAGATCGAACTTTTTCACAAGACTGCATCTTTTACTGGAGGGTTCTGTGATGCTGATCCAAATAGAGACGAAGGGGCTCTGTTTTTCTCAACACATCCTTAATAGCAGTGCTATAAATCAAAGCTTTACTTGCTCACAATAAAAACACAGTCAATTCTAGTCCCACACATAAATCTGTGTAGCTATGCTACTTATTGGCATAGTTTCTTTAGCCCCTTCCACAACTCTGATCCACCACAATGACAAAAATGAAAAATACTAAGGTAAAAGTGGCAAAGGCAGTTCATATCACAACTGCCTTTGCCACTTTTACCTTAGTATTTTGTGAGTAGCTCATTTGTTAAATATGATGAACCACAATGCAGCACTAATATGGCTTATCTTTGGAAGATGTCTTGCAAATTCTTGATTATCAGCACATTTGTTTATCACAGTGCACCGAGATTTTAACTAACCTAAAACCATTAATTCATAATTGTGTTTTGTACTGCTGGCCTGTTCTATTTCTATGTGTAGTCATTCATTATTTTCATATCTCCAGGCATTCTTCATAAACTTCCAACTATCCAACTTTTCTCATCCAGACACTTGGAATAATGTGTGGAAAGAAATCAAATTAAATTGTATCTAAGGCTAAATGCAAGGTCACTGTAAATTCTACAGCGATTCCTTTCTTTTCTACTTGTCTCTGTGACTACTGTTGCTCAGCCTGGTAAACATGAACAGCTGTCTTCTCTGTTCTTGGGGAGGAACTCTTTGTTGTAAGTTGTGTGTGTTTTCTTTTTTTTCCATCATTGCATGCATGTCAAGTTAATTAAATGTATGACTTGACACTTTTTCCAAAAGTTCAGTACATATAAAAAGTATTCACCCCTTGGATGTTTCATCCTTTTATTGACATTATAAATGAATCATCATGAGTTGGCGACTTTGACAAAACAATTTCAGAAAAATACCTCATTAATGTCAAAGTGAAAACGATTTCTACAAAGTAATGTCAATAAATATAAATATGTAAGGTAAAATCAGCGTTTGCATCAGTATACACTCCCTTTAAAAGGACCTAATCCAACAGAGGTCCAGATATTTGGTGCTAGTAGACCCACAGTTAGTGAAATGAGGATCACCTGAGTGCAGTTAATGCGTCTCAAGTGATTGCAGGTGACCAAGTGACCTTTTTTGTCAAAGTCGCCAACTTTTATTTACCACGATTGATTTATAATGTCAATAAAAGGATGAAACATCCAAGAGGGTGAATACTTTTTATAAGCACTGTAAACCAGTATATATGGCAACTCTTATGGCAGTTGTTTTAAAATATACTATATACAAATTTAAACCTTTAGTTCAATGTTTCACATTCCCTTATCAGGTTAAAGAAACCAATCTACAATCTTCTTAAAGTACCAAATTTGTCTGTTTTTAATAGTCGTCTTTGTTTATATCAATTATAAATTCAATAATTCTTTTTTTTTTTTTTTTTTTTTTTTTTTTTTACTAATTTTGTTGATTTCCATGGGGAAATTAGTTGGACAGTTGCACAAACTGTAGATGATGGCACCACTATAGTGGGAGCCAAGGACACTTTAACATGTGGCCAGGAGAACTGGGATTCAAAACAATTCTTGCCTGCATCACAGCCAATCGAAGCACTGCATAGGGTTTAAGGTGTAACCCTTGCTCAAAAAGGTTGCTTCCCAAGCAGCAGACAACTCCCTTGAAGTCCTTCTGGGGTTCTCAAAACCCGATGGTCATTCTGAAACCTGGTCATTTGATTAATTGCACATTTTTTCTGAGAACATGGACCACTAAAGCACAATATCAGTGGCAATCAGAGTAGGTCCTGAATTATAGCCTGTCTTGTGTAGCTTATAGACTGAAATCCTAAGACCAGCATTTGAGCATAGCAAGGCAAATGCTATATAATTAAGCTGCCAAGGAAGGCAATATGTCTATAGCATCTAATGTTCTCATATTCTAACAGTGACTGACATTCAATTTCAAACTCATACTGATAAAAATAAATCTGTCATTAAATTAAAATAAACAAATTTTGAAACTAAAAACAGAATATGAGTGCAATTTTTCCTTCACAGCATGATGTGTCAAGGTACGTTTTCTTGTCAAAGACAACAATTTAGAAACAGTTTAAATCATCATATCATTCGTTTGGTGCCATCACCTCCTTACTGTTACTGTTGTTGGCCTAACATCTGATGTGATCAACAAATCATGTTTGAGTTAGATTGTAATAATTGAAATAAAATTGATTTAATGAATAATGGGGGGTTCTTAAACAGTAACCATGATAGATACTCTATCAACAGTCCTGTTCCTGGTTTTGACACCCCTAAAAAATGAGACAGGCTTTTAACCCTGCAGGTATCAGGTCCTTCATATAAAGAGGACTCCCTACCACACCGCACTGATTGTGAAAAATGTAATCAGGCTAGAATCAGGAGTAAATTTGCAAGAAGAGTAGGATGCCTAGTCTGTAGTGCATTGTTGTTGATGGGTAGAGCAGAAACAACTCTGTCTATACAGAGCACCAGCTGGTTAACACAATTGCTTCATTACAAAGGTGATTGAGTGCTTTGGGTATAATAGCTAGAAGCATGATCTTTGACAGAGCAACAGTTTATGACCTGTGACAAAGGTACAAGCTTCTTCACAGTTCACACAAATGCATTCAAAATCACTTTCAACTATATTTTTACTCACACCCATCTGGCATTACATTATGACCACTAGCCTAAAATTGTATTTGTCCCCCTTTTGCTGTCAAAACAGCCCATTGAGGCATGGACTCCACTAAACCCCTCAAGGCGTGCTGTGGTATTTGGCAACAAGGTGGGGCCTCCATGGACTCATTTGTGCTTATGCTTATCCTTGCCCATTTTTCCTGCTTCTAAGACATCAAGCATGAGGACAAAATGTTGCCGCCTAACATGTTTTCCCCTACATTTTTTCCACTTATGATTTTCAGTGCTATAGCAATAATGTTGCACATGCATCACAGGTGACGAAAGTAACCCCGTCACTCAGACAGAATTTTCCGAGAACTGAAGCTCAATTGTTTTCTATTCTGCTCCACTTACTTACTAAGCTCAAGTTCATGTGTGAAACTGGTTACCAACAATTTGTGCATGTTACTTTAAAAATGGAGATTTGTGCCAGATTCAAAAAAAAATGTATTACTATGTCTTAGAGATTTCTTCTTAGGAATTTCCTGCATTTGAAAAAACTAAACAAAAACACATACACATTTCCACTTACTAAATGATCTAAGAATTCTTAAGATTAGGAATGCCAAAAAATATCTGCAATTAGAAAAAACAAGTGTTCATGTAGATGCATTTCTGTTCATGCAAAATGACAGAAATGGTGTCAAATCCTTTGCCTACATTTTAATGTTCTTTCTTGAAAAGAATGGCAAACGCCCACAGGAGAGCCCTTTTTTCTACTGACAAGCTAGCTGCTTAAGCCTAATTAGAATGGGGATTATAGAACTGTTACAAAATAACATTGATTTTATAGAAATTACTTTCATAGTGACAGATGAGACATTTGTTTATCGTGACTACATTATTACCATTAATTAAATCTTTACAAAGAACTATAGTGCCTTGCTCCATGTCTTTTCATAGCACTAAATGACAGAATGCACTACTAAAACAAAGACAAGCTATTTTGTGGGCTAATAGCTTTTGTCGCATTTGACATGAGAGAGACAAAGGCCTCTTAAAAGAAAAGACTTGGTCTGATGAGAAATCTCTTTATTTGTTTATTTTCATGCTCTGAATTGGAGTGGCTTTTCAACAGCTGCTTCTCTTAGAGCGCTGTCAAGTCAATAGGGTAGTGAAAACTCATCTCAACATTGTGATCTTATAGACTGATGTCTATAAAAACTCTGATTTCCTACAATACATACTGATGTTGGAGTTAGCTTTTACCCATCAGGAATATAGGTGGATTCTGAGACCATTTGTCCTCTGTAACTGTCAGATCTTGATATCAGCACTAACAACATTACTCTTCAGGATCCCCAGAAAGGAATGGTAACGTTACAAAAATAAAGCAACAATCCGAACACAAGTTTCAGGCTAACTGGCTCAAATCTAACGATGAAATGAGCTGCTCAATTTTTTAAAATGTAGCCTCCAGTACTGCGCCTTTCAACTTAGTAAATGTACGAAACTTTCACCACGCAGACCGTGACACAGCAGTCATACAACCCATAAAGCAGAGGTGAAAAAAAAGCATAAGGCAGATTCTGCAAAGAACATGATGAGGATACCGTTACTGAAAAAGAAAGAAAAAAAAATAAAAGCAGTGTATGTAGTTCAGAGTCCCCAATGCCAGAAAAGATCGTGTGTGACTGATGTGAGAGTGGATGCAGCACAAACAGCACTAGAATATCAGATATTTACTGAGTAATGGAAACCACACCAAACTGAGAGCTTAGCCTTCATTAAGATCACTTTGAAGTTTTTACCAAGTGGAAAGTGAAAACCTAAAACACAAAGTAAGGACACTGATTTTGCTCACAGTGATGAGAGAGGTAAAAGAGGGAAAGAGGGGGAAATAGACAAAAAGTAATGGTTCTGAAAATTCTACAAATCCCCCATTTTTTAAAGATTTAATGGGGAAATATTGTGGGAGTCCTTTCTGTCCGCACACTAATCATTCTCATAATCAAACTGAGTTTTGGATGTCTGTTGAGCGGCAGCCTCCCTGGCTGGGTCTCCCGTCTTTGTGGCAAGAAGAGAACTTCCTTCTCTCTCAGCTCTCTCACTCAGAGAGCTGAGGTTACACCGTAACCTTACTGATCTTTTTGGTCCCAATAATCCAACCCCCTGACCTTGACATTCTTGGTTCTAGACCACAAAAGAGTTGGTGCCAATCTGGAACTAGTATTTGAGGCCGTGAGATCAATATTTGGCTGTTAAAATGCAAGGAACTGGTTTCAAGCATCAATAGCCCTACAATGTGATCAACAGCCTTGCTGGAGAGCAGTGGTGTCCAATCCCGGTCCTCGAGAGCCACTATCCTGTTAGTTTTCCTCCCACCTCTGCCCTACCCACTGCTGATTAAATGGAACAGGTGTGTTCACCCAATCACAACTGGAAGTGCAGGGCAGGGCAGGGCAGGGCAGGGCTTGCAAAACAAGCAGGACAATGGCCCTAGAGGACCAGGATTGGACATCCCTGCTATATAGCATCATTGCAACAATAATATTGTCTGTGGCTCCAGTTATTAAAAAAAATAAAAATATATCACTAGTGAAGAATGTGAATCAGAAGCACTGTGTCCTAACATGAGCTCGACACCTAGCTCTGGTGAAAAGGTATGTCTATTAGCACTGGCACTCGTAATATGATGAAAATAATGGAGTAAGTTGCAGGCAGCAGAATGTTCTCCACGGCCGTCTCCAGACTCTGTCACATCTGTCAGATGTGCTCAGTGTGAACCTGCTCTTATCCGTGACGAACACAGGGTGCCAATGGCGAATCTGCCAATCCTGGTGTTCTATGGCTAATGCTAATCAGCCTGCACAGTGTTGGGCTGTGAGCACAGGCCCCACTTGTGGATGTTGGGCCCTCATACCACTCTCATGGAGTCCGTTTCTGACAGTATGAACAGAAACATGCACATTAGTGGCCTCCTGGTCTCCTAGTGTACAGACCTGTATCCTGTATCTCCTCCATGCTCTTGTCACTTGCTGAAATACAGCAAATCTTCTTGCCACAGTGCACATTGATGTGCTATTCTGGAAAAGTTGCACTACCTGAGCAACTTCTGTGGGTTGCAGACACCACCTCATACTACCTCTAGTCGTGAGGGCACTGGCAAAGTGCAAAAGTGACCAAAAATCAGCCAGAAAGGATGAGGACAGGGAAATGGTCTGTGGCCACCACCTGCAAAACCATTCCTTTATAGGGTTGTCTTGTTCTAATTTCCACCTGTTGTCTGTTCCATTTGCACAACAGCAAGTGAAATTGATTCACAATCATTGTTGCTTCCTAAACTGACAGGTTGATATCCCAGAAGTGGGATGGACTTACATTGGGATAATTATGTGTTCCCTTTTTTATTTTTGAGCAGTGTATATACAGTAAATACACTTAGACCTAACCTAAAAGCATGAGAAGGGACATAAAAAAAATCCCCTGTACCAACCAGCAGAGACAACATGCAATACATATTGTAAATGCAGCACCTGCAGTATTTGAGGAGTAGATAAAAAGTTTTTGTTACTTGAGGTTATCATTTGGCTCCAAATTGCTGCCTCATCATCAGAATGGGGCACTGCTGTTTGGTAATGTGTTTGATAAAAGGAAAACAGGGCAGCCATTCTGCTTCAACAAAATTAGAGAATTTCAGAAGTAGGATGGTTAGATGTTTTTAGGACAAGGGTTTTATCACATGTTGCATCCTCTCCGCTTAGCTCTCAGATGGTCCAAGCTCCATTAAGTCA
This sequence comes from Anabas testudineus, assembly GCF_900324465.2. Lineage (NCBI taxonomy): Eukaryota > Metazoa > Chordata > Actinopteri > Anabantiformes > Anabantidae > Anabas > Anabas testudineus. Next base: position 946,817 of record NC_046624.1, read on the forward strand.
TTTCCTTCGAGTTTGCTAAAAGGCTTTTAGTCCATGCTTGCCTCTCTGACAAGTGCACAAAGGAAAAACCATCACCTTCATGACTCAGACTGTGTTCAACAGCATAATCAAAGTCACAGTTAAGGCTCAACATCAGGTTCGCAGGACAAAGTGTCAAACAACAACAACACAGATGAAATTCCATGTGTTGATTCAGATCATATAATGCACATACAAAAAAATTAAATTGGGCCAGCACATGAACACAACAAGGTAGATTTTGGTAGATAAAATATTTATTTGATATCTCAGTAGGATGGAATGGAAAACTTATCTTTTTAACTGAATACTGTTTAAGGCTGAAATCATCATAAGATATGTGATTCAATTAATTCATTAAATTTCAGTTTTGCTTTAAGGGAACAATGGCTGTGAAGTTAAACTATCATTGTTCAGTTCAAACACTTAACCATGTGAAAGTACCATCTCCCTCTCATTATCCATACTCATCAGGCCAGTGGTGAGAAACTTGAACCAACATTCAGACTATTATGTGATATTAAAACACTCAGCTCCAACCCTACATACTAATGTAATTATTTTGACTGATTTATCTGCTCAATTTTAGTTTTACTCTGCATACGTAAATGCAGATGATACAAAAGAGAGTCATTAAATTTCAAGTTCATTTTTAACAAACTTATTTTACCAAGCACAAAGTATAGCAAATTTACTTAATATGATGTATAAAACATAAAAATAAAAATACAACTTAATAAAACACTTTTAACAAAGCATTACAGTGAATCAATCATTTTTCAGACATAAATGCAAATTTGCACTAGTTGTAGCTTCCCAAACATTAATATTTTCAGACATTTTAATATTGTATTATAATTTTTAATTTAGTAATATTATAATTCATAATTTGTATTTGTAAATTATGTATTTATTTATTTATTCGATTTTTTTGTTGAACTTCCATCCCTATGTCTACCATTATACCCCAAATAAAATACTTGAATTAGAGTTTTTATATTTAGTTTTTAAATTCCAATTTTCTAACATTCAACATTGTAGCCTGCAGGGTCTGTGAATCCAGATCCTGACTTAGCTTATTAATCTGTGCCACAGAGCTCCATCAGTGAGCCACACCATTACACTAGGTGACATCTTTCTTGAGCCTTTATGAAAAATTTGGCCCTGTAGTTTATCTATAAACACCTCCACAAGCTAATATCAGCATCGCTTTTAAAGTTGCTACTTATGCTTTTGAACATGGTTCAGATTCTAAACAATCAGTTACATTTCTCTTTATCTGTTCATCTCTAAAACAAACCAAACAAATAAGTTCTGATTTGTCAGGCTGTGCCTCACTGGTGTGTCCATGTAAATATGGGAATGACCTTTCCTCCAAAGTCAGGAGATCATGACATGTAGCACTACACAGCAAGGCAATGTAAGCTGAACTGTGTGCATGAGCAGTGACCTCTTCCATACAGGAACTGCTCTCCAGAGACTATGGAAGTGATGCTGTAATTAATCTGTGGATCTGTTTATAGATAAACTACTGTGCCCACATTTGTTTGTAATAAAGCACACAGTGTAACAGTGAGGCTCAGTTCATTGTAGGTTTTAGTCTGTTTATGGGATGTGTTGTCACTGGCATTATGCCTCAGTTTACCATGAATCTTCAGACTAATTATTACTGTGTTTTGTCTTTTGGATTCTAATGGTCATATACAAACATACATCATATCTTCTGCATTATATCATATTCAATATGTAATAAAAATCCACTATTACAAAACAAAAACTTCCCGTTAATTGTGTTGTATATAATGGCAAAACATATAAAGAAAAAGTCAATGAATCTGCAAAGGCATTTCTGCAATTGTATATGTCCGTAGTACTAGTAGTTGTTTTAAGCTTGCCAAACTGGTGATTACGAGAAAAGAAGTCCCTTTCTTACCATCAGCCCAGACACTGGGCTGTTCCACCGCTCATGTGATCGAGTCACATGACAGATCATTCATTTGCCACCAGTCAGCTCTTCGACATGCTGGAAATTCCAAAAATCCCAAGACGTCTTTTTGACATAACACCACACAGTATCTTTATGGCATTAAGGGAGCTCTGAAAGCACTATTTCCACCGTTAGATGCACAACTCGGCATATGAGAAACACTGACACCGTGCTGCATTATTTTGTGTAACTACCATCCTGTCAGCTGACTGAGCAGCGCTAACTAATCCACTATGCTAGTGATACAGTAGCTGTAACAGAAATGCTTTAAATCTGTGAGAAGTTTAAATTTATACCGACATGATATAATATTAGGACCGTGATTATATTGATTATATTAATGGCCCCAGTTCGTTAACAGTAGCCAAATGACTGACAACGACTGCTTCGGACTTGCTACTGTGAGCCAAAGCTAGCTAGCATGCTAGCTGACATAAGTGTAGCTAAGCTAGGTTTATAAATGCACTGTGTATTATATGCTAAAGAATGTTAATGTCAGCTGTACAAGATAGTAAAACACACAAACTCATTTAATCAGCTGTATAAAATGGCTAGTTTGTTCATATTCGTTCATTTCCATATGCTGTATTCGCGTTTACTGGGAATATCCAGAATTATATCAAACGCCCTAGTTGCAGATTTATACTTTTTCACTCCATTGAAATGCTGTATAAGTTTACAAATCAATTCTCAAAGCACTGGCAAGTATTTTTAATTCATGAAGCTACGAAAATCTCGATGCTATGTAGTCATCTGACTCCAAGGTCCCTGGTCGTGCGCCGTCTTACAACATGCTACTGTAAAGCATTACCCGAATTAGGACTAACATTACAAAAACGTGTTTGTCAAATTAGAAGCTAAACACTGCTCCTTAGAAACGACATCAACTAACAGGTATATATCCTAACAGAAAATACAATTCCCGTGTCCCTAAATGTAGCAACATCGTTAGCCACTAGCTACTCCCCGCAGCCTGCTAGCGTTAAATGACATGACATACTGAGCCTGGGTTGAGAGATGTAGTTTCTGGTCACAGCCTGAGTGTGAGTCCTCGCAGCTGCTGCCAAGCCGTTGACGTCCATCGCCCTGTTTGCCACTAAGGTTGCCATCGTCGGATAAAGAAGACAGACACTGGTAATGTTGGTCGATGTCTTTGCTAACTGCAGCCGAATAACCTCAGTAACACTGCAAGGCTGGTCATATGACACTGAGGAACCGGATGTTTGATAGAGAACTAATGGTCGCTACGGGAGCGCGCCTGCTGTGTGCGCGCACGAGGAACAGCAGTCAGTGGACCTGTGCACCTACATCTCTGTGTAGGGGCTGCTGCTGCTCCTTTGTAATAATACCACGTAGCCAGATAGAGTTAATGTTAGTCAACACATAAAAGTACAAGCTCTCTCAAGCAAAATATCTAAGCTAACATTGTGGTGGAGGGTTCTAGTGAAGAGCCACAGGGTTATTACATGCAACACAGGCCCTCAGCTGGGATGACAGTGTGTACACTGTCCACAGAGGACAGTCTGTCACCACAGAGGTCTCACTCTCATATTACAGTACAACATGCTGCACTGAAAGAAAAATAGATGCTTCAGGTAAATAGCTACAACAGCCATTTTAGTTCTAGCTCGGCTGCAGTACATGATTATTAAATGATGGGACTTGCTCCTCCAGAGGTCCTCGGGGTCAAATAGTGTGAATTCAAAAAAGTCCTCCCGATGATGTCATCTGGAGTGTTTCAGCTAGAGGCAGGCATTTTGTAAGAGAAGTTTAAAACCATTCCACCGGAATCAAGCTGAAAATCAAGTTGCCCAACTTTCATGTTGTCTTTAGACTCATTAACATTTCATCAAAAACATTATTTGTTATTTGTTTTGTGTGTGTGCTTTTTCTATCCTCACTGAACATGGCCAAGGTCAAGATGAGGGCCTCCCAGCTATAATGGGTAAAAAGTTGATTACTATGTAACCCCAAATAACGAAGAGTATTAGTCAGTTGTATGCCATTTATAATATGCAATTTGATTCATATCATATTATAGTAATATAAGAATAATCAGAATGTTCTTAAGTATATTATTATTTATTATTATAATAATACATATTTTATTACTAATAACATAGTAATACTACTACTTAATAGTGATTAAAAAAATCAGCTTAGTTGGAAGTAAGGGAATCTGACATATCCTCAGTTGATCTTATAGCCAACCTATAAGTATTGTACTATTTTACAGATTTTCACACTAATTTACTGTAAAATCTGTCTCCTAATAAACCATATTATACTGTAAAGACTGGAAAGAGAAATGTTAAATTCCCACTACATAAATTCCACACATTGTTGCTATAGTACCCTCATTGCTTCTCTGTTTTTCTTGAATGTTTCACTGTAAAAGTGAACGCATGTAGGGATGAGTTCACTCTCCCACAGATCTGTAGAAAGTAGCGTTTTTGGAAATGATTGTTGAGAGCAGTGTGGACAGATATGGTCAGTGAGATAGATCAGAGAGGTCGGCGTTTCCTGATTCTGTTGCTGTTCTTATGAAAATAATGGTGTGATGCACATGATGCTGACTATATAAAGACAGACCATAAACTGCAGGCAGGGCCGATAATATTTTAACATGGAAGCTTTTTTCATTTACAAAAACCATATTATTAGCTACATTGGCCTAGTTGAGAATTTATGGCAGTTCATGAGACACATAAACTCTTGCTGAGATGTTTTAGTCCTTTCTAGCTTGAGGAACTGCTGTATTTAATTATCTGTGTGCCCTTCTCTCACACACATACACACACATTCACCAATGTCCTAGTGAGTGAACTATTGAGTGACAGGTAAAATGACATGATTGCCCACATTTCCCCCTTAAAAAACTCTCGGTTTGCTGTTTTCTGATTTTTGCAGCTCTGATCCATTCTCATTTGACGCAGCATGTTCTGCACAATAGCTTCTAAGCGACTGTTTGAAGATGAATTTGAACCGTGAACTCTGCACAACCAACACACTGGCAGTCACACATCGCATACAGACACGCACAGCTCTCCGATGGTAAAAAAAAAAAAAGCACTACAGAGTGAAGTGGTAAGCACTGCCATGGTGAGGCTGACAGCAGCCCCTAGAGAACTCATCCAAATGTTTCAGGCTGCATGCAAAAAATAGCAAATTAATACAAGTGAAGGGCTTCTCCCTACAGGAGCAGTGCCCTCGTTTTAGAAATGCCAGTTTTTTCCCCTGAGTCTTTTTTGATGAGCTCAAAGGGAATGATTTCCTTAAAAGTCCTCAGATCCATCCAGCCCTGTAGCAACAGGAACTACATTTATAATTATTAACACAATATATGCAGTACGAACCTTCACTGCTGAAGGAAGAGCATTTGTTGTTAAGCTAAACTCAGAGTGATGGCGGACGGCACATCTGAGGTCACATCAGATGTACCGTTTGGTAATCCGATAAGAGTTTTTTGTGTTTTTTTACCATAGCCACTAATTAATACTGCACAACTCTTGCAAACAGGATAAAAAGAATTCTCCACATAATTGTGCAGTTCCTACTGAATTCTGCATAAAGTCACATGTATGTAACAGTTTTCTGTAAACTGTAGTTTAGTTGTTTTGTTGCCATTTCCTGTTCAATGCTCAGTGAACTGTAGATGTATTTCACCCATAAATCTCTTCTCTTCTTCTTCCAAGAACTGGTAAGGTGGACAATATTACTGGCAGAAACAAAACGCTACTGAATCATTAATGCTAGTGCTATAAGTCAACTACTAAAATTACTTGTGAGATATTTTGGTGAGCTGAGGGTACAGTTTTATCAGGAGCTATGCTATAATGTAAGATTCTACAGATGTATGAGAGAATTTGAAAAATGACTTTAAACATTAAAAGCAATATTTAATACAATGCATACCTAGTTTTCATTTATAAATAACTTTTTATTTAATTTATATTAGTTTACCAGTTTACAAAAAAAAAGAGTGCAGGTAAAGGAATTACCCCAAATACTAATGTTAAATAACTGATACATTGTTCTGCTGGTTGCTTTACCATCGGAGGATTCTTTAAGCAAACTGGCCAGATGGCTAGTAATGTGATTATTACAGAGTTTTGAATCTTTAGGCTAAAAGTTTTCTCCAAGGTTGTGTGAAATATCTGGCAAGCAATTTGTAGAGTACACACACACTGAAAGCGTATAGACTAAATAGTCTTTGCCTGTGGCTTGTCATATATTATTGAAGCATATTAATGCAACAGCTTTAGACTGTGCTTAGACTTTATCTTTCAAATCTTCAAATCCAATTTTGCTGAAGAGATCAGAAGGTTACATTCATGCTTCTTTTCAAAGAACTAGCTCAGTTTTTTATTTGCAAATGAAAAGTTGAATTAAAGCAACAAGACATTCGTTGACAAGTAACTGGTGGTATGTGTTCCACTGTGGCACATAAGCAGATGACAGGAATACAAGCAGGCATGTTTTACGCTGCGGTGTTGCTTCATGTGTCCTGTTTCTATATAACATTGTGATCCACATCAAGGACACTTTTGTCCATGCTAAAACATGTCTTCACACGTCTGGGATGGATTGGGAAGCATGCTTTTGACATCAAGCCAATTATATTTTATGTTCGACCCAAACCATTTATACCCATTTATATTTAGTTTGGCTGCATATACCTTAGGAGATGTATGAATCTGGCATTCAGTCTGTGTTACATGCAGTCTTTTACAGCCTCCAAAGTATAATACAGGAGTGGAAGGTCTCTAATGTCTTAACCTTGCCATGCAAAGTGCCTCAAGATGATTTATATTGTGATTTGGCACTATAGCAGTTTACTTAAATAAATAAACTGTATTGAAACCAAAAGAATACAATAACTAGCACTTTATGACACTACATATACTAAAGCAGACATCACCACTGACCTTGTGCTAAATGACCTACAATAATTTTCTGAGCCATTACAAGGAAAGCTAGAGACATTAAATGTATTAAGTACATGCAGACATCTGCCTGTGTGAGCCAACAGCCTGAACTGTTTATTATCATACTTGAAGAAGTGCATTCTCTTAAACACTGGAACATTAATAGATTATAATGTGTAAGCTGTGTTACTGGAAGGATATCTTATTTTCAGAGGAGAGGAGAGTAACAGGCCTTGTTAGTTTCAGGTAGTTTCCTCTAAACAGAACAGTTGTTATTAGAAACATATTATGCCGGTGCGGTCTGTTTATATGATGGCTAACAAACAGTTCCATGTCAGTTTGATGGGTGCATGGAGATATAGTGTCAGACATTTGCCCTTAAATGTTTGGACAACTGTGTTTGAAAGGTCAGAATGTTCCTATGATCTAGGGTGATATCTGTTAGTACTAATGAGCTCGTATATGCCCTCGGATAAATAGACAATAGAGATTTTTGACACCTATTCATCCTTATAATTTATGTCACTATTATCTCACATTGTACTGTGGCCAAAATAATGTTTTAGATCATCATTTGTTCCACAGTGGAAAATAAAATAAATGAATGCATAAATATCTAAATGTGTCCTGTAGAACCAAAAGATTAATTTACCCTCCATTGTGATATGCAAGAAATATATATAATATACATGAAAATGTATTTTTACCCATAGCCAATCACATGACCACATAACGTCTTGCAGCTGATTTAGTCGTACAAGGTGAAGGCATGAGAGTAAACATTAAGAAAAAAGGAACAAAATGAGTCTCTAATGGTGAAAAGACCATTCTTAATCAAATCAACTATCAATCAATCAACATGACTGGAGATATATTAGGAAGCATGTAAACAAAGCCTCTGTGGTTTCACACAGCGTGAGTCTTAATAACCTTTGTTTCAGTGTAGTGAGGCACTGGGTGAAGCTAAATGGTTTTAGTGTACTTGGCAGAATTATTTTTCTAACTGTTATACAATTACTGTTCATGTGATTAGGGAAGGTAAAAGGTTAATTTAGGTTGTGTTTAATGCTACTAAAAATGTAGCATTCATTTTTTCAAAGGTAAGTAAAAACGTATTTGAATACAGCAGTTTAGCTTTTCTATGTCTGTTTCATGTAAGAAATGTATTGGATTTGAGCAGGGCCATATTTGTGTGTGTACCTGTTTATTAGTAGTCAGGTTGTAGGTCTGTCACTACTGAGTTGAGTCCATGATAATGCTCCTGTAGTGGTTGGCGGTAGTAGATGTCCGCCTGCAGGCGGACCACTGCAGTTCTAACTGTTAATGGTTAGATGTATGTCTGACAAGTCACAATGTCAACTATAAGAAGGTTCACTGTCCAGAAGGGACACTAGTGTAGAGATGTGGCAAACATGCTGCCACAGTACGCAGCATTATTTCCAATAGCTTCAGTGCACAAGATAACTGCTGGTAATACCATATATATGTGAAACACACAGGATAGTACACAGTAATAAGACAGCTTTGGCTTAGCTGTGGTGTTGGTAGAGGTTGTGTTTGTTTTTTATGTGAATTAGCCTAAGGTGGAATTTTCCCTGGGCTGCCAGTCATCATGCTAAGCTTCTTCACTTTGAGGACATTCACACATACAGATTCAAAAGCGTGGACCGGCAACAGCTGCCATTCATTGTCAATAGAGCAGCCTTTACACCTGAGTGTAACCGGAGAAACCACAGATTCAACAGGAGCCCAACTAAACTACAGGGGAAAGCTAAGGGGTGATTTTGCTCTTCGTGCAAAAAGGTGGCACAAAACCCTGGACCCCTTGATTATGCATCTTATCTTTTGACGCAGTTCTCTTCAGTAAACTATCCAATGTGAAGGAAAAATTCAGTTTTCCACAATTCTTCTATGTGTAATATAAATGACCAGGTACAGTGAAGAGTTGTTGAAGAGTTGGGCAGACCACACCCCTACACCCAGCTACTGTATGTGTGAGCGCACTATTATCAAAAGTGAATAGTATAAGACACAGCGGTTGTATAGAAGGCTAACCCCTGCTTTTCTTTTCTTTTGGGGGGTGTCTCCTGCCTCCCCCTTGGATTACTTAAAAGGAATAATTTATTCATTGTTCAATGAGAAAGCAGATACACTGAGCTGTGCTGGTTGTTCACAGGCCTTATGTGCATTGAAGAGAATCCTGTACATTTGTTGCACTGCAGCTTAAAGTTGCTGGATCAGTGTGCTGATAGAGGGTCCCTTTTTTAGTCAGGTTTGTTAGTCAGCAAGTTAATCTCCCCAAAAAGGCCAAAAAAGCAGATTCTAAAAACAAAACAGGATGCAGCCTTATTTTCCACATCCTAAGACCTAAGCTTAAAGACGGGACCATGTAATAGGACAAATGTGTTGGTGGTCTGCAGCATTGCCTGCACGCAGACATACACACACTCCCCCTGAAACCCCCCACTTACAGAAAACCTCTCCGACCTTCTTTCTAATTAGACTTTGGGGTGAAGGGAGAGAATAGGTGGGGGTGGTTATGGGGGTTGGAGTAGAGGTAGGAGGCGTAAGTCTGACGTTTTTTTTTTCTTCAGGAAGATTCCCAAGACACAGTGGGGAGGACTGGTTTCTTTGGCTATGCTCACAAAAGAGTTTCCTGTGTAGCTGGACGGTCCCTGCACTTCTTTTGTGATTTCGCTGTCACAAGATGCAGAGTTGTGGGAATATTACAAACAACTTTAAATTTGTGGTACTGTACCATCTGCAGCAAACTACCGTGTGCTCGACAAGTTCAGCTATTTCTGTGGAGCTATCTTTCTATTCATAGAAACTTTTAGAAACAGTTCTTGGATCCTTATAGTACTGTAAAAAATTACATAACATTAGCTATCAAAAAAAGGAAAATAAAGTTTTACAGTAGGCATCATTAATCAGCATTTTCATTCTAAAGCGGGTGACAGCTTTTGTTTGCCTTTACACTGTTGAATAGAACTGTGAACTAGATTGGAAATAGTACAAATGGCACAATCACGCCATACTGGCATTTATATGGGCACAAACTGCTAAATGAGTGCTTGTGGTCAAGATTCACTTCACTACAGATGAAAGTAATTTATGAGCTATATAATATATTTGTTTTCCAGCTATGTTTAGCTTTCCTGGCAGTTTGATAGCGATGTTCCTGTTAGCAACTCAGTGTGTACAGATTAAAAGTGCACAGTAAAATTAAACGCGTAGAGTTGTTCCCATAAGTGAGGAGCACAATAAAGTCAAAGCTTTTTTATCAAAACCAGTAAAGTGCAATATTATATTGTGGTAACTTTAATTATAAAAGGTGATAATGATAAAATGAACACTGTTGTTTTTTGTATTGTTTTTGTTTTCTTTTGTTTGTTTGTTTTACCTTTGATTGATGTTTAAATCTAATGTATTATCAGGAGACTATAACTCTAAATTAACATATGGGCCAGAATTTTTTTTTTTTAAATGACAGGGGTCCTCCCAATATAAACTTTTGATTGCTCTTTTGTTCTTTAATCACAAATAGCTAAACAATTTCAGGTAAACATTAAATCTAGATCTGTTACAAATAATTGATTCTGTTGATTGATATAAATTTAATGGGAACCATTTTGGTAATCAGATAATGACTTAGTAATAATTACTTAATTTTTCTATGGGTCTCCATGGACAGTCACAAGCACAACACCGAAAAGACATCACTTTGGCCTGTAGGAAATTAGGACAGCCATCTTTCACTGTTTTCTGACATTTTATAGACTGGTGATTAGCAACAACACACACAATTGCACAATTTGCACAATTAGCTAATGAAATTTAAAAAAGACTTGTAGGGCCAATGGTATCTATTTAATGATCAGGATGTTCTAACTTTTAGAAGACCTGTATATGCTCTCTTTTCAGTTTATATCTGTGCCCTTTTTTACTCAGTTTGACCTGACCAGCAGGAGTCAGGATGAACAGGAAAACATCAGAAGACCTTGAGGAGCAAAGACATCAGGTCGGTGTGTATAAGAGGTATAACAGTCATGAAATTTATCATAACTTGATTTATAGCAACATGTATGAAAGAAAAATGAAAGAACACACTTGTCTTTGTCCGTAGCCATATACATAATATATATGCACATTTGTACCACATATTTCACAAATTTCAAAATATTTCACAACAACAGCACCAAAGAGCTTTGAACTGATTCCTCAAATCTGCTAATACAGTCATTCATTCATAACGTTTCACAAACTAATAATCTATTAATTACAGAAGTGAATAATTTACAATAAAATAACAATTTCAAGGTACATTTCTCATTTCCAGTACTTTTATTCTACAATAATTCCATTCAGTCTTCACATGCCCTAATAGTTTAATAAAGACTGTTGATTTTGAAAATGTCACACAGGAAGGAAAGGTTATCATATTGTCTTGATCACTGAAAAACCTGTAACCTTGTAGTGTTCCACTAAGCTAACAGCGCACTAATGCTGAGAAGTGTTTCTCGGGACTCCCTATTTCAGCAACCCTCCCCGTGCTTAGCTCCTGTACAGAATAGAACTGTACACCACCAGTCTGTCAACTCCTAGCTGAATTAATATCACAGGCAAAAAAGTCAGGTACTGCATAAGACGAAAATGCCACAAAGAGACTTTTGTTGTAAAATGTTAACATCCTCACCAAACCGTAAAGAAAACAACACTGGACAACTCAACCATCGTACTGTATGACAACACCTTCTCTGCTTTATGTTTTGGTTTGGTCCAAACCTAATACAAACAGATATAAAAAAGATCTTTTTGTAAGCTGAAATTTTGTGGCACATCTGCATAAGCAAATTGCATACACGTCTAATGCCTTGGGTTTTGCGCTGACACTGGCCTTGCAGTGACCTTCAAACAGAGGCACTTTTTTTCTATGTTGAAGCATGGCCTTGCGTGTTCATTCATAATGCTGCATTTTCAATTTGAAATGTTGTGATTTGCTGATTGCATCTCACAAACTGCTGCTGATGATGTGTGACAACTCACTTTCTTTTTCTTAATCTACCTACGACGGTGACAAGCATCTACCCAACACAATCAAATAATAAAACACAATTCAGAAAGGTACCATCACTTTAAGCTTTCTGTCACCAATCCTATACTTCCTACTATACACTATGTACCACTTCTCCTGCAGCAGTACAGCATTTTTTGGCCCCTGTATATATTGTTATTTTTGGATTAATAGATAGGACTAATCATCTGTTAAAAAGAAACCTGAACGATTCCTCAGTTATCTCCTCAAACTGTGTTTTTCTAAATATCTACAACAAAGTCCTATTTGAACATTTTGTGCAAAATCACCTTACCATCAACCTGCCTTTGTCAGATTAGCTTGTACTGGTCTTTGTTTTCTTCCTTGAACAAGATGTGCATTTGGAATACATGAACTACCACAGAACATGACACAGAGAGATGAAAGACAAACCAAACAAAGACAGTGAAATCCAAGAAAACAACCAAAATGTGTCCGGTGGAAACAGGAATCCATCTATGTAAAAACAAAATATCATTCCAGAATTTTCTTGTCCACGGTTTCTTTGCCATTGGTCCGCGAATAAGGTTCAAAAGCAGAGGAGCTCAGGTAGCGGGCAGAAAGTTCCTGCAGGTTTCCAGCCAGTGAGCCAGCCATCGACAGGGGGTTAGTGGATATTCGGCCAGTAACGCCACTAAGTAAAGAGGGCATGGGGAAGCTGAAGAGGCTGTGAGCCGCTGGGGAGGTCTGCAGGGCCGCCGCTGTCCCTGAGCTGGTGGCGGTAGGTAGAGGAGGACTGCTGCCTGCCGTGCTGCTGCTGCCGCTGCTACTGCTACCGTTGCTGGCCATAGCCATGGAGGGAGGGCGCAGGGCAGAGCCCAGCGTGCTGCTGCCACAGTGGGGTAGAAGGCCTGGTAAGCCTGGAGGTGTCAACAGCCGGCCCTGCTCCAACAGTCTGAGAACGCTGCAGGTGGCTGCTGTTTCTGAAACCACTGAACGCAGCTCAGAGTCCTTCCCCTGGTCCTTCTTCTGTTTAGTGCGCCGGTTCTGGAACCAGACCTTCACCTGGACAGAAACAAAGGTGAAAGAAAGCTAATGTACAGTATATGCTTCAATTATTCTGAAATACTACAAATAGTTCTTTACTTGATGGCACTGAAGTAGGATTACTTTCCTGCAGTAATGTACATTTACAGATACTTGCAGTAAAAATGATAAAGTAGCAATAATCCTAATCTCAGTACATGGAGGTAAATAGCTTCATGAACTTTACAACAGTATGTGGTTGCTTTTATCACAAGCCTTTGTTAACACAGCAGACATCACAAAGCATTTTTCCATCCCCCACCACATCCACTTTCACATACTCACTAATGTATAGTAGCTATACATCCACACACACACACACACACACACACACACACACACGCACACACACACACACACACACACACACACACACACACAAAAACACACACAAATGTGTCACAGCAGGTAATGTTTGTAATTGATCAAAAGCTACTGTTAGTGTATTCAGTCATGGAGGAGAGGGCTCACTGTTCACACTAACAGGCCAGATGTTCCTTCAATCAAAACTTCGCTCAGATAGCCTTTCATATGTAAACCACGGCCTTTGCCTTTGTGTGTTATTTGTTTTAAACTGAAATTATTTTCTTATTTATTTACTAATTATTATCTGAGGTTATCAAATTATTGCCAATCCTTTCTCAATATTCTCTTAATGATGTAATTAAATTATTGTATTGAGACAAAAATTATATATAGATATATATAGATATAGATATAGATATAGATAGATATAGATATAGATATAGATATATAGATAGATAGATATGTATATAGACTAAACATTAATTGATTCACTGGAAAGTGAATTTTATTGAAAAAAAAAAAGTTGGCTGTAGGCTTTATTTTACTTCATTTTTCAAATTCAAAATGGCCTCCATTAACTACGACCTTTATGTTAACGTCCTGGACCTTCTTTTAATTAGCACCATGGGATTCCCAGGCTCGGAAAAAGTTGGTTTATTGCATAGAACTTTGAATAGAAATGAAGAAATTCTAAGCCTGAAGATGAGAAGGCTCCTTGATGATGTCTCACAAAACGTCTGATTGACTTATCATTCTTCCACACTTTCACGTAGTTTGTATAAAATGTATAACTGTCGCTACCACGTTCAATTAAACACATTCAAATCATAGGTCTGGCTCATCAATTTACTTATATTGTGATATCCATTGTTCAGTCCTCTTTTGAATTAAACACATATCAGAACTGAAATGCAGGCGTCTTCAGGCTTCTACCTGTAAGTGTCTTGTAATCACACCTGACATATTATATACATGTACCAATGAACAGCAAAGTCTACAGATCAATCTTGCAGGCAGTCCAATCACACTTTAATATTCTATTTTATTTCACTAGATGCTTTATCTCCTCACCAGCTGTAAACAAACATTCTACATCAAGAGAAGAAGCCCTGCTGCTCTATCCAATATTATCTGTTTGTGCGTGAAGACTGCTCAGAGGAGCACCTTGTTCATTTTACATTCTCAGTGCGGAAACGACAAGGTGAAACTGGTAGGTAGTTCAAACAAAGCTGATTAGGTGTCAACACAGCAAATGGCTGTCATTTTTAATGTAACAGCCCATGAGTGCTAGGGAACAAAATGTTAATTTCACCATGTTATTAAAAAGCATTTTATCAGCACAAGAAAAAGCAGACACTGAAAGAAAATCCTGCAGCCTTTGTCCTGCCTAAATGGGGAGCAAAGGTTGTTTTCTCTGTTACCTTTCTGAGAGCCAAATAACATCTTCATACACTCAATTAACTTTATGCGAAAAAAGGAAAGCATTTAAAAAAATATTTTAAACATTTTAAATGTTAAATGGTTCAACCAAATAAGTCAAATTTATTTTTTTATTTTTTATAAAAGGAACACTGTGTGTGGTATAAATAAACAATAAAAAAACTTGTTCGTTGTGGTGTCATTTTGTGAGAAAAAGTTGACCTCCTGCTGGCAAGGTCAAGCTCCTTCAGCCGAATTCAAAGCCCTGACACATTAAGTCCGAAGACCAGGCCGATGTCACTGTTAGCCATTTTGCACTTTGTGAAAAATAAATAAACAGAAAAATTAAACTGGCTAAAAATCTGGAAAAGCGCTGAAGCAGACGCTACATCCAAATCACATGATAACAGGAGTAAAGCCCACAGTGGACACTGCATGACCCTACACAGCGTTACATATATAGCATAAGGAGGAAGCCCAGCACAGATTTTTTAAAATATGATCAGCTGTCAAACAGAATGCTTATTTCTTTATTTGTCTCAAATTCCGTAATTATATATATGAGTGATGAGTATAACACTTCAAATTGTAAATATATAAAATGCACTATTCAAATAAACAAACTGCTTATATACATAAGCTTATTTGTGTCAGTGAAATGAATTACATTGTAAATGTAAAGTGACCTAATAGACTGTAACATCTGAAGTCAGAAGAAATGAAATAAAAGTATTTAATCAAATTAAATAAAATAAGTGTCTTTGGGAAAAAAACATTTTCCAGTTTACATGAAACAAATCTCAAATTCTTAAATCTAGCGGATGCATACATACCTGAGTTTCAGACAGATTGAGCTGGCGTGCCAGTTCAGTCCGTTCCCTCCCAACCACATACTGGCACCTCTGAAACTCCATCTCTAACCTGTAGAGCTGCTCTGCAGTAAAGGAGGTGCGGGTTCTCTTAGGCCGGTCCAGATCCAGACCCTTCGGCAGAATAATCTCTCGTATAGACCCTTTAGCATCTGCAACCAGAAGCACTTTGAATTAAGCATGTGGAGACAAAGACCAATAAAATACGAATTAAACAAGATAATATACAGAATGAATGCACATGGGTAATTTTCTAAATGTACTATATGTGAATGTTTATGTGAACAAAATATAACATGATTGGCTGAAAGAAAAATGCTGTTTTAACAATTATGTATTACACGAATAAGATGATGAAACCCTACATTTTTACAAAGTTAAATTAATAAAGTTTAAATATGTGACTTCAGGTTAAATACTATAAATAAATAAATGGCAAAAAAACAAACAAAAAAAAAACCCTCCTAAACACCTACTGTTATTTCAATTTTATTGAACAGCTTGTTTGCTTTGTCTACATATACATTTATGTGTGTACAAGGTTCTGACACATGTGTAACTACTAATAATAATTACAGAAACACATAATGAAAACAAATATTGAAACATGATCCAGTTCAATCTCAGCTCATGTCACCACAAATGAGAAATGACAACAATGCGTGTTCTGATCACCTGTGAACACCTTTAAAGTAATAAAGGCAGCAAATACATATCATTTTAAATAATAATAATAATATTGATAATAATAATAATAACAGTGTATTTTTGTTGTAGTTTTGTTTTCTTACATGTTCAGTGTTGGGCAAACACAGAAAATGTTGAATGAAGGAATTTCCATAAATGACTTCCTGATTATGTGACACACCACACAGTATGTGTTGGCATTAACTGTTTATTTAAAACTCATATATCATTCTTTTTTTCCTGCTTCAATATTTTTAATAAAATAGATAATTGTAATATTTTCTTATCCTGTCAGTGTTGTGACTGCAGTATAAACAGTGCAGACCCCTGAAGGCATTTTCCCTAAATGAATTACCCTGAATGTATTTACATTTAAACCGTGACATAAGTAAATGAATTTTGTAAATAAGAAATACTTTGTAAATAATTTTACTTTGACGCTTTTTTTAGACGCTTTGTTGCAGTGGAAAAATAACCATGAACATGAAGAAAGGAATGGCCTAAAATTTTCATTTCTTGCTTTCAATACTAATAATTTTCAGTTCTTTTAAGGGGACATTTGGCTTTTAACTCCACATTCAAAGTTAAGTCAAATAAAAAAAAGATCAACCTCTATTTATTGTGATTGGTATTACAAATGCAGCATTTTACAATTTGATTCCTTAAGACATTTTATTGTTCTTATTCTAAAAAGCATGGGACTCTAACAGCCGTGCAGATTTTGTGTGTTTAATCCATGAGATTTCTAAAGTATAAAACTGCAAGTTCGTAAAAAGATGAAACACAAGCCTTACCTCGAACTAGTATTCTCCGACAGTAGTCTGGGTCCCCTGTGCTCCCTCTGTTTTTCTCGCAGTTGTCCACAGTCCCAGAGGGGGAAAAGGAGTCCTGCTGCTCCTTGAGGAAGCTTTTGGACAAGCTTCCCTGAGAGTCTTTGCCTTCCTTCCCCTCCTTTAGTCCATTCTTCAGCACCATCCCCTCCGTCTCTTGGTTGTATCTGACCTCCATGCTCAGTTTATCCTCTTGGACCCGCGGCTTTTCTTTTTTTCCCTTGTCAGGTGAAAAAAAAAAGGATATCACCGAGACCACTGCACACCAGATCGTCTGGACAGTCTGGGTTTTAGTTTCAAAACTGCACCTTTTAGCAGGGCAGAGTCAGCTATCTAATGGGTTGCCCGACCAAGGAGCCCTATTATCACTGACCAAAGTCCCTTTTCCCAATGATCTTGCAGTTCCTAACGAAACTCAACAGTTATTCAATCTGCCCTTTTCCCCGTTACATACACATCAGGCTGATAGACGATCTCCAAATAATCAGAGCCATGGATGCGCACTCACTGTTTCAATTGATTACGGTAATTTTGCTGCCTCCACATTTGCGTAATCTTGTGAATACACTAAATTGTTTGGGGAAATAGATCAGGTCTTGATAGAGGGTTTGCTCGTCCCGTCCCCTTCAGTTTGCCTGTTCTCAGCCCAGGGAATCAAGACAAATGATTGGTCTTGTCTCGCAACCAAGCCTCTCTGAACCCCACATGATCGCACACAATAACAGGGGTACGACTCTTCCAGACCTGAAAAAAGTTCCAGTGCGCTTCATTCTTCCGTCTGCAGGATACGGCCAGACATTTTTTCCCCAGACTTTTCACTGTGCACCTGTTTGTCACAGCATGTCGGTGAACTTTGATCCCGTTTTTCCCTTTGGCTCTTTCGCCAATCAGCAGAATTCTGCAATGTGCAGATCTCGCCACTATGCTATTGTAGGCATGAGACACTGGAAAAGAGCCAGAGAGGGGAAGAGAGAGATTGGTGAAAAGGATAAGGAGCAAATCCACGTCGATCAAAATTCATGAAGCCAACGACGGCCCAGTCAGTTTCAGCCATGCATCGACGCCAAGCTCTGCTGTAACGGGGAATTGTTTTAACGTTTCCTTTGTCGTCCCGTGTTCATTCAGGGAGAAATCTAGAGCAAACCATGAGGTCCTGGCTGCTAATGCAACATTCTTCAGTATTGTGATGATTGCACCCCAGAAGCCATCTTCAGCTCTTATAATCTTAACCTGCACATTTGAAAAAAACAAAAAGGGGAACAAAACTTGTCATTAGTGCTTAGGCTGCCTGCACTCTCTCACATATACATACCCCTGGAATGGCCCCTACCTCTCTTCTCCACTCGCCTTCCAGCCCACTACCCACCCACCCAACCACCAACTCTTAGCTATTTTCATTGTCAGTGCAACAATATCTCTGAACACAGCAGTGGCCAGTAATCCAATAAGACCATTGATTAGGCCACAATGATTCAATTCAAATCAGTGGCCTAGTGCAAGGAACATTCTCTGGCCCTTCTTGTCACCTTAGCTGACCAGAAGCCCTCTTCAAATTGCCCCCCTCCCTGAGTGCCATTCATGCCTTTATGGAAAACAGAGAGGAAAAGGAGTGAAAGATGGCAATTATCTAATTGGACTATTAACAAATAATTCTGCGAGTGTGGCTGCCCGGCAGCAGTCTCGGGGTGGGTTTAAGGGCCGCATGTTGGACTAACTTTATTCACTGAGTGTTTGGGGGCTGCTGCTTGGAGTGGGACAGGGGCTATTGTTTGAGAAAGGTAAAAAGAAGGCTATAAAGGGAGCCACTGAAGGGGACCTGGGCTTCTCAAGCTGCAGTGCAGAACCCCATCCTGGGAAATAGATTGAGGATGCAGAGTCTTGGGCTCTCACTGACACACAATGGCTGAGGAGGAGAAAAGACTGTTGTTTTGAGTTTCTGCATCCCCAAAAATATCTGATGCAATGTGCAAACAATACTGCATGTATGCTGTATATCAGCATATAATCTCTTTGACAACTCGCAGATTGCTCAACAGTAAATTACCAGCACAGCGTTTCAAGTGATTTCATGACCATCAGTCAGTAAAATAAAAGCATATTGCAAAGTCTGTTATCTATGTTACTACATTACACTGCAAATCTGTATTCAAATATTAAAAGTGTGTATTAAACATTAGAAAGCAAAAACTACATTTATATTCTAGTCTGTACATGAATTTGAGAGATAGTTTTCACTTGCAGCTAAAGGATCTCTATAGCATATGCGTAGGATTAGCTATACACACACAGCCTAAGGATTCCATATACCATCAGTTAATGATACCTTAGACTATCTGTGAATAGAGTATTGTAAATTTAATACTGATTGAAATTAGCAGTATAACGCTAAGGAAAATATACTTTTTTTCTCTAACAAGAATTCCAACTGAGTGGCAGGGAGGTGTTTCAATCTTCTAATGATGCAATTAGAAAGACTCAGACAAGGACTGGATGTTGAGATTGTCCAGTGGAACCGTGAGGCTGCAGCAGGTCTCCTACTGGTGCTAAAGTCTTTACAACTCAGAGATACATGTTTCCTCTTTCACTTGATGTTTTGCTCAATATGGACAAATTAGCAGTTAACATTAATTAGTGAATTGTTCAGTGAGAAACTTGTCATTACACTTTCAGTCTGATGGGTTTGTTGCCAGTCCACCCGTGTGCAGACTGAATTCAAAACACCTTGTATGTGATTGTGTTCAGTATACTGTATCCACTTCAACATGTTGACTTTGGGTGATCTGCAGAGAAATAGCAAACAAATATCGTAATCACACCAGGGGCCAGGACCAGCCCCCGATTTCATGTTGTTTCAGTTTATAATGACGTTTTACATTTTTTAAATAATTTAGTTAATATAATTAAATTAATTTTTGAATTTAATATTACTTCATGCTATTTTTATTCATAGCCCTCCTTCATTTATCAGACGTTTGCATTGCGTTTGTGCAGTGTGATGATCGATCAATTGTACAAAACAAACAGAACTGGCCGACACAGAAGTGACCTCCCGAGTAATTGAACCAAAGAGCCATAATTTTCCTCCTGTTAGGACTTGAACAGGTAGTTGAAGTATTGCAGTTTCAGATTTTGTTACATCTGATAAGCGCTAAGAAAGCCTCCATAATGTATGACATAGCAAGTTTTGGGTAAACCTTATTCTTGCTGTATATAGCAGTTATGGTGTATAGCCTTGCCTTTCATACAATCTAATTTAACACAAGGGTGCCTTCAATTGGCCTTCAATTTTTCCTCTATGACGATTCACGGGGCTTGAATATTATTCCTTTATATTCTGTATATATGCTAGAACCCCCACCACCACCCATACAGAGCTCTGAAATGAGGTGATCATTTTAACACAAGAATTCAGTGACACTCTTTAAAATACTGTGCTTTGCGCTGTTCTGTAATGTGACTTGACTGCGGTGGAAATTAAAGCTGCTCTCGAGACACATTTAATGTCTGGTTAGAAATAAATGTGTCCCAGGAAATCAAATCAAACCCTTCACTGATGCGGGCGACCGGACAGAATGATGGGGTGAAATTTCAAGGTATTTTCAAAGAGGAAATTGTTGCTTTGGTTGCAGGACCTGCTGAGATGCTGGCATGTTTATGTGTAACACCTTCTCCTCCACTGTGACTGTGTCACACACACACACACAGTCAGAGCAAACAGAGAAACTACTATCACTCTAACATCTTATTAATTCTTACTGTAATTGCCATATATGTGCTCTTCAGAGTTCTGATATCCGGAGCCAGGACCACATGGCACTTTGTGGCAGAGGTTTTAAGGCTGTTTAATACGAGGTAGGTTGCTGCGGAGAGCACAGGTTTTGGAAGCCTCGATGTCTGGTTGACAACACGGTAGCTCGAGAAGAATGGTTACATTCAAAGCCCTGCTTTAGGTTTACAAATGTGGTGATTATGTTTCACAGTAAGAGAGCAAGCTGTTCTTGATCCCTCCAAATAAAGAACCTGTTTACATCTGTGGCACAGGGCTACACTGGCAGCTCAGCTCAAAAATTGTTGAGCGCTGATGGTTCTCATTGCAAGCCTGGAATTTGTATCCTTTTTCCCCTTTTGGATCCAAATCATTGATGCCTTATACATATTATGTTTTAACTCTGAGTAGCTAATAATTGGGATTGATTGTTGTGTTCTGGTTTCTGGAGTAGGAACTCAGGTCAGTCACAACTCTGTTGTTAACGGACACCGAGGGCGTCCAGATAATCTGCTCAGCTAATGATGAGATGTAGACAAGGCGCAGTTACAATAGTGTTGTTTGTTAAAGCCGTGGAAGGACTGGAGTAAAGTGTGTAGATGTAATAATCTGCAGATTTTAACAAGGAAAATGTGGACATGACAGTCCATAAAGAATTATGGTGGAGCATTTTGTTTTATCATTGAATCTCATAAAAAGATCAAATCAAGCAATAAATGTATCTTACTAACAAGTGTGTGTGTGTGCGTGTGTGTGTGTGTGTGGTATTATCAAAAGCTGTTCACACACTAACTTGTGAACACTCACCTTCGTTGTGGGAACTAAATACTGTTCCTACTGTGTAAGTGATTGTCTTATTGAGTGACGATGGAAGTAAAGCAAATAGACACACATAAACACAGCACATTAGGTTATTGACTGCCTAGACAGTAAATGCAGTAACTATAATGCTGCCCTGCTCTCAGTGGTACAGACTTAAACGACATAAACATATGGTTTTGGATCACATGTTACCATCTACACTAAGATTTAAACTGCTTCTCTAAGGTTGCTTGGATTCCACAAGCCTTAAGCAAATGATCTGCTCTTATAGAGACTAATGTACTGCAGAGCCCAGAGGTCTTGTATTTATGGCAGTACATGTAATTTTGTCATTTTAAAGGCAGAAAATATTTGTCTAGTGCACTAATCCGCTGTTGACAATACAATATTTTAAGTGTGACATACCAGACAGCCTAAAACCTGCAACAAAGCCATAACAGTAATTGATTTTTTCTGTACGTACTCTGTGAGTGGTTTTAGATAACACTCTTTTGTCCCGCAGACAGCGCCTTGTTGTAATAATTGTCACAGGTGTAATTTGAGCAGTTCCTTTGTATCTCTGCAACAGTTACGTCTCCATTGGCAGTTGTGATGTGCATCGAGACTAAAGCGTGAGCAGAACAATGGAAAGCATCATAAAAGCTTTGAAAATAAATCATGTTTTTTTTTTCTTCTCTTCTTTCAGCACTCAGCCTGCTATTTCTCACAACACAGATGGATTTGTAGTTTCTTTAAATTGGGACAGAGCTTCTGGGAGTGTTTGGAAACATGGCAGCCTCGACTGCGAAGCTGTGCTGCTCTCTGTTTAACCTCAGCTTAACTGTTTTGAATGATAAAGAATTACTGCAGATTATTCCTGCTGGGAGTTGTAGCGAACAAGTCCCTCACAGCTTTTGAATTGTAACCTCTAAAAACCCGGCATCTCGGGAGTGAGAACCTATGTATTGGCACCAAGCCGCTCGCTCTTCATCTCTCACTCTCTCTAAAATGATTTGTCCCTCTGTCCCTGTAACAGGCTCACATTAGGAGAACATAAACATACTGTAACATTTGGTAAAAACTACAGTATCTATTCTTTTTTCCAGTTGAATTATTTATGGAGTCCCTGAGAGGAGAAATATGCATTAACAATGTGAGATAGCTGTTGCTTTTTTATAATTGTCCTCTCTTTGGATCAGTCTTGGTCCAGTCCTTTGGTTACTTCTCAAGGTGTGGAGCTTTTCTAGTTCTACACTCTAACCAACACTGAGTAGTGCATGTAGACTTGTTTCCAAAAATCTAAAATCAAAATACTGCCATAAAATAGACTCAACAATTACCACATGCAGACAGACATGTACACTGGGACAAAAGTTAAGAAACAGGGGGCTACCAGACACTACTAGCTGTTTACTACAGGACCTAATAGCATTAGATAGTATTACAATAATTTAGGATGATAGTTATATGATCCATATATGATAAAATAATAATATCAATGTTTAATACAAATTCAGCAGTCACTGGTCTCCAAAAGCTGAGGTTGTCCTGTTGTTTGTATGATTCAGTTTTTATTTGTCAAGTTAAATTTATATAGCAGCAAATCACAGGTATTACTAAAAGATTTTCAATCAACAGAGAACCACTGATCTTGAGATGAGAAACGTTCTTTACAAAAACAAGCTGACAAAACAAAATGGACACGAGGATTAACAGTGACATTATTGTATGGAGGAAAAAAAATGACCAAAGGAAGCTAATGTACAAACATGTATAAGGACGATCAGAAAAGACTTAGACCCCAGCACCTCTACTCTGCCACAAGGATGAGGAGAGAAGGACAGACAACGCACACAAAAGAGGCAAGACTCAAGGGACAACACTTAATGTGAAAACGACGGAGCAAATGCCGGCTGAGCTGCCCGAGGACCCACATACAAGATGTCTGAATGAAACACTGTCAAATGTTATTTTTTGGGTGCCTGGTAACTGACTGCATTTGTTGGAGGACTGATCACTTTTACAGTAGGCCTAACAGAAGCCTCTGCAACGTCACAGAAAAGCTGATTAATGAGGAGGTGTTTTATGACAAGCACAGATCCACAGCAAATCTAAAGGATGAGGACAGAAGAAGTACAACGGAAGACAGTAAGTCAGTGCTCATGTGATTTAAACAAAGACATATGCAAGGTAATTAAAACCCATACTGGCTCAGCCATGTACGGAGGGGGAAAGTTCGATTTGATTCCCAAGTTTTGGTATTTTGGACATGAAGAGACTGACATGTTTTCATGCCCCAGTGATGCTGCGGTGTCTTTGCCTCTGTCTCCTGTAGATGATAAGATTTCCGAGTGCGAGGAAAGTGTGGTCGTGTTTTCACTGTCTTACAACGGGTCTCACTTGTGGTCAATCACTTTCCTGCAGACATTCAGCATCAAAGCAAGAAAATCAATCATGGTAAACAGCAGCCGGCTGTCACGACAAAACAAACAAAACAGAGCAGTCATGCAAGCAACAGTGAAAAAATAAGGTATGAGAAAAATTGAGACCTTCATCTGTCCTGTTTTTGCTTTTTGCAATGGCAGCAACATCACTGACAAGTGTTTTAGAAGATGCAGCAGCAGGTTTTTATGAAATAACTCCTACAGGGAGATGGAACGGAATCATACTTGAAGCAAAGGTGGAAGCAGTTAGCAAAAACATATATCACTTTGCTAATCCATTATACCTGTGCATAATTTAGCCGACAGTAAGTGTTTACACATTCTCATATATCCTAAACAAAAGGAAGTGATTCGCTGTGGTAAGGTCTCCTCTAGTCAAAAGATCCTTTTCAGTACAGCTCTGCCACATAAAAGATGTCCTTGCAGCTTCATTAACTTTTGGTATTTAAAAAAACAGCTGCTGCAGATGTTTTTAAGTGATAAAGCCTGGGTAAGTGTCTGTTATTGCTGACATCGCGACACATTTTCATTAAGAATAAGCACTCAGGCATAAGCCCAAAAGTTTCCACTAGCTCATGGTCTTCCTCTTCATATATGTGGCCGTCCTTATGATCTAAATAACTATTGCCTGATCTAAAAGCTACTCTAATTGATAACAATTTTAGAAGCGTTAATTAACAGTGTAAGGAGTGGGGGAATTTCTAAATGATTTGTGTTGTAGATGATGAAGTGTCTCTCATTAATAAAGCCCATTATGATTCTCATGGCATTTTGTTCAGTCAATTTAAAAAAATTGTATACATGCACAATATAGTGTTGGTCAAGGTTGGTCAACATGTTTTATAAATACTGATTATTAATACTAATACTAAAAACTGAAACCAGTTTTTTCTTGCAAACCAACATGGTAATCGCTTAAGCTACACTGTTGTCAGATACACACATTAAAACAAGACAAACAGCTACTGAAATGAAGCACAGTGGGTTATACATTAGTTTATAAGCAGAAGCCGGCACATTAAAAACAAACAAAATAACATTACAAATGTCCATTTAAATAATGCTACATTTAAAACCTTTATTCTCAGGTTCATTCATGCCGGTAAACATTCAGCATGCCTGATTGTGCTTTAAAGAGTGTCGATAAATGCAGTCGCGTTTCTAAAAGAACATTACAAATATAACAGAAACAATGTGGCAGTAAATGAATTGGTTGAAAGACATTTTGGAAATTGATTAATCAACCTAAAAATTATCAGCTAAAATGTGTGGCTGTCTAAATTCTTCCAAACATTTTGTTTCTGTTTTCTCTCAGTAGCAACACAACATTTTTAGCCGGATAAAACAAGGTTGTGTTGTATTTTTTTAGTTTATTCATTTATTTATTTTTTACATTTTATAGTCTTTGCAAAGTGATTATTTAATAATGCTGGATTAGATAGTGAAATCAAGACCTTTGCCAGTGTGTTACTTCAGAATATTTTTGCTTATTAGTTTACCTTTAAGAAACTAATAAACAACTATTAACGAATTTATTTAATAAGTATCATATGAACCAGCATATCGTGATTCTTGAGGGAGAAAAACTGAATTACTCCAATAAAATAATAGAATTATGTTATTAAAACATCCATACACAACACTGTAGTCAGGAAATCTGTGTCTCTATCTCAGTTGTATCTAGGACCCTGACCCTGAGCGACCTCAAATGCATTTCCAAGCTGTTTCATAAAATTGAACCGACCGAGACGCTCCACACTACCCTGTCTCCTTGATCACAGCATTACACAGGTTATAATATTTACTTTATGAAACAGCAACCTTGAACTTCTCCTTTCCTCTAACTAATTTGCTAAATGGTTGATCAAACATCTTGTTTGATTTACATGTAATCATGGTCTGATTTGCTATTCTGCCAGTCCAAAATCAAAAGGCCAATTCACCACTATAAATTATTATGCTGGAATACACATTCAGAGATTTGCATACGAAGCCTTGGTTTGTGTGCCAGGGGGCTGTTAGACAGAGAATCACAGAATCAGATTGCTAGGATTTGGTAATGTTTCAGTTTAGGTGTAAATGTGTGACTGTCAAGCCTCTGGGGACCTCATGTGGCTTCTGAAGGTAGTACTCCTCAACTTAGTCAAAGGCTAAGAGCATGAAGAACCACATTAGCCTGTAATTGGAGAGTAAACTGGAGAGCTGGGCCAAATCAGTGGTAGCATGGGTACATCTACTACAACCAGAAAATAGTTGGAGAATTGTATCAAAGCCTTTGTGGCAGCAGAAGCAGCTGTAGCTTTTCTCACTTGTCGTGTATTTATCAAACTCAAGCATCATGGAAAGGCTAAAGCAAAAAGGCTTATTTTGTTACCATTTTGGCATAGATTGAACATGCTGCTGCTGCCTCTTTCACAAAATGAATACAAATGCCATTTTTAGAAAAGTTGTTAACCAATTTCAGTGATTTGTGAACTCGCTGGAACCTTTATTTATCTGACAGGTAGTAAAATACTTTCAGTGTTTCCCTGGCTTTGATGCATCACCTTTTCTTTTAATTACCCTTTTTTTTTCATTGAAGCACACATTAAGATGACATGCAGATTGGTCATTGCTCATCTGTTATAAATACCCCTTTTCATATTAAGTATCATTATGATAGTGGAAAACATGTTACCATGTGTTATTCCAAGCAAAGAATGGCTTTCAAATGTCAAGTTGTGACTACACTGAAGGTTTCTAATGGGCAGTGCAGGGTATTAAAGTACAATAAGGCACAAGTGACCTTACAATCATGCTTGTTCACTCACAGGTGTGTTGGCAAGTGAACACCTGAGGGCGCTAAAACCTCCCCTAGAACGGCCCAAGCCACTGGCATGTGGATGGATCCTGAAATATGAATACTTCTTATCCCATTTGTTCTTATTCAAAGAATGTTGAATGTTGAAAGGAATTACTGGTCACATGAACTACAGTTCTGGAAATGTGTGAGCCACTGAGAATATTGTTGACATTACATTGACCATAAATAGTGTGTGGTAATGTTATGAGGAGGGAGCCTGAGGAGGTTGAGGAGAAGAAAGGTGCTGCCAAGTCAAGTCAAGACAGTGTTCCATCAGCAAAGGTATTATCCAGGTACATAAAGTGCTCTGCAATGACTCGAACTGTAATGTTCAATATAAGAAACCTTTGCCTAAATATTAGTACCACCTGTTAATAACACTAAACATTGTGTACTCACTGAGTTGTTGACAGTTTGTAGCAAGCGAAATAAGCAACTGTTTGTGAATACCTTCAAGGATTCTCCTGTGGGCATTGCGAGACGATGTGTAGACAATGTGTCTGACATGCCATTTATTTTCCATGGCATATGAAAATGAACATCTAATATAATCAGAAAGGCCATAGAGCATAGTGCAGGCAGCAGTTGGCTTATCAGGACTGCAGTACAGGTTTGTGCCTTGTTGTACTGTACAGGATATATTTTTATTGGTTTAAATATACTTTCATACAGATGTCTTCGACCATTGGAAGTTTTTTCATCTCCCCAAAATGTTCACAGTTACAGAGGATCTAAAAAATGACTGGCTTCAGGTCAGAATCAGGGGAACCTATAAATATCAAGGGTTAGGCAGAAGATCAAAATACAAGTGAGCATGTCCAGTTGGCAACAGGTCAGATATCAGGTGCAGAGAATCAGAGGCTGGGGAGTGAATTCATGAGTGAGGTAGCACAAACTGCTAAGGGAATGACGGCCGCAGACCTGCTTATAATGAAGAGGATGAACACAGGTAGAGCTGATCAGGTGATTAGAGAGAGTGAGCAGAGGGAGAGGCACAAACAGAGTGCATCAATCAATCCACAGATGGGCATAGCAGGACGGAGAAGATCTGTACCTCCTCTGGAAAACGGACAAGAGCAGCAGCGGCAGCAGGGAGCGGGGAACGGGGACAAGACGCTGCAGTGAAGACGGAAGTCTTTACTGAAGACCGATACAGTCTGATACAGAATCAATATGATTCTATTTTGTTATTTGTTGTTAATAAATCTTTAAATGAGCTGGTGTGTTTACGGTTTAACCTCCATATGACTCAAATATTAAACTATAAATGTACAACACTGATTAGTCAATAGTGACACAAGACATACATTTAAATATTGATCAGTCCCATATTTTCCTTGTCAGGGCTAAAACACCTGTGCAAATGTAATCTGAAAGAACTGTCACTTAATGGTCTAGTTTGAGTCTAAAATCAAACGTGATCTTCGATTAAATCTGCGCAGAACTTACTCATCTCATCTCAAAGGAGCCCAATATGTGTCTGGATTTAATGATTAATTATTAACTTGATTACAGCTATGATAAATTCATCTGGTTCAAAATGAACTGGAATATTGATTTCTTTTAAACTAAAAATTTTTTTACATTAGAAAGCTCGGAATCTTCTGGATTCTTGCTTTTTTTTCTAGTGTTTTAGAAAAAACCTTGTTCAAAGGGTTCTGGTCTGGATGATGACATCCTGCTTTCTAATTCTGTCAAACTAAGAATTAGATTGTCTTTGTCTTGACTTTAAGGTACATTTTACACATTTGGTATTTGTTGTGCTCACAGAGTGGCTTTGTTCATACAACAGTACATACAACATTTAGCTGAGTGTTCCTAATCTGAAGTTGATATGATACCATCAAAACATCATTTTGTTATGGGTTGGGTTGTGATCAGCTGGTTGTATGAATGCCACACAATAGAAAATAGGACACTACTATTTTCTAACTGGAATGTAGTTGTTTTGGTATCTGTTGAAACCCACAAAAGAATTCAGAATGTTTTTCAGTGCTCTAATGTGTAGTAGATAAAAAAGATTAAATAACTATTAAATGTAAATATACTGTGTTCAGTAACTCTAGATGGTTTTTGCAGCTGCCAGGCTCTTCTAGAGATATGGTGCATGGATACAGTGCCTCTTTGACTGTAGACATTTCATTAGACATGTTGACATGACTTTAAAAATCTTTAGAGCCATAAATGTGGCTGCTCTACACTTTTTCCCTTGTCATGGAAACAGTATAAACACTTCACCATGATTATGAAACCATGACAAATTCTTATCACGAGGAGGAATTATCATGATATATCACAAAATAGTCCTGCACAAAAACAACTTGGTTTAGGCACACACAAGCAACTGATTAGGTTTAGGCACAAAAACTACAGTGTAAGGCTTTAAATGGTGATAAGTATGTCCTCCCTATTGGACATAATGACACTGTTTAATGATCATAGTTAAAATACACAGTGCTTCACATTACACTTGAATGTTGATCTCCTGTGGGGAAGTTCTGGGATTTGTGACCCTACCACCCACCCTGACCTTCTCCCAGCAGGGCCTTTGTCACTCTAAATATTACATGACCCAACTCTCCCCTTTGCTTGTGGTGTAATTACTATGGCTGCCAGCCATTGCTGACAGTATGTTACTGTTGTTTTTTCTAGACATTATTTGGGGTGGCAGCACGTGAGAATCCAAATGTTCAAAGTATCTGGACCAGACAATAATCAGATTATAGCATGTCTGCTATAAGTAAGTAAGTAAGTACAATATCAGTGTAATGTCCAACTGAAATAATAATAGTTCAGGTCATTGTTGAGAGGATTCTCTGTGACCAAGTGCCCATGTTGACAACTTTTCTGTCACCTCACTATGCAGCATACTTTCTGTGCCTTCTACACATCCTACTCTGGTGGGTCATGATGCGTGTCAATAAAATGTTTAGTAATTATTAAGAAAATGCTAGATAGATAACAGGTAGGAAGATAGGAAACAGGTAGCTAGATTGATAGATGTCCTGGCCCCCGCCATTAGTTGATTTCTGTCTGCTTCTCTGTCCTCAGTCAAGTTCACTAGACTACCACCAGATGTCCTCAGACTCTCTTCCTTGTGCACCTGTTCATCTGCCTCTCACCAGACACAACAGATCAGAACAGGTTGTTGTTTAAAAAGCAACCAGTTCTCTTTAGCTTCTGCCTGCATAGTGTTAAAACAAAAGTTGCTATGCACATAAGAAACTAGAACATCTGGTCTGACCATGTGGCACCTCCATTTGTCCAAACCCCCTTGAATCAAGCCCTTACATTGAGTCTCTCTCTCTCACACACACACACACACACACACACACACACACACACACACACACACACACCTTCCAATACCAGCTGCATCCACACAAATCCACTGAATTATGCATGTTATTCACATAGTTAGCTAAACAGAAACATTTTCACACATATTATTGCTTCTTTAGTATGTATTAGTACTAAGTATGATGTTGTAGTATGTTCATATTAAAAAATTGTAATACATTACAACTATTACAACTGGGACAGCATCCCGTCCCCTTGTGACCCTTAAGGATAAGCAAATATGCCTAATGGATGAATGGACAGATGGATGGTCTTATGAGGTCACTGCATACAGGTTATTGCTCGAGGCTTAGGTCTGGGCGCTAAGAAAATGGCTTTCATTAGGGTTATCATCTCCTCTAATAGGTTTAAGACCTGGCCATAGGAGCTTTGAGATTTATGTTCAGTTTAACTTAAATTGTTGTCATGGGGCTTAGCTCACTGATGAGAGGGTGTCTGACACCAGTGCTTGCACATTTTACTGCAGGTTAAATACCTGGGCATTGAGAGGTTAAAGTGCTTTAACAGGTGCAGGAAGACTACCTTCTGTCTAGCTTTGCATTTGAACTGAAAACTTTCTCATTCCAAAACCATATGTCCAGTTCTTTAAAGCAATTTGATCTTAATCACAAGTAAACTAAATTTGAATTCTATTTAGCAATGATCAGGCCAATTTTACAGTGCAGTGTGAATATACTGTACGTATAAACACCAGCAGGGGTGGAATACTATTATTTTCAGTCACACTCTTTGTTTTTGTCAGAATTATTATTTGGGATCCCAGCACCAGAGAGCCCAAGGTAAAAAGAAAAAAAAGTGACAGCCCCCTTTAGAGCTTTGCTTGATATTGTAGCTAAGAAATGAAGGCAAATACACAGTAGATGTCCATGATTATCTCCTTGTACTGCATTGTGAGGGTTGTTATCTCAATTGGTTCACAAGGAGGACTCGACAAACACAACAATTGGTTAGATAAAGGTTTATTTAAGAGACCTGGGTGGCAACACAGAGTACAGAGCACAAACCTAAGACAGGAAACAGGAACTGAATACAGGGAGCAGGCAATGCTGGGAATTGTAGTGTGGTGAGGGGACCGCTAAATAAAGAAAGGCAACAGAACCCAAATAACAGGAGCAACCAGTGATGGGTGATCAAATATAGACAGACTAAGGGAGAAGGGATAAAACGTCAAGGGCAGACATACACTAAACTAAAGAGAGAATCAAAAACAAAGCAGAGTCCAAGGAGGCAACTAGAGTACAAAGAGAGAGGGTCAGAGGGGAATGGCAAGGCCAGGGTACACGGTGATCAGAACAGTTCACAATCCAAAAAGCAGAGTCAGAGTCAGATCAGGGTCAGAGCCAGAGATAGAAGCAGACTTACAAATCCACAGGTAGGGCAAAGGAAAGGAAAGGAAAGGAAAGGAAAGGAAAGGAAAGGAAAGGAAAGGAAAGGAAAGGAAAGGAAAGGAAAGGTCCAGGGTCTGGTAACAATGTAGGTAGGTCAGGAACAATCTGACAGGGAACTGAGGGCTGAAGGGAGCTTATAAAACACAGGGTGAACACAGGTGGAGCTGACCAGTAATTAGCACAGAGGGAATGGAAGAGTGAATCACAGGTGAAGTGGATCAGGTATTGAAGGCAGAGGAGAGTGGAGAGTGAGTCGGTCCATACATGGGCATAGCCGGAAGTGCAACTGTGTGACTTTCTGTTTTATTTCTCATTGTCCGTAAAAGGAACACATAGTGAGAGTGCAATTCCTCCTTGCACTATTCTCTTGAAGTAATGTAATGCAATTAAAAGCACAGTAATGTAATAGCTTGCCCACTGTAGCACCATGTATAATTGAAGCTTGTGCATGCAGCACTGCACTGGTAACTATGCTGATTTAAGTGCTTTTTAAAAAGTGAGCACACACTCCATCACAAACACCAGTAGTTCTCGTAGGAGGAGTGCCTAGGAGGTTCTATTAGTTTGCCAGCGAAGCCCTTCATCATTATCATCATTGAGATGCTTCTGAACAAGGCACCTAACCCCAGCACATCAGACTGATATGACAAACTGGCTATGTTTGATGGCTCCAAAATATACAGTAATACAAAAAGTCACATGGCAACTAAAACAGAATTCAAGCTGAATATGCAGAAATTATGAATTAATTAATCAACAATATTTCCCATAATGTCAGACTGCAGTATTCTTTGAATGATGTACAGGAGGCACTGAGTGTAAAAGGGGATTTATGTTTTTTTGGCACTCCGGCTCTCTCTTGTTTTTATCTACCTCTTAACTGTCCAGTTAATGCAATAGATAAGTCAAAAGAAAATTTTTGGAACTGCACATATAAACAAAATTCATTGATTATTCCAATTTAAAGGGTCAAACACAGATCTCAGCCCAAACACTAGGTTTAAGTGGAAAAGACAAATAGAGCATTCGGGACAGAATCATGACTTAGAATTTGATTGTGCTAACGGCTTTGGGGTGTGACACAAAGCTTTATATGCTACCAACGCCCTGTGTCCATATGATATTGAATTACTTTGTACCATAACTTCATTTTTCCAAACAAATCATGTGGTTTTTAGCAGGCTATTTAAAATGATCAGATTGTTCTTTAAGTTATTAAAAGTTAATCAGATGTAATAACTGGTTTTATAATAAAGAAGTACTCTAGCACCTTTCAGTTCCGATTTACTGTTTGAGCTATAGGTCCAGCTTGTATTGAAATTGGGTTGCTATCATGAAGAACAATATGTAGTTACACCCATAGCTTTTGCTTTGTATGGTCTACAAGAAATTCTTTAACAAATTGTTCATCCATCCAACCTTCAGTCTGAAGCTACTTGAATGAGTAGTGAAATGTTTCCAAACAAGAAGGAAGTCCAGTTGTCATGACTCAACTTCCAGATCTTGGCAGACATGTTTTTTGTCTGCTTTTGTCCTGTAAAACTCAAACTACTAAAACCAGGTTAAGAACTGTCCAATGGAAGAGGGTCATGTGGTCTAATGAGTCCAGGTTTACCCTGTTTCAGAGTGATGCAAGCATCAGGGTAAGAAGAAAGGCAGGTGAAGTGATGCACCCATCATGTCTAGTGTCTACTGTACAAGCCTGTGGGGGCAGTGCTATGATCTGGGGTTGCTGCAGTTGGTCAGGTCTAGGTTCAACAATGTTATGTGCCCAAAAAATGAGGTCATCTGACTACTGATTATACTGAATGACCAGGTTATTAATTAATGGATTTTTTCTTCCCTGATGGCACGGGCATGTATTAAAATGAATGCAACTGAATAAATGTTGTGACATTGCATGCTGTAATGAAAGCTAAAGGTGGTCCAACAAAATATTGTGTGTGATGTTTTTCTAGGATGTTTATATCAAACCAAACTGCCAAGACTGCTACCATGTAGCCAGTAATGCAGCATTGTTATGAAGCACTGTTGTGCAGAACAGTTTGTTTTGGTACAGTACATACTGTATGTTTCTTTTCCACATTATGTGAAACATTATGAGACTGCATTAATTTAAGTGTAAACACAATAATTCAGCAAATCTTTGTATAGTTTTCTCCAAATGTATCTCTAATTAAGTCACATTAACACAAACACAGATGACTTAAGTTGACTTTAGAAGCTTTGTGTAAGACAGTCACGGTCACCACAGCACTGACTAGTTGCCCTGGAATGATGTCAGTGTTAAATAATGTGATGAGCTGAGGCCTAAGTCTCTCACTCTCTCATGGGTGTTTATTTTACATAGAATACCAGCCAAAATGTTTATTCGCCTGACACTGAGCAGACCTAAAGCCAGAAACAAACCAGCATTCCCTGGACTTCCCCAGCGCTGAGGTTCATCAGTGTTACACCAATTATGGTCAATATTACATTAAGCTGAGAACTGCTCTGCCAAAGTACAGTGCAGACTTTATCATCAACTTTGAATATCCACACAGGCCTACAACTCTGCGAGAACTAAGGATAATAAATAATCATTTTGGCATCAACTAAAAAACTAAAATTAAAACTTGCATTCCTGGGTGTGTTAAAGTTGAACTTATACAGTTAACTTTCTCCAACTTACTAGTTATATCAACTTGAGTATTTTAAAACTTGTCCTTGTTATATTATGGACAACGCTAATTCAATTAGCCCCCTTTAAAGGAAGGCTTTGATTTTGACTTATTAACAGAATAAAGCATGTGATTTGGCTTGGAATGGAAAAGTATTTGGCTGCAAAGACATGGACATTAATTAAGAGCTAATGCGTTTTTAGAGAAATTATCAATCCTCAATTACAATTCCCATCTTAGTCATAATTCCTGAGAGATCACATTGTAATTATGTGTAATGCACATTTCTTGTTGCATTTTCGTGATACCATAATGAGTTATATACAGTTTGCTAAATTCTAAATAGTAAATGATGTAGCACTTTTCTACCTCAATGGTACACTTTTACACTGCTACTCATTCACCCATACACACACACATCAACGGCAGAGCTGCCATACAACTGACCTGACACAGCGAAGGGGCAACTTAGGGTTCAATGTCAGACATTTGACATAAAAAGCTTTTAGTCAGTTACAGACAGAAGTTAAACCAGGCAAAGAAATCAAAAATGCCTGCAGCAAACTTTTGTAACTAATTAAATGAAAAACAGATTACTGATTAAGTTGTACAAAAGCCACTAAATCTACTACTAATATAGTACTACTAATAGTGCTGTGCAGATATTTGCTAATTTATCCCACCATGAATTTATGACAGGCTTCCTGCTTTTAGCATATTAGTCTCCTTCAAAGGCAATTTCCTGCTTGTGTTTTCCTTAATTGTTATTTGAATGAGCAGTGTACACACAATGAAATTAAAACCAATGCTACAGTTACACATTGTGGTTTTAGCTGTGTATTAGCGTGTGTCTCCATCACATTGTTATTCCAGTAAAGTGGTATCAGACAACAAAATGAAGCCTAAATGACAAATTGCCAATTTAGTGCAGAAAGTCCATCAAATGAATTTTTCAGTACTAAAAATTCTTAATTGAAGCAGATATCTTTACCTACAGTCATACGTTAAAAGAAGTGGCATCCCACATATTAGGTCTCGGTATGTTCTATAGTCGTATGGTCTCAGGGTACTTACAGAGAGAGGCTCCAGCTGTTCTCTGACTCACAGCAGGCCACCACATTGTTCACTAAATATAGAAATCCCGCAGTACTTGTTGCTACAGGTCAAGAGCATTTGTTTTTACAGAAGGGCATTACTGCTTTTGCTTTTGAAGGGGAACTTCCAAAAGACAAGTGTGTCACACTGATTTAAGGCTATCAACAGTGTTACAAAGTACAATGACTAAACTACTGTACTAAACAACTTGTCTGCACTTTAATTAAATATCTCCATTTATGAAGCAAACCCATGGAGGGAATACACTGAGAGAGTCCACTTCTGTTTTATAGCCCAATATCACAAATCAGAAATTTACACGCTTTACAATCTGTACACGCAAAGCTAGTTTACTGTAATCTCACGAGCAGGGCTACATATATACTGTATATACCATTTTGAGGCCACCCTGGAGGAAGGATGGTAACAGCTAAAAGATCTGAAAAAATCAAAGGAAGAAGTCTGTATCTAGAAGTTTTCAGACCTCACCTGAGTCAGATGTGTGATGTCAGCAGGAAGGTTTCTCCAGATAAAAGGGGTCCACAATAGGGTAGAGCTGTGGAGCCAGGTGAGGTCACCTAAATGCTGGAGTCCTGCATTCTGGCATTTGAGAGGACGGGTGGAATATAAGGTTTAAGGACATATCAGCCAAATATGAAGGCATGTGGCCATTTACAATGATGTTAACAATGAGTTTTGTACAGATTGCAGACCTGTAAACAAGTAGAATCATGGACAACATTTCTGTGTTTTTGTAGAAAATAATAGAAACTCTGCAATTCAACATTTATGAAAAGTATTAGAATATGTTCAAATGGGAGAAAACACCTTTTTCTTTTTATTTATTTTATAGCTTTCACACAACATCTATCTGCTATTGATTTGTTCAATACATGTTTATATTTTGTTAAAAAGTCAAACCCAGCTGCATTAAAAATAGGTTTAGAAAAAAAAAATCTATTGCATTGATTTTGTCAAGAGAGGTTCTTATAATTCATGCGTGAAAGGGTTAATAAGGGAGTGTGCATGTGCCAGAACTTTGTGTAGGTGAAAGAAGGTTTAGTGTGTTGAGAGCAGGATTCAGTTGAACAGCTGTCAGAAAGACTTCCAAGAGTTCTCCAGTGGCATCATTACTGGACCAGACTGCTGCTGGTGATGGGCTGTGCCAGAGCTCACTTAGCTATAGTTCATGGTTACTTGGGATGTTCATCTATAAAATAAGCTATTTTAAGGAACCGTCACACTGACTAACTGCTCCATGTGTGTGTGTGTAGGCCTGCAGCAGATTTACTCCTCTGGCTACAGAACTCAGTATTAGAATGAACATTCTAGTGGATCAGATGTAGAAGATGACATGAAGATACTGGTCAGTCTCGGTCTGAAGACTGGGGTGTAAATGTTGGTGGAGACCGTCCTCAGGACAGCGGACAGTCCTGGGGGGGAGTACTTAGACTGTAGAGATCTCCATGGAAGCCTCGTCCCACTGCAGCGCGCGGATAAAAGTGGTGCGTTCAGTGCCTCAGCTGCCTGAGCAGAGCCACAGCCGCACAGTCGCTCTTCACACACACATGCCCACACTCACACACACACTGCAGTGAAAGAGGTGGATGAAGAAGATGTCAGTGGCACTGGAGAAAGGAACAGGCGTTAAGACCGAGTCCATCAAATGCGCAGCGCGCTTCTGGAAGCTCTTTCCTCACCTCACGCTGTGCTTGTCTCTGGTTGCGTACGCAGCGCTCGGCGCGCTCATGTTCCAGCACATCGAGGGACGGAGAGACTCAGCCATCGAGCCGGAGTACGATGACTTCCTGGGAGAGATCGTCAGCACCGTCCAGAACTTCACTTGTAAGTGTAATGCCAGCAAACCCTGAATAAGAAGTCCTACCGGCTAACTTCAGGATTCCATCTGTCTGCCCGAGTTTGTCTTCCACAGCCCTTTAACCAACTTATAAGTCAACATTTGATATTATTTATGACACATTACTCTGAGCCCCAGTTCGTTTACCGTGCTGTGCCCACTGTTTGTCTCCGTTTTCAGGTAACGCATCAGGCGCACACAGAGACTTGGTGGCGCAAATAGAGACGAAGATGCGACGAGGGTTCAAGTCCATTTGGCTCCAGAGACCTGACAGTTGGGACTTTTTTGGCTCCATGTTTTTCTGCTGCACCGTATTCACAACCGTCGGTAAGTCAAATGAAATGTGCCATGTCACACACACACACACACACACACACACACACACATTTTGCAGTTTTAGGCAGTAGAAACAGTTCATTTTTCCTTCATCTGTCCACAGCATTTACTCAAAATGACAAAATGAGGGATGTTTCTCCTGGGAACATGAATGTTTGGACTTATTCCATTAATCCACTCAATATTTGCTCTTTTTCTAAACACTCCGATTTGCTGCTGGTGCTACAAGAAAGGCTGACATGACCGAATGAGTCTGAATGTATCATCTAGGAGCCATGGCCCTGTGTTTCAAACATGTGTCAGTCATTGTCATGAGCAAATGTTGACATAGTTGATATGAGAAATAGACTGTACCAAAGCCATCTGTGACACCTGTGCATATGATCAATAAAACCCCTAAAGCACAATTTTGACTTTGGCCTTAAATACTTGGAGATAAAGCATCTTACAGTTTGTTGTATTCTTAGATTTAATGCTAAACTGTGTGATACATTATGAAAAGAAAGCAGAAGCAGGTTGATTCTATGTTCACTTACACAGGCTGTGGTAAAGAAACTCACGGTGGCTGATGTTCTGGAGAGGAGTCAAATTACTGTTAAGCATTTATTGTGCAACCCAGAGATATTGATTTAAATGTGTGAAATCAAACAGGCAAGGCCTGTTTACATATTTCCAGTCTTTCTCTGTGAAACACAGAGGTCAGACGACCTTCCTCAGATGAACTGAAACGTACAGCATTTATATGTTTAAGAACAAGCCTCATTATCGACTTCTCTTTTAGTGTGGTCTAGAGTGCTCTGTGTTACTTGTGGTTTAGTGCTCTGTGTTACTAATGACTGCGTTCTAAGCTCCTCGTATTCATGTTGTCAGGCAGTAAAAAAGCTCGCCCCGTGTTAGTGTTACTCGACTGGTTTTTGTGTACTAAGCAGTCAGCCATGTGTATACTGTACATTGCAAAGGGTCTGTTTTCTCATAATAATACTGTCATTTACAGACAGCAACTGCTGGAACCTTTGTTTAGTTTTCTAGTAAACACTGAACATTCAAATCATTTGGATGAAGGACAGAGGAGTTGAGCTAACCTTTACCCTTGGGTTAACTAGAAATCAGCTTTCTAAGACTGTTATTTTTTTTTCATCTTGCATAAACCAGTTGTACACTGCTAAGCATTGGAAATGGTAAACAGAGAATTAGAAAAATACGGTATGAAGTTCCACCAAACAGAGTGATGCCAGAAGAGGATGAAGAAAAAAATCTGTATTTGCTCCTGTTCTGTTAAAGTCTGCTGCTCACTGACAAGGCAACGGTTGTTAGAAATCACTACAACAATCAGAGTATGCTTACATTACCTGCTGCCCCAAAAATGTCTTTATTTATTCCACTATGTAAGAATCACACATGTACAACAATGACTGTGCCTACTATAAAGATTTGATATATTATTTGAAGCAGAAACACATTTGTTTCTCCTTTTTAGCAACAATATGAAGAGCATCACATCACAGCCATGAGGACTTGTTGGTGGTTTTAGCCCAGAGGGAAGAATGCCATTAGCTGTGCAGCCAAACATACTCATGGTCCAGCATATCTGTTTATGTGACACAATGAATAAGCAGGAACAAGTGTAAAACTAAGAATTCCAAAAATGATAGATGAAAATACAAAGTTCAAAGCTCGATGAAGACGTGAACATACTCTGCAGTAACCCAGAGGCTTCCCAACACTCTCAAACTACCAGGACTCTAATATGTGTATAAATCATAAACAAGACACAGATGAGGCAGCAAACCCACACGTTGATATAGGTAGCAGCTTTAAATCTAGATGTTCACTTTTGTAAGACAGCTGTCAAAATCTTCTGTTTCAGTGAATCACTTCTTGATTTCAGTTTTTACAGCAGCAGTTTGTTTTGTGTCAGTTCCACTGATAGCAGGAGAACATACAGAGCTGCTGTTAGTTCAGTTTAGTTAATGCTGAGGTTAACCAGTGTCAGTTTAAAACTTGTCCTGGTGCAGAAGATTCACATCGACATTTCCTCTGTTAATGTAGCACTTGAGTGTGGACTGAATGTTAAATAAATTAAAATAAATTCAATTCAACTTTATTTGTATACCACCAAATCACAACAGAAGTTATCTCAGTGCACTTTACAGTGTTTAAGGTTTAAGACCTTACAGAGTATAATTATATAACAAATGACATAGAAAACCCAACAATCCCATTTGAGCAAGCTTTAGGCAACAGTGGAGAGGAAAAATTCCCTTTAGAGGAAGAAACCTCCAGCAGAACCAGACTCATAGTGGGCGGCCATCTGCCTCAACCAGTTGGGGTGAGTGGAAAGAGAAGAGAGAAAAGAGAAAAAATGTGGTAGTTCTTGAGATATCCAAAAAATATTAAAGCCTTCTTTCTTTGTTTCCTTTTGTGGCTTGTGTCTATGATCAGATGGCAGCTGTTGGATGGTTGGAATAAGTGACTAACAAGCCTCTGACCGCTGCATGTTAGTCCCTGTGGTCCCAATTCTCCATTTACAGACAGAGGAAATGTTGGAAGTGCTCACTCGATAATCTCCAAATAATCAGAAACCCTTTGCAGTGTAGCAGAAATTAGTTTATGCACTTAGTGTGGCCAGCCCAACCATCTGGTATCTGACCTAAAAGGCTGCAGAGAATATGACACAATTTACTAACAAGGACCATTCACGATTCAAGATTAAAAGCATTTCTTGTCATATGCACAGTGAGGAAAACGTTTCCCTGTAAAATTCCTCCTTTGCCGTCTATAATCAATACCAAAGATATATACAAATACAACAAGCATTAGAAAATATATTAACGGGTTAATAAATAAAAATAAAAGTATATGGTCCATGTACAACTTTATGTGCAAGGTAAATGTGCAATTATGAAAATAATGACTTATAATGCAAAACAGCAAAGACTAGATGGATATTGAGTCTAGTCTATCCCCACTGGCAACCTGTTAAAAAGTCTAATGGCTTAGAGGAAAGAGAGGTTCCTCAGTCTGGAAGTCGTGCATTTCACATGCCTGTATCTTCGATCTGACAGTAAAATTGTGAAGGGGTGTTAGGGGTGGGTGGGGCCCTTGAGAATGGAGACAGCTCTCTTGTGTACTCTGAAATGGTAGATAGTCTGCAGTGAGGCCAGTGAAGTCCTGCTGATCTTTACAGCAGTCTTCACCACTCTCTGCAGACATTTGTGGTCCATCACAGTAATACAGCCGTACCACATGTGATGTAGCTGGTCAAGATGCTCTTAACATTACAGCTGTAGAAGTTGTAGAGGATCTTGGGTAACTTCCTCAGTCTCCTAAGGAAGTACAGCCGCTGTTGAGCCTTCTTAATCAGCTGTGTGGTGTTGAGTGTCCAGGTGAGGCCCCAGGTATTTGAAACTGCTCACTGCTTCATTTCAAGCTTCCGGATAAAGAGTGGCTGATGAGTTCTCCTCTCCTTTCTCATGTCCACTATCATCTCCTTCACCTTGTCCGTGTTAAGGGTGAGGTGCTTCATCCCTGCGAGTGATTCGTCCTATCACTGTGGTGTTATTGGCAAACTTCAGGATGATGTTGTATATATACACACAACATATATCTGTAGCTTTTAAAATATGATAATCCACACCATCCTTTTTTCCTTATTAGATGAGCTGGAACGCTGCCTGTAAAGAGCATAGACTTCTTGCTAAATGTTTCGGGGAATCTGCTGATACCATTACTTATCGTGTCGGGCATCAGCTGTGGGCATGAAATGTAATATGATAATTGTTTTGCCAAAGGTATTTTGGTTAACAAGAACACCTGAGATGGTGTTAAAATAGCCAGACATGCAACAGAAAGATCGCCTGACCTGGACCTTACTGGTTCCTGCCTCACACCAGGTACAACTTGTTAGAGCTTTTTCCTACCGACATGGCAATGCCTGAGTGGCAGTCTGTCACTCATTCATTAGTGGGAGAGCTGACAGCTCTCACTATTGTTTTCATCAATGTGTATTATTTATTTTGTTGTAGAAACATCATTCAACTTCTCTTCTTCAGGTGGTGCGTGCTATCACTTTTCACGTTTTCAGCTTTTTAACTTTTATTTTATTCAACTTTTTTCATCTTTTTCTTTAAATAGTTGTCTATAAGAGTTATCATTCAACTTCTTTTCAACTTTCCTCTTTTCCTCAGCTTCCTGTATGGTCATACGTTGTAACGTAATTTAAAATTTAACCCAGTGTAGACACCTCCTTTTTTCCTTTAAGTCGGCTTTTTGTATCTTTTCTACTTTTTGAGTTTTAACAGTCGGAGGTAGTTTTTGCTCTATTTTCAACTTCTTTATTGGTTTGAATAATGAAATGTTGGCACAGATAGAGTGGAGAGGCGGATCTTTTTAAAGCAAAATCTTTCTCAAACTGTCTGCACGGCCACACTTTTCACTCTTTCTACATCATTTCTTCACAAAATTGTAGAATTACTTTTCTAAGTTAAGAGATAACTAGATTTTTCTCTGTGAGCCTCAGAGTGATGGGAGTCCCCCTCAGCTCTTACAGTGCTCAAAATGTTAAATTTCTTCTGAGATTTTGGTCGACATGCTGAAGGACCCACTTTGATATCTTGCTCATGTGACCACAATTTTCAGTCCTCAAACATAACATTTGCACAGGCAACTCACTAAAGTCTCCTGTGACAGGAAATCCTATTTTTTCATGATTTAAAAACAGCATCTTTGTGAGAAGTCTGATTCTGTTTAAAGTGCTGTGACTCAGCACTTTTCAGTCTACATCTTGTTTTTCACTTGTATCTTTTAATTAAACTTATTTTTACCTCTTTTTCTGCCACATACATTTGGCCTCATCTTTGTCCATCAGCTTTATTTTTGTCAACTTTTTCTTATGGTCCACTTTTAATCTCTATGATATTCTTATACATATCCACTTGCTATAACTTGTCATCAGTCAGCAGTGTGTGAACAGCTGATTAACAGCTTTCAAAACCCACACTAGCTGAAACAATACCTCAAATCCCAGACTTAAAAGGGTAGGATCAGAACCAAGTAGAAAAGAAAGTGAGTATAAATGTGAGGTCCAAAGTGAATTTAATGGATGAGCTTATTGTGCGTACCTAGCAGAAATATTAGTAATGTATGTGCTTTACTAAGACCTGGCTGCAGAAAAATGATTTCAGACACTGGAGACAGTACAGGCAGAGGGATGAGAAAACAACACAGTGCTTGTTAACAATGTGGTGTGATTAGGCATCTTCTAATAATCATTAAAATCAATTAGAATGCTCAACTAAATAAGCAAACTGTGATGCTAGGCTATAATACAAGTTTTGAAGGACAGTTCAACAGCAAATTAAAAAAAAAA
This sequence comes from Anabas testudineus, assembly GCF_900324465.2. NCBI lineage: Eukaryota > Metazoa > Chordata > Actinopteri > Anabantiformes > Anabantidae > Anabas > Anabas testudineus. The sequence goes on from NC_046624.1 coordinate 989,900, forward strand.
AAAAAAAAAACAAACAGAATGGCATGGGGACACCTACTGCACAATTTGCCTGACCTACACATTTGTTGTGACAAAAAGGTAGAGTCTACAATCAAATGTAATTTCACACAGCATTTTTGATACCATTTGTAGCCTAGAATGAAGGCACTGATGGTCTTTTGACTAAAATGGTGACTTGTCTTGTGGTTAGGAGGATGGCTGTACTATGGCCTTATTGGCATACCAACCATAAAATCTTAGACTCACCCTTCTTATAATGGCAAGGGACAGCACAACCATATGGTTTCCTGTGGTGATGTTGGTCAGTCTGTGTCATGCTACACTTTGTTCAAAAGCAAGACTGTGAGGGTTGTGCCAGAATCAGGCTCAAGGGACACGACAACCTACAGCTGGTTAAAACAAAGTTTGTTTTAAGAGACTCAGGAACAAGGGAGGTCTGGAGGTGATGTGTCGGGATGGTCAGGTCGGGAGGACAACGTAATCTTGGGAGATGGACAGATCACTGGTAAATCAAGAGACACTCACTGAGAATGAAGGGGCTGAACCAGGAAGTGGTTGAGAGTTGTAGGCAGGAACGGGTTAGGGTGGTTATGGGATGTTGAGATCACAGATCTGCAGATCACCGCAGGGGAATTGTGGAGGTGAGTTCCTGAGACCATGGCAGAGAAGCGGGTAATGATAGAAGGTGGAATCCAGGTAAACAGGTGGCTGTGGTGTGTCTATAAAGAAGAGGCTGAGAGGACAACCACACAGCAAAAAACAACATCCAGAGTAGTAGTCACATCAAAAGCAAGAGTCAAATTCAGAGAGGCAGTCAGAAAGAGAGCCAACAATCCAAAGTGGGGCAGAATTAGAAGACGGGTCAGATCAGAGAAGAGACTTGCTAATACCAGGGGTGAGGCAGGAGATCAGCAACAGGTAACAAAGGCTGAAGAGTGACAAGCATTTACAAGCATGAAGTGGCACAATCTGAGTGTGTGAGAGCTGCAGACCTGCTTATAAAGGGAGAGATGAGCACAGGTGAATCAGATCAGGGTAATCAGAGCAAAGCGGCCCAGAGGCACAGACAGAGAGCAAATAATTGAACCATATGTGTTCATGGCAGGAAGTGAGACAGGAGACTGTGACAAAGACATCACAAATCATCGCAGCGCAAATTGTTAGGACTTTTCTTCTGAATACATTAATATCATCATATCTAAATTAACACTTGTACAAAGTAGACTCAACTCCAGTAACTACCAACATGTCTTCATATGTTCAGTAGTTTCATAATACGCCCTCTGGAACTTTGCTTCTTGATTTGATCTGCAACAACCTTGTAAAAACACATCAGGATATGTCTAGCTTAACCACATAAGTGGTTAAGAGAGGCCAGCTAATGGCTAATGGCTTAACAGTAACAGGAAGCACACAACTCAATGTAGAGAATGCACTGTCAGAGGAGAAAGCCTTTACATCACCACAAAAAGCTTATTAGAAGTTGTTAGAGGCAAACTGGCCTTTGTGCTGTCTTATTAGTGATGAATGCCATCTTTCCACAACCAGAGTAATAAGGTTTTAAGGCAAGGCTTCAAAGCATATGTGTCCTCACATAAATCCATTATTAACTATCAGAATTTGAAAAGTGGAGTTCACTATTTAGAAAGAGTCCTGATAGACAGTTACAGTTATTATAGACAGAAATCATTGTTTTACGTGTATGGTATTGCAGTGTTTAAAACTGCAAAAACAAATCGACCAATCTTAAGATATAAAGAATATAGCTGAAAAGGTTTGCTGAATAGTTTTATACATAAGGCATGACTTGTATGACAATAATAATGATGGTTACCAAAGGAATTGATGAGATATTGCAACAATATTTTAACATGTTTAGACTGTGTATCCTGCCAGTACAGGCGTGGACAAAATTGTTGGTAACATACCGTTAAAGAAAGAAACTGACTTTGTCAGAAACTGACAAAAGTAATAATAAATAAAAATGTACTAAAAATGACCTCATACATATCAGATAATGCTTTTGAGTTGTGGCTCAACAGAATCATTTTAAAAAACAAACTAATGAAACAGGCCTGGACAAAAATGATGGTATACTTAACTATTTTGTTGCACAACCTTTTGAAGCAATCACTGCAATCAAATGATTTCTGTAACTGTCATCAGGTATTTCGATCCATTCCTTGTGAGCAAACTGCTCCAGTTGTCTCAGGGTTGAAGGGTGCTTTCTCCAAATGGCATGTTTCAGCTCTTTCTACAGATTTTCAATGTGATTTAGATCAGGACTCATAGAAGGCCACTTCAGAATAGTCCAGTAATTTGTTCTTAGCCATTCTTGGGTATTTTTTGTTTGTTTGTTTTTTTTGGTTTTTTTGGAGGACTATGACCTGTGACCAAGACCAAGCTTGAGATTTCATTGTATCGTGCACAGATTTAAGACACCCTGTGCCGGATGCATCAAAGCAGCTCCAGAACATAACCAAGCCTCCTCCGTGTTTCACAGTAGGTACAGTGTACTTTTCTTGGTATGCTTCATTTTTGTTTGTGAACATAGAGCTGATGTCACTTGCCAAAAAGCTCCACTTTTGTCTAATCTGTCCAAAAGACATTCACCAACAAACTTTGTGGTTTGTCAATATACGTTCTCTATTTATTTATTTTTTTATGATTTGCTTTCATCAATGGAGTCCTCCTCGTCTTCTATTAAGTCCACTTTGGCTTAAACAGATTAAACTGATGGTGTGATTTGATTCCGATGTACTTTAACCTTGGATTTCACATCTAATCTCTATGGAAGTTGTTCTGGGTTCTTTAGTTACCATTTGTATTTTCTGTCTCTTCAATTTGTCACCTGAAGACACCTGTGAAGCTAATAACAGGACACACTTTAGTTTAACATGTCCCTATGGTCAAATTATTTTACATCTTTTCTAGGTGTTCCATCACTTTTGTCCAGGCCAGTTTCATTAGTTTGTTTTTAGACTAATGAAACTTCAGAACTTCTGTGGAACCACAACTCAAAAGCAATGTCTGATTTTCATGAGTTATTTTTTTGTAAATTTTTACTAATTATTATTTTGTCAGTTTCAGTTTTTTTCAGTGACCTTTGTAGGTTTTTCTTTCTTTAACAGAGGGGCACCACCAACTATGTCCATGTGTGTATCTCCTGTGGAAGTCAAAGGTTTAGGTTGTAAAAATCTGTCAGCTTGTGTAAACCACTTAATTTGAAGTTCCTTCTGAATGCTCCTGCTCCTACTTCATGTTAACGTGTCCATTTTCTCGATTGTTATTACAGGATATGGGGAGATCTATCCAGTTACCCTTCCTGGTAAGGTGGTGTGTGTCTTGTACGCCATGGTAGGAATCCCTCTCATGCTTCTAGTCATACTAGATGTGGGAGACTTCCTTGCTCTACTGATGTCCAGAGCCTATGTCCGCATTCACACATTCTGCAAAACCCTCCGCTCCCATACTTGGTCACCATGGAGGGCTGGAAAGGGGGCAACAGAGTTGAGCCACCGGGCCCTAGAGGATGGAACTATTGTTTTCAGCCATGACGTTGTCATCCACGAACCCCTTGATATCAGGCATGTGCTGCACAGCCAGGCAGATGTGCGGCACAAATCCATCCAGCTTCAAAACAACAAAGAGTTATTTGAGAAGCTTCTTGCTAAGGAAAATTTACTCAGAAAGGGCCCACTGCTCAGGACCTTCTCCTGCCCAGAGCTGGACCAGCTGCCACCACCACCCAAAGGATATGCCATATGGGACTTTACAGGTTTGGGAGATGGAATAGACACATTGGATGTACCCTTTTTGCTGATTCTTTTAATAGTGTTTGCCTACATTTTATTTGGAGGTTTGATTCTGCCAATGTGGGAAACTGAATTTGAAGGCTTTGACCCCTATTACTTCTGCTTTATCACACTCACTACTATTGGTTTTGGTGACATTGTACCCAAACACCCAAAGTACTTCATGCTTACCTCACTCTTCATCATTATTGGCATGGCCATTATGTCCATGGCTTTTAAGCTGAGTCAAACACGAATTGTAAGCTGCTACCGCCAGTGCATTAAGTTCATCAGCAGAGGAAATACTGAGCCTTTCAAAAGTGAAGATAATGACTAATTCACTAAATCTCTGCCTTTTGTCTGAGAGTGCAGGAATCACACAGATCTGGCTTTGAAACAGACTTCAATAGAGGAATCTGTAAAAACTTGTCCACTGCACTCTTTATGTAGATTACTTGGTTATAGGCATGCGCAAAATTAAAAGTGAGCATGTGCCAAATGCTTTTACCCAGTGAAGGAGGGTAGTATTCAGAATTGTTCATATTAGGAATAACTTTAAGTCTCCACATCTAGATCTACAGTATCTAGCCAAGTGAGTGGTCTTAATTGTATGAGAGCAGTTGTCATACCTTACACATCAGTTATGTGTTTGCTTTCTAGTCAGAACTCTGGATTTATTACTAGAAATATGAAATAAATGGCATTTTAATTCACTTTGTTTACATCTGAAGCTTCATTTTGGATGTTCAGAATCACTGGTCTGGGTGCATACTGACACTGTCTGACACTGTCAAAACACAAGTTATATTGTATGTGTGCAAAGGAACTGTCCGTACTTCATGGAATGAATAATGTCCATTTTAAACCCAGTCTGAACTGGTTTTCCAGTGTAGACACTCTGAACCGCAGCAACTAAAGCACTAAGCTATAGAGAAGTTGTTGGGAGATTTTAGAGGTTACTTTGAGAAGAGATGCTTCATACTGTAGTTTCAGATATCACGAGTGCTCGAGAGTCCCATGGTCATGAAGGACACACTGGCAGTGAATAAGAGCATGATTCCTGCTTAAGTAGAAAGGCACATTTTATTATGGATGTGCAATAAATGAGAATCATGATACTTCAGTCACCTGCAATGACTTGCAGAGGGAGGTTAAACAATTTGAGATCAAACTGAATTCAGGGTCATTGTAAACTCTGTTGAATGATTTTTTTATGCTACTCTGTATAATTAAATATTTGATACTTTGAGAGATATTTTGTAACTTTTTCTTCTCATCACTGTGGAGTTCACTTGTTGTCTTCAGCAGAGCTCACGTCTGACCACACACAACCACAGCTTTTAGTGATTCAACAAGCTTAAAACTTACAACCAAAGAGAACAACGATACACTGTTGTTCCCTACAGTGTTAGAGGGAGTTACTATTCCACGGAAATAAAGTGACTACACCAGATAAATAATATATATAATAATAAATGAACTCAGAAGTCTGTGGAAACATTTTGTCTGTCAATTTAAAGAAAGATGCAACCAAAATGATGGGAGATCCTTCATCATGCAGCAAGATAATGATCTAAAACACATTGCTAAAACAAGAAAGGAGTTCATCAAGAAAGCAAGAAGATAAGATAAGATAACATGAGGTAAGATAAGATAAAGCTTTATTCGTCCCACAGTGGGGAAATGTCAATGTTACAGCAGCAGAGAATGTGCATTGTACAGCAACAATCTAAAAATGAAAAAAATAAAAATAATAGAATAAGAATAAAAATATATATCACATATCTACTCATACAGTACATACAATTGTACCATGGTCCAGTTATATTGTACAGTTTCTTTCACAGTTCCTTGTACAGTTCAGCAGTTTTAAAGAACAGTTTTTAAAGTGACAAGTAATAACTAATAATTGAAATGGTTCACTGGGAGCAGCTCTGATTAGAAAGTCTGACAGCAGCGGGGAGAAAAGACCTTCGATATCATTCCTTCAGACATTTAGTATGTAACAGTCTGTCAGTGAAGAAGCTGCTCAGACATGACACTGCATCATACAGGGGTTGGGAGTCATTCTCCAGCACGGATGATAGCTTGGCTACCATCCTCCTTTCTCCCACCTCCTGCACTGAGTCCACGGTCATCCCCAAAACCAAGCTGGCCTTTCTGATCAGCTTCTCTGGTCTTTTCCTGTCTGCCGTCGTGATGCTGCTGCACCAGCAGACCACTCCATAGGAGATGGAAGAAGTGGAAGGTTTTCAACTGGTCTTCTAACAAGGGTTTGAGTCAGTCCTCTGACAGTCAGTCCTCTGACTCAAACCCTATAGAGCATGCATTTTACCTGCTTAAGATGAGACTGAACAACTAAAATAGGCTGCAGTGAAAGCCTGGAAAAGCATGAAAAGGCTCAAAAAGCAAGAAACAAGAAACAAAAAAATAAGAATGTAATGTTTGGTGATGTTGATGGGTCTCAGACTTGATGCAGTTATTACAAGCAAAGGATTTGTAACTAAATATTGAGTCTTATTTAATTTAGTCTATCTAATATGTGTTCCAATACTTTTGCTCACATGAAAAATAGGTGGGTTCAAAGAAAAAGTGCTATCTTCTAAGTTGTGTATCAGATCCAGATGTAAACACCTGAAATAAAAGCTGAAATGATCTTTTGTCTCATGTTCATGGCAAAGGTCAGGGCTTTGAACCTGATGCAGGCAGCTACAGTGCAACCAGTGTAGAGATCTGAGAAGTGGTGTAACCTGTCCTTTTTGGCTGATCAAAAATGAGACATGCTGCTGCATTTTGGATCATCTGGAGGGGTTTGATGGTGCATGCTGGTAACCCTGTCAGTAATACAATGCAGTAGTCAAGTCCAAAAATAACCAGAGCCTGCACAATGCATTGTGTTGCACAATCTGGAAAGTAGGGTCTGATCTTTCTGATGTCGAAAAGGGCAAATCTGCATGCCTTTGGGACAGAGGGGATGTGATCGGTAAAGCTCAGCTCCGGCGGAAATGACAGGAAGCGCTGTGAGTTGTCAGCTTGATAGGAAATGATAGGAAAAGCAATGCAACTAGATGATGAAACCTGGGGAATCAGTGTAGATGGAAAAGAGTACAGAGAGTCAGTTGATCATTAACCTTTAAAAGGGCACAAATTTTTTATCAAAGTCATTAATATATAGTAGGATTTTCCTAAAATGTTTGTATAAATGTATGTAATTTACCATGTGTCATATGTCTTAGTCTCTCTGTAACTATACAAGATCATTTTTTGATGTAAAAGTACAGTATTATTAATTCATTATACCTGTAATATCTAATGACATCTATCTGTCCCTCAGGACTGTGTGCACACCTAATGACTATATTGCAGACTCAGCTATTGTATTTAGTGTCTAATATAATGATAGTACAATAATATAAAAGCTGAAAAAAAAAAAACTTTACTTTACTTTACTGTGCAAGTTAAATATGAACTTGCGTACCTTCGCTGAATGCTGTTATTGTTGTATTGTTGTCATCAATTATTATGTATTTTATGAATCTTATTTTAACTGAATGCAATTTTTATGTCAATTTTATGCAGCTTCCCAACTTTTTTGGAATCAGTCGTGTTGCAGTAATTTTAATAGAGCACAAGATGGTGCTGCTGTTAAACCATGAAGAACTAAGAGCACGAGGTCCCCACAGTTACTGCTGGTGTGTATTTCTACATGTAGAACAAGTCGTTTGGGACGTTTTCACAGCAAAATACAAAATGAGTAAAATCAGAAAGCCAAAATGATCTGTTGCATTTTGGGGCCTAAATAGTTTGATGTTCTTTGTTAAGTAAAATGCCTTCCCATGCAATTGTTTTAGCTAATACACTACTTTCAAATACTAATAAATTCAGTCTCAAAAACTTGCTTACATGACCTACTTTTAAACAATTTATATTTATTAATTTATTTATTTATTAACCTAAACTCCTAAAAAAAAAACATTGAAATTATTTATAACTTTGACTGGTCAAAAGTGTGTCCTGAGACTGAACCAGGTTCAAAGCTTATTACATTTACCGGTGTATCTCTGAACCACCATGCTTGCCACGTCCATAGTTTCCAATAGATCATAAACGTTTTTGTTTTTCATCAAAGTAAGATAAAAGTCAATAATCCCCAGAGGGAAATAAAATTCTGTATTAAATTATTGTTGCTGCAGTCCAACCACTAAAGAGCCATGAAGAGCCAGAGTTCAACATGTAATGTACACTGTGCTGTGCTCTGTTGTGAAAAAACCTAGAAGATACCTTGAGTGAGTCAATAAAGAGTCACCAACCCAGTTGTCTTTGTGGGCTTGTTTTAAAGAAAGGAGTAACACAGAACACAGGAAGATCCACTGCTGATGCTGAGAGTTCACCCTGAAGGCTCAACCTGTGCAAGAGGAACATCATACGTTGCTCTTTGTTAGGGTTATTGCTATAGGTTCATTATAATGAAAACACACAGATGTTACCATAGTGATACTTGTCAGCTTTATCAGTACACACAAATGGGGGCCAGTTCACCCCTGGTCAAATAGGAACTTCAGCAGAGTGGTGACAGACCTGCATGCAATATATTTTACCTGTGCTAGGACACACATCCAAACATCCGAACATTGAACATAAGCACATACAATGATCAAAATTAGCTTTTCCTTCACAATTCAATGAAAGAAAAATCTCATTATAAGTAAAAATAACATACAATGCTGCAAGTTGTTAAATGCCGACACCTCTAGAGCTTCTGGTTTGGTACAGATCAGATTTAGCTGATGAACTTTTATTGTTGCTTCCATGCACACTGCACCTCAGATAGTGAAGTCAATTCATTTTAATTCATTACATTAAATTAGTAGACATTTAATTTCTGTAGCTACATTTTGAATGACCTGTTGTTTAGAACAGTTTTATATTTGGGTTTTTTTTTAAAGATTCTATTTATCTGTAGTTGTGGTAAGAAGAATGGATGCTCCAAAGAACCATTACATTACATGGGGGTCGACTACTCTTATTAATGCCAACGAACGAATGTGAAACCTCAGACTCTCAGGCAGATGGTAAAGCATCAACCAACAGCTCCTGGTCAGTTCTTGTTTAGATGGTGCTCTATGGAACCATCAAGGCTGGATCAGATCAGTACGGATCTTTGTATCATGGTCCGGTTTGAGGTTTCCTGCTGATTTGAATGGGTGACACGGACCTGCACAGAAAGGTTAAATGACGTCAGCAGTGGGTCCATGTGTAGAAAGGCAGCATCCCCTCCTCCCAGCTCTGCTCTGTTAGCCCTCGTTTGTCTAAGGTAAGACGCACACGCTCACCGCTGCGCACGGTCTGATCACTTCATCATTACTCTCTCCTGTTTGTGGGAGTGTTAAAAGTTACTGAGCCATCACTGCCACTTGTCTCTCTGCAGAAGGACCTGTCGTCCACCTGTTTTCTCCTTTCGGGACTAACACCATGGGGAGGTTAGACGGGCTCCGGCAGTTTCATTTGATCAAATGGCTCAGAGAAGAGAGACAGTCGCGGAAACTGATTCTTTTCATTGTTTTCGTGGCTCTGCTCCTGGACAACATGCTGCTCACTGTGGTCGGTAGGTGCACTCCTGTTTCCTCACCTCTTCGTTCAGTTGTCCCTGCGCAACAGGTCGTCCAGTGCGCAAAGTCCGTCCAAATGAGCTCAACTGTCTCCAACCGAGTCAGAAAATGACTAAATCCTCCGCTAGAATTCAGAATCCATGTAGGACACATTTAGGTAGAGATGCTGTAATGTGCACATTCAGTCTGGACCACATTCACCCGTGTTACATTACATTATATAACGCAAGTGTCAGGCCACCAAACTGAAACATTGCTGATGCTCTTCTTCAATTATTCGATTTGTCTTGGAAATGTAATCATATTCTATGTGCATCTGCTTTACATTAGAATGACTGACAACAAGAATATTAGATTTGAGCTCAGTTCATATTCAAGTTGCCATGTGACGCTCGCAGAGCTCATATTTAAAATCCTTCTAATATGTTAATACATCCTGTGTCTAAAGGAGACCAGGAGTCTCTAGTAAACTGGTGACCAAACCCCACTACAGTCCAGCTGAACCGGTTTCTACATTTAGGTTTAAATCATTTTGTAGAATTATCAGGTATGGTTAATGTTTTGTTTCTCTTTAAATATATCTTAATCAATGGCAATAGATTAATATCTATTGTTATTATTGATAAAGATATATTTAAAGAGAATATATTTGACCTGATTAGATTTTTTTAATAAAGTGTTTAAATCATCATCATTATAATTGTTATTATTTTCTAATTAATAGATTATAGCATATTAAGACCAACAATGATTTTCTTGGTGTCAGAAAAGTTCATAATTTTGACCACTCCTTACTATACATCTCTGTAATGCACAGACCTCCAACTGTCTGGCAAAATAGACTTGAAATCCTTTTCTGACTGCTGAACAATTCACATAGATTTTTAGGATATTCAGAGATAAGGTCCCAAATCGAGGCAGAATGAAGCAGATCACTGAGCTGATATGGTGCAGATTTGAAGGCTGGATGTACAGTATATGAATATGTTTTATGTGAAGAAATGAACAATTGAAGATCTGTTCAATTTATGAAGTCTTTAAAATCAATCCCATATTACCACCACTGTAGAACCATTGGCCAATTTTACAATAGTCTGTATCATTTGAGTAGACATTAGTTTTCTGGCCTCATCAACAGTCCATAAAAGATGTGTTCATTGTCAGTCAGTCCAGAAGAAGAGAGAAAATCATTTAAAAAGGGATTGTGTGAGGAACTTGTTCCAAATAAATGTGTGGACTATGCTCCTCCTCATTCAGCTGACTTTAACAAAATCATCTTAAGGCACTTTAACACTAAAAGATATTACAGAATTTTACGCAAAAAACATATGCATCTATATGGAGTTATAACTAAATTTCAGGTGTCACTCTCAGCCCACTGTATCTATAAATCCAAATTTTGCGTACATTTTCCTTGTTAATTTCTGTTTTCCACAGTTTTAACATTTCAGCATACAGTATCACAGCCTGACTGTGTAGTGTCATGTTTCTTGTAGGACTTCAAATACACTTCCATTCAGCTGTATTAGAATGACATTGCTTTGGGGCGTTGGCCCTGTGGTTGTGAGGGCTAAACCTTCACCGTCTGCTTCAAATCTGAGCAGGGACCTTTTGACTTGACACTATGGACCTTCCCAAGCAGAAGCAACACAGCAAGATTTTCTAATAGCTCACCCACCCTTGCTAAAAAGCATGTGACCATCCCAAATGCATCTTCAGTATGTCACTCCTATATCAGAGTGTCATATAGAATGTGCAGTTAATTCAGAAAGTCTCCTCATCGCCTCAGGTTTTTTTCACATTTTACTATGCTGTGCATTTATTTTTATATGGAAAAATAGCTGTCCATCAGTCTACACACAACATCCCATGATGTAAAAACATAGTTTTAGGATTTTTAGCAGATTTACTGAAAGTCAAAAACTGAAATCTGAACAGAAAGATATTCACACCTTTAAGTCACTTACGCAGCATTTCCAGCTTTGAGTCTTCTTGGGTAAGTCTGAACAAGATTTTTAGCCCTGGATTTAGGCAGTTAATGACAATGTTCTGACAGATCCACTCAAGCACCATCACAGTCACTCCAATCACAGGTCTTTTGCATTCTGCAGTTGGTTTTCTTTGAGAGCCGATTTGTCTCGCTGATAACACAACGTGTTGGTGTTATAGCATCTCTGCAGAGCCCTTCTAAAGCTTTAGATGTTAGAGTGACCAATGAGTTCTTGGTCATCTTCCTATCACAAGTCATTCTTGTGTGATTACTCAGGTTCCACTGGGTAGCCAACTATAGGAATAGTGGTGGTTTCAGAATTTTCCTTTTCATATTTATTGTGCTGTTGGGAACACTCAAAGCCTTAGCCATTGTTTTATAGCATTGTCCTAATCTATGCCTCACCACAAAACATTGTTGTAGAGGTCTGAAGGGAGTTCCTTGGACATACAGTGTGAATTGGGGAACCTTCTTTTGAAAAGTGATCAGTTGTCACAGTAGTTTTATTGAATAGAATTATAATAATAAAAGCTTTAAAGTGAAGTGACTAACTGTGTCATTATAGTATTATCTTCCCTAATATGTATATCTATAATAATATATCTCTATAGTATATTGTTCTCTAAGATTCCCAATTAATTGATTCAAAATTACTTGCATGTCACATGAGCCATAGCATTCAGGTTTGCTTTCTTGTTGTGCGCTGCCCTTTGACTCATAGACTAATTATTAAAATACGTTGTACATAAACATCATTTTTCTGGGCTGCATCAATCCATAATCCAATAAATCATAATTGACTGTGTATGTAGGTATGTGCAGACGTATGCAGATGTTTCCTGTAAATTATGTATAAAGATTAAATTATTGTATGGAAAAAAAAGCCTTTTCATTGCAGTACCATGAGTGACCACAGAAATAAATGGCAGCAATAGTGATGCTTTAAGGATCATTGGATCATTTGTTCTGTGGTTTTTATTGTTCTTTGTTATTAAAGTCTAAGAAAGTAAAATGAAAACTGGAAATTAAGAACGTAAAAAATACTGCTATGTTGGTTTGTTTGCAGTAGTTGAGATGTGAGAAAACAGGTGATCACAGGTTGTTGGTGACCAATCACAAAAAACAGCCTGTAGGTTTTTGTGTGTATGTGTGTGTGTGTGTGTGTGTATGCAATCATGCAATCTCTGACTGGTTAAAGAAAGTGTTCATCAGTGTCCTCTTGCCTCTTTATATTTGCCAGTGCCCATCATTCCCAGCTACCTGTACCACCTGGATGAGTCAACAGATACAATGTTCAAGAACGACACCCTGTCACAACAGAGTCCTCCTGCAGCCTTCCACAGCATCGTGTCCTTATATGACAACACTGTGAGGTCTTCAAGCTCAAACACCACAGCCAGGTCTACTGACCTGGCCCCTACAAGCCCTGCTACTACAGCGTTGCCACAGAACTCATCTGAGTGCCCCCAGTCCACCAGCAAGCTGCTAAATGAGAATGTAAAAGTAGGAATGCTGTTTGCATCCAAGGCCACTGTACAGCTTCTTACTAACCCCTTTATAGGGCCACTAACAAACAGGTAGGTATTATGTATGTAATCTGTTTGTTCTTGTGTTTGAAGATACTAGTCATGTAGCATTAACAACTGGGAAATTAGGCTGGTTAATGGTCTTTGCAGGTAACCTGGGACATTATTCAATTCAAGATTCAAAAAACTTTATTCAACCAGAGGGAAATTGTTTTGCTATGTTATAGTTGTTCTCAACACAGGCAGAAAGAAAGGGAACCAGGAAAGATTGACACCAACAGAAGTGATGACATGAAATGAATGACATCAATACAGAGAACTCAGTATATATAAAGTATATGTAAGATGGATAACATAGATGAATACAAATAGGTCAATAATTATAGTCCAAACATTGTCTAATGACAACAGATATATGACAAGAAACCTTTTTGTACAGTGCTGACAAGTTCTTTGTCCAGTCCAATTAATTAATCGCCTTATAATACAAATCAAATTTTCAGAAAAGTTTAGGATTTGTAAAAGGCAAAAATAAAAGAAAATGTTTTCAGTGTTTTCACTGACCAACTTTTTACTGACCAACTTAATTGTGTTGTGTAAATATAAGCAAATTTAGCGTTTTGCAACACACCCACAAAAAGTTTGGAAAAAGGCAAAATACCGACAGAAACATTTATATATAATTGAAGTAACACCATTCTGGACAATCAAAAACCAGCAGGTTCATTGGTAACAGATGAGGGGATCATGGTTGGGTTTAAAAAGCGAAGCCACCAAAGGCCTGGTGTTTTCAAGCAAAGATGGTTGTGGCTCAATACTTAGTGCCAAACAAAAAGAGTATTTGCAAGATTGCATTAAATGTACACTACTTATTTCACCATCTACAGATTCAAGGAGTCAGTAGACATCTTAGTACATAAACATCAAGGAGAAGGAGAGAAAACACTGTGGACTGTTTGTGACCTTAAAGCCCTAAGGTGGCATTGCATGAGAAGCTGTCATGCTGTCAAAAGCCAGCATCTGTGGTGGTATGAGGGTGTATTAGAGCTCACGGAATGGGTGACTTGTGTATGTGTGAAGGTACCATAGAGGTGGAGTCATAGAATGTGATTTCACAAAGGCATGTGCTGCTATTAAGGCAATCTTGGCAATCCTGACAAGTCAGTTGCTATTTCAGCAGGACAGTTTAAGGCCTCATTATGTTTGTGTCACAATAATAATAATAATAATAATAATAATAACAAATACTTTATTGATCCTCTTGGGGAAATTGTGGTTGGACAGCTGCCAGCACTACTACAGGGTTTTGGCATCTTGTCCAAGTAGCCAGGAGGAACCGGGAACCGAAACGCTCTCCCTGGGGTTTGTAGATGACTGCTCTAGCACCTGAGCTACTGCTGGCCCAAAACAATGTGGCTTCGTAGATACAGAGTGTGTGTGTGTGTTTGTCTGACCTGTCTGCAGTCCATATCTACCTCTCATTAAAAATGTATAGCTCGTCATGTAGAGGAGAATTAGACAACAGCTATCACAGCTTACAAGTCCACATGTCACATGCTGCATCAAACTCTAAATGAGTTCATATTTACAATACAATAACATTGGTCAGTCTTGTCTACTTTTGTCAAATAAATCACGTTTCAAATGAACTGACACTGAAAACAGGATTTGTAGTATTAAAGATTGTTTATAACAATAAGAACAGAGAAGGAACAAGAAAATCATTTAAATTTAGAAACTAGAACAAAGACAAATTACTTCAGATTGCTTTACAAATTAATAAATGATCACACAGTGTTTCTGTCCATCTCCTGCTGGAATTGGCTAATTGGTTAATTGAATAATCAGCTCTTCAGCAGGTCCATAAAGTGAGATAGACAGTAAGTCAGAAAGATAAAAAGTCATGATTGGCAAAGTAAGTAAATTTGATGATGTAAGATTCATGTTCTGAATTAGTGAGCACATAAGTTAACTGAATGCTGTGATTAGTGTCTGGAGTTTTGTTAACTGAATGTTTATCTGATTTCAAATTCAACCCAAGGATTCTGATCACCTGATGGCATGATGCAACAACAATATAAAGAGACCAAAAAACACACCGATTATTATATTTAAAGTATAAGGACAAAGTACAGAGCAAGAGTCACAGTTTGACAGATCTCTCTTTCCAGGACTCAGACAATCCCTGCCAGCCCACGGCAAGAAACATCATTCAAATTTCCCCTTAGGTTTGGAAAGCCAGTCGCTGGTCATTACAGTAGTACATTTACGGACCCATCTAAGGCAGTTGTCTTGAAGAGAAAGACCAGTAAATGACTGTCTTATTGTATGCTGGGAAATCAAGCGTGACATGTGGTAAAACATGTCAGTTTAATGTGGTTTTGTGATTGTAATACCATGTCAGCTACAACAGATCTAATCCAAGTGGCTCAGACAGAGCAGAATTCCTTATTATGTGCACACACATTTGTCTGTCTTTATGCATGGACAGTTGCATAATGGAAAGTAACATATCAGAATGTGATGTCAATGCCAAGCAGCTAAACATTTTCCAGAGTATACTTATCCTTAAACACCATTAAGAGAAAAACAAAGGAAGGCATGAGGCAGGAGCCAGTAGAGATGTTATGTGCTGAGAAACACTTGATCTTATTGGGACTTTTTAGTGGTCTTTCACTTTTTTGCCATTTATGTTTTAAAGCCCACAAATGTAGTATTTTTACTGTTATGTTGGGTCTAACCAAGTTGAACCTATAGCAGCCACAAGGCATAGTTCAACACTCAGCTTTTATCAGGCTCTGTGTGCCATTACAATGGGTTTGAGAAGAAATGATCAAGTGCACAAAGTGTAGACTGTGAGCTTAAAGCACATCAACCAACAGTTTGTTTGAAAATGCACACTTGTAAAGGGTCTGCACTTATATAGCACTTTTCTACCTAGCTGGTACTCAAAGAGCTTTACACTGCGTCTCATTCACCCATTCACACTCACACACGGATGGCAGAGCTGCTACAAGGACACTTTGGCATGTGACGTGGCAGCCAGGAGTCAAACCACCAATCCTATGATTGGCAGACAACTGCTCTACCTATTGAGCCACAGCCACCCCTGTGCCCCCTTGTGCAAATACTAACCTGTTAATAATAACCTAAAAGTAATAGGACAGCTTTTATGTTTACATATCCAATGCCTCCAAGTAATAAAAAATAATTGAATTTTATAAATGCTAATACGAACCTGTGTGTACTATATAGTAATTATTTTCAATCAATATACTGTAAACTACTTGTAAGATGGTGTCAGTAGCTGTTCATTTGTGTCAAAACACACCAACACAATACAAACCTATTCAGATCTATTAGAACAGATGCTAAAGGCATTCACCTCAGCGCCACTGTTTAGTGTCTCAGATTGGCACACAGAAATGCTGTAATTGAAGCAAAGAATGCAGTCCCATTACTGGGTCTTAGTCACCTTCCCTCTTGACAGAGGACAATACAAGGCAAGTCAGGCATGTCAGGTAACTATGGGAATACAACAGCTCTGATGTGTATGGCAGCTTTTAGCCTTTTAATGAAAACAGATCCCATCCTCCCCCAGTAACTGGCAAAAATGTTCGATGCAGAATTGCTGCAAATGCTCTGTGTTCATGTTGTTACATGACATCCTTTTAAGTTTAATATCATCAATGTTGAATTTTAGGTGATGGTTTTATATTTCATGTGATATTTAATGGTTAGACAGCTTGTATAATTCGTGGAGGCAAGTGGAGGCTTTAAAAATAAACAATATGCTAAAAATAATTCATATCAGTTTTAAAACACAGTAATTATATTTGCTTTCATACAGTATGTATGTGTGGACTCGAACAATTATATGCTTACCATACTGATATCTTCCTATTTTCCCTTTAGAATAGGATACCAACTTCCTATATTCGCTGGGTTCTGTATCATGTTCATCTCTACTATCAGTAAGTGCCAGCATATATGTCTTCATTCTCAGAAAATGAAAGTGCTTTCATCATTACTAATGTTTCTTTGTCCTTTTTTTCCCCACTGTAAAGTGTTCGCCTTCTCATCGAGCTACGCTCTGCTGTTTTTTGCTAGATCGCTTCAAGGTGTGGGCTCATCCTGCTCGTCTGTAGCTGGTAAGGCCCCCTCCTGTCCGTGCCCACATGGTGCTAATATATTGAGGGTTATATATAAGAGATTGTCTCATATATTGAGACAATCTCTTCATTGATTTAGTGCATACATGCATATTAATTCACTACAGTATTTGCTCTGTTGTTACATTCCAAGCCTGGTCATATAAAATAGTGCTCCATTGTAGGTTGTTTGTAGTCTAAATGTTGCCAGGCAATACTGTCAATACTGTCTTTGAATATCTTTCCTAAGACAGTATTGAATTTGTCAGACACCACCAGTAGAAACTCAAATATACCATAAATAACAAAAGAACTCATGAGTAATATCCCCATTATCCATGTCATTGTGAACAGAGTGAGACCACTGTGGGAATGGTCTGGCTTCAGGCTAGGCTTTTTAACATAACATGGCTCAAGGACAGACACAGACACATTTTTGGTTTACACTTAGTCGTATGAGTGCTGTTGTTTTAAAACTGAAGTGATTGTTCTTGCACTCTACAGTGTAAGTTTTAAGACTTTACAGAATATAGCTGTATATATAACTTTTCTCTGTAATACTAGCTACCTCAGCCATCGGTATTAACATGGTTAATGTGAATAACACTGTGTCAGCAGCCTGTCTGTTACATTAGAAGTGGTGTTTGTATTCGTCCATGCATCTGTGCATTTCCAGGGATGGGAATGCTTGCTAGTGTGTACACAGATGATGAGGAAAGAGGTCACGCCATCGGCATTGCCCTGGGAGGTCTAGCTTTGGGAGTGTTAGGTATGTACACGTACGTACTCCAACCAAGGAATGCTTCTGTAAAGTGGCACATGACATTTGAAATATTATGAATCTATGTGTTGAATGAAAGTATTTATATCTCTCCATTAAATTATGCTACACAAGTCAAACATCATATTTTCATCCTGTAAATATCAAACCAACAATTTTCATGTTGAGCATTTCAACCAACACAAATAAAAACTTACACATTAGTTAGCCCTAACCTCCTAACCCATTAACTGGTACTAAAAAGGAAGAAAGCTGCAGGAGCTGCAGTGATTGGAAAGTTGATCTCAGCACCACTAACCATTCAGTGTTTGCTCTCCACAGTTGGTCCCCCATTCGGCAGTGTGATGTACGAGTTTGTTGGGAAGACTGCTCCCTTCCTTATACTGGCTTTCCTGGCTGTGTTTGATGGAGGTACAGTTACATGATTTCTTAAACCAAACCAACACTATTGGTTATGATTAATGTCTGAGCTTAACATTGCCCAGCAAAAATGAAATGAAGTTACATGTCATCATTTAGATGTCAAAGAATTAAACTGTGTTACTCACTGTGTGTCTTCAGCTCTGCAGCTGTTTGTTCTTCAGCCCACCAAGGTTGAACCAGAGGTAATTTCTGCGATCTATCCTTATTCTATCTCAATTCATTTGGTTAAAATAAGATAAGATAAGATAAGATAAGATAAGATAAGATAAGATAAGATAAGATAAGATAAGATAAGATAAGATAAGATAAGATAAGATAAGATAAGATAAGATAAGATAAGATCCAGTCACTGAACGAGCTTTTAGCATCAGTTTGATATTGGATATTTGTAGGCTGGTACCACCATCACCAATCCTTACTGAATGAGGAGCCAAAACAGTCCCCTTTGAAGCCCCAGTGCTGCTTAGAACTTTACCAGAGATACAGTTCCTCAGCCTGACAAACTGTGGCCTTTCTGTCAGGTCCAGGAAACAAACTCACATACCTTGCAGGTTCTTCCAGATGAGACAAAACATGGTGACATATGTGCGGACAGCATTATCCACACTAACGTGTTCCCTGTAAGCCAACAGCAACGGATCCATTGTGTGTTTAACCTTGAGTCTTAGTAGGTGCAGGATCATCCTATCCAGGACCTTCATAAAGTGAGATGTGAGAGCCATCGGCCTACAGTCATTTAGTTCAGCTGAACACTTTACTGTACTGGAACAAAAACCTTTTTTTGTAGTTAGTGAAGTTGTTAATTCCCCTCCACGCTTCTCTAATGTTTTTCTGTTGTAGGTTTCTCTCTATTTTATTTTTGTAGTCCTCCTTAGCCTGTTTCAATTTCCTCTTTAGCTCATGTTGGACATGTTTGAGCGTTCCTTTTTCTCCATCTTTAAATGCTTCTTCCTTCCTTGTTCTGGTGAGGTATAGCCTTGATCTCACTAATGATCCGGGGTTTCTTATTTGGGAAAGTGCACGTTCTTGTAGGTATAACAGTGTCTCTACAGAGGTTGCTATAGTTGACTGTCTGTTAATGTCCATGCTCCCCCCTTCTGCGTCTAGTAATATGTTCCAATCTGTGCATTCAAAGCAGTTCCATAGAGACTCAACAACCTCAGATGTCCATTTCTTGACTGTGATGGTAGTTGCAGGTTGCTTCAGTACCCAGAGTTTATAACAGGTTTGCAGTAAGACCAGGGAGTGGTCTGACCTGCTGAGTGGTGGTAAGGCAGTACCTTGACACTTGCATGTAGTAGATCCAGTGTTTGACTTCACATGCAAGATTAGCATTTGCTCTTGTTTGAATGTAAACAAATATTCCAATGACATGATTGAATTCCATGTAGACATATAACAGTCTGAGACCAAATGCCAAAAGCTTAATATCCTGACAACATATCCTCTCCTTAACAGTAATATGACCAGGGTTACACCATCTCTTGTTTGCAAATAAATCAAGTCCTCCATCTTTTGTCTTGCCACTTGCCTGAGCATCTCTGTCAACTCATAGCAGAGTGATGTTAGGCACAGCCACATTTTCAGTGCTTTGATTCAACTAGGTCGCAGTAGAACAGGCTACACACAAAAAAAATTCTCACTGGGTCCTAACCAGTGCCTCCAGTTCGTCTCATTTGTTCAATATAGAGTTGACATTTCCCATGATGAATGATGGTAGGAAAGGTTTGTATCTCCATCTCCTAGTCTTTAGTTTGGAACCAGCTTGACATCTATGGAGGGACCTCTTCAACTCAGCAGGAATGGGGCGATATACTCCAGGTTTGATTTGTTGTAATAAAAGGTCAGATTATTCTTCCCACAGCAACATCCACAGGTGATTAGCAAAATATAACACTAGTTATAAAAAATATATCAAAAAGAGTGAAAAAAAAGACTGTTTGGCGAGAAAATTCTAGATTAATTCTTTTATTGCATGTTTTGTAAATAGATAATGAATGTGGGCAGAAAAAGGTAGGGGAGGTAAATACCTTGAAACAAATGATTTATGGATTTTAGTAAATGGTAAAAGGACTTCTCTTGCTGTTGGCTGTATGGTTTATGGTCATTTAGCCAAACAAACATAAACAGTTGTTGACAACATACAGGATCCATCTTTCTGTTCTTAAATTGAATTTAAGCAAAGATTGACAATCATCTTAGTTATTTTTGAACAATACATCAAAAATTGCCATTAATGTGGTACCAAGATGGACGCTTCAGTGAAGTCATTAGAAACAGTTTTAATGCTAATTGACTCCTTCAAAAAAGAGAGAAAACTAATTCAGTTGTCTCTTTCCAGGATGACACATGATCTGACATATTAGCACAGATAACAACCAGACATAACTAATGACAGATTAAAAGCATGGTTTCTGGTCATTAGCACACTTTGGGTAACATGTTGGACTTTATGTTTGCTCCAGATAAGCTACTGAATAGAAGGAGCATGTATCAGCCAGTTTTTAGACATTTAACAGGTGTGGTTGTACCTTTCCTTTCGTGACTATGTAGTGCAAAGTAAGGATCCTGTCATCTGGGGATGTTTGTATGCAGTTGTTTAAATAATTACATCATAGGAACAATATGTAGTATATTATACTAAATAATAAAATTCCAGTTACATGTCAGTAGAGAATAAAGAGAACATCCTAAGTAGAAATCTTATCTTCTCAGACAACAATGCTACAGCCTGTAAACTCTTTAAACTCTTACGGATTTTAAGGTGGGTGTAGAGTAAAGTTTTCTTTGGAACAGGTAGACCTAAGCATTGAGCTTTACCTAACTTAAACTTATCACAGTTAGAAGAAGAGACTACGTAGTAAGTAATGAAAATATTAAAGTACTGGCATCCATACATTTGATCCGTATGCATCCAGTTTATCAGGGCAGTGAATATATTAGACACAACCTGTGCAGGCTAGTATGTGATGCTAATGTAAAATGTCACATCAGAGGAGCAGAAGACCCTGCTGACCAGCTCCTTACAGACTTCACTTGACGCCAGTCAAGGCTTCATTAATTCATAACTGAGATGTTCTTGGTTCTCAGAAGTTAATATGAAGTATTTGTTTATATGTTACCTGTTAAATTAACCTGTTTGTTTTTGGGTCCCTAAAAGTCTTAACTTTAGTTCCGAAATGTGTGTATTTTCGCAGCAGTCAGTATTTGTTTTCAGTAGGCTTAGCCTTTTCAATGGTACTTACAGTTCAATCAGCAATACAAAATGATATACCATCCACACAAGCTGGTTTATAATTTGCAAACAACAAACACTGCAAATATTTACTATTAGTTGAGCAACTTAACATGCAGTGTACGACTCGCATCACATTCACTCATGTCATGTTCAGTGTCCTCCACATTTCACATCTGGGGAGGAGGTATGAAGGGAAAAAGCTCTGTTGTGTATTTTGAATTTGGACTGCAGAACCCCTTTAAATGTTTGGTGTTACTGATACACTTTTTTATGTACTTTTAAATGCAGAGTCAGAAGGGGACCCCACTGCTGACTCTGATGAAGGACCCATACATTCTTATAGCAGCTGGTAAGAAAATAACAGCAACTCCATAGATGTGCATAGATAGAGCGATGTGAACGTTAATGCCTCCAACCCCCTCTAGAGAAGCACCTGTGCCATTTGCTTTATAAAATGTTGCTGGAAGATTGTGAGGGAAGAAAATGACTTACCTTGTTTGTTGTTGTTGTTTGGTTTGTTTTGTCTATTGGACATCAGCTAGCAATTGATTTACTAGTTACAGAGCTTTGAATTGTGTTGTGAAACAAGTGCTACATGTTACAAAAGATCATCCACCCATGAGGAAAAACACAGGAACAACGCTCTTTAAAAAAACCCAACAGCACTTGAAGGTCTGAATTGGAGGAAGGAGTCAGTAATATAACACTATTACATTGTCTAGTTCGTCCATTCATCATTTAGCAGACTTTCTTTAATGGAAGATAAAGTGCCAGAACCATACTAGTCACCACATATTTATTACATACAGTATATTTATTTAGCTGTAACCTGATGGGAACACAGTGCTGATGGACAGATGAACAGAAGTCTAACACATGTCTGTTTATTTATAATCTCTCATTCATAGCCTGACCCACTAACAATGATTTGCTCTGTGGCATAAACTGGCTGTTGTGTATTTATGACTAGTAGATAAAGAATAAATAGTAAATACTGTTAAAACAGTTCACGTTAAAACTGTAGTTAGTTGCACTACAGTCAGCCTTGTACCAACAGAATCTAAGCTGTACTGTATGTGTGTGCCAGTGTGACAGTTGAGGTTTGGAAAAGTAATGCAGAAGGATCAAAGAATTGAACCATATTTCTCCCCAGGTGCCATTTGTTTTGGAAACATGGCCATTGCCATGATGGAGCCAACCCTGCCAATCTGGATGATGGAGACTATGTGTGCCAGAAAATGGCAGCTAGGTATTTACAAAGTTCACAAAAACTACACATGGAAAATATTACAAATGCATCAATATCATTAAATTATCATTATCATTATCAGTATATACACCATTGTCTGCTCGGACACATACTTTATCACTGTAGAAGAGGAATCTCTGTATATATTTACATTAAGCAGGTTTGTACAGCGCTTGGAAAAGCATTCCCTGATACCCTGAACAATCGGACTTCCCTGAGTAACCAGGGAACCTAAGGTCATGAAAATGCGCTGAATATTGAGAGCTGGAGCTACCCCCCGGCCTTCTCTTAAACTATTTTGTTTGTTTGTTTGTTTTTGTTTTTTGTACTGCATTTCACTTTTATTTATCTTGATCATGATCATGTCCAGTGCAAGTCCCACAACACAAGTACCTACATACTGATCTAGTTTTACCTCTGCGTCAGCCAGGAGCCCATTCTTCAAATTAGGTTTAGCTAATCCAAATTATTTTAACCTGTTAAATGGTCGTAGTAAATTGTATTAATTCATTTCAATTAAGATTTTATCTAAGGTTAAGTTACCATGAATAAAAGTGCACTCTTAATGTGAGACTAAAGTAACATAGAGTCAGCAATTTGATGACATAACACATGGCATGTGGAGTGCTGATCACAGCCTGTACTATACTTTTGATTAGGCAGCAGTGTTATACGCCAATATTTGGAGGCCTTTGCTTTCTTCTGTCCTCCTCTATCATGTGACATTCAGAAAGCATGTCATCGAAGGCTCTTTCCACGAAGGGGTCAAACTATTTATTAACTATAACTTATTTCACCTGACCATTAACAGGCCCTAACAAAATAAACACGTGTACAGGAAAGTGTGAAAATACATACACATTTACCTTATACAGACAGAAAGTATCATTTTTCACTTTTAAGTTGATGTATATAAAAAATATGTACATAAACACGTCTATACTGACTTTGTGTTAACAGTTTCTCAGATTTCTAATTATAACATTTTCAAAATCACCCTTTGCTCCACATTTTGTCTGTTCTCATTTACATAATATAAAAACATTTCTTACCTAACTGGAGTGTCACCACTCCATGCTGCTGGAGATATTCTACTACTTTAGCTTATTAGTTTGCTCCTCCCGTTGTGTATGAAGCGAGATTTAAAAAAAAGGGGATGAGTGAAGAACAGGATATTAAGGTGTCATATGCTAGCAGGCCTTCAGCACAGACAATGGAAAAGCAGCTCAGTGATGAGGCACTGATAGAGATCTGTTTACCTCAGAAAGCTCACCCACACCTTCATTCTCTCTCTCTCTCTCTCTCTCTCTCTCTCTCTCTCTTTCTCTCTCGCTCTCTCTCTGTCTCTCTCTCTCTGTCTGTCTGTCTGTCTGGGAGCCAGGCGTCGCTTTCTTACCAGCATCCATCTCCTATCTTATTGGAACCAACATCTTCGCCACGCTGGCGCACAAGATGGGGAGGTAAGGAAGGAAATTACTCTTATCTACCCTCTGCCTGTCTCGCTGTCTCCCTCTATGGACGTGATGTCTGTTTCCGCTCCTCTAAATGAGTTTTCAGTTTGTGTGGCTAGTTTTATTGAAGCCTTGATGATACAGAGCACCTATAATTTCTGTGGTTAAATGTCTGCATTTGGTAGGGCATGTAGGTTTATACATTCAGAATGTTTTTTTGTTGTTGAGTATTGCTGTTTTTAGTACCGTCACAAACCGAACCTGAACCGAACCTCCTGTTTTAACCTGATGTTAAAACAGGAGTTCATTTTCCAACTTCACCCTCATAGAACATTGGAGGGCTGCTTCCACTGCCACTGCTGCTGTTGATGCTTTCACAGTTGCACTCACTGATTATTAATATAACACAACAGAAAGTGTCATTCATGCATTTTATTTTTACTTTTGGGGTTGTGGTGTCTGAAGAGAGAGAGAAAACAAAGGAAGGTCAATATATATGTATTGATTTCTATATGAATATCAATAAGTTTGAAAATAGCCATATTGTGTTAATACTTACAGGAGTTACAGGAGCCTTTACAAGAGTTCTGGAGCCTTGATACAGTGCAGTGTATTGGAGGTTGATTACTTATGATATGCTTAAAGATGGCGTCTAATATGCCACATACATTAGTTTTAGTGCCATTGGGTGTTGTCTTCCTATTCACACATAACTATCTTGCATGACAGTGCCAACAAATTAACAATTCAATTCTTTTTGTATAGCACCAAATCACAACAGCAGTCATCTGAAGGCACTTCACAATGTAAGGTTAAAGATTATAATTGAATAAAAAAATATATAGAAAACCCAACAATCCCATTTGAGCAAGCTTTAGGCAACAGTGGAGAGGAAAAACTCTCTTTAGAGGAAGAAACCTCCAGCAGAACCAGGCTCATAATGGGCAGCCATCTGCCTCAACCGGTTGGGGTGAGTGGAAAGAGAAGAGAGAAAAGACCAGCAGGTAACAAAAACAACAACAAGCAGCAAGAACACTGGGCAGGTCAGTAGGGCCAGTAACTGGATTCTGGAGATAACAGCTCCAAGGCTGAGGATACCTGCAGTATAGAAAGAGAGAGACAGAGAGTAAGAAGCACAACTATGAGAGAGAGAAAAGACACAAAGTTAATCACATGAAATGGTGGCATTTAAATGGATATAGGAGAACAAAGAGGAGCTCAGTATATCAGTAGAGGTCCCCCAGCAGACTAACTTATACCAGCATAATAGTCACCTGTGCCATCTCTAACTATAAACTTTATAAAAAAGGAAAGTTTAAAGTCTAGTCTTAAATGTGGAGAGGGTGAAAAAATGGAGATGGCTGACACTGGCTTCTCCCTTGTACTTGGAACTGGAGCTGGTTCCACAGGAGAGGGGCTTGGTAGCTAAAGGCTCTGCCTCCCATTCTACATTTTGGAAACTCTAGGAACCACAAGTAAACCTGCAGTCTGAGAACTGAGAGTTCTGTTTGGAAGATATGGAACTATGAGGTCTTTAAGATAAGATGGAGCCTGATTATTAAGTGAAGAGAAGAATTTTAAATTCAATTCTGGATTTTACAGGGAGCCAATGGAGAGAAGCTAACGTAGGAGAAATATGATCTCTCTTGCTAATTCCAGTCAGAACTCTGGCTGCAGCATTTTTGGTTTTTTAAGGAGTTATTGGGACATCATATCAGCAGTGAATTACAATAGTCCAGCCTGGAAGTAACTAATGCATGAACTAGTCTTTCAGCATCACTTTGGGACAGGATGCTCCTAATTTTTAGCAGTTCTAGATATTATTTTTATGAAGTAAAGGAAAAAAGATAACTCCAAGATTTCTCACAGTATAATAATACAGACGTGCATGCAGTCTTCCCCAGTTCACAGTTGGTATGAGGAATTTTTAAAGTCAGTCTCTCCTGTGATCAGGGTCATTTTGCCTCTACTATTTATTATGGAGACTATAGTGTGGGAACTTTAGTTTAAACATTTTTTACTCACTAGCACACATGTAATATTTGTATGAGCGCACATTGATGATTGATCATTTTAGGTTTTTTTGTGTTTTGTGAACATTTGCTGGGATTGTGTTAGACTGCTGCTTGTTACTGATGGAATATGTTAATGTGTCAATGTGTTATTGTGCAACACTGACGGTCACAGTGGCATAGTACCAGGCAGCTTCCAGTGGGAAAGAGAAGAACTCACAGGTAAGCGACTGGATTAACAGCAGAGCAGGTAATGAAAGTTAGAGCACTGAAAACCTTACAGCTCTCCCAGAGACCAGAGAGACTTAGAGTATAGGTGAGTTAAGAGTAGATGGCTGGCAGGAGTTTAAACAAGGAGTTTAAACAAGGAGTTAGCAGTGTAGTAGGTGAGTATCCACAAACAATCCAATAACCATAAACACCATACAGTATCCCCCAATCCCAAATCCTCCTTAGCTCTAATCCACAGGTCCCCAATTCACTTAAGTGAACATATAACTTACACATCTAGAAGTCAGGCTAAATCAAAATGTCACAGCTGAGCACAATAAAGGCACATGCATGGAAAACGGAATACAATGGTGGTGCGTTTCTGCACGTAATGCAACAAACAATGTAACACTGGGCAAGTAAAAACAGAAAGGTTAAATAGGGTGGTGCACAGGTTTTCCCAATCAGGAAGAAACAAGGGGAACAAGGGGAAGCAGAGCGCCAAGATGAACACAGTAATCAGAACAAACTTAAGTGGGAGAACAGATCATGTGATAACCTTAGAATAAATGTAGAAAGAACAGAACCTGTTCTCCATTAAGGATTTAAAAAATCTCACCATCTTTAGATAGCAATGCCTTAAAGATGAAGATACAGGTATTCTGATGCTAGTGATGACATCTGAGTTGAGTTGGAACATAAACATCTTTCACAAATGATGTAAAAATTAACATACCTAATATTGTTCTTTGTGGAACTCCTTAATTTACAGTCTGGGAACGTAGAATAGAACAGCAAATGTCAGCAGAAACTTCATATGCACAGAAAGTACCTAATTTAACCAAATATTGTAATTAACGGTATCAAAAACCTTGAGCAGATCTAGACTGAAGCACAGTGTTGATTTTTATAAAGCAAGTTAACAACATGAGCCACAGCAGCAGCTGGAGCAGTAATTCAATTCAATTCAATTCAATTCAATTCAATTCATAGTCTGTCATAATTGTCTAAAGTCTGACTGCTTTGGCTGAAGGACATTGTTAACCTCCAGGAAGACACATAATGTACTAGTGATTCTAGAAATATGGGTAGACCAGACATCTGAGTTATAGCGTTATAGCAGTCTTCCATATTGAGAGGATTGAGAGGATTCTACCTGTAGTAAAGGCTTTAAGGATATTGGTTATGAGGCTTTCAATCCAATCTGTACATCAGTGTTGTTATTAGTTATTGTTTTTCATCTCTGAGTTATATATAGGATATCTCCTTTGCATTGAAAAAGTAGTCCATGCATTTGTTACTTCCAGACTGGACTATTAGGATGTCTCAGTAACTCCTTAAAAAGCCTATGTTTGCTTCTCTCCACTGGCTACAGAATAGGGTTTAAAACACTTCTCCTCACATATCAAGCACAATCAAGGTCCATCATATCTTAACCCTTTCATGCTTAGTGGTCACTACAGTGGACAGCTATTCAAAAGCTATTCTCCTGTATATATGTATGTATGGGTTAGTTTTAGGCATTCAACAGTATTTTTATACATTATTTTATTGATACCTTTGGGGAAATTGCGGTTAGACACCATGTCAGCACTACACTACGGGGTTTTGGTGTCTTGTCCAAGGACACCTCAGCAAGTAGGGAGGAGCCAGGAGGGACCAAAAATTAAACCACTCACCCTGGGGTTCGTAGGCAACTGCTTTAACACCCGAGCTGCTGCCAGCCCACAAGATAAATGATATTTCTCTATCTTTTTGTAGAAAATCCTAGAGATTTTCTATTTTGCAGTTCATCGATAAGGGGCTAGGACCAACTTTTTTCAAAAGTATTAGAATATGTTAAAATGTGAGAAATGAGATTAGCTTTTTTATTTAATTTCATAGCTTTCACACTATATCATTTTCTGCTACTGGTTTGTGAAATACATGTTTGTTTGTTTTGTTTGTTTGTTTGTTTTTTAAGTCAAATGCATATTGTTGTTGTTGTTGTTGTTGTTGTTTTTTTTGTATCTCCATGAAAAAAAGGTTAATAATAATAATTTCATTGCATCATTTTTTCTTATGCCTAGAGAGAAATAGAAACACTAAGAAAAAAAAAATCTTGGTAGTTGGGCTTCCTCCTCTCTGTGCAGTTTCTGGCCCTAGAGACCTGCCCACTGTTTTGGCTGCTTGTTGTTGTTTTTGTTTACCTGCTGTTCTTTTCTCTCTTCTCTTTCCACTCACCTCAAACGGTCGAGGCAGATGGCCGCCCACCCTGAGCCTGGTTCTGCTGGAGGTTTCTTCCTCTAAAGGGAGTTTATCTTCTCCACTGTCGCCTAGTGCTTGCTCAAGTGGGGTTGTTAGGTTTTCTATAGAATATTGTATACAGTTATATTTTGTTTTTCTGTTGTGATTTGGTGCTATACAAATAAAATTCAATTGAATTACAATATCTTGGATTTGTGAAAAGTATAAAAGATAGCTGGTAGTAGGTAGAGAGAAATTGCATAACTTTGTTTACCTTTGATTTAAAGTTTATTATAATATGTTATGTTTAGCACTAAGTAAGACATCCATAGAGATTGTTGTATCATACTTATCCTCTTTCATGTTTGTATTGTGTTTTTTTAGAGTAAAAGTGTTTTAGATTAGAAAACACTGATCAAATCCTCTCTTCTTTACAGATGGCTTTGTGCTCTTATTGGAATGGTGGTTGTTGGAATCAGTGTAATATGTGTAAGTATGCATGTAACAACTACACTATTAATGTGGTTTCATATATTAAGAATATTCAATCAGTGGGGTACATGTGGAGCTGAAATGTTGTCAGATAAAATGAAACCAACTCTAAAGAGTTACACTATACACTACACTATAAATAGATTTTAAAGTGTAATATTCACACTTGGTGTAAATGGTTGGTTTTACTCAAAATCAGGTTAGGACTAGTATTGTTGTTCTTAGTCTTTATAGGGTAAACAAAACCCCTCCAGAGTGTCCAAATCATTGAGGTTTTCCCACTGGCCTTGTAGAACCCTAAATGTCATTATTCTACAAATCTCATTCAATCAGTGGGAGTCTGACCTCAGTGCTGAAACTAAAAGGCAGCCAGCTCTTTTCTCCACAAGTGTTTGTTGTTTACAATACCATGTAGAATAAAATAGGCACCCATTAAAATTAAATAAATAACATTTACTGATACATCTATTCTAGGTTCCATTTGCTAGAGACATTTATGGTCTAATTGTTCCAAACTTTGGTGTCGGCTTTGCTATTGGTAAGTCTGCAAAATGTATGTACTATACAAAGAGAATCAATGGTACAGCCTTGTCCTGCTGAATGTGTAAAAACCTAATTTTTTAAATTCTTTTAAATTATGACATTATACAGGCATGGTGGACTCCTCCATGATGCCTATAATGGGATACCTGGTGGACCTGCGGCATGTGTCTGTTTATGGAAGTGTTTATGCTATTGCCGATGTGGCTTTCTGCATGGGATTTGCTTTAGGTAAGCAGGGACAGTAGCACAAAATCCAGCTGCTGCTGAAGGCTATAGACTGTAGGCATCATAATAACCCTTGCATTAGTTTAGTTTAGTTTAACATAACATGTGTAAGTACAGACAAGTGCTTTTTATATCCCGGGTTCATAGTTGTTATATAGAAATCATTACTATTACCAATGAATTAATCTGGTACTTAAAGTAGGTTTAGGTAATGTATGTTACTAAAATATTACTACAGCAAGTCTATACCACGTTGCTGCTCTAATATTGCTTGTTGTTACCAGTGCATCATCTTGTCAGTATTAAACTGCAATACAAAGTGATTTCTTCAACCAAACTAATTTAGTATGTGATCTGTCCTCTAATGATGTAGGTCCTTCTATTGGAGGATCTATAGCTGAGAGTATTGGCTTCCCCTGGCTAATGACCTTAATTGGGATAGTGGACATTTTCTTTGCTCCTCTTTGCATCTTTCTAAGGAATCCAC
The DNA here is from genome assembly GCF_900324465.2 of Anabas testudineus. Lineage (NCBI taxonomy): Eukaryota > Metazoa > Chordata > Actinopteri > Anabantiformes > Anabantidae > Anabas > Anabas testudineus. The sequence continues at coordinate 1,020,307 of NC_046624.1, forward strand.
CAGGACAAGAAGAGAAAATTGTAAGCACAAAACACACTTAAATACAGTCAATGAATCCATCTGCACCAACACACAATATTATTAAAGTCCTAGAACACAAGTACAACATCATCTAAAAAAGCAATTTAAAAATGTTTGGATGGCATATAGTTTTTGGTTATGTGATACACTGTACTTCTTACTCTATGTTTTGTATTGCTTTTGCATTGTTGAGACAGATAGTTACATGAAGCCTGAAGATGATGTATGATAAAAAATCCCCAAATTACATTAGGTAAATTAAATATACAAAGACTGTAAAAAGACTGTGCCTAGAAAACAAACAGTATTCTATGCACCTATCATACTGCATCTTCCACAACCCATATATTCATAAATAAAAGCTAACAAGTAGAGGAATCTTTAAATAGACTATTTTGTAATACAAAATAATACAATCACATTAAACATCTTAATGAACAATTGTGCAAAACCCTTGATTATTGTCAGTGCCAGTGTTTGAGAATTGAGTTACTACACCTATGCAAGCCAAGTATCTTATATTTTGTTGATATTGAATATTACATGATTTCCAAATTCTGTTTGACAAACAACCATAACCAGCCAGCTATGCCAGTGCGTGCACTTAACTCATAAATGCATTTTTTTCTTAGTTAAGACATAGACAACTGTCTTTTGCCCAAGGGTGAAAAAGCTGAATATGTGATACACATAAAACATTATTGTTACTGCAACCATAAAAGAGAAGAACAGGAAAATAATATATGGTAGATCATTTCAATCTGACTGAAATACCAGAAATCAAAGAGAAACTAGAGAGAGCAATTTTTGAACAAATCACGTGGGAGAACTAATCTGTTGCTGAAAATATGCCGAACGCTTAGAAGCTGCTGACCGATGAGTTCTTAGCTAAAGGAACATCACAAAGAAAAGTTGATAAAGAGTAAAAGTTAACAAAAGGAAAAAGTTGTCAAAATAAAAAACGTTCACAAGGACAAAAATATTGACCAAAATAAAAGTATTCAAAAAATAAAACTGATGAACAAGGGGAGGCCAAAGATATATGGCAGAAAAAGAGGAAAATAAGGTGCAAAGAAGGTGTAAAGAAAAATGAAGGACAGAAAAAGCTGTAAGAAAAGAAAGTGTTAAAAAGAAGGTGAAATAAAAGAAGCATACAAAAGTGAAAAACAAGAAGTAGACAGTAATTGAACAAGGAGAAACAAAAACAACGGAGTAACATATGCAATTAGTTTGAAATTCTATCGACTGCACACTGTCATATACTATACTTTTGCTAACTGTTGCTAATATTTTAACTAAACAAGCCACTTTAAGCCTTTCCATTTAGATTTTAGGTATGGGGGCTTTTATTGTGAAAACAGGACTCTTGTTATTATTATTATTAAAGAAGACTTTTATTTTGAAAGTTGCAAGGTCATTAATGTACGCTCATATTAATATAAATGACTCAATAACAGAAATACATCATCGTCCAGAGGTCGGCAGTAACCTTTTGTTAGTCAACGTAGACTTATTTTGAAAATCTGTATTTCCTGTCAACATATGTTTGCTCTCCCACTAATAAAGAGCGAAGATGACAATAGTATGAGAGCAATCAGCTCTCCCACTAATAACAGAAATTAAGGCCAGTTAGTTTTAATTAAATCATCATCAGAGTTATAGTAATAAAATACTCGTGCAAAAGCTTAAACTCTAGGAATCAAATAATGTTTGTCCGATTAAAGCTAAGCTATATGCTGCATTGTTTAGTGTGGTGACTGCCATTATTTAACTCAGTTGGTGAGCCACATTTATGGCACTGGAAAACCTGAGTTAAACCCAGTATATTAAACATTACCTCAGTATATTAAATGACCTACTGAGTAAAGGACAGGAACAACAGGAATCCAAATGGCAATGCAAAAAACAGAGTTTCCCTTATACTACACAATGATTTATTAAATCTCGTAATGGAGTTGCCAGATCGTCTGCTGTTAATCAATGCATTTTTAAATCTCTTTTTACTGCTTCACTGAAACACATAGTCTGTCATGTTTTACTATCGCTACACATGCAAGCAAATCTCCACCTTCCATGTCTGTAATTCCCTCTGTCTCAAACAGCTTCTGTATCATTCGTAACCTCTTTTCTCTATTACATTAACCACCACTGGCTTATGTTCACTACCGTTTTTATTTATCCATTTAACACATTTCTACTAAGCATCCGTTTATAGTTGAAAATATTTATCCATTTTGGCATTTACGCACCTTAGCAGACTAAAATAGAGACATATTTGCTACTTGCACATGAATTGTTTTCTGCTACTATTTTCAAATTTCACATGTGGGGGCTTTAAAGGATTAGGTTGCACTAAATGTGATGTTTCAATTTGGCTTTATTATCCTAAATCTGAATCTGGAGCGTGAGCTGAAAAAAAGACAAACATTAACATCTGTATTTGACTCAGCAACAAAAAGATCTTTTATTTAAGTTGCTTTCCAACAACTGTCTTTTCAGGCGATTTTGATGGACACCAACTGCTCAATGAAGACAAGGTCCTACTCCACACAAGGGACATACTATCAGGGCGAAAGCATGGATCCAGAATATGACGATTATGATTAACAGGATACCAGCAATGCAGGTTAAGCCTTCAGAGGTTATATTTTGTTAGGAAAAAAAAACAGCAATGAAACAAAAAGGCCAAGATATGTGAATGTCCTGTTTCAGTTCAGTGTCCTCTTAGCAGTTGTACTGGAGCAAACCAAAGGTTTTCTTGATCTGTGGTTGCAAACGCATTGTGTCAGAGATATTTTTTTAGCCAACAGCCTTATTCAATAGAGATGATGAATAGACAGTGGGACGGTGCTGGGCAACAAGTAAGCTTTGGTGGTTTATTTTGGAAATCTGTCTCAATTCATGTGTTAGCCATTAAAAGTCTCTGTTTTGTCTACTACTGTATATGTCCATGATACTGTCTAAAGTAATATTACAAAAGAAATTTGCAAATTGGTAGTGTATTGTGTAATTGTGTGGTATGTAAAGATGTTTTTGAAATCTCAAGAGATATATAATGGCTCAGTCTATGGTTCTTGTTTACATTGAGACAATTACAACGATGCATAGGACTCCTTAAACCCAACTGCTCTGTTTGAGTGTGTAAAGCAGATTGGTCATATCTGGAAAGTTTAGTTTAATTTCCTCACATTGATATTTGATCAATGTGATATCTTGAAATATCTTAAAATATCTGATTTTAGTGGAAATTAGACTTAGACTTTGCTCTGAACCATATTTTTTTGTGGCGCAACATCTGCTGACACTTTAAACAACAAAAACATAAAGCAAAAGCATAGACAGAGCAAATGCCCAGTAATAATTACAATACTTAAATTACCTGATTCACTAAGATCCCAAATAGCGAGTTCATTATATGTTCAATCTTGAAAATTGTGTGTATTTTATTTTTGGCCGTTTTGTGGATGATCTACTGAGAAGAAAAGGTGCAAACAAGGTGGTGGGGGCCATATTTAATTAAAGATTTTGCCCGTTTCACCAGTGTCTGTCATGGAAAGTTTGGAGAATGATCATACATACATTCTCCTTTCTTGAAATGATTTCATATTATAATGACTCAGCTAAAGGTCAGCCATCTTCATAAACATTCAAATAATGTGTGTGCTGTTACTCATAATAAATGAATCATTCAGTGCATTCTGAGTGCGCAAAAACATTTTTTAAAGGCCCTGTAACAAGACTTTCAAGACTTTGGACAACACACACAAAAAACTACTTTGGGAGGCTGCAGTAGCAGATGCAGCAAACTGGAATGACCCAAACACAAGGAAACGCAGAGACACAAAATGTTTTGGCATGGGAGGTGTTGTGTGTCTCCTTCTTGTAACTGGCTCCAAATCAGCATGTAGCTTCCTCAAACGGGTAAAACAAATAGGGTTAACTGTGTATTTAAATGTTACATATTCCTCTTGTGTTTTATAGATTTGTAAACTAGACTTCACTTTGCACATTTATCAGGACAAAGGTGTCAAATTATTTGACACAGTCCTCAGAGCACGTCCATAGTAGATCAGGTTGTTCCTTTTTATGAGGTGATATCAAGTTTTTACGTTTTTTTTTTACTGTACATTCAAACATTTAATGAATCAGGCCCAAAGTGTATGTAGTATATTAGAAGTTTATAATAAAACCATTAGAATTTTTTTTTATCTTAAGGCAGCAGGAACAATACGTTTATACATCTGCAGTCTGCGATTTGAAGAAGAGCCCTCACCAGAGTGTCATTACCCAGAGCAGTAGACTTCTTTTGCCTTGATTAAATTGCATGCAAGTAACACCAGACTGTTACAGTATAACCCTATATGTTACTATACTGCATTATACTGTTGTTACTCAGTCTTCTATTGTTTAAATGGGAGAAGTCAGGTTACAGCAGCTAATCAAACCTGTGTGTTGTTCCTTCTTTTTCAACTTTCTTTTAAGGAAACATTGCATTTTTTATTCTTGAAATTGATTAGTCCAATGCAGCATATATTAGAGTGCTGCAGGCAAATTCATCTTTACCATTAACAATAGAATTTCCTAAAAAAGCATCTTTCCATTTTATGCACTACTGTTGGTATGGGTCACTGAAATGATCCAAACCAGTGATGTGATTGGCAAAAAGTAAATATATTCATTGCCAGACTTTCCAGCCAGCCCTTTTCCATTACGAAAATAAAAGATGCACTTGGACACACCTGTCCTTGTGCCCTAGATAACAGTTGCCAGCCCTTATTGACTCATAATGTATAATTTAATAATGTTGATAATGACAAACTTTATTGATCCCATGGGGATATTGTTGTTTGGACAGCTGCAGTAGATGACGACGCTACTGTGGGGTGTCGGTGTCTTGTCCAAGGACACCTCGACATATTGCTTTATGAAATAACAGATTTGTCCATCTTTGAATATCATATAAAACCTGCCATTTTTCTAGTTAATACTGGCCTTGGGATATGGTAGTAGAATGCCTTTGCTTATGCCTATGATTTAAATAAATTATAGTATAAAAGCTCCATAATTGCATTATGGATTTTGTTGGTAGTTATATACATTTTACCCTTAATAACAAAATAAATGTCCTAATCCGATATGCGCCCAATGCAGCAATATGTTGGGACACTGTCCATCTAATAAGTGTTGCATATACATCACAGCTCATATGCTTCATCTTCTTCTCGTGTTTGACACCAATAGACACCATTAGCAACATGATTTGCTGTAGGTTTGGAGATTTGTACTGTATGTCATGGATGGAAGGCAAGTGTAGCCAGCTTGAATTTACTAGAGTTTGGTGGAGGGATTCCGAAGGCACATACCTGTACATATGAAGTCCTGCAATTGTTACTGCATGTCAGGACAAAAAACAAGATAAAAAAAAACACTTCTAAAGCTCTGACTGTTCTCATGAGCACAATGTCTTCAATAACTATGACATTCAAGAAGTCTGAAACTGCTAAGACTTTTTCTAGAGTTGGTCGCCTGATCAAACTGGGTAACCAGACAAGAAGGACCTTAGTTAGTGACCAGCAATTCAATGGTCACTCCAATAGAGCTTCAGAGGTCCTGCCAGAAAGAAAACCATCTCAGTCACTTAGGCCTGCATGGCACTGCTCTTCATCTGGGTAATACCATCACTTGGGCACAATGAAGAATAGTTGTTAAATGTTAGTTCACCTCTCATTCCAGCCACAGCACAGACACTTCCCAATCAGACTTAGGGGATCTGCCAGGAATAATGGAATAAACTGCCTAAATCCAGGAGGGAGAAGCTTGTAGAGACTCCAGAGCTGTAACTCCTGCCAAATATGGTTCTGCTGAATTAGGGGTGTTAATACATGCAAATGCAAATGATAAACTAAAATCTCAGTTTTTAATGTTCTATTAAATTAAAACAAATTCTAAAAGTATGTTTTTACTGTGTCATCATTGGTTAGTGCATTTTAAAATACATTACATACAAAGCAAATGTATTAATACATAAAAACTGATAAGGTGTGAATATTTACTGAAGAGACTGAAGATGGAAATAGAGAAAGAGCTGTTTACAATAGTTTTTTTCAGGTTAGGTGATGCAGTTCTATAGCTACTCAAGCCCCCACACAATAAGCATTAATGCAGTCTGTTTTGTAACACCTGTCAATCACAGCCAGCAATAATTTCCAAAGCTCTTCTGTGGGGTCAGAGTAGGCAGGTTATCTCACGCCTGACATGTATCAGTGAGTCATGAGCATCCATGACCGCATCGCAGATTCACCAGTTGTCCGTCCTTGGACAGCTTTTTGGTACTAGTGTATATTCTGAACACCCCTTAAGACCTGCTATTTTGGATGTACACAATTTTGTCCTTGTCAGAGTCACTTAGATCCTTGCTTGGCACTTGCTGCCTAATACCTACCACCCTTTGACAGATGCCTCAGTAATGAGATGATTATTGTTCTTAGCTTCACCTGTCAGTGCTATTAATGTTCTGTGCAGTAAACATAACAAATCACACCTGACACTTACACTTTAAGCTTAATATATTCAGATTCAGAAGATTATCGTCATATAAATTAGGCTATAGTTTTTGCATTGATTAGTATCAAAACAGTAAGAGTGACAACAGCAGGAAGCTGACTGACAGCTCACAGGTGGATCTGTTTCCTAGTGACCTTGCCACTTTGTGTACTCATGCAATTCAATTTTTTCAACGCCAAAAGTGTTGGTTCTACGAAATTACTCTTTGATATTGCACTCCAAACTGTGGTCATATGTGCCCTGTTTCAGTCGACCTGTGGCACATGGACTCAACTAGACATAGTTTTAAAAGATACAGTCGTCTTTACTTAAGGTACCACAGTTTAGATGTATTGTGGGATTTTTTTAAACAAATAAATTTTTCAGTGTAAAATTGCAAAAATTGAAGGTGCAAATTTTGTTATAAGGTTCTGTTTAAGTAAAATACCCCAAATTCTAATTCTAATTCAAATTCTAATTTTATTTGTCACATACACAGTCATACACAGTACGATATGCAGTGAAATGCTTAGGCGACTGCCCGTGACCTTTAAAAAATAAAAGACTATTGAAGACTATTTACAGGAAATAAATGTAATAAAGAAAATTGAAGTAGATTTAGCTAAGAATAAAATATCTGTACAGTACAAATATACAATATAAGAGAAATATAAGAAAAATATAAGAAAATAAGAAGACCTGGGTGTACTTGTGCATAATAGAATAAATAGCAATGTGAAAGGTGTGCAGTGACCACTAGGGCCGATGATTGACCCAAATGTCCAGAGACAGTGCAAGAAGCATGAGTGTGTGTGTGTAAAGTGGGTCAGTACTGTGTGATGTACTGGTTGAGAGGCCGTATCGCCTGCGGGAAGAAGCTCCTCCTCAGTCTCTCTGTATTGGTCTTCAGGGAGCGGAATCGCTTTCCTGACCTCAACAGAGAGAACAGTCTGTCCTGCACGGTGCTGTTCCCGAACCAGGTCGTGATGTTTCCTGTCAGTATGCTCTCTAAGGTGCATGAGTAAAAGTTCCTGAGCACGTTGGAGGGCAGTCTAAAGTCTCTCAAGCGCCTGAGGTGGTAGAGACGTTGTCGGGCCTTCTTCACCATGGTGTTGATGTGACAGGACCATGACAGGTCCTGCTTGATGTGGACACCGAGGTATCTGAAGCTGTCTACTCTCTCCACTGGGCTGTTGTTGATGACAGGGGTCTGGTAGTTCCTCTCCCTATTATGGAATTTCCTTCATAGGAAACCCAGGAGCATCTTTTTTTTCAGGATGATTGGTTAGAAAGCGAAAAGATTGCACAAATATGTCTAATTAGCTACTAAAATAGTGAGCGTAGCTGACCTTGAAATAAATATCCAGCTATCCATTGTTCTAATTGTTTTTCCTCTCACAGGGTGCTGGAGCCTATCACAGCTGTCATTGGGTGAGAAGCGGACTACACCCTGGACAGGTCACAGGGCTGACATAAAGAGACAAACAAACATTCACACTCAGTCATATCAGAATTACCACTTAACCTAACATGCTTGTCTTTGGACTGTGAGAGGAAGCTGGAGAAAACCCATCCAGACACAAGGAGAACGTGCAATCTCACAACATCAGACACAGAAAGACACTTAGCCAACATGTGAACTCAAACCCAGGTCCTATACATACTGCACATAGCAATGAACTAGCAATGAATAAATGTTCTTTTAATTAGTATTACTTTGTGATATTTTGGCTGCAGTTTTAAGGATTTTTGTTTGTTTTAAAATTGTAAGAAAAGTGTATGAATAAATGGAATTATATGTATGTATATTCCTCTGGTGCTGCTCTGCTTCTCATAAAATGACACTACAACTGATATGTTCTTGTACTTTAATGTTTGTCAGACATTCCTGTTATGTTCCTTGTGTTTATACTATTCTGTAATGTTCATCATGGTTTTTGATTTCTCCATAAAGTGATGGGCTGTGTACTAAAATATTAACAATAACAATATATATATTTTTGAATGAGAGGGTAGATACAAACAACATTGAACAGCCAAATATACAACTCACTGTTGGTATTATATATATCTATATATATATATGTAACTTTTTTATTTTGTTTTGTTTGTGTTCATTTTAGAAAAGGACGTGCACATTTTTTACATTCTTTTTTTGTTTTTCTGCAAAAGGAGATGGAACATGGCAGGATGAGTTGCCATGATGGGGAAATGTGGCGGCACACTGTAATCAGTCTGTCCATCTCAGCCATTGGCATCAATTACTTTGCAGATGCTTACACAATGCCTTCCCTCTCCTTAATTTCGTCACTCTCCTTTAGTTTTGCATCTCTGTAATGACTCATGGTGTTAAAAAACAAAAACATATGGACTTAGAGACACTGTCTCCTTCATTCTGTACAAGCTTCTATGTCAAAACCTCCACTTATATTAGATTATTGCTTGTATCTACCCTCTCATACAAACTATATAGCATCTCTTAATTCCAGACTCTTCCTTGTAATTACAAATATCATAAACACAGGGTTTGTCAAACTATTCTAGTTTAGGTTGGGTTTAGACACAAAACGGAGATGGTTAGTGTTGGTAAAAAGATTGTGGTTTGGGCTAAAATAAGCACACTGTTAATGTTAGAGGACTGCTGTTGTCATGGTTACAATAATAAACACAATGGCAGCGTTGAATGGTCATGGTTACTACATATGTTTCACACTGTGATAAAGCCCTGGGTTTTTGTGAACCAACCACTCGCACTGACCTCATCTTTCTGTGTTGTTCCACATTCTGAAATACAGTCTTGAAAGTATGTGTTTCGAATGTGTTGTACTCACAGACTGGACCCAGAAAAGTTGGAAACAGGTTTGTAAAAGTGATCTCAATTAAATAAAAATATACACTGTATGGTGAAATCAGTGTTTGCATTAATATTCACCCCCTTCAGGTCAGTATATAGTAGATGTACCTTTGGCTATGCACCAAACCTAGCGTCTTACTTGATGGTCTCATCAGACTAATGAACCTTCTGTCACTTGAGCATGGAGTCTTTCACATGCCTGTTGGTGAACTCAATTAGTGATTTAACATAAGTTTTCTTCCACAGTGGATTTCTCCTTGCCACTATCCCATAAAGCTTTGACTGGTGAAGAACCCAGGCAACAGTTGTTGTATGTACAGTCTCTTCTATCTCAGTTGTTGAAGCTTGTAACTCCCTCAGAGTAGTCATCAGTGTGTTAGTGGCCTCTCTCACTAGTCTCCTTCTTGCACAGTCACTCAGTTTGTGTTGACGGACTGTTCTAAGCAGATTTAGACATGTGCCATAGTCCTATCATTTCTTAAAGATGGAAGTAAAGGAAGGATCAAGCCTTGACACAAGTATTTTTATTTTACATTATTTTGTAGAAACCTGTTTTCTCCAACTTTTATTGACTTTTATTTGATTGATTTATAATGTCAAAAAAAAGAATAAAACATCCAAGAGGGTGAATACTTTTTATAGGAGCTGTATGTTAGGGAATTGTTATGCCTTTATTGGCCAAATGAGCACTTTGCTAGATGGCGCAAAAAGGTGATCAGATCCAAGTCTTTGTCCATACAAAGCTGTGTCGTTTTGACGATGCCAAAAGCATTATATCATGTTCACCAAGATGTAATTTTAATGGAGTACCTTGCATTAAATAACACAGGAGTGCAACTTTAATGGAGACAATAAAATACATGACAATTTTAGAAAGGCACACACCAGGTCCACAAATTGGGTGATCAAAATACATTTGGAAGTAAAGGAAGGATCAAGCCTTGTGTTTTTATATTGTATATGCTGGTCAAGTGACTATACTTTACATCTGGATTACAGACTGTGCCTTTAAAAATCTGTGAGTGAGCTGATTAAGCCATAACACAGTGACTGGAATTTATTTGAGCTTGTTTATTCAGGTTATGTACAATAACACTTCATCAGATGAGCCTTCTCCAAAATTGTATACAACATCCTTCACAAACACAAAGAGAAACCAACACAAGCCTTAATCTAATAAAAGCCATGGTGGGCAGTCACACTGTAAGTGCAGTTTGAAAAGTAAGGACTGGAGGAGAATTATGTGGAAGATTACATTATAACAGCAGCAGCAGCAGCAAAAAGCAGTGCTTCTCAGGCCAAGGTTTTTTTTTCTACAGAGATAAACTGGTTACCTTACCAGACAAATGGACACACGGACTACACAGTTCTAAAGAGAAGAGAAGTCACAGACATAATTCTCAGCTATATCTGAGATTTCTCCTTTTCATTTCCTATAAAAAATATTGCACAAAAAAATCTGGATATTCAGTTACTGAGATAGACGACAAGTATGGCAGCCAATAAGCCAACATCTAGATGTACAACATATCTATTACACAGAAAACCACAGCAAATGTGCCTTTGTTTCCACTTAATCTAGCTGATTACTCTTATCCTATTAACATGGGTGAACTCACTCCTTCCATTAGCTTGTTCATTGTACTCAAGGTAAACAAATTAATTTTGGCTCATCTTAAAGGGGCATTCCCCTGACCCCTGTGTTTGTCAGGTGCTAGGTGCTTTTGCAGTTATATTCTCGACCAAAGAAAGCTAGCAGCACATTTGTGGTAAAAATTGATTTTAAAATGTCCATTTGTGAATTTCTCTAGATCACATTGTTAACATCATCGCCTACATCAGCTGTCTACGGTTCCCTGACAACTCCTATCCTGTCTATGTGTCTGTCATATAACAGTCAATGTAACATAGACAATGGTTACATCTTTGGTCTTGACAATCTTGAGATAAACTTTTAAATTTTAAATGAAATGAAATGAAATAATAGAAATAGTAATTTTTTTCACCAAGAACGTGTGCTTGCATGTGTGTGACCATTGCAACATCTTAAAAGGGTGATGTCTTGTGGGGATAAAAATGTTGAGCCAGATGAACCTTTTTTTTTCTGCATGTCTTGTATAACAGATCCCCTATGGTATCATTATCAGCACCATAACCTCACTCGTCCTCAAACAAGTGGAAAGTTTTACTTCACACATTGAACAAATCTAAACCAAATCTTGCTTCAAAGCCATGGTTCCCTACCACCAGAGCACTGACCAATACTGGACTATATAACCAGCTCCAGTATCTGACAAAAGATGTTGCATGTTGTTAGATTTTCCAAAAACCATTGCAACAAACCGAGAAGGTAAGTATATAGAAAATGTCAGGCCATGTCCAGATGGACACCAGCATGGCATGAGAAGATGCTGCTCCTGCAGAGGGGACTCCAAAATGAAAGTCCTGATGTGTTGTCTCGCAGGGTCGTTAAACAGAGTACGTTTCATGCCTCCATAAATCTGTAATCTCCGTCCTTGTCCAATTTACCTTGTGATAAGCCTTCAAACCCATTCTTCATACTCAAACTGAACATGCTTATTTATGTTCACATCATCATTTTGATGGACTGTCATCAAAAAAAAAAAAAAAAAAAAAAAAATTTAAGGAAACTAAATCTCACAGTGCCCACTATCAAACTCCGCTCTATTTGTGACAAAATGTGTGATGTGGCTAAATTGCAGCCTACATTAGTGCTTGATATTTTTCCAAAAAAGTGGTGCCAAACTGTTTGTGCACAAAACACAGTAAAGGCTGAACATACATTCATTTGGGCATGAGAACAAATTAAATCACATTACTATTTGAAGCATGGCATCTTTATAAACAGTTTTAAACAATTAAATATTAGAGAATGCTAACACCATAAGAGATTCTGGGTAGCATACATTCAGAAATCAATTAAGAAATGTACATTTTATGCCTTTCTAACACTGAACCCATAAAATCACAATGAATTATGTGCCTTAATTGATTTTTAGAAGTAGGAGGGTTTTTTTCGGGTAACTTGGCAAGATGAATCTATTACGTTCTTTAATTATCCCAGTTGAGACAGGGGGATATATAACAAATCGTGTTTTAGCTAACTAATAGTTCCACCTTCTGGTTGAGGAGATCCTGGTTCATGCTTTTGGCCCAAGCACCTACTTAACTTTAAACTGACCAATAGTTTTCTTCCTCCGTGATTTTTTAATGCTACAATTCTAACAGACTGATACCTTAACCTGCTGAGTGCAGCTGCTATATTTAGGAAGCCCCTTAAATTCAGTTTCACTGGGAATCTGCAATAAATTAAAGAAATGTAAATTATGTGCATTTCTAACATTGCAACCATAAAGGTTTAAAAAAATAAATAAATAAAAAATAAAAAAAATTATGGGACATCAGATTTTAGATGTTTAAAAGTTTAGTGTTTTGAATATAAGTATATTTGCAAGACAAAAAAAAAATCTTTAACCTATTCTAGGGAATGTTTTTTTTTTTTTTTCTTGCCAAGTTACACTGTTACCTCACATGGAAAAGTATGGGTTACGCAATGTGACCACAATACAAACATAAACCTAAAGCAAGTGGAAAATCATCATCAAAGTATGAAATCACAAAAATCTAGTAAATCAAGTTACAAACAAAACAAAATGTATGTATGACTGCAGGGTCCAACCAATCAACATGTTCCAACATGTAACCTTCATATGGAGTTGATACTCACAGCAATAATATTGAACAATTATTTTTCTCCTCCAAAATAAAAAAAAAAAGGTTCAGACTAGTAGACCACAGAAATGTGCCTGTTTTCCAAAGTCCTCACATAAAATAAGCTACAGACAAGAAAGCAAACCAAATAAAATGCTAACAATGACCTTTGAAAGCCACAGAACAGCAAAACTGGAGGATAAACATGCAGCACTATCGAGGGCAGAAAGAATTGTGGCTTTCAAGCTTCCCTTTAAAGCATCGAGCATTACATTGTGCAAATCAAAACATCAATGACAGGTTTACCATGAATCCTCAGGGAAGAATTTCCTTTATTAATTCTTTCTTTCTCATATAAAAATGAATCAAACATTTGATATCAACATCCCCAATATTTAAAATCAACTACTAAAATCCCCCAAACAAACTGGACATAATTATGCTGGGAGTCCAAAACACATATTCCCCCTTTCTCTCCCTTATTTAGTGGAGTGCCTCCACACAGATCTGCTCCTCAGTAATTTCATCCAGCAGCTGCACCTCCACAGGGCTGCATATGTCACTGTCATAGACCTCAGTCCCCATCACTGCCTCTTCCTCCATGCCTTCTCCTTTGTCTTTAAAGCCTTGCTGCTCTGAAGGAGAGGTGCTCTCCACTGACTCCAGGTCCTCAATGCCTGCTCGGTAGTGGATCATTAGCAAGGTGAGGGCCTGAAGCCTCTCCCCAGACTTGGCCAGGGCAGTACTAATTAGAGCTTTGCGACGGGCATCTGTAGCCTCCCTTTCCTCCAGCATAAGGGCATTATTGTGCTCCAACTCCTGGTCAATTTCCTGCTGCAGCTTGTCCAGCATCAATTCTAGCTTCTGGGAACGCTCATCTGTGGGCAGCCCACGGTACAGGTCGCGACCTATCTCCTTCACAGCAATGAACACGCTGTCATCCAACCCACCCTCTTTGCGTACAAGTTTACTGCTGCCACCACTACTGGTGGGCTGCTTTGAGGGGCTGGCACCACTGGTGTAAGTCTCAGTATCACTGCTCTCATTGTCGGAAGTGTTGGGGGTATGCTTAGGTGAGGGCTCTACTACTCCAGGTACCACATCAGCCACCTGCTCAACTAACCGAGTCTTGGGCACCTGGCGGAGGTTGAGCAGACGTGAGCTGGTATTAATGATATGCCGTGTTAGGCCAGTGGTGGCCCGGTTTATGGTTGACTTGGCTTCAGGGTCAGCTCCACGGCGTTCTGTCGCTGCCACACAGAAAGGGTTTTCAGCAAGGCACTTGTCCTGGCACTTCTTGTGGCAAACATATGCACAGATCATACACTGAGAGGCTGCCTTGGTCCAAACCTTCTTCTTGCAGTATTCACACCAGGTGGGGTTTTGGAACTGGGTGTCCTGGAAGTTGTGACGGACCTCCACCAACTGCATTGCACCAAAGGCCAAGTCACAGTCACGCTGTGCTAAGGGGACAGGCTCCCTTTCCCTCTCCCTTAGGTCCTCATCATAGAGACTCCCCTCTCGCTCCCTTTCTGCCAGCCCCCCAGGATACTCCAACTCACCATCAGCTAAATAGCAGAAGTTTAGAGTAACATCTCCATAACACAGCTTCTCATTGAAACCTTTGTGTGTGCCAAGGCTGCGCAGTGCAGTGCGGCTGACATTAGCTCTGGGCTCTGGAGGACACAATCTGAAGGTGCTCTGGTACTCTGAAGAAGATGTGGCCATACATTCCAGTGATATATGCTCCAGCTGCAAGCTGGTATGACCCAGACATAACAAACTTCCGAGCTTAAAGGGATCTTTGCACCACAAGGCCACATTAAGGTACTTATGGTTGCTCTCCACATCAAACACCACAGAGGCCTTGGTCCAGTGTGCTGTCTGATTACGAAACATGATTTCTGGTGATTCCCACAAGTAGTGGTCCTCTAGACTGTCCCGTGTGCTGCAGGAGCTCTCTGAAGCTTTGTCCTTTGCTTGATCAGGTTTGGTGCTTGTGGAAACAGTAGAAGGGACTCCACTTACCTCATCACTGGACTCTGCTGGCCTGGAGGACTGCTTTGCCTCACCCTGTTTGACATATATTTTCTCAGTACCAGCCTTGTCCTCATTGACACCAGTAAGAGGAACTTTTTCTGGAGATTTTTCAGAAGTGCTGGTGGTGGTACTCATCACTGGAGAAACAGCAGCATTAATATTTGTAACAGAATCAACACACTCCAAAAGACTGGTTTCTGATGATGCTGACGTCAACCTTATCTGAGGTCTTGGTGGCACTGGTGGCCGAGAAGGAGGAGGTGGGGGAGGTATGGTGGGACGCTGCAGACCCTCCCCTGGATGACTAATGGTCTTATGTGGTGAGGGCTTTGGTGATTCTTTAGGCTGAGGCTTTAGTGGTGACTGGAGACCCACTAGGTTTAATTTGCGGTTAAGGATGGGTGATATTGTACCAAGGGGCTTAGAAGCCAAGTTGGCCACAGTCCTTTTGGGGCTTTGGTTTACTGCAAGTAAGAAATCTTCCTTAGTATCACTAGTATTTGTGTTACTGTTGTTAGGACCACCTGTCTGACTTGGTTTGGGGTCCAAAATCAACTCTTCAAACTCAGAGTCCATGTCTTTGATGTCGGATATGTCTGAAAGGGTAGTGATAGGAGCTGGGTCTTCTTCATAACCCCCTGGTTGGGGAATTAAACCTGTTTCCTCTAGCTGTCCAAACCCTTCCTGTAGAGTTCCCAGGCTTCCCAAAGAAGGAGCCTGGTGACGAACTGGTCTCTCATAAAGTACCAGCACCCTGTCTCCAGCCTGCTTCAACAATTTGGGCACTTGAACTGAGGATGTTACTTTAACACCTGTCAATGGAAACAACATCAGGAAATAGGTGTCAAAGATACAAATAATTTAATGACAGTTTCAATAGTTTGTTCAATGTTTTTACACAGTATCTAATAAAATATTTACAACACAATTAAGTGCCTTTAACAATATTTTGTTAAATTAACAAAATAAACATTGTGACAGACCTCCAATGGCAATGAGGCGATCACCCCTTTGCAGGTCTGCCAAGGCTGCAGGAGAATTGGGTGTGACTGTCTCAATGCTGACATGGACTGCATCTCCTTCACTGGCAGGAATATGTCTGAACGTCATCCCTACACTGCCACATGGCCCCTTGATGACCTCCGTCTGGCGCAAACAAAGAAAAGGCAATTATGATTTGAATAGCTTTAAATGTTACAGGCCACAAGCGGTGTGTTTACAACTTACTTTTCACTTAACTCTGTGCATTGGTAGTGGTGTGTAGGAAAACAATGATCAGAGTAAGAGGTTTAATCTTTATTTTTTTAATACATAAAAATATCTACTCTTTCAACCTCTTGTCAAACTTCTATGTCTAAATATTGTGGGTTACATTAAACTGTTCTTTTACAGTAGGAGATGGAAAAGATTTCAGCACACGCATACATTCACACTTGCAGGCGACATGGTACATAGTCATACCAACAAACCGAACACTTCCAAAAATATACACCCCAGATGCACAGTATATTCTGAATAAATCATTGAGAATGGTGATGGTGAAAGACTATACCTTTTTTTTGTAAGTTATATAAGTTAAGTCAATTGTTGACACACAACAACACAAGTCGATGTCTGGCATAAAAGGATATGTTTTGGTTGAAATGTTGGTCATAATAAAATATGGAACCTTAGTATGAGATTTAGTTTTATTTATCAGGTTACCATGACCAGCATCAACATTATTTTTAGTGCGCATATACTCTGGGTCTACAAGCACAATACAATGGACTGCAGATTTAGTCCAGATGCAAACAAAAAAGGAATGACAATAAACAGTAAGGTGTCAAAAACAAATGCATCACTGACATCTTCCTCTAGCATTTTGCCAAAAGACTCAAACTGAAAGTGGCAATTCTGTGGGAGAAGCGAGAGCCGCAATTAAACCCCCCCCACCTCCGGCTGCCTTAATAACACCCATGGCACACAAGTCCAAGTCACATTTCTCATAACACACCTGTTGCAATGAGTTGACCTGCTTTATGCCTCACAGGTTGTCTGTCAATTGACAGCCTAAGTACAGTAGCAAAACATTCACACTTTCTATGTTGATGAGCAACGGTGCACATAAATATATGCAATTTTATTTGTGATTGAAGGAGATTGTCATCTTACTGCAAACATATATGGACAGATCTAAAGAGAAAGAGCTACATGAGGTAGAGGAAGAAGAAAAAAAGAGGATAGATGGTACAGGTGTCCTGGCTTAGAAGAGAGAAAAGAAGGGCCCATATGATTTGGACGACATAGACGAATGACTGTAATTTCCCCTGCTGTCAATTGTTATAGTGCTGGTGGAAGGCAGTGATTGAGTTAGGGCTGGCCTTGAATAAGCAGATCATCAATACAAACTGAAAGGTGGGAGACTGACTGGTGGGCAGGTGGTGGTGGAAGGGTGGGTCTGGTTCACTGAAAGCTCTCAGAGAGTTAGCAGACATTCAAGAAAACTTGAAAAGTTTTACTGTATATCTAGGCAAAGAAGTACAGTACAGTCTTTTTGGACAGTAAAATAATCATCCTTAATTTGGCATTATATTACATCCCACTTGCTGATCTTAAATCTTTCACAGTACATTTCAGGTCATTGTGCATTTGCACTACAATGTGCTATAAAATGAGTTTTGAAGCATTTTGCTAAATCTGAGCAAAAAACAAAAAACACACAGTTCTGAACATTTCACAATTCTTCCTGCTGATTCATCAGAATAGTACATCCAAAATTGCTACTTTGGCAGTCATACATGTCTATGCCATTCCCCTAACTCCCCCATGCTTCATACAATAGGTAGTGGACAAGTGTCTGTTTTTTTCAGAATTTTCAAAATGCATATAATGACTATTATGTCATAACTGGTTACTGAGAGCGGACTGGACAAAAGTATATATTTCAAATATACTTTACACACAAAGTATGCATTCAATAAGTCTCTTTATTTTATTTTTTTTAGAATTTATCTTACATTCTAATAAGGCTGAGTGATAAAATGATAAACATATCCATTACAAAATAACCTGCCTTAATAGAAGTCTTAGATGTTTTAGACGGTAACGTAGCGTTACCATAAGAACATAGGCCAAGGCTCAAAAGATGAAAATAATGTTGTGGAGCTATTTTGGTGAAAGTCCAAGCAAGAAGCAGAGTGGAATAAATTGAAAACTGTCAAAAGTATGTTCCCACAAAGACAGGTAATGCAACTAACCATCTGAAGCAGTATCATCCTTTAGAACATGCACAATGCAGGACTTTACAGCCCCAGACCCAAGCAAATGCTGGTGGTCCCTCCAACACAACCAATGTGTAACTAGCGCAACAACAAGATATCTGATAGTGTACGCTTTACAACGCCATGTCTCACAACATAAAAAACAAAGAAACAGTAATATCACACATGTAATAGCCTACTTAATTGCAAAAGACATAATGCCAGTAAGAATGGCCAAAAATAACAGATTTAGGCTACTGAATTAACCTTATGATACTGTATCTTCATCTTACTTTGGAGTAAAAAGAAAGCGTTAAGCTTGACAGACAGATCTGACTTATATCAAGATATACATATATATATTGATTTTGACTGTTATGAGCAAAAACGTAATTTTCCATATCGCCCTGACCCATATTCTTGTATATTTCATGAAATGAAAAACCCTACATAAGCCTTTCCCAGCCTACAACACTACCATCCATGGCAATTTCACTGCTGTTTTAATGAACAGTTTTCAGATGTAAAGTTTTTTTATAGCTCCTGGTCAAAAATTATGGATATCTGAATAACACTAACTGGGGCAGCCTTTGTATAGCTCTGTGTATACCACTGTAATTCTGCCTGCAGTGTTTTTATAGTGCCATCCGTGGATTTTCTGCTGGAGTGCAAATACTGGTAGTCTAACTTTGCACACGGACAACACCAATATATGCACAGTCACAGATCTTGATATGTACCTAATCATATGTCCGTGCACACACAACTCTGGTTATAAGACTATTGGGAAAGAAAGAAAGATATAAAGCTAGAGCCTTATTCCACAACCCTGGGTTCCTGGGCTCATTTAGTTTCATATTAAATATACTCTCTAAGTCTAAAAAGAGCAAAGGAAAGTCAACCTGGGTTTAACAGTCATACTTTTCTCAACATTTGTATCAGTAAAATAAGCGTTTCAGAAATTACTTCCTCCATCCTTGTGTTCAGCATATGAACATTTTTATGCTAGCCATTTTTAGACCACATGGATCTCTGCATTACATCCTGCTGTGTAGAGGCCTGTGCAGCAGTAGACTTGTCAGAGTCTAAATCATTATACACCGTCTCTCTTGGTCTTAGGATATACTAATTTTTATTACCACTGCTATACTGATATCTACTTCTATCCATCTGTTTCCATTCAGATTTCAGCAGTTCTAGTGGCACATTCAAATTTAGACATCAGCTTAGCTGTGCTCACCAATAAAATCTGTCCCAAATCTGTGTATTGTATTCGATGACAAAGTATCTTCCATTGAGCACACTACAAACCATCAATTACCATCAGAAAGGTCAGGTATTAGCTGCCTAAGTATTTCACTTAGTTCTTTATATGGGGTCTGGTTGTCTATCACCCAAAACTACTCTAACAGAACTGGCAAAATGCACAGTAAAATCACTGCAAATGCAAAAGTTCTGTAGCATGTCTGGTCTTCAACCAGGGAAAAACAACTTGTACAAGTTGACTTTTCATTACACCTCACTGAAGAAATAAAATTCTAATCCAAGAACACTTCAATAAAAAACAGGTATTAGAATTCTTTCTAAACGGTCTTTCCTGGTAGTGGAAGCTGTTCGGTGCATCTCCAAATTGAAGAGTATAATGTTGTGCAGTGGAGCTTTCTCTAAGGGCTGAGCAGTAGTGTCTGGACTAACCTAGTTAAAATTGACTAAGAGAACAGGCAGCTCTTGGTTCCTTGTCTCCAGGAAAGACAAAGAACATAGCAACCCCAAACTGGCCAGATGTAAATTGAGCAATTTACAATCTATTTCAGCAAATCCTGCTTCCCTTTTATCGGCACAGCCACAGAGAACAAATGAAAGGTTAATATGTTCAAATAGCATCTATCGCTGCTTTAAAGTTTTCTTCTTTACCTCCAGGACAGAAACCTAGACAAGTTTTTCTTTGATCCCCTGAACAGAACATTCATTGTGATAAAACACACATTTGTTTTACACTGTGACATATCATGGGTTCCCCCTTAACAAAAAATCCATCAGACACAAACACGATGAAACCAGCAGTACTCAGCTCTTTGCTTTCTTTCCACTTCTTTTTTTCCTCAAAACTGGACAGGTTTTTTAGCTGTGCACAGAATCTTGCACTGTTCCTGTGAATTGAAATTTGTGTGTTTTTGTGCACAAGTACAAGTCCTAGCACAAATGTTATGTTTATATACTGATATACTATACAGTCCTGACATTAAGTCTCTATTCTCTCTGCACAGTTCTTTCTTGTTGTAGGTTCTCTCTGGCCTTAATCTGGTCTTTAGTAAGTGGAATGTATGCAGCCTACCTGTTATTGCTATGGTCATATACAGTATTTACAATCACAATCAATGTTGAAGGATAAAATAGAATATCTAAAATACTGGACAATTAGCAACAGTCCACCAAAATATTAGAAAGACCAACCAACACTGCAATCTCTAGAAGTATGCAGTATGCATTGGGACTTAAACTATTTACAAGGATAATGTTGAGTGTGCTGAACAAGACTGGGTTGTTTATTTGGGAATGCCGATACACAATTTATTTTGACGTGATGTTGCATTAGCTGGTAAAACAGGTATTTAATTCAGAAGGGCTGGTAAATATTGACTATTTGTGAATTAATGGAACTTTACATTGATGGGGGTTTGACAGCTGAGCAGGCCTGATTTCTGATGAAACTACTAGCAAGCCAGTTGGGCCAATCCATTAAGGCTTTACATGCTAGGTGAGCAAAAACAATGCAGATGTAAGCCCAAGTCATGCCAGTGGGGGCATCCTCGTAAGCCACAACTAACATAGGAAAAATAATAACAAAATAAAAATCTTTTTAATAATATTATTCATAATAATATCATGATGAGATCCACATTAATTTTTTATTCAATTTAGTCAGAAATTAAAAGAAACAACTAAAACAGAGTCACGCAAAGGCAGATAGTGGAATAAAAATATGATTGGCATTACATCACTTAATGATGAGCTTTGGCTCCTAAAAGGTTCAAATAAAGTTCTAATTAACATACAATTTAATCAACATTTAAAACACACCACACAATTCTTCTCCAGTACACCACATTTTATTCACCAAATGTTTTTGAATCTGCCCTTCATCATGGTGGACCACCTACTGATTTAATTTTGTTGGACGCTGACTGAAGCTCACATCATTTGCTGCCCTGCTGTGTGTGTGTCCTCAAAGAAAAAACTGTTAAAACATACAATTAAATGCCATTGGGGGGAAATAATTGTTATCTGGTCTTACCATTGTGAACTGTCAGAGGCCTCAAATGACATCTTTGGAATCTTGATTAGCTTACAGACTATATGTGTGAAGATTTTTAAATGAGAATGTTGCTCCGTCCAAATTCATGCAAAAAAATTCTCTTGATGAGAATGTCATCAAGAGAATTGAAAAAAAAAAAAAGATTTAATAAAAAAAAAAAAATGATTTTATTATACTGGGCACTCACTCATCACGTCATCAGGATTTTATGTGTATACAGATAAAAGTCGACAAGGTGAGGTGATTAGCTGCAGGCTAGTCTGAAACCCTGGTTTGCCACAGCTTGAGATGAGCAGTACCTCCTGTTGCTTGGCTGAACATCGTTCTGCTCTCCAGCCGGTCTGGGAGGGTACGTGTGAGATGGAGAGGTGGGGGGGGGGGGGGGGGGGGGCAAATCCTTTTCCTTGTCGCTGTGCTGCTTGGTAATTTAATCTAATACCACATGTCAGATCGATTTGTTTATGGTTATAGGGCACAAGTCGCTGCGAGGCAAGTGTGCAGCAATTCTCTGCCACATCCAATTAGTAGGTCCGTTGGTGATGGGGGTGGAGTGGGCTAAGGGGTGGGCTGCATGGCCAGTAGCTGCTCTTGTGTTTACGTTTTTAACAGTGACGCATGTTCTGTAGTACATGTTCTCAAACAGAATAACACAGACAAGTGCTATGTCACAGTATGAAATCTGCATTGTAACATTTCTAGCATCTTTTGTTGAAAATTAGCCCAACCATAGCAGTGCTATGAAGTCATGATTTTTGTTTCCATGGTGTCTGACTTTATTAAAGCAGTGTTTGAGCTGATATCCTCAGGGAAGGATGAAATGAACTAATTAGCACTTTTCAAAGGGGTCACTGCTCTATTCAAAGGAATGCAATAAACAATACTATGATCAGTACATCCAGTCAGTGTTACAGAATAATATAAAATGATTGAGGAATTCATAGTAGCCTTATTTTATTAGCTATATTGAATAAATAGGTACGAAAAAGTAGAAAATAGGGTTAGGGTTAGGTTACAAATGTCAAATGTTCAGATAGTGACACACACACCTCTCTACCTGCACTCTTCCTTCCAGTGTGGCCATTAATTGATAATTGTTAATTTATTAATGTCCAGGGACACTTTGACATATGGCCAGGAATCAAGGTGGAACCAAGAAAACCCACCAACCCTGGAGTTCATAGACGACTGTCCTACAAACTGCGCCCCTGTCATCCCTATAGGAACAATTATAAACACATTTCGAAAACTGTGGAGTAGCATTCCTTTAACATAACCATGAACTGTCGTTTAGTTTGATTTGAGTTTAACAGGGCCAATGTCAAAATTTTATTAGTATTTTTTATGAAAAGCAGTTGCAGAGACTTCAAACTTATCCAACAAACAGAATAAAATCCTTCATTATGTTGATATTTATTTGAACTGTATTAATTTATTTATTTATATATTTTAATTGGAAAAATAAGATCAGCTATTTTTTTTAAATAAAACAATACATTGTTTTAATTATTCTTACAGTGGCAAGAAAAAGTATGTGAAACTTTTGGAATTTCATAGTTTTCTGCATACATTTGTCATAAATCATTCATCTAAGTCAAGAGTATTATATTATATCTGATCTTTCATGTCTTTTTTGAGAACAAAAAAAAAAAAAACCCGGAAAAGGTATGTTGACCCTATGAATAATGACTAAGCTAATTTGAGTCAGGTGTTAAGAATTAAGACAATTAGGTTGGAGGTGTAGACTATGGGGTTTTTATGGTTGTTCTCAATAAAGACATGAAAAGTCAGATTTTGTTTTGTGTTATTATTTTAGGCACATTATATTTGTTAATACTCTTGACTTAGATGAAGATTAGATCACATTTTATGACAAACTGAACTGAGGAAAGTTAGGCATTTGATGTTTTAAGGGTGTCATTATTGCTCTAGATGAAGCCCAGTTGAAGAAACCGAATACTAACCAACAATGGGTAGGCTGCTAAGTCAATATAAGGATGTTAATGAAGGCAAACAGAATTGAGTTTACATTAGTCATTGCATTTGAAACACAATCTCACAGATGTTCTTTTCTCCGTTAATAATTAACTCAATAATCGGGCAATTTTCAGATCCAATAACCTCTACCCATTCAACCACTGAAATCTAATGTCAATACAAAAAAATATTCCAATATGGACACACACACGAGCAGTGATATTATTAAGGTTTCAAAATAGCACAACCTAGTTCTGTTAGGTTTTGCTGTTTTAATTCATGTTTGTATGGATGGATATGTATGGGTTTGTCTCATGTTTTTTGTTATTTTATGGGAAACAATGAAAATCAACCTCTTGGGCTTTCTTGTACTTTTATCCTTGACTGTAACTAAAATAAAAATTTATTGATTTAGAAAAATTACAAATGTATAGTTTAGCTGTGGATGAGACAACTGTATGGAGTACTGAAGTACTGGAGTACACTGTGGAGTTTAGTTTTACCCTAATATTTGTTGTGTGGCTTAATTTGAATTTTTAAGTTGTCTTTTTATCATTGGAAGCAGGTTTCAAAAGCATCAAGAACAAAGCAGTTGTTATGGAGACACAGAAACAAAAAAGGTGCTTTGCCTAATTTGCACTTGTATGGACACTAACAGCGGGTTGGTCGCCCACACTGTCCCTTTTGTAACACACACATTGTCCTGGCATAAAAAATAATGATCTGCCATGACTGTTACATCCTAGTTTATGAAATGACAACTAAATTCAAAACTACAACCACAGATTCAGAAAAGGAGTAAGACACATCCCCCCTCTTATCAAGTTGACATTTGAGTTTTTTCTCTCCTTTGAACACCAGAGCTTGTCTGTCATGGCAACACTGTGCCTATCGCTCTACTCAGTGAGCTCATCAGCAGCTTTAGATGCTGGGACTGCCAAAGTGTCATTTTGCTTTTTGGAACCTATAAGAAGCAATCAGACCACTTGTTTACATAACATTTACTTATCATTCATTTAACATTTGCACAATTTCAGCCACAGGTGAACAGGCTACAGGTCAATAACATTTTATCTCTGTCCTCCCTTTAAAATTATTATTACAACCAACTCGCAACTCTCTTCCGTCTATGTATGTGAGAAGAAGAGCACAACAAAAACAAATGCTTTTATTTCATTAGAATCTGCTGCTGGACAATATATCATATATAACCGCACTTTTGTTTAGTCATTGGCTACCATCACTCTAAATAACACTGAAATAGCAGAGGAAAAACAGACATCTTCCTAGATGGAAAGAAAGGGCATTTAGACTAATGGTATAAATCAAATGTGTGTATTACCTAGTAATTCACAGATCATGCCGTTTTAGTTAAATCAATATGAACTTGACGCTTACACTGCTAGATAGAAGTAACATAATCAAAAACTCAAACAAATAAGAGAAAGTGTACATGCTGCTAAAATGGTTGGTTGAACTTTATTTTTGATAATGGTAATTTCCTAAACTTTACTATGAAATGTCCCAGAAAGATAAAAATACTTTGGTAAAAGGTATAGGGACTATACACTTACCAGCTTTGACACTAACATCCGGTGACTACAATGCTGTGGTGGACAGGGGTCAGCATGGAAAAACCTTTTTTGATAGCTATGCAGTGTCACTACCCAATCCATACAGCCTACCTGACGTGTTCTATGCATGTGCAAAACAGACATTTATGGCTGTTTCCTTCTTTTTACATTCAATTAACTATGTTAGCAATGTTAACATGCACCATTTACAGAGCTAACATACATTATACTAAAGGGGAAACATAAGTAATGTCAAAGAGACAATACAAAATTTGAAAGTTATTAATACGGACAAATGAAGTGGGAATTATACACTACTATAAGTACTGACTGTAATGTACTCAGGTGTACAACACAATAAAGTCAATGTTTCCCTGTATTGAAGCCTCCACCATCGGTGAACTAGTCCATACTGTTGTTGTTAGGGTAGAAGCTAATCAATTGGTGGTGGTGACATGGCCATAAATTGCTTATTTGCATATGTATATAACAAAATCAGAGAAGCTGTATAAACCAGGCAGTGATAGACCAGTATCAGACCACAGTACATTACAGTTTGCTGTATATGAGTGCCCATGCTCACTCCTGTCCACCACAATATTAAAACAATGAGCATCATTAGTGTTGTGGCTGATTGGTGTATTGGTACACCTCAAATTATTAAACCTATCAAAAGTAATTTCTTTAGTAATAGCAAGTTAACTGAATATATGAAGAATGATGTTTCTAATAATAACATATCATTTTAGTCACATTTACCTGAGTTTATTTAGATTTGTTTCCCCCAAATTCAGATAGGGACTAAATTTGCAATGTAAATGTATCTAAACTATACTATCAAATACAGGAACACCTCTTCAGATGTAACACTGATATCTGACATAGGCAGAGCTCAAATATGATCACTCAAGTATGTCTGTCTGTGATCTAGCTAATGATATATCAGTTTGGAGTAAAGAGCAATTTTCTCTCAGCAGTAACAGGTCATTTCTTTTCTAATGAGGGCACATGGCTCTATGTTCTGAAAAAACATTCTCAGTGAAAACAGCAACAAATCAGTAATATGACTGTGGCTCGGTCTGTCATGCACATAACGTCTTGTCTATTTAGTTTCTTTTGAAGCAAATTGATCAGTGGAAGAAGTGATTAGAAGCCAACAGCTTGGAGGACCAACCTCTCATGTCTTTAATCTGTTGTTTTGCTGTGTGGCCAACTGTTGTCAAACAGGATTAAAATAGGCTGTTTAATTGGCACAGCAAGGCGGAAATGGATGATGAATGTGTCACCCACCACAAGTCAATTGTGTGTTTCAGAAAATGACAAAGGTGATAGGCTCCCCTACAGATCATTTGATTATGTTCTGGATGTGCATGTTGAGGTGACAAGGTCTGGCTTCTTTTTATTTTTGTATTTATTTTAAAGGAGAAACAAAGCATGATTACATTGTTTCTACATTTATTACCTGATACAGAGCGCGGCGGTGGTACATATTGAAAGTGTTTACTTGAAGGAGGCTTTTAAAAAACAAATGTATATATACACAAGTGCATATATAGAGTAGGTGACATTTGATCCCTTATTTAGGATATTTGTCTCATTCTTTTCTTGAGTACATTAAATGTGGCAAATAATATGAATTACTCCAAAATGATGGAAGGGTAGGGTTAGGGAAAGAAATAGGAAAATTCATTTTGTCAAGTCGTGGGTGTTCATGAAGCATTCATCAACCAACTGTCTTTCATCAGGTGTCCAGGGGCAGATTAAAGACACAAAGACACCCTGAGTGGAACATCAAACAACCACTGTGACGGGAGGGGTGTGTGAGAGTTTGTGTGTGAGTTTGTTGGGGGTGCATCAGAGATGATAATATAACCTGCATAAAATTGTTGTTCCTGTTCTCCAGATGGGTGGTGCTTGTGTGTGTGTGTACACGTGTCTAAAGTATCAATGGCACAAAGTTCCAGGTTTGATCGTGACGTCTTGGGAGACAGATGTGGAAAAGAATCTTAGCTGCAATTGCAATACTTACAGTACTTTCACAAAAATACAGTCTATTCCACAACAAAACTAAAGTCACTTTTTAATACACACAACAGCATATTCAGCTATTTATGTAATCTTGCATCTATGTGATATTTTGGAGCACACTTTTTTTTTTTTTTTTTTTGTATTAATCCTAGATGGTGTGCTAATTTGTATGCAATATCAACTGATTGTATTTTGGGGGCTATAGGTAAAAGGAAGAACCTGGTTGAGGTTATTGCTGCCAGGGGTTGGTGGTGGGGTTTATTGTTGTTATCAATAAGGACATTAAAGATCTGAAATTTTTTTGTGTTATTATTTTAGGCACATCATATTTTTTATACTCTTGACTTTGTTGAAGGTCACATCACATCACACATTGCCAATTGTATTTACATATTTGTTTACATTTAGTCCAGAACTACTTGCCAGTATCTTGTCCCACTAGATATGGACCACAGGAACCTGGAAGTGAACAGTTTTAAGTTATGCTTCTGATCTACAGTACCCCACAATATCTGGCTCCACCACTAAGTAATAAGTAGCCTGTTTGTTAGCCCAAATATGTTTAGTCTTTATAAAATATTCAAGCATTACTGCTATTGTGTTAACAGCTAAAATAATGGAGAAGCCGTTAAAGAAGAGTAAAGAAAGGAGGATTTGAACATTCTGTCTGATCAGCCATATTATACAGTGCCTAAAAAGGTATTCACCCCCTTGGATGTTTCATCCTTTCATTGACAATATAAATCAATCATGGTCAATAACAGTTGGTGATTTTGACAAAAAATATTAATGTGAAAACAGGTTTCTACAAAGTAATGTCAATAAAATAAAAATATATATGGCTAAATCAGTGTTTGCATTAATATTCATCCCTTCAGGTCAGTATTTAGAAGATGCACCTTTGGTTGCAATCGCAGCATGGAGTCTGAGTGGATAAGTCTGAATTAGGGTTGACACTGGAAGCAAAACTGCTCAAGCTCTGTCAGGTTGCGTGGGGATCGGGTGTGAACAGCCCTTTTTCAAGTCCATCCACAAATTCTCTATTGAATTGAGGTCTAGGCTTTGACTCGGACACTCCAGACAATTCACCTTGTTGTCGGTAAACCATTTCACTGTAAATATCTGAAGAAAAATATCAATACTTCAGCTTCATTTTAGAAAAAAAAAGACGAATATTAGAAAAACAAATAAGCTGAATGGAAGCCTAAATGGTCAAGGAGCTGAACATGTAGATAATTGTTATTAAGTTTATATAAGACCTGAAGACAACATTATGTATCATTTGATGATACACAAAACTCTGATAGGAGAGTAACACTAAAACACTAAAATAAAGGATGGCTAATCTGGCATAATTCAGAGCATTGTTGTGTTTTATTTACCACTCCATAATCCCTCCTGTGATCATCTTGGTCTAAGGGCTGATAATTTAGGGTTGTTAATTTTCAAGATGAATTCAAAGTGTAGACAGGTACATGTGTGTTAGTGTGATTGAACTGATCATCACTTTAAACAGAAGACAGACAGTTCAGTTACACATAACAAGTATTGAAAACGTAGAATCACTGTTGGAGTGAATGAAGGTCTGACTCTTAATATGTATTGTTCTCAGGACTATGTGATGCTTATCCAAACTTACATCCTAGAGAACCAGCATTCTGTGTAGATGTCTTGAACTGAGACGGAAACTAGAACTAAAATAACTGTGATATACTGAAACACAAACAGACTTGTGCAAAGAAGTGAATTAAAGAATTTGCTCTACAAATGCTTAACAAAAGTAAGAAAGTAATAAAAAGAAAAGAAGCTTCAGTGATTTGGTAAACCTGAAAGTGAGAAAGACCATTTTAAACTGGCCAGACCACCACATCACAGGCTGTTGTGCTCTCTGACAGAGACCCTAAATAGATACAGTTGTGGGCTGAGAAGCTGGCCGTATTTCCATATTAAAATAAAACATAAAACAATTCAACGTCTTCTTCTGCCGAACTGAATGATTTTCAGGTCTGGGCCATTAAGAACAGCAGACACAACAGTCAGTCTCATACAGCTGTGATGTTTTACAACAAGCTGTAGAGCTGTATGTGTGCACACACACACACTGCATGTCCTTTCAGTCAAGCTGTCAGCAAGCATCAGCACTCAGTGAATTGACAGAGCAGATGTGCAAACACGCCTGACAGAGTGAGAGACAGGGCTTCATTTACTTCATGTGCACAGGTGGTCCCCATTGTGCAGATGCACTGACCAATTGCAGACAGTTTCAGTTCTTTCTTCCACTGTATAATAAAATAATGAAGGTCAAACTATTCAGACTAAAACTGAAAGGTTGTGTTATTTCTCTCCACACAATTGCCAATTTTGACAAAGTGTAAAAAAAAAAAAAGTCTGAAACATTTTTGCAAATTTGTTAAACATCAAAAACTCAAATCTCTCATTAAGCTGCCATATTCAGGTTATTCCACAGATGTGCAATGGGTTTTAAGTCTGGGCTTTGGCAGGGATACTCCAAAACACTCAGACATGCAAAAGATACTCCAGTTTTACCTCAGCTGTATGCTTTGAAGCATTGTCAGTAAACCATCAGATCCTCAACCTTGATCAGACTCTCTGCTTCTACAAGCCGGATGTGATCTCACAGCACAAAGCAGAGACCACAATTGTTCAACATAGGGTTACTATCAGGCAGGTCATGAACAGTGCCTCATGCAGTGGTCAAATAGTTTCATTTTGTTTTATTAGGTAAGAAAATCATTTGGATCATGCTCTCAAAGTCTTTTAAATGTTGTTTGTCAAACTCCCAATGGTCTGTGGCCTTTGGCCAATCAGTATACAATTAATTCTTAACTGACTTTGGTGAGATCAACTTCCTTCTGGACTGGACATAAAGCTTTACTGTATTGGAAATTTGTGTTAAATCTTTAAATCTCAAATTTACAATGTTGTAAAATGTAGACAAATAAAGGTGTTTCAGAACCGACTGTATTTAAAGCAATGACATATACAGAGCAGAACTGGGAACTAACAATTGTCAAACGTTTCAGCACCAGTTAATAAAAACTGAGGTGAATACATAATATCAGGAAACACTGAGCAAAAGCTAATTAAACACCAGTCTAGGTCTCTTGTGCATATTCTAATTATTTTACTATTATTGTGACTCTTTATATTAAAATGGTATTAAAACCCTATTAACATATTCAAGACAGGTAGTTGTGTTTATGAAAAAAGCAAAGTTAGCACACATCTAGCAATCATGAGGGAAAAAAGAGAGAGAAAGATGGCAAATTGACCTTTTCCAGATGGTATAGCCTTTAATCCTTACTACACAGTCCTGCTGGGGACATGCAGACTGGTGAAGGCTGATAAATCAAGCCCAAATGCCAGAGTGAATCTGCATTTGTATGTGTATATTAACAAAAAAAGAACATAAGTGCTTTGAAGTGGGTCCACTTGGACAGGGCTGTGCTGATAGCTGTACTGATTGAGTGCTGGGTTGAACACTTCACATATTCATTACTTCTTGGATTGCTGGCTGCAAATTCAGAAGACCATGGGGTGGATTTGTTTCATCAGTCCTAGGAACGATTGTAAATGCGTTTGTTCAAGAACAATGAAAACAATTTCAGTCCAGCGTTTTCAACTGTATTCCTGTGTGAATGAAGAGTATACAAATATATTGATTTATATGGACATGTTCAGCTAGAACTCGTGGTTATTCTGAGCCAAAGATAATCAAGAGAGACGGGGTAAGCTTTTTCTCATTGTTTCATGCTCTTGTGCCCCTAGTGGCAACTCTCAGACTGCAACTCAAGGTTGTGTTACATTAACATTTTTCAAGTGACACACTCAAACACAGCAAAGCAGGAAATGGAGCTTGGGTAGTTCAAAGCATCTACTTTAGCGTACTTGCTTGGACTATGCCTAAAGTATTTAGAAGTCATTTGAAACCTCTCTCAGCCACTTAAATTCACAACATGTTATTTGCAATATGATTACTGACAGCTTGTTTCGACATCAGTTGTTTTAAAGCTTTTTTGCAGAATAATTAGACAAGAGTTCGCCAAGTGTGCTTTTATGCTGGTACCCTGGCTAGTTTATGGCTGAAATAAGGAGCTGACCCAAAGTACTTCGCATATTCTACATTTTCTGTGTTTTCAGTTCACATTTGTTAAAATAAGTTGTCAAAACATCTTTTCAACGCTGAACCAGCTCCATGCGAGGGAGGATGATACATGTCTAGCAATTAGGCACAGTCCAGCTGTCTACATAGCCCACATGGTAGCTCCTGAAAAACGTGCATAACCATGACCCAAAACACCATTGTTTTAATACTTCAAACTGATTTCCTGCATTTATGCACATAACTACAGTGATTGTGTATTGGGCTCTTTCAAATTGCAGGTGACCAACACCTTGTACTAACCCTGAATGCCTGTTGTGTAGACTAAAGGTATAAGTCACAGAAGGTCTTATCTATATAACATTTTCTGGCATTTTGGTGATAGTGAGAAGAGGGCAATGTTGGTAAAGTGTGAAACGTTCTGCAGTTAATGTGCCAGAATTAGGCAAAAAAAGAAGTACAATTTAGGCAGAGTTGTTGGACTGTAATATTTTTAACCAGGTGGTGTGTAGGGGAGTGTGAGGTGAAGTGCACACTATGGACTGTCAACCAATGGAAGGCTGCTGGGACCAATGGAGTCCTGGGAAATGAGCTTCACCAAGATTTTCAACCCATCTCTGTCCCAATCTACTGTCCCTTTCTGTCTATGGTCCTTTATCAGCTCTCCTGCCCAAAAACCCCATATTTCAAGCCCCAATGACTGGCAGCCAGTTGTACTCATTCCAGTGGTGATGAAATGCTTTGAAAAGCCAGTCCGAGTTGGCTTGAAATCACTCCTCCCCCATACTCTGACCTTGCTCTTTGTATACTACAGCTCTGCATTCAACACCAGAGTTAGAGTGGGTTATTGCATAACCCCGGCCCTTTCCCTCGGTACCAACTCCCCACAGGGCTGTGTGCCCCCCCCACCCACCACAGCAACACTATTGTCTCTACACTATTGTCACTAAATTTACGGTCAATACCACGGTAGTGGGGCTCATCTTTAGGGTGTATGAGGTAGAGCGGAGTGGTGTGAAGACAACAATATTTGGACTTGAAGTACAATATTCATTTTGATGTGCAATAAGGAATTGTGCAACAGATGATGAGAATGTATGAATGTGTGTGAAAGTTCTTATATTATAATAATATAATAATTACAGCTTTGTTTTTCACTTTTCAGTTTTATACAACTGTGTGAATGATGCACTAACCTGATGGCATTCTAATTTCGTTGGACATGGTGCAATGACAATAAAGATATTCTGATTCTGTGCATCTTTGGTTTAAAGTATCTCTCAACTGCTTGAACCATTTATTTTGCAGTATAATTACTTGTAATGATGTTTGTTATGTCTTGTCAGTAGTTTTCATCAGCCATCAATGGTTGTTTCTGGTGCAGTGACCATGTACACTTATCTAGTTCAGTTGGATATATGTCAATATGTAACCCCAACAACTATAATTTAAGGAATGTTACATGTCAAAGATTTCATAAAGGAACCATTATTTATCATTTAATTTTGTATTTTCAAAGTAAATAAGTTAAGTCTTTACTGTCAAATAGAACCACAGGACATCAGTTTTATAATGCACAATGAATTGCTGTTTTTGATTTTAAAAAATGAGATAGACAATGTGGTTAGATGTGAGATGAAGCTGATGCTTCAATGCCCTCTGCTGGAGGATGATTCCTCCAGAGTCATACAACATGACACGGAAACACAAAACAGGGTAATAACTGTTCAGAATCTCTGAGCTGTTGCAAATGTCATTTAGATGTGTGTGGCAAGGAGAGCTGCATCAGGCTTTGCTGGAGCGAGAGCCAGTAATTAAGGCTGACATTTCACTCTAAAACGTCATTAGTCACTTCCAAATAAGGCTGATGTGATAACTGTAATATCTCTAAATTGCTGCAATTAGAAAAGGTTCGCCAAAGGGGCCTGAATATTTTCTTTGCTCCTCAAATGTCAACAATGGGGCAATCTCATTAGTGCAAGAAAGATGAAAATAAGCTTGTGTCAATAAAGACACAATACACAGCATCTGCACAGGAAGTGTTTATTAGACTTTATTTTTTTAGACTTTTATTTAGACAGAGTGTTTGAAAAGCTCACATTTTAAAGACAATCCATCGGTTCCCTTGTTGGAAACTCATTTCTTAGGTATACTGATATTATATTATATACATTATTGTTCAAACAAACTTTCAATCCAATTTCCTTTGGGTGGTAAGACCATAGCTGGGGCAAATTACATTTTTGTAATTTGCAGCTGACAGCTTACATTTGTGTCTCAACTGTCCCATTATTTATCAGTTACTCTCCAGGCCCACACTGTTAGCAGCAAGGCCCCAGATATACATGGAGCTGAGAGGAAAATGTTGGGGATGCAGGTCTGAAATCAAATGGAAAGAGTGGATAAGAAGGTTTAAACCTTTTTTTCCTACTGTCATTGCGGGAAATGCAAGGTCCCTGGCAAATACGATGAATAAGCTTGGAGTGCTGAGTATGACCCAGCAGGAGTATCAGGAGGGCAGTGAGGTGCTTCTGCAACAATAAGCCCTGGATTAACTGCAACCTGAAGGGGCTGCTGAACAGGAAGAAGAAAGCCTTCATGGCGGGGGACAATGACCAAGTGATGACAGTTTAGGTGGTGCTAAAAGTGAGACTGAGGGACAGTGCTAAGAGAGACGCCCGAAAGATGCAGGTTGCAAGGATGCAAGTCTGAGCAGGTAGTCAGCAGCACAGGAGCACCACAACGGACCATCCCCTCAACTTTCCTGTCATCTGTAGAAATTCTCAGATGACTATGCAGTTGTGGGGTGAATCAGAAGTGGCAAAGAGGTACAGAGTACAGAGGACTTTTTTTGTAAAGAGGTAGTGGGAATAATCAAATCAATCAATCAAATTGTGATGTGAAAAAAAACATTTTAGAAATGCTGCAGAATACAGACTGAACTGTGGTAATGACAGGAGATTAAGAAGGAGAGTAAGTGCACTGTTCTGGTTGGTAGGGATGTAAAATATGACCAAAATCTCTTATCCAATAAAGGCAATAGACACATACACACATTTCTAGTTAAATTTAGTGAATAAAAGCATGGGGTAGTTTGGGAATATCTTCTCATCTGTGTAACAGCAGGATAAAGCAGTTTATATCAAATTACTACAAGGAAAGGCCTATGTCCTATATATAACAGGTACTTTTGTCATATTTTTGGTAAAAGGGAGTAAGATGGTAGGCACCAACCTGAAATTGGCAAATCAAAATTGCTGTAAAGATTTTGACTTGCAACACAATAATAAAATAATGGAGCAAATAAAATAAAGATTTCAAAACAACCTTAACAATGGTAAATGATGTGCACTTATATAGCGCTTTTCTACCTAACTGGTACTCAAAGCACTTTTACATTGCATCTCATTCACACATTAGCGCACACAAGCGCACACACCGATGGCATAGATCTGATCTGGGTTCAGTGTCTTGCCCAAGGACATGTGATAGGAGGAGCCAGGAATCAAACCACCGATCCTTTGATTGGCAAACAACTGCTCTACCTCTTGAGCCACAGCCGCCCCACAATGCAGCCTGCTTTTATGAGTCTACGCTGCAGGCTATCTCGGTTTTGTTTTAATATACACAGAGACACAGTCTTTAGTAAATGCGATTCACTTAGCGAGAGAGAGCTTTTGACTTGCTCAAAATTTGGACTTGATATCCAAAGTGCCACTTATAATGATGCTATTGACACCAGAAAGATTTTAAATTAGATCATTTTTGTTTTGGGTTTAATTCATTTGAATTTTTTGTGACTGTAAACCACCAAGGCATACATTTGTCCATCAAATGTATGCCTTTTTCCTGTACCTCTAGTCAAAATTAAACAAAAAGAAAGAAAAAGTAGAGCCCACCTTCTTAATGGAACTGCGAGTCTTCTCCTTCCACTGGTGGCTGCTCAGCTCCAGGGTGCAGTGAACATGAGTTTCTCTATCATAGGAGCCCAGAATGAACAGTCTGTAGGGACACAACAAAAGACAAAGACATCTGTGAACAAGAGCAACTGTGATTATATGCCCTTAGCTTTTACAGTACATTTTCAGTCAGCATATTAGTGATGGCATGCAAACAGCCTTCTTACATTGTGACAGTTTTGATTATTTTAAATGAGAGACTTTCTATATTTATGATTTCACTGTTAAGTGGAAGTAACTCACCAATTCAGAATTAACAACATTTGAATAAAGATCTGATTACATTTTTTTTTTGGTCGTTTGATCACTGCCAGTCAAGAGTTATATTGTAAAAACTGAAAGTGCAAAAATGTTGATCAAGACAAACATTTTGTATTGCATGTGTCTACATCAACAATGATATACTTCACTGATCCCACTGGGGAAATTATTGTTGGACAGCTGCACATAGGTAATGGCACTAGTTTGGGGTTTTGGTGCCTTGTCCTAACAAACCTCAACATGTAGCCATAAACATAGACAATGGAGCCACAGCTCTTGTTTTGTTTTTTTGTTTTGTTTTCCATTATAGGATATGTAGAATACAGTGTTTTGGGATAGGTGGCATCTACTGTCACAGTACTGTTGCAGTTCCTCAGCTTTACTGAAGTGCAATACTGAATTGAAAATATAATAAATGGTCAAAATTATTGTCTGTTTAGTTGTCTATTGCTTCCAAGATTCCCCCTTATGTTTTCTGTCAGCACATTAAACTCTCAGCTCAACAAATGATCATTTTCAATATGTGTTAATATGTGACACTTTAATCAAAAAATGTCCTGTTTGGTCTCTATAATCTATTCACATACTCCCTAAGACTGCCACCTTGAAATTCTATTCAAACATTTTAAACAACATTCACAAGATCATATAAACTTTGCAGATTGCTTGATTAATACACTTATTATTTCAGCTCTAATGGCCTGTAAATATTATATCTTGCTATATTATTTTGTCCTTTACCAGCATCCCCCTGTTAATTCATTGGAACAATACTAAAATGGCAACATTGTAAGCTGGAAACTGTTCACTGTGGACTGGAAGACAAAGACAATTATGTCAGCATGTCTACTGCTGCCCCCTGCTGTGCAGAGAATAGCAATGTTTTTTGTTTCCTGCTGTTACACAGATGAGAAGATATTCCCAAACTACCCCATGCTAAAATACAGTATACTCTAAAGAAACTGTGTTTCTAAATGTTTCAGGCCAAAGTAGTAGGGCCATCTTCAGAGGCATGATGCTGCCACAGAAGCTTTACCTGATCACAAGCTTCTACCTTACATAAATGGGTGGAAAGTTCCCTCTACTGGACATGTATGGCGTAATACACCTGATATCTGTAACAGCAATTAAATGCTAAAATTGGTAGTCGATAGCAAAAACATCCTCCAAACGTGTTGGGGAAAGAAAAGAGGCAAGGAGAAGAAGAGAGTCCATTTGATTATAATGGACAGGACATAAATTATTCATCTGATGTGCTCATCTTGTGGTCTACCAAACACACCCAACCACATCGAAGTATTGTTCAAAGCACACACAAGTCATCTGTCTATCCCAGGCAACAAAGGAGAGACCTCTCTATGAGAGAAAGCCCCAACTGATTGATCTGATTCTTGAGCCAATTGTTAACTAAACATGCCAACTTTAGGCAACTCAAAAGTGGTTGTCTAAAAAAGGGATAATGATAAGTAATGGCATTTGCCACTAATACAGGGATGATCACTGCATAACCAAAAGACTCTTAAATGGGAAAAGGACTAATGCAGGAGTCAACTACTGGAGTATTTTTTTGTTTCTCAGCTTGTCCTATGGGGAACCAAACAGTAGGTCATGGTCAACACACTTATTTAGGAGTGGTCTTACGACATATGTCTTTCCTGATGCAACCCACCCCAGTTTGTACGGCGAGGGTACTAGCACCCAGAGTGCACTGCCCAGTGCAAACTAAGTGGCTGGAGTCTTTTGGACATCTTAGGGGTTCAGTTTCTTGTCCAGGGACATTTGAAGTGTTTTGATGTCATTGATAAGACTGATTTAGAGAGGTATTGATGCAGCCCAAATAGCATAACGTGGGTGCTGAAATCTTACAATATGTCCATTGCCTATGCACTTAGAGCATGCACTCAGAATGACTGTGCTTGTGATACATTTCCAGATTTGGTAAATCCACTCTCACAGATGTGTGACTGGGCCACTGTCTTTTTAAAACTTTTCTTACAAAGTAGGACCCAAACTACTGTCTAAAATGTTGTTGTATGGTGTGGCATATAGGGAAGTGTCTTACCTGCTACATTCAATAAGGCTGACTTTGAGTCGCCCTTCCACCAGCCTGCTGTCCTGGACGGACAGGTCCAAATCACAAGTCGAACCCAACGGAGGCTGTACTTGGAATGGGAAGAAGGGCTTGTATCTGAAGAGAAACGCAGAAAACATCCAAAATCAATTTCATCCAGAATTTCCATAGTGGCACTGATCCAGGTTCTTAGACAGTGCTTCAGTAAATCACCTCTCAAAACTAATACAAGTTGTACAATGTACAGTAACAGGTAAAGACGGTTTTAACCAGGTTAGAAGAACCTGTTCATCAGCTTTAAAAGGAATATAATGCCACACCGTGTGGAATGCAATCTGCTTTGATCTGCATTGTATGCGAGTGAGTATTTATTGTCACATACAATGTTGTTCATTGTTGCTTTCTCTTGTGCCACTCTATGTTTATACAAAATACATTAATGCTGTGGATAACACCTAGTTCATATGGCAGGATGTTACAGGGGATTTACTGTCTTTCCTGGATTATGCATTATACAGTAAAGAAGAGGTTAACAGGAAACCCACAAATTCAGACCAGTATTTACTCTTTCAATCTCACCATCTTTTGCATAACGTGGGACACACCACTAAGATGAGAACAAGCTTAGGGCAGAGGGACAGAAGAAGGAATGCAGGCAAATCCAGGCAGCACTCAAATCCTGTGGCTATCCAAAGTGGGCTTTTGTTAAGTTCACAAAAAGGCTTCAGTGGTAGTACCTCCACAACAGACAGACATTGTCACTCCAGACATCGCTGGCCAGAGTGAGAAGCTTAGGAGGGTTTTCAACCAGCACAGAATCCCTGTACATTTTAAAACATGGAACAGTCTGAGACAGAAACTGGCTAACCCCAAAGACAAAACACCCAGACATGATTAGAGTAATGTAATATAGACAGTTCAATGCACAGAAGATTGTGCAACAATCACTCTACAAACACGACACAACACAGACGAGCCAGGTACTCGGGACCAAACGGAGCAGTCCATCTGCATGTGAAGGGAAAAAGAGATAGTCCTTTGAGACAGCAAGGTCCATTTTCTGCATAGACAAGACAGTGGTCAGTTGAACAATGAGTAAATGATGAATGTCAACTGGAACAGCCCTCCCTCAACAGTGGAAGTGTTCTACGACAAAACTTATCAGATAGTTATTATGCAGTTCTTTCATCTCCTCCTGAGGGGGCTTCATAGTTGTTCACACAGATGATAGATGAAAGGTCTTCAAGAATTTCAAGTTCAGTTACCACTGAACCACACCTTTGGCGTAGAAAGTTTGTGAGGCATGAGGCATTGCTTTGTAAAACATCTCAACAATTAGAGTGGACTGTTTCTGCAGTTCCCACAGCTTCATCCAACAGCGTCTTCTATAGGAAAACCCATCAACTGGTCTCACATTCGTTTCAGATATCCCTGTTTTATTTTTATTATAATCTGCTGGATGTTTCTTCCTCTAAAGGGAATTTTTCCTCTCCACTATTGTCTATTGCTTGCTCAAATGGCATTGTTGGGTTTTCTGGGTCTTTATACAATTACACTTTGTAAGGTCTTAAACTTTACACTGTAAAGTGCCTTGAGGTGACCTCTGTTGTGATTTGGCACTACACAAATTAAAATTTAATTGAGTTGAATTATAATCTGGTCAATAAATCAGGTAGATCACCTGCTAAAAAATGCTGTTTTGCATCATGAGCATGTCCTTATCATATTTATGTGCATGGTATTTATTACAGCCAAAGTGAAAACTCTTTATCATTTATTATTATACTGTTTACCTTATATGCAGTGCATTTCCACTGCAGAATTATGACTCGCTAACTCTATGCAAGGTATGTTTTCCCAAGACCTAAGTTATCAGTTGCCTGACTGGGTGGGTTTTGACAAAAAAGTACTACATTCTATGCCGTTTAATACTGTAAGGTTCATAAGTAATGGAAGTTAATATTTTTTTAATAGCGGTTTTGTTTTTTACAAAAAGTGTCGCTTTAATCTTTCAGGAATTACTGCTATTTTCACACACACACACACACACACACACCAATTTCTGGACTGTAAACCTACATGTAAATGCCAGGAAATTTCAAACTTATATTCTGCTATATTCCTTTTGATTTTAAATCCAAATGTCTTGAATGAGGAGCAAACATGATTTGCCATTGCAAACTGTACAAAGAATTTACCTCCCCCCTGAAAATGTGTATGTGATGTGTGTATTATTTTGTAGCAGCCAATTATTGATTGCAATTTTACAGGTACTAGTTATGGTCGGTGGAAAATCAGAGACAGCAGATGTCTAATAAATACATTATGGATAACGCAGTGGTTTTTCAAACTATAGTGTTACCTATGACTTATGTAATTGCAGATGTGCTGTTTTACAAAACTCATCATCTCTTGCTTTTAGGCTATCAGTCAAAAAAACATCTAAACTACAAGACTGTCCCCGTCTGTGGTACAGGGGCAGAGGCTACGCTAAAAAAGGAACTCCCTCTGAAATAGCCAACTTTTTGCAGTCATATTATACTTCCCCCTTTGGCATGAAATGACAGAAGGAGAGAGAAAAAGAGAAATCTACAGTACAGTTACAAATCGAACAACTGAAGCTGGATACCACGTCTGTGTTTATATTTATGCAGGGAGAGCTGGTGCGTGCTGTAATACACTGTGGGTTATAGTCCAGTAGAGTATTATCCCAAAACCTTTGGAATTACCTACATTCACATATGTTATGATCAAAGCTTCATCTAAATCACATTTACCTAACAGACACAACTTGTTTACTACTACAGTACAAACAAAAAAAGGGACACACTCTAAAATTTAGTTGGACTGCCTGTAGCATCATTTCGATAAGCTTCTGAAATGTCACAAAATGTAATCCCCTCCAGAGTTGCAATAATTGCTTACCAAGATCTTGTAATGATGATGGGAAAAGTCTTCTCAAGCTCAAAGATTCTCAATGGGGCTAAAGTCTGGACTTTGTGGTGGCCAATTCACGGGTGAAAATGATCTTTCACAATTTGAGCCCAATGAATGCTGGCATTGTCACCTTGGAATATGCCTGTGCCATCAGGTAAGAAAAAAATTTATTGATGGAATAACCTGGTTATGCAGTATATTCAGGTAGTCAGCTGATGTCATGCTTTGGGCACATAACATTGCTAAACCTAGACCTTACCAACTGCAAAATCCCCAGATCAGGCTTGTACGGTAGGTTAAAAGGTAAAATGGGTGCATCATTTTACCAGTTTCTCTTCTTCCCCTGATGCACCCATTACTCTGGAACAGGGTAAATCTGGACTCATCCAATTACATGACCTTCTTCCACTGCTCCAGAGTCCAATCTTTACGCTCCCTAGCAAATTTAAGCTTTATTCTGATCAGCCTCACTTACAAGTCGTTTTCTTAAGGTTATACAGCTCAAGTTCCCTTCACAAAGTGTGTGTGTAAATGCTCTTACTTTCACTATTAAACATAGCTGTGAGTTCTACTGTTGTTTTATTACGAATTAATTTCAGAGATGATGTTTTTCCAAACACATTTCTTCCTCAAAGATGATGGTTCCCCACTATCCTTCCAGTTTTTAATAATGCATTGGACAGTTCTTAACCCAATTTCATTAGTTTCAGCAATCTCCTTAGATGTTTTCTTTGCTTGATGCATGCCAATAATCAGACCCTTCTAAAACAGATTAACATCTTTTCCCCGACCACAGGATGTGTCTTCCGACATGGTTGGTTAAGAAATGAGAAGTTGCTTACTGTTTCAGTTAAGGTTAAATAACTTGGCAGCTAAAACAAAATCATGCATGCAGTAATTATCCAATGAGAGGCTGTTACCTAATTCCTTATTTAAATCCAGGTGGTGACTTTTTGTTTGGAGGGGCAGTATACCCGTGAACCCTAGGTCAATGACATAAAAAAGCTCGAGTTAGTATATGTCTGTCCACTTTTTAGAGTTGGCTACAGTCCAGACTTGAACAAAATAACTCAGCTGAGCGTTGATACCACACATTTAAGAATGATCTGTTTTGAAGTAGTTTTGTAAGGAAGAATGGTCCAAAGTTCCTCCTCAAAAGTGTCCAGGTCTTGTCTACAGAGTATCCAGAGGAAACCTAAGTGGATTATTTCCAGTTCCTTCCACTATTCAAAGACATGCAGGTTAAGTTACCTTGTGACTCTAAATTGGCCCAATGCAAATGTGAAATGTCCGTCTCCATGTCTCAGCCCTGTGATAAACAATGTCAGCTAGGATTAGCTCCAGCCTTCCAACAACCTGACTTGTGTTGTTAACTAATGGAACAATTATTTATAGCTTAACTTTCAGCCCATCCCTGTCTCTCATAGTTCTGACCAATCTCTGTTTCCCAGGCCAATAACGATGGCAAATAATGCTTCACCATGGGGATGGTATTACCCAAATAATAAACCATGCCTGATGTTGCCACAAGACGTGGTTTGCTGACAGAGCCCAGTGGACAGGAGGGATTGTAGACCTGGATAAGGGAGTTTA
This sequence comes from Anabas testudineus, assembly GCF_900324465.2. NCBI lineage: Eukaryota > Metazoa > Chordata > Actinopteri > Anabantiformes > Anabantidae > Anabas > Anabas testudineus. The sequence continues at coordinate 1,062,575 of NC_046624.1, forward strand.
AGTAGGCAGGTGCTGTTGAGTTTACCACTTTGTAGATAATGGTCAGGGCTTTGAACCTGATGGCAGTTAAAGAAAGCCAGGTTTCTGGCAGACTTAGAGGGAACAATCACTGAAGACCCTATGTTGATGCTGATGTGTTGAATTAAGGGGCTGTCCCAGTAACAGGGGTCAGGCTGCAGTTACAAAGACTGAGCTGTGGAAAGGCAGCAGGCCCAGATGGTGCATGCCCTAGGTTACTGAAGGACTGTGCTGCTTAGTCATTTGAGCCTCTCCAGAGGATCTTCAACCTCATTCTACAATTGGAAAGGGTCCCGCACTGTGGAAAATATATTTTTTCTTTATTGTTCCAGTACATAAAGTAAAGTGTCTTGCTGAACTAACTGATTTTAGGTCAGTGGCCCTCACATTCCACATTATGAAGGTCCTGGACAGGATGATTCTGCACCTTATAAGACTCAAGGGTAAACACACAGTGGATCCCCTGCTGTTGGCTTACAGGGAACACGTTGGTGTGGATAATGCTGTCCACTACATGTGTCACTGTGTTTTGCCTCATCTAAAAGAACCTGCAAGTTATGTGAAGATTATGTTCTTGGATTTATCAAGTGCATTCAATATCATCTAACTATATATCTTTGGAGAAAAACTGAAAGGGATGGGGGTTGGCCTCTCATTTGTTTCCTGGACCACTGATTACCTGACAGAAAGGCCACAGTTTGTCAGGCTGAGGAACTGCATCTCTGGTAAAGTTCTAAGCAGCACTGGTGCTCCACAGGGAACTGTTTTGGCTCCATTCCTGTACACATTGTACACAGCAGACCTCCGGTACAATTCTGTTGTGACTAGAGTCACAAAAACTGCCTTCTACTGAACACCTCTAAAACCACAGAGATTGAAGTGGATGGTCTAAATACCCTACTTATCCAGTCAGCATTTGTGGTGTCCAGGTATGCACATGGATAATAAGCTGGACTGGTCACTTCACACAGATGTGCAATATTTAAAAGGAAAGACACGTCTTTTCCTCCTAAGACAGCTTAGGTCATTAGACATCTGCAGGAAAAGGCTACAAATGTTTTACCAAACTACAAGTGTGGTGTTTTATACTGCTGTTTGATGGGGAGGCAGCATAAAGCAGAAGGTTGCAAGGCAGCTGGACAAACTGGTGCAAAAAGCTTGTTCAGTGACTGGAATGAGGTTGAACTCACTAGAGGCAGTGATGGAGAAATGCACACAGAAAAAGACCGTTTTAGACTACACCGACCGTCCCCTACACAACATAACGACAGACCAAAGAAGTAGCTACAGTGGACGACTCACATCACTGCGTTGCAGAACTGAAAGAGATAGGAGATCCTTCATCCAAAAGGTCATCAGGCTCTACAATACGCTAGCCAACAGCAGATAATTACTAACTGCTTTTACTATCTTTATCTACAAGAATACCTGAATTTCCCTTGGAGGATTAATACAATTTATCTTATCTTATTTTAATCTTATTATAGCCATAACTAATACCTGCACATTTCAAAGCAATTTGCTCACTTAATATTTGGGTGATCTGATACAAAAGGTGCTGTGTTCATTGTTGTTTGCTGCAGTACTCTTCCACAGAACTCAGTGAGCATGTGTTATTTATTATACAGTGTATAGATGTAAATACCACAATATAAAAGCTGAAACTCTGAACTTCTGTCTCTCACATCTAGAAGTCAATCTCTTGATGAAGTCAAATCAGCCATTCAGCTCATGTTGACAGATCCAGGCCCATGACGACTTTATGTGCTTGTAAGACAAAGTGATGTGGTGCAAAGGAAAAAATGAGTAATGGACATCAATTTCATAAATTGCATTTTTCCAAAAAATGCTTAGAGCATGATTTCAAGTAATGACCGTGGCGAGCTCTGAACAACTCTAATTTGTTCATGTAAATACTGTATTTACTGATCCAGATCCTCTGCTTTTAGCTTCTGAATATGCAGCTTCCTGTAGTGTACAAAACAAAAACAATGAGCTGCAATAATAATTAGGGCAAAGAGAGACCATCAAAGATCTGACTGAACATAGTATTCCCCCATAGTTGAAGTTGTTAGCCTGGATTACCTCCACTGGGCCATGGTCCAACCCCTTTTCCACAGAACTACCATCTGTGCCATTCACCAAATCCTAAGGTCCAGCTTTCATTCTTGGCAGCTGCCCAGCATTACATCATCTCATGACACGCTGCATGATCGTGGGTGATTCACATTTGCATGCATGTTTACAGTTCTTCCACTGCTGCAGTACTCTCCCACACAACTCAGGGAGTCTGTGCAACTAAATAAGTGCTGAATGCTTGCGTAAAGCAAACACAGAAAACACAGATTTTTGAGGAGCTATTGAATCATAACTCTACATTATGGGTCTTGAGCTCTTCAAAGACTAAATGATAAAATTTAAGCTAATAAGATTTAAGAAAACAAATACGATTAGACTGGAATTTTGTTGTGGTCAAAGAATAGGAGCCAAATATACCAAGAATATTTGTATTTCCCTATGCTGGGATCACATTTGCACCTCCATTTTACAATAAGCCATAGTAGGGGTTTAAAGTAGTCCTAGTGTAAAGCTAGTTTAATTATGTAACTGGTAACTTTATTTTGTTGATGTCTCATTTTTCTCTGAGGTCATGTTGTTACTGGATGTCTATAAAGTACTGTAACTCCTAAAAGCGAATATTTTGTACCACAACAGATCCGACCTGCTTATTGGGCACTTAATAATCTTATTTTCAGTCTTTATGTGAGGGGTCTCAAACTTAACTCACCAGGCTCACCCCCCTTCACATCCACAATATTTCAGATGTTTTGATTCATCTCTATAAAAAATGTACAACTGTTTTCCTAACTACTCATTTAGACTAGAAAATAGCAGCAACCACTCACATTAGTGAAGTTTTTTCAGGCAAGGTTTTTAAAGATCAACACACTATAGTCCAGCAATAGATAATTGACTCAACTGATTACTGAACTGATTAAACTGATTATTTATTCCTCAGGCAAAAGTTCATGAATCCAGTCTCAGTTCAAGAGGACCCGTCTCTAACTAAGTCTAACTGCAAGGTGAATTGGGCGAAGACAGGGATGAAAGAGTGTGTATCACGGTGTTGCACACTTTAGTGTTATAACAGACAGCAAATAATAATCAGTCAGTCCAACTGAGCACAGGCACCCTAACAGGACTCATGTCAACAATCAGGATACAAATTTGCCATGCTGCTGTTCTCTGAAGGACATCAGTGACCTGAGTAAATCCTCATCACATGCCTCGAGTAACACTTACACTCAGTGAGAACATGTGTTGACCTGCATCTGTTCTTGTTTTGAATTTGATAAGGCATAGAAAAAAACCCTATGACACAACTTTTGCTCTCTCTTCCTCTCTCTCTCTCTCTCTCATATGTACTTCCTACTTCCCTTTTTCTTTGTTTCTCCCACTTCCTTCTACTAATTTCCTATCCCTACTTTCAACTACATAGGTGCACAACACAGTCCATTTTGATTATATCCAGCCTTTTTCAATGACAAATGTAAACAATCAACTGGGTCACAAAGATTTAGGGTGCTTTCACACCTTAGTGCATTTGCTTTGGTCAAAATTAGTGGATGAGTTTGTAAACTTGAAACGTATTCCTCATGGTTCGGTTTATTATCACACTGAGAAAAGTCCAAGTGAACTAAAATGAGTCACGTCTAATTACGTGAGAACGTCCCCTTATTGGTCAGATGTGTCTGCCGCGGAAACAGAAAAAGTAAATACAGGAAGAAGGTGAAGTGTTGTTCTACTGTACGTTTGTGTGACAGGAGAGAGATGATTTCACAATGAATGTTACTGCTGGTTGGCCATCCCCTCTATTATTGTTTTTTATGTTACATCGCCTGCAGAGTCATCAGACCTGGTGTCTGTGAGACACTTCACCTCCTCACGTCTCCACGTTTGTCCTCAATTAATCAGACAGCATGTTTCTGGTGGACAAACGAAAGGAATGGAAATCTACACACTACCCAAATTCTTCAAAGTATGCGATTCATAGTGTTTGGTCCCGTTTTAGTTCGGTACATGTTCTCACTGGGATGACCGCACCAGATTTTGCTAAGTGATTCGGATCGAGACCACCTCATTTCGGGGGTCTAGGGGCGGTGGTTTTGGTGCACACTCGAGTGCGATTACCGTGTTCACACCAGACAAAAGGAACCACACCAAGAGGGAAAACGGAATTGAGTTCAATTTAATCGAACTAAAGGCTGTAGGTGTGAAAGCACCCTTAAATGTTTATCACCTAAATGAGGATATTACCTTACTAGATTAGTCACTAGATGGTGACTAGATTTCTGAAAATCTTATAATACTAGACAGACAGAAGAACATTTTTAAGGCACCAACTTTCTCCTCAGTATGGCCTTACAGCTGTGCTGGGCCGTGCTGGAGGAATTGATATGCCAGAGTAAACCTTCCTGAAACTGTGTGGGAGGTTGCCGCGTGCCTATAAGATTAAAAAGCCAGGGATCGATTGCTGACGTGGAAGACTGTGTGTACATAGCAACCGTTGCCTCGGCACTTCACCAGTGGCAGCATCATGGCAAAGAGAAAACCGCTGCTGAAAAAAGATCTCACATGACATCTGGAGCAGTGTTTGCTAGAAGGCTTGTGGGACTCTACTCTACAGTCAGTTGATACCACATTGAGCTTTTTGGTCCTTATACTAAATGCTGCCACCATTACAGAGCTCAGACAATGCGCCAGCTGACCTACTGAAGTATCTACATGGCCTTTGCTAAGGCTGGAGCAGCAGTTTCATCTGAATGCCGCGACCCACTATATTATTCAGTAGCTGTCCCTTTCTTATCTCGTCTCCACAAGTCACAAGTCTAATGTTTGGTGCATAATGAGTTTGGGAGACATCAGCACACATGTAGCCTACAGTAGCTGTTAATGTAACATCAGGCTGTCTGACTTTAAACTTCCCTTATCAAAGCACCTCCAGGATAAAGGTTCCACTGAGGATTCAGGGTTCCCTGGTTCTGAGCCCACCTGATTTTGTAGTTGGGCAAGGTGTGCTTCTTCTTGATGACCCGCTTCAGCTGGTTCACTATGATGGAGGTGAGCTGGGGCAGGGGGCGTCCCTCAAACTGGGACCTCACCTCGAAGTCCACCAGCGGGTCCTCGAGGAACGAGAAGGACCAATGGGAGAAGGGCATGCGCGTGAACTGCAGCCGGAGCCGGCCCACCACGCGCCTCATCTTCACGAACAGGTAGGCTGACTTCCCGAACACCAGCTCCACGTCGATGGCCAGGTGGAAGCCGCCATTGTATTCGAGGTCCACCTCGAAGTTGAGCTCCTCTGGCATCCCGTCCTCGTTCAAATGCACCGGCTTCATGAGTTTGGCCGATTTGAAGACCGGCAAAGAATTCCCCAGGGAGATGTCCCTGAGACTGAGCCCCTCCAGGAGCCGACCCGCCGTCTTGGTCTGCAGCAGCTCCTCGAATTCAACCTTGATCTTTTTGGTGAGCCAGTGTCGGACGACGGGGGTGTCTCTGAGCTCTCGGAACAGGAACAGAAAAATGGCATTTAGGAAATTGCACGTCTCGTGTTTGGCCTCATCAGCGGACTCGCCGTGTAGAGGCGGTGGCGCCTGCTGTTTGGGGCTGCCGCCGCTCACAGCCGCTTCCTGCTGCCGCGCCGAAGCGGCGTCTTGCTGTTTGGATGCAGCAGATGTTGTGCTGTCCTGCTGCTGCTGCTGCTGCTGCTGCTGCTGCTGCTGCTGCTGCTGGCCTGGCTCGACATGTTGGGTATTAAAGTAATCCTTCAGTGCGTTATCAGGCACTACTTTGACATACTGCACCGTCCTGCCTACGGGCTCGGAGCTTCTCCGGTAAATCAACAAGAACTGCAATATCAGTGTGACGACTGCCCCCGACAACGCGGAAATCAGTATTAAATAAATCATGTCAAGCAGCTGCCCTGACGTTGCCTCGGAGTCAAAGTGTTTTCATATTCAAAGGTTTAGCCGTGTGAACAAAGCAAGTTCCACCTGGTCGCTCTCAAAGCTGCCATATCATCTGCCTCTGTCGTGAGCTTCAGGCTCCTCAGCTGATTGGACAAGCAGCTTACGTCAGCGTGCGTAATGACGGAAGCGAAATGTGTGGCTTTAGATGCTTTCACTGTGTGTCGGACTTACCGCCGCTCACTAGTAAAACCTGTTGTTCCCAGCGAAGGGCTCCTCAGAAAAGGATTTGATTTAGAAATGGACTGCTCCAGATAAACACATGAACTAGTATATCACGCCTCCGTGATGATTTAGTAAAAGGACGATATTGTTGCGACACTATACGGGAACAGACAGACAGTTAATAAATCTGAGGATTCTCATCAAGTGATGCAAAAAAAAAAACAATTCATGTCAAAGGGTTTACACTGTAACAGCTTTTAGCTTTATATGAAAACACTTCCCGACGGGATGTGGACTTGATGATGATGAGGATGGTGATGATGATGTCTATAATAACACATAGATTCGAGATTCATGTATTAATTCCAGAGGGAAATAGTTTTGCCTCATTACAGTTGTTGTCAACACAGACAGAAAGAAAGGGAACCACAACAAGGAAAGATCAACACCAACATAAATACACAATAACATCAATACAGAAAACTCAATGTATGTACAGAATATGTAAAATATGTAAAATAGATCAATAAAATTAGGTCAGTGTTATAGCCTATTGTGTATTGACAGCAAGTGTATGACACAACTATCATTTCCTCCACCCCTTACAGAGGGGGGAGGAATTGTACAGTTTGATGGCCACAGGTAGAAAGGATCTCCTGTGGCGCTCTGTGGAGCATTTAATGTTAATAAGTCTTTGGCTGAACGTGCTCCTCTGTCCAGTCAACAAACTGTGCAGTGGGTGGGAGGGATTGTCCAGGATTGAGAGGAGTTTGGACAGCATCCTCCTCTCAACTACAACATGTAGAGGGTCCAGCTCCACCCCCAGAACAGAGCCAGCCCTCCTAATCAGTTTGTTCAGCCACCTTCATGTTGCGGCCCCAGCAGACCACAGCATAGAAGATGACACTGGAACCACACATCCGCAGCATGGTGCTGCAGACGATGAAGGACCTGAGTCTCCTGAGAAAGTACATCCGGCTCTGAGCCTTTCTGTACAATGCTGCTGAGTTCTTGGTCCAGTCCAGTTTGTTGTCCAAGTACACTCCCAGGTATTTGTACTCGGACACGACCTCCACCTCCTCCCCCTGTATAGAGAGAGGGATGACAGGACTCCCAGATTTCCTGAAGTCCATCACCAGCTCCTTTGTTTTATTGATGTTCAGTTGAAGATGGTCCACACCAGTCAACAAACTGTCCACCACTCCCCCACACTCTGTGACATCTCCACCCATAATACATCCTACAACTGCAGAGTCATCAGAGAACTTCTGGAGATGACAGGACTCTGAGTTGTACCTGAAGTCTGAGGTGTACAGGGTGAAGAGAAATGGAGACAGTACTGTTCCCTGTGGAGCAGCTGTGCTACAGACCACAATGTCAGAAACACAGTTCTGCAGGTGGAGGTACTGTGGGCGGTTAGTGAGGTAGTCCATGATCCAGAAAATCAGGGGAGTGTTGACCTGCATGTTTTTTAATTTCTCTCCCAGCAGTGCAGGCCGGATGGTGTTGAATGCAAAAGAGAAATCAAAAAACATGATCCTCACTAAGCCCCCAGGCTTGTCCAGGTGGGTTTAGGTGCGATGGAGCAGGTGTATGACGGCATCATCCACTCCAATATGGGGTTGATAAGCAAACTGGAGGGGGTCAAGTGAGGGTTTGACCCCCTCCAGTGAATATAAGGAATTCCAGGATCAGCCTCTCAAAAGCCTTCATAATGTGTGATGTCAGAGCCGCTGGTCTGAAGTCATTGAGGACCCTGGGATGTGGCGTCTTATTTACAGGAACCAGACACGACTTTTTCCACTCAAGAGGAACTCTCTCCAGATGCAGGCTGAGGTTGAACATGTGTTGGAGAACACCACAGAGCTGAGGAGCACAGGCTTTCAGCACCTTGGGCTGACTCTATCAGGACCTGCAGCTTTTGTGGGATGAAGCCTGTTCAGCTCTCTTCTCACCTGCTTAGCTGAGATTGTTAGGGTGGTAGCTGAGTCGTGTGGGGGAGGGACTGAGGAGCAGTTACTGAACTGAAGTTGGCTCTGTGGCTCAGCCTGGAATCGATTGAAAAAATGATTCAATTCGTTGGCTCGGTCCACTGTCCCCACAGTCGCATGGCTGCTGGACTTGTAGCCAGTGATGGTCCTCATGCCCCTCCAACCCTCCCTGGTGTTGTTATGTTGAATGTTTTGTTCCAGATTTCTCCTTTAAGCCTCCTTCCCCTCCCTGATCCTGACAGACAGCAGTCTCTGGACCCTCCTCGCTGCCTCCCTGTCTCCTGATCTGAATGCCTTCTTTTTGTCATTCAGGATGGCTTTGATGTCCTGAGTGACCCAGGGCTTATTGTTTGGGAAGCAGCAAATGGTTTTTGTGGGTACGTGGGTGTCCACACAGAAATTGATGTAGTCAGAGATGCAGTCTGTCAGTCCATCAATGTCCTCACCATGAGGGTCACAGAGAGTCTTCCAGTCTGTCTCTTCAAAGCATCCCTGCAGGGCAAGGTGTGCCCCCTCTGTCTACCTCTTTACAGTTTTAATGGTGGGAGGCTGCCTGTGAACCAAAGGTGAGTATTGTGGGTAGCAGGTTGTGATGATATATACACAAGTACAGCTGTGATATAAAATAAGAAGCTACAGTTCAATAGACCAGGATCAATGCAGAAAAAAACTTTTATTGCAACTAGCAACCAACATTTTCTCCAGGAAAATGAGGACAAAACTGAAGCCACTGTTGAAATACAGACTTTTTTGGTCTGACATGCTGGTGCTGGTTGCCAGTTGTTCACAATAGAGGGTGCTGTTTCATGAGCTATAGCTCACAAGTCACAAACAATGGTCCAAGTTTGACATGCAATGAGTTGAGTCTCAAGTGGAGAGTAGCAGTAAAACAAAAGTTCACTTATAAAGAGTCATCACACTATTATTAACTTACATAATCCAAAAAGGCAACATATAGCAAAATAATGCACCTCTTTTATGACTTTGTCTTATACAGCATTTCTTGAGGTCTTGTCTTTACCTTGACAGACCAGCAGAGGACACCAGTGTAATCTGGTTTTTGCTTGCTGAAGCTGTTTATTGCTCTATGTCTGGTGAAAGCAGGATCCTGACTTTGAAATACGAAGTAAATCATCTGCTTGTATGTCTTGTGTCTCCTTTTGGATCACGTTGCCCAAGTGTTCTTTTGCGATACAGACAATAATGGACCTCCATGGACTCTCTGAGTTGTCATTTGACTTTCACCCAGGACAGATGAAAGCTGACCTTTTCTGTTACATGTTGACATTTCACCTGAGAAACTTTTTCAGAGGTTTATCTATTACCTGGCCTGATTAAAAAAAAAACATCTTCCAGTTCTGCACACAGGACGGTCTGATCCTGAGCAGTCCTTTTGATGTGTCTGCAGGTTTTGACATGTCCCAGTTGATGCTTGTTCAGTCCAAATGCAAGTCTACTTTAGTTTTGTCCCAGTAGTCCAACTTCTTAAATTCTTAATCAACTGGAATGGTTGAATGTGACTCCTCGGCTTTACTAGGAGCCAGACAGTTGGCACCTGAACCTTCCTGTTGCATGTTGTCGTCCTGACAACAAAGATTAAGTGACAATAACGCACAAGAAAAAACAGCTGACTTCCTCTTGCACTGAATTCTACCCTCAGCATTACATGTAGTTCACTAAAACAGATATTTAGAAAATAAACTGATCATCATATCATCATGATGTTTTTAGATAAGACTGAATGTTATTGTGGACGCAGTGTTAATGAGGTATCTGACATGTCTGTGTAACAGGGACAATATCAAGTACTAACAGAGCAGTTTGAAATGTTTCGCTGGTTTGTTTGGAAGGAAGAAAGATCAAAGTGGCAAGAATCAAACATCTGCTTTTTAGTGCTGGTGTTGCTTTCTTATGTTGGACCATATGTCATGTATGTGTATGTAAGCTAATGTTTATTGCACCCTAACAGAGGAAGGGTTTGTCAGCTGCACGGATCAATATCAATATTTTTATCTTAACAATTTAATACATGACAATTTGTAATGTCAAACTAGTGCAGCCTGCTGTCGTGTGTTTTACTGCGTGTCACTGCTGTCTGTAAGTTTTCCTATCAGTGACAGAAATGAAAAGGTTGGATGTACGGAGTGACCGTGAAGGCAGCACGGCTCCTCGTCGCTCTTGCTCTCTGAGCTGTTCCATTCGTGGAGCCGCCGCCGCCGGGCTGCCAGTGGCTCCGTGTGTGTGTTCTCAGAGGAGGATTACTGCGTGCTGTTAGAGTTCCACTGCACACACACACACACACTCACTCACTCACTCACAGGTCGAGCTCGTCCTGCCACAGCCTCAAACATGAGCATCTTGACGGCGTCTAAGGAACCGTACGGTGAGTCTAATGTCCTGTGTCACACTTCTTCAATGTGACGGTTTTCTCTAATTAAACGGTCTTTCATATCATCCTAGTTAACATTAGTTAACACACGGTAGCTTTCACATGTTTCGTGTGCTCCTGTGCTGATGATATAGTTCTTTGTGTTACACTTGGTAGCACCTAGCTTGATTCACCGTTGTAAGGTCACTTCTTCCCTTTTCGTTTGGGGGAAAAACACCGTTTTCTCTCGAGCCGCCTGCGACAACAACACGGACTTTCCACAACTTCAAAATTCCCTCTCATTCATGGAAAGACTGTTCCCCTGCGCCAGTGGGACCTTTTACCCCGTAAACCCTTTTCTCTGTGTGTCTTCATCGTCCGTGAACCTGAGGTGAACCGCTGTGCGGTGCTCACACTGCGGGGCGTTTAGTGGTCAGCGGGCTGAAGCTGATGCTAAGTGGGTTTAGTTTCACTGTGAACGCAGCAAAAGAGAGAAACAGTCTTTAAATCTCGCATTTGCCTTCAGCCACGTAGAATAGTTTCTAATTCACCTAACTATTATATGGCTGAACACGAGAAGACTTCATGTTACTAAATGGCTTGAATGTACATGAACTCAGAAACAGTGGTTCACCGAGAACCACCTGCTGCCAGGGAACAAGAGGAGCTGGGGATCGAACCGCAGACCAGCCTGTTCTCTCCGTCAAGCCACTGTTAAAACGGAGGGAGATGAAGGGATTTTACATTTTGCTGATATCAAAGCTGCAAATTCCCCCCACCAAACTACTCAGTGACTCAGATTTACGACGCAGATGAGTGGGTGGTAAATGTTGTGTACATGTGTAGTCAGTATACATGTGTAGGTGTAGTCAGTATACATGTGTAGTCAGTATACATGTGTAGGTGTAGTCAGTATACATGTGTAGGTGTAGTCAGTATACATGTGTAGGTGTAGTCAGTATACATGTGTAGGTGTAGTCAGTATACATGTGTAGTCAGTATACATGTGTAGTCAGTATACATGTGTAGTCAGTATACATGTGTAGTCAGTATACATGTGTAATCAGTATACATGTGTAGTCAGTATACATGTGTAGTCAGTATACATGTGTAGTCAGTATACATGTGTAGTCAGTATACATGTGTAGGTGTAGTCAGTATACATGTGTAGGTGTAGTCAGTATACATGTGTAGTCAGTATACATGTGTAGTCAGTATACATGTGTAGTCAGTATACATGTGTAGGTGTAGTCAGTATACATGTGTAGTCAGTATACATGTGTAGGTGTAGTCAGTATACATGTGTAGTCAGTATACATGTGTAGTCAGTATACATGTGTAGGTGTAGTCAGTATACATGTGTAGTCAGTATACATGTGTAGGTGTAGTCAGTATACATGTGTAGTCAGTATACATGTGTAGTGTAGTCAGTATACATGTGTAGTCAGTATACATGTGTAGGTGTAGTCAGTATACATGTGTAGTCAGTATACATGTGTAGTCAGTATACATGTGTAGTCAGTATACATGTGTAGTCAGTATACATGTGTAGGTGTAGTCAGTATACATGTGTAGTCAGTATACATGTGTAGGTGTAGTCAGTATACATGTGTAGTCAGTATACATGTGTAGGTGTAGTCAGTATACATGTGTAGGTGTAGTCAGTATACATGTGTAGGTGTAGTCAGTATACATGTGTAGGTGTAGTCAGTATACATGTGTAGTCAGTATACATGTGTAGTCAGTATACAGGTGTAGTCAGTATACAGGTGTAGTCAGTATACATGTGTAGTCAGTATACATGTGTAGTCAGTATACATGTGTAGGTGTAGTCAGTATACATGTGTAGGTGTAGTCAGTATACATGTGTAGTCAGTATACATGTGTAGGTGTAGTCAGTATACATGTGTAGTCAGTATACATGTGTAATCAGTATACATGTGTAGTCAGTATACATGTGTAATCAGTATACATGTGTAGTCAGTATACATGTGTAGGTGTAGTCAGTATACATGTGTAGTCAGTATACATGTGTAGTCAGTATACATGTGTAGTCAGTATACATGTGTAGTCAGTATACATGTGTAGTCAGTATACATGTACATTTATATAATCAGTATACATGTGTTGTCAGTATACATGTACATTTATATAGTCAGTATACATGTGTTGTCAGTATACATGTACATTTATATAGTCAGTATACATGTGTAGGTGTAGTCAGTATACATGTGTAGTCAGTATACATGTGTAGTCAGTATACATGTGTTGTCAGTATACATGTGTTGTCAGTATACATGTGTAGTCAGTATACATGTGTTGTCAGTATACATGTGTAGTCAGTATACATGTGTAGTCAGTATACATGTGTTGTCAGTATACATGTACATTTATATAGTCAGTATACATGTGTTGTCAGTATACATGTACATTTATATAGTCAGTATACATGTGTTGTCAGTATACATGTACATTTATATAGTCAGTATACATGTGTTGTCAGTATACATGTGTAGGTGTAGTCAGTATACATGTGTAGTCAGTATACATGTGTAGGTGTAGTCAGTATACATGTGTAGGTGTAGTCAGTATACATGTGTAGTCAGTATACATGTGTAGTCAGTATACATGTGTAGTCAGTATACATGTGTAGGTGTAGTCAGTATACATGTGTTGTCAGTATACATGTACATTTATATAGTCAGTATACATGTGTAGTCAGTATACATGTGTAATCAGTATACATGTGTTGTCAGTATACATGTACATTTATATAGCCAGTATACATGTGTAGTCAGTATACATGTACATTTATATAGTCAGTATACATGTGTAGTCAGTATACATGTGTAGTCAGTATACATGTGTAGGTGTAGTCAGTATACATGTGTAGGTGTAGTCAGTATACATGTGTAATCAGTATACATGTGTAGAGGTGTAGTCAGTATACATGTGTAGGTGTAGTCAGTATACATGTGTAGGTGTAGTCAGTATACATGTGTAGGTGTAGTCAGTATACATGTGTAGTCAGTATACATGTGTAGGTGTAGTCAGTATACATGTGTAGTCAGTATACATGTGTAGGTGTAGTCAGTATACATGTGTAGTCAGTATACATGTGTAATCAGTATACATGTGTAGGTGTAGTCAGTATACATGTGTAATCAGTATACATGTGTAGGTGTAGTCAGTATACATGTGTAGGTGTAGTCAGTATACATGTGTAGTCAGTATACATGTGTTGTCAGTATACATGTACATTTATATAACCAGTATACATGTGTAGTCAGTATACATGTACATTTATATAGTCAGTATACATGTGTTGTCAGTATACATGTACATTTATATAGTCAGTATACATGTGTTGTCAGTATACATGTACATTTATATAACCAGTATACATGTGTTGTCAGTATACATGTACATTTATATAGTCAGTATACATGTGTTGTCAGTATACATGTACATTTATATAGTCAGTATACAGGTGTTGTCAGTATACATGTACATTTATTTAACCAGTATACATGTGTAGTCAGTATACATGTACATTTATATAATCAGTATACATGTGTTGTCAGTATACATGTGTTGTCAGTATACATGTACATTTATTTAACCAGTATACATGTGTAGTCAGTATACATGTACATTTATATAGTCAGTATACATGTGTTGTCAGTATACATGTGTTGTCAGTATACATGTACATTTATTTAACCAGTATACATGTGTAGTCAGTATACATGTACATTTATATAATCAGTATACATGTGTTGTCAGTATACATGTACATTTATATAGCCAGTATACATGTGTTGTCAGTATACATGTACTGATGTTACATGTATACTGACTTTATATTGGAAAAAAAGTGTTTGTTGACGTTAGTGCCACATATATAAGTGTGGGGAATACTAAGTTCCTTGATCTCACTTTAGGACAATTAAGCTGCTTTGTCATGTTTATTTACAACAGGATTGATGATAATGGATGACATGCACATAGCCGATATTAACATCTTTAAATATTAGTAACAGAGCAAAAATCACCCCTAGGACATGTATTAGAGGATCAGAATGAGACATTGAATGGGAGTTAATTCTACTCAGTATTTTCTGAAGCCAGAATCTTATGGCTGTCTTTGGCATTGAACCTTCACACCCAGCCATGTCATTGCCTATGTCTGTTGTTTTTCCTGCCTGTAGTTTCCTAGACTACAGTCAGGTGATGTCACTTGTGTAGAATAATTATTCTGATCATTATCTGTTAAATTAGTCACTGACTTACTGTTTAACTCTAAGCTCATGTGTTGACTTCCACATTTGACCTTTTCAGTGGAAACTGTTGAACTTCACTGAAGTAGCATTGTTCCTGAAGGTTTAGGGGTTGATCGAAATTGTGTTACAGAAGATAGTAAGAATAATGATGTGTTTGTTTCAAAGTTATTTTTGCTGAGTGATGTGTAATTATTTTAAAAAGCATGTTCACAAAAATATAATCTTTAATGGTATCTAGCCATGGAGATGGTTTTGGTTTGGTTTTTTCAGGTTCTGGGAAGTCTGTCTCTGACATTTCTGCCTCCATGCCTGTATAATCTAGGTCAAAGATTAGACAAAATTAGAAATGAGAACAAATGTTAGAAAATCAGTCTGCATATTCTGGATAGTTTCCAACCATACTGCAGCAAATGTGACTTTTTCTGTATACTTTATTAATTTATAAATTAATCTGTTCAGTTGTTGTTTTAACAAATAATAGTTTTAGGGACCCTCACTGTACATATTGGGACTATTTCTATAATATAGAATAATATATATATTTCTGTATATATTATATTTCTAAAATAAACAACAGTATATCCACCTACAAAGCATTTTTGTGCAACATCTTTAACTGTAGCAGTGGCTGCAAATAAATGGTCAGCAAGTACACGTTTTAGTCTCTCGATAGCATATGCACGATGGACCTGGCAACCTCATATTGTTGAGAATATGACTATGTTGCACATAGTAGAAGCATATCCGTTTTTTAAGATTTGCATGACTTGCACAACTGTAAAAATGCAGCTAAAAAAGCAGTTTTGTACGGATTAATTTAGGCTTGGCAGAACCTCCCAATGTCTTCATTCTTCTTGTAATTAGGGTTGACCTGGTTCAACTTTTTCTACGAGTCACTGTGGAGAGAAACTACATTATTCAGTAAGACATTGCATTGGACTTCATGGAAGTACATGAAATCCACCCCCTCTTCCTCCCTCTGTTTTTTGTTTTGTTTGTTTGTTTGTTTGTTTGTTTTTGTTTTTTTGCACATGGCAAATGTATGCCTATATTTTTTAAGTTTTGTCTGTGCCTCTTTACAGTTTTCTCCTGCTTCTAGTTGTCATGCTATTCTGGGCTAACTATAACCCAGCTGAACTCTTCTGCATATCCCTCGGTGGTAAGTTTTCAGAACTTGGCATCATTAAGGAAGTACAAGCATCACTATACTAATATAAAACTGAGCAACTGATAGATAGACACCTAGTGAAACAGGCACATTTACCACCCACTATCAGCTATGATACACATACAGCAGAGAGTTTGTACAAGGTGTGTGCATGTAGCTGCTCTTAGTCTAGACTTAACTGTGGCCTGGGTCAGGTATTGGCATGCCATTCATCTACCTTCATCTGAGGAAACAAACTAATGACAAAGCAAAAGGCCTACTACACACACTGCTCAGAAAATGTGCTTTGTCTTTTCATGGGTGGTCAGAAGAGAGGAAAGCAGGGTTCACCTGCAAGGAATTACGGCCCTAAGCAATGTATTGTGCTGTGGTTTAGATTTCGTCTCTTGAACTTTATCTGGAACATGCAGTTACATGCCCCTGCATTCCCAGAAAGCGAGAAACAATGCTCAACTTATCTGTGGTTTGACTTACACTTCATAATTGGGTGACTGGCTGTAAATCCTAGTACTTAATGCATTGTGTTTAAAGGGGAATACCACCCAGAAGAGCAATGTTATTTACTCTGTGTTTTTTGTGTTTGAGCAGATTAACAGCTCATTTTTTAATACAGAAGAGGTTATATCTGTAACGACCAAATGCCCAGTCCTACTATGTCCACTATGTTCATTTCACTTATTTATGAGTAGATTCAATTTTAAGAGACTGAAAACCTTGTAGAGAGACTGTAAATATCCCAGTAAGCAGTTTCGTGCGTTTACATTTTTGTAATTTCATAATGCTCTTTCAAGCTTTTTTTTTTTTTTTTAACTTGGTGATTTATAGATACTTTATAGATTTAAGAATCTGTTGCTTGTGTTTGTTAGATTAGTTCAGTCATGAATAGAGAAATAATCAACTCACTAATAAAAAAAATGCAAAGTTCTTTTTAAAACTTTGGTAGGAGTAAAGATAGATCTGTGGGAGTTACACTCACACTTGAATATTTCACACCTGAAGAGAGAGATACAAGTGTAGTTGGGGTGATGGTTGTGCGTGTAACATGCCAAACCTTCATCCAGGAAATCAGAGTTGATCTCTCCTTTACTCCTTTATGAACTGTAACTACACCACTTCCCTAAACTTGGCATAGTGGTTTTGTGAGATATGTGTGACACGCTGTGGACTTGATGTGGGGTTCTGCAGAATTGTCCAATGTTATCATTCGTCTTGTGATTAGGATTTGGTCATTAGCCCAATGAAGACTATACCATTTTGGTATTATGCATTGCTCTGAATCAGACTTAGATTCTGCATAATGATGTGTTTTGGAAAATGGACAGCAATATGCTATCAAGTAAAGGCAGTTAGTTGATCATGTGCTGACAGGTATGATGTAAAGATTAAGTTCTAAAAAGTTATTTGGCACTGTTGCCTGTACTGTGAACAGGTGACAGTGTCAATATATATGGGCAAAAATATTATTATGCACAAATAGTTTAATGAGGATGCTTGTGTGATTGCAAGTTAGGGAAATATGAAACAAAGTCAGGCTTATAATATGTTCAGAAGGTTTTTTCCAAAATTTTTCCACGCTCAAATATTAAATAGGTAGTTACTTTCTAGAAATAGAGAAACCAAATGCAACATGGAGGCAAAGTGCAATAAGTCAGTATTTCCTAACAGACGTGTGTGGGCTGGTGTACAGAAGCTGTGGTGATGGGGATTTACTTTTCATTTCCACTCTAATGGATTTCATAGGCTGTCGCCTAATGTGTTCTCCCCAGTTAAATATTTTATTCCACAATGAGAAACCCACTGTCAGTACTAGACACCATGTGGGAGACTTGTTAGATGTACCACAGTTGCTGGTAACAGAAAGTGTAACTGAAATGCAAGATGGAATAATGATCATATTCACTTTAATAATTTTAACCTATGATGAACACATAATTTATTGGACCCTTGGGGAAATTGTTAGTTAGACAGCTGTAGTAGATTACAGTGCTACTATGGGATTTTAGTCTCTTGTTTTAAGACAATCTAACCCTGGGGTTCATGGGTAACTACTCTAAACACTGAGCTACCTGCAACCCCAGTAGTATTTAAATATTTTACAATCCGGCTTGTTTGTAAAATTTGTTAACCATTTTACCATCTCAAATGTTCATCATATTAATATTAATGCAATATTGTAAAAAATGGGCATTTTGATTTTTAAAAAGGTCTAGTAATGTCTTAACACATCTGGACACATTTAGCGTCTGTATCAAACATTACTCAGACAGGAGGAAACAGTGCATTTACTGATGACTATTTTCAGCATCAGATTCATCCACATTTGCTTCTAGTGAGTATTTCTGGCAGCAGGGTGGTGTATGTAGGTTTAAGTATATCATGTCGAGACTGTTCCTGTCAGGTTCAGCCCCCGTACATATGGAATAAGTAACGTGCAGTGACCTGGTTTACCATGCAACCAACTGTTATGTGTTTTATAAACTGCAGTGTATCAGACCTTACTTCTTAGTAAGACTCATTTATTGTCGGTTTGGTTCTGCACATACAGTATGACTCTTTTTTAATAGCACTTTGCTTTGATGTCTCCTTGACTTAGATTTTGTTTTGCTTCCCTTGTTCCTCACTTGTAAGTCACTTTGGATAAAAGCATCTGCCAAATGACTAAATGTAAATGTAAATGTAGCAATCTTTGAAGGAGAGGAGAAGGAGGAGAAGCTGATTCAATAAAATTGGTCATACTGAAAATAATAATGTGATTATTGTGACAAAGTTCACATTATATAATGTTTAAATATGAGTGTTTTATAAGATATAGGTTGACATTGTGGTAGGTCACACTATTACCAACACCGTGAAAGTTACATGTAGAAATTGTTTCCCATGCAAATCAAGATTTCATCGTCACAGTGTAACTCAAGAAAGGCCAGAACAGTTCTTTATTTAGATACCTTTGGATACAATGACTTTACAGTGACGTAGCCTGATGAAGGCCCACACAACCCCGTCCAGGTATTTTCTGCAGCTGAAAAGATTCCTTTGTGCTGTTCTTCCAACTCATCCCTGAATATGCTTGTTCAGAGTATTCCTTTTCGGTGCTCAGGGCATTTGATTTAAGAGATTTCCATGTTGAACAGTAATTTCATTGTTTTTGAGTAGCTGTCATGCACAAAGAAAACCTGGTGTGCTTTATTCTGGGAAGAAGTAGAGGGTAAACACCTCGCATTTAAGACATTAAGGCATCGGGGACAACAATGGATATTAGTCTTGGACCTTTTCTTTCTCATTGCACAAAATTAGCTCAACTTAACTAAAAGCTTTTGATTCAGCATGACTATTTTAGTTGATCTCATAGTTAAAGTTTTCCTCATTTAAAAGGTTGTGACGTGTCATTACTTCCCAGTTTTACTGCCTACATCATCGTCATACGCAGAAAATGCTCGTTGGCTGGAGGATGTGGTTTTTCTGTGCATCTCTGTGGTTGATATTTTAATGGTACAGGAAGTGGGTGAAATGAGTAGAGGTGACAACATAAGTTCACAAAACTGAAACCTCTTTCCTTTTTCTAACAGACAGAAGCAGCTCTGAACCTGTGGAGGACACAGACACCACCAGCTTTGTGACAGAATTTGTGAGCGCCTTTCATTTATTCTTCCCTCCCATAATGTCTTTAACTGTCAGCTTATCTTCTATCCAGTTTGTTTTGTGCTGATTTCTCATTGTTCTTCCTTAGACTGTAGAGCCCCACAGTAATCTGCTAAGAAATGTACCATAACTGAACACACGGTGCTGTGATGTGTAGAGCCTGGGGGCTCTTTGAGGAACAAGTTGTAGCAGGCTGTTTCCTATTTTTGCAGACAAGAGAGTAATTTTCTCTCAGACTGTGTGTTGTATGTAGTCTCAGACTCATAACTAGACTAAACAAAACATCATAAACAAACAACGAGTGACAAACTAGTAACAAACACAAACTGGTGTAATATAAATATTCAGACAAACTTGTGTTACTTTCTAATATTGTAATGTCCTTTTTCTCTCACACAGTCCTTGAAGGCCAATTATCCAGTGCAAGTAACAGACCCTCATGGTAAGTAAGAGAGTAAATCCACAATATCCAAATAGAGGCCTGCCTCTCTGCAATGGAGGTCATTTTGGCTTTACAGTACTTACATTGGTGAACTTGTCTTGTATTTACCTGCTTTATTTTGGATCACTATACACTGACATGTAATGTGTCTTCAGCACACGGTGTGACACTTCACCTGAGCTCCATGCCTTCCGAATACCTGAGTCCCCCTCCAGATCGAATAAAACAGGTCAGTATAACTCCCTTTCTTTCATGTGAGCATTCATAGACTTTTTCATCATCCCTTACAGACACTCATTTCCAAAAGTAAAATAGACCTGAACAAACACTTGAGTGACCCAGCATAGACAACACCACAAATGCCACATAAAGCATACTGTTAGAACTGTTACACTGTTTCAATGTAACTGTTTCTGTTACTTTTATGTAACATCTGAGAATTACAGCCATAAGATGACTGTAAATGAACATTATGTGGAAATAACAGAGTTAGAAAGCTTTTTTATAACACTTCATTAGAAATAGTTTACAAATTTGTGACAATTGAGATTAATTTGGAATGTAATCTCCATGAGAATTAATTCAAAAGCTAGGATCATCTTTATTTTTTAGTTAAGATTCCATTTCCAATTACAATTTTCACTAATATGTACACTAACAGACAGGAAAGTGAAATGTTCTTTTATGCATTTTAGCATTCATGCTTTTTGAATGAGTTTGTTGGAAACAGGAGTTTTGGACATAGCATCTAGTGGCCATCAGTGGAACTGCACTTGAAATAGTAACACATTTACAACTAATACTACAACCCCAACAAGACATTCAAAGGCATTAAAATGACTTATAGGAGTAGAATTTGTGAAGCATCTTCCTTTTCCTGAAAAAATCTGAGTAATGAGAGGTCATGGTCAAAAGAGGTTATGATCAGAGATAGTTGAGTAAAAAAAGGCTGAATGGTTGAGTTGGGAATGCAAACAAGGACCAACTCATTATATCATTTATTCTGTGATGCCCTATGTTTAATATTAATGCCATTAACAATAAAAGTGCTTTGTTTTATCTGATCTCTGATGTTGTCTTCATAAAACACATCCTACTAATTCTAACAAGTGAGCAGAGCTTGATGTGGTTGGAAGATGTATATATCAGTCAGAGAGCAGGAATACAGAAACGGCATGTTTCTCATTTCAGGTTTCGCTTGGAACTGTGTAAATTATTATACAGAAATGTTGCCATTTGATGTATGGTATTTTTAACCTGCAGTAATCGTTATGTCTTTCTCTGACACATAACTACTGAAAATGAACATAAAAACCTCTTATATGTAAATTTATGAGGAAAAGGTTGAATTTGCAAGTGAAAAAGAGGAGAATTGCAAACTTTCCAGTCATCAACTGTAAAATACATCCCTCCAGACTTAGTGTTTCATGTCTTTGTGTGGCCTTGATGTACTGAAGAATTTAACATAGCTTCTGTTGATACATATTTAACTCATAAAAGCCAGTGAAAAACCATCACATCCACAGTTTGATGGTCATTATTTGCATGAGGAGATGCTGCATCAGCCACAAATACCATTAAAACCATTAAACACACTGGAGAAAGGCATAGCTGTGATTAAAGACATGTCCAGTTTACTGTGACCACAGTCTACAACTGCTGGGGTCTTCTTAAAGTCAATCTTCTCTTATCCTGTAGACCGACCCTAAACATGCCTAAAAGTGGCAAGGCTCTCGGCATGGCAGTCCCATGCCCACTCACAGTAGTGAGTAGTTATTAGATCTACTAAGGATAAATCTTCTTAGCAAATGTAAGCATACCCGTTGATCAGCATGTTAGCTTATTGTCATCACCGTGTAGCTCAACACACCACTGTAGAATCTCACTAATTTAACCAAATCACTTTCCAAAAAACTGTTATTGTCGGGATAACTACTTTAATATAGCAACAACTATCACCATGACATATTGCAATAAAATATTACAGTGTTCTTATGTTCAAATGCAAACTGTGGAGTATAAGAGAAGAATGGCTGTTTCTATAATATATTTATAGCCCCCAAAGGGTCATGCTTGTGAATTTCTTTACCTCGCAATAGTTTCTGCATTACTTCGCAAAACTTTTGTGTTCCCTGGCAAAACTTTTGCATTATCTCTGACATGGCATGCTGTACTCATGACATGTACATGTGCAGACTTCCACTGCCTGAGGCCACAGAAAGAGTGGGTTCAGCCTCATCTGTGGCTGGTGAGCTGGATCATCAACTAGCACAATCAGAAGCATAACATCCTAAGCACAGACACGTCTGTAGTAAACAATCCACAGGGCCATTCCAGGTCTGAGAGCTAAAGTGAACTACAGGCTGTACACCGCCTTTCATCCAGGGGCAACTAAGATCAGCTCCAGCATCTCGGTGACCGCCAGTAATGTTATAAATTCATCTGCCACTGCCTAACTCTGCCGGGTGGTTCATGTAGTGTTTATCCATACTGAGCAAATATATATCATAATAATTCAATTTATTTTATTTTATTTATAGCTCCAAATCACAAAATATGTCGTCTCAAGGCAATTTATTGTGTTTAAGGCCTTGCAAAATATAACCATATACAGATATATAATAACAACTAAAGCACAGATATGGCTACTGTGACAATGGACAGCAACATCCCAGCCCTAATCCCAGCTACTGCCAGTCAGTGTCCCAGCCTAATAACTCAGTCTTAAGAGCTGGCTCGCTCCATCAACTAATTGTTTCTATCTCGCTAAGTTACAGTGCTATTTGCTGCTCAGCAGCTACAGCTAGCAGGAGAATCTACATACTCTCACAATAGGTTAGCTATAGCTCTGAGATAACACAAAAGTTTTGCAAAACCTATTGCGAGAGAATGCAAAAGTGTTGAGAGGTAATGCAAAAGTAGAGCAGAAAAAAAAATCACAGTGTGACCTTTAGGGGGCTCTATATCTTGGTTTAGCTGAATGACAATTACCTGGACACTAGGTGTGGTCTAACAGCAATAATTTGTGTTTTCCTGCATTGCAGCCAGTTGAAGATGTCGAAGAATGCACCTGCCCAACATCTAATTCACCTGGTAAATCTATTTTTATAGTCATAAGCAGATCATTACTGAGTCATTCAATTTTATTTCACCAGCCGTATGGCGACAAGGACGTTTCATTTTGAAATCTTAGCGTTTAACTTGTGATAACGTGAGCATGGAATTACTGTGACAACAGCCTGCGGTAGAGAAAGACGGAGGCAAGGGGAAAGGGACACCCAATGCTGCAATGTTTTCTAATACCCACCAGAAGTGTGTATTTAAAGTATGTGAATAAGTAAAGTAAAGGAAGGTGTTAGTTCATATTTTTCCCATTTTGATGTTTACAAACTGTAATTCATGTAACTAACTCTGCCTTTCTTGTCGATGTCTGAGTCTAGACTACCCCAAAGAACTGCAGATACTAAAAAGCCCCTGTGAAAAGTGCTGCTGTCCAGCACCTCCTCCGAAGATCAGCGACCTCATGAACGACAAAGATCTCCTGGACTTACTGCGGCTCAAACTGGATCCAAACCACTGCACCATTAAAAACTGGAAGAACTTTGCAAGTCGCTGGGGAATGAGCTATGATGAACTGACCCTGTTGGAGCACCGCACCCAGGGATCCTTGTCCCATAGCCCCACCCAGGAATTTCTGCTGCGTTACAACCAGAAAACAGTTACAGAGCTCACTGAACTTTGCCGCATCTACCAGCGCATCGATGTGCTTCGACTGCTGCAGAGCTGGATAGAGAAGGACTGGCCGTCACGCTGGCAACAGACTCATTGATTTGTTTGATTCTGTATATTTATCATTGCTCTTTTCTATCAGGGTTGTACCTTTTAGGGATTTCTGGAATATCACCATCACTGGATGCTGCGGGTAGACCATTATCTTACTGACAGAAGAGCACTTAAAAGACTCACTACTGATTAACATTGTGGCTTGTTGAATATTTTTAGCGTTTCTAGTGGCAAGGATGGCATTGTCTGCCTATTGGTCCAGACCGAATAGCTCAACAACTAGAGGGTTGATTGCCTGGCATTCTATACAAATACACATGGTGAATTAATCCACTGTCAAACATTCATGCTTCTCAGACAATGTATCCTAATAGCTCAGATAATCCTCTGACTTTTTCTCTGACACTATCACTGTTGAGTGAAATGTCTGTGAAACAGGGATGCTATAAAATGTTGTACCTACATTGATGTCATGCTTGGAATGTTTTCTTTAATGCAGTCATCCTGTCAAAATTTAAATTTGTCAAGTCTAGTTTTTTTACCAAATAGATGCCCAACTCTTCCCATCATCTAGTTTCTAGTGCTATTTAGCAAGTTGGAGCACGCTAACACACCCTAAAGTGACATGGGGAATATAAGCAGGAAATGTGAAACATTGGCACACTGATATTTGGTGCGTTTGCTTGCACTCAAGTAACCAGGTTACTGAGAGAAACCAGTTTTTTTTTTGGGTAATCTGAAAACAAGTTTACATGCACTTAAGAAACCTGGTTACTGGAAATTCGAGTATACATGCAGCAAAAGATTTTTTTTTCACTGCCCTAGGCTGATTCTGGAAGCATGGTTCACAGATACTGATGGAGACAGAAAGAAAAATGCTTTCCAACCACTTTTTTTTTTCCTATGCAGTAATAAGTGACTTATTTAGACATCTATGGGGAACTTTGTGTTGCTTTCAGTCTTAGGTTGACTTTAGGTAAACTTGATTTTAAAAAAATGAAGCAGCATTGCTCTGTGTAATCATCTCTCCTTCCATCCAGCTGCACCTCAGCTGATAGTACCAGGTGGTGAGTGTCTGTAGCCTTTGTCCTGCACATGCACTCTTGTTGAAACCTGATTAGAAACCCAGTTACGCTTTTACATGGCAGTGTAATCAGAGTTATCTCGGAGAAATCTCCCTGGAAATCAGGTTTTGCTAATCCCCTACCTCTAAGTATCTAAGTTTCCTGTTTACATAACCGTTAAGGAGTCAGTAAGAAAGTTAAATGTACCCTGGTTATTTAAGTGGATGTACACACATTGATTGTCGCCACTTTCATGTTATCATGCTGACAAGCATGTAGCTGATTTCTTACTCAAAGCATTGCTGTGTCTTGTAGGCTTGTTAATGTGCATGTATAAGAGTATTTATTTTTTAGCTTCTTTTTTTTTTTTGAATGACACATATATCATTACACAACATACAACGCATGGGCAGGATGTATGGAACATTTGACTGATGATTGAATTTGCTGTGTCTCATTTATTGTTCTTGTGGTCTCGACTGAGGTGGAGGCAGTTGAATGAAGCTATGTGTGGGGTACTGAGTATAGCAATTCTTCCATATATATCTTCTCTCACCTTGATCTAACCAAATTAAGTGTTCTACAAAACATTTAATTAGCAAATTTTCGAATCAAAACTACACTTTTAATATTTAATAATGTGATTTCTCTTTCAGTTTTTGTAATTTGAAGAAAATCTTTTTCTATGTTGTATTTGTTTTCTCACATAAATAAACACATCCAATTCATTAAAAGCCTTGATTGTTTTTTGAAAGGTCAATAAATAGTTTTGTAACTCTTTTTTTATAAGAACTCTTTAATTATACTATTTGCTCTCCTCAGTCGAGTTAGTGCCTTGAAAATCATAGGTCTGTACAAGAGCACAAGACATAATAATAATTGTAGGCAGCAGTGACAAATATTGAATATAGCAACTGTGAGAAGTGGTATTTCTATTTCCAAGAAAGGGCACTGGGACTTTACAGATCCTGAAATGGAAGACTTGGAACAATAAAGAGCAACCTTCCAAAATTAGTCTGAGATGTGGAACACAGGAACTCCTTTACAGGAAGTCACAAAGATCCAAGGAAAACAGCCAGAGAGCTGCAGGCCTCTCCAACCTCAATGACGACTCATTATCATATTTCCATTATTTGACTCAGGGTAGAAATGGCATCCATGGAAGAGTAGGGAGGTGAAAACAACAGTTAACCCAGAAGAACATTCAGCCTCGCCTGAGTTCTGCCACAATACATAATGTTGTACAAAGTCAAAAGTTGGACTGTTTGGAAGCCAGGATTCCATTTTATCTGGCATAAACCAAACAAAGAATTTCACAAGAGAACATCATACCTACTGTCAAGCATGGAGGTGGAAGTGTAATGATGTGGGGATGCTCTGCTGTTTTGAAATAACTGAGACAAAAATGAATTCCTCACCTACTAAAGAAGAACATCAGGGCATGGGTCTGTAAGTTGAAGCTTAAGAACATAACTGGAATATGTGGCAAGATAGTGATATAAAAGTGCATCAACCAATAAATAGCTTAAAAGGAATTAAATTATCTGCTTTTGGAGTGCCTGAACTAGCTGTAGCATTTAGGAATAAAATTGTGTTTCACAAAATACTAATTTATCATTTCAAACATGTGATTTGTGTTTGATTAAGTTGCCTTTGTTTTATGTTAAAAGAAAGGCAACTTATGCTACATACGAAGTAAAGTTTGCAGTTATAAATTAATTAATACGTAGCTTTAATTTCAACACTTATTCAGAGGAATTCACCATTTTCTTCTTTCAAAGAACATTTCTGATCAGGTCAGTGTTCACGTTATTGTCATATTTTTTGTTAATGTTTTCTTTCTCTCACACTGCAAAGAATCACAGGTATTTAAATGTAATGTGCTGTTTATTGAAAACAAAATTAGACGTAACATTTATTCACATTCACACAATTCAAGGTAAAGTAATGGTCTTCTCAGAAGCTCAGTGTAATCAAACAATACTGAGGCTGATATTTAATAAGAAACATTTCTAAATTAAGCGTATTAAGAAAAAAAAAGCTTATATAAATAACAGGAATGTACACATGGGTAATAAAAATGTGTTTCTTATCCCCAAAGTTGTTACACAAGAAGGATACTGTAGCTGTTATTATTTGCTCACAAACTGGCAGGTGTAAGTGAAACATTTCAACTTTATTGTATGTGTTTTGTGTGTGTATTTACAGTGTTTCTAAACAGAAGTTGAACCTAGCAGGAATTATCCTTGGTATTAAGGCCAAGCATATTGGAGAGGCTCAATGACAATTTGTCATTTTCATCTGTCAATATTTCAGGTGCTGCCGGGCCAAGAACAGGCTCGGACTTTTCTACTTTAAAGGTTCCTCCTCTCACCAAAGAGGAATTTCCTGCTTCTGAATTCACACTGACATCAAGGTTTTGAGTTTTTTCCTTTGCCAGTTTTAATCTCTCCATAATGTCAATCTTTTCTCCTGCTTTCAGTGTTGTGTTTAAGACTGGCAAGCGTATCCCTTTGCTGACCACAAAATCCTTGTTTTCTGTGTCAGGTTTTGATAAGCCTAAGGCCTCACCGATTCTTCCAATGCCATCGATGGTGTTTATGGGCAGTCTGTGGAATTTGAAAACAGGAATGTCCACCTCAGCGTTTGACAGATCGGGTTCAGAGTCGACTCCACTTCCATCTTCATCGATATTTGAAGCAGACTTTGATCCCTTAGATTTGAAGGGCCATGGCAGCTTACTTTTTGGAGAACCTTTAACTTCAGCATCTGCTTCAACTTTAACATCCTGTTCTGGCCCGTTAACGCTGGTCTTCAGCTCAGGAGCAGAGACACCGACATCGGGGGAACTAATCCCTGCTTCGACATTGGGGGCTTTGACCTTCACATCAGGTGAGACATCAATATTTGCACTTGGAGATTGCACTTGGACCTCTGGAGATTTTTTATTAGACCCCAAGTTCAGCTTTGGGAATTTAAAATGTGGCAGTTTGGACTTTTCGAGATTGGCATCTACATTTGGAGCGTTTACATTGAGTTCAGGTCTTTTGATATCACCCTCTAACTTTGGCATACTCAAGTCTACAGCTGGAGCAGAGACTGTAGGAGTGCCTATGTTGACTTTGGGTGCTTCAATTTCAGCTTTGACTGATGGCTGAACAGCATCAACCTCTACTTCAGGATTTAAGAGGCCAAGCTTTGGAAACTTGTAATTTAAATTAAAAGGTGATTTTAATTCACTCAGATGAGAATCAAACGCTAGATCTGGTGTCTGTAACTGTGCATCAGGTCCTTTGAGGTCCAATTTGGGCAAATTAACATCCACATTTGGAGTTTTCAGTGTGGCAGCAGGTGCTTCCAGTTCAGCTTTTGGCAATTTGTCAATGAGGTTTCCAGCAATTTTTGGTGAAGAGAGGCTGAGATCTGGCGTTTTCAAGTTGAGATCAGGTCCTTGGAGATCTGTTTTCGGTTGATTCACACTTGGCCCCTTTACGTCAGCTTTGGGTAAGGGAGAAAGACTGAAGTCTGGCAGACTGATGTTACCTTTAGGGTCAATATCTGTCTTAAAATCAGCATTCATATCTGGAGCACTGACATCTCCTTTAATTGTGGGGGCAGAAAAATTCAAGTTGGGTGCTTTGAGAACAGCTTCTGGCAATTGTATATCAGGAACAGAGATATCTGGAGTCTTTAGTTCTGCGTGAGGTAATTCAGCCTTCGATCCTCCAAGGTTAATTTTTGGTATTTTGACTGTGGGCTTGTTTAGTTTTCCAGAAGGTACATCAGTGTCAATGTTGGATGTTTTAAGATTGATATCCATCCCTTTCAAGTCTACTTTAGGCAAGTCTAGGTTCAAATCTGGAGCAGCAATACCAACTTCAGTTTTGGGAGCAGAAAGATTAAACTCTGGTGTTTTTACATTAACATTGGGGGCTGTTAGATCTGCTTTAGGTAGATTTCCATCTACATCAGGAAGAGATAGATCCAGATTTTGACCATTGAGGTCAGTTTTAACATCAAGGTTAGGTCCTTTAACTGTTGGCCCTGGTAAGCCAAACTTTTGAAACTTTATTTTGGGTAACTTGAACTTTCCAGCTGAGGCATCAACCTCTGGAGCTTGAAGGTCTACAGTAGGACCTGTTAGGTCAGCTTTTGGTAGATCAATGTCAAGATCTGGTGCATCAAGACCAACATTAGGTGCATCCACATTAACTTTTGGTAAGTCGAGACTGGCATCAACCTCTGGTGCTTTCAAGTCAGCATGTAATTCAGGGCCCTTGACTTTTGGATCTTTGAATTTTGGTAGCTTAAATTTAGGTAATTTCACCTTTCCATCAGGTGGGTCAAGATTGAGATCTGAACCCTTGAGGTTTACATCTGGAGTATTAATGTCTAACCTTGGGCTTTCCATGTCAGCTTTTGGTAACTTGAGATTTACATCTGGTGCATTGATTTCACCATCAATCTTTGGAGCTGAGAGTTTCAGGTCAGGGGCTGAAACATCAGCATCCAGATCAACATCTGGAGCTTTCACTTTGGGTCCAGACACTTTGAGCTTTTTGAGTGTTGGGAACTTGAATTTCCCAGAGGGAGCTTCAATGTTAGCATCTGGGGCTTTAAGATCAGCGTTCACTTTGGGCAAATTCACACGAGCATCTGGTGCATTGATTTCACCATCAATCTTTGGAGCTGAGAGTTTCAGGTCAGGCGCTGAAACATCAGCATCCAGATCAACATCTGGAGCTTTCACTTTGGTCTTTTTGAGTGTTGGGAACTTGAATTTGCCAGAGGGAGCCTCAATGTTAGCGTCTGGGGCTTTCAGATCAGCGTTCACTTTGGGCAAATTCACACTAGCATCTGGTGCATTGATTTCACCATCAATCTTTGGAGCTGAGAGTTTCAGGTCAGGCGCTGAAACATCAGCATCCAGATCAACATCTGGAGCTTTCACTTTGGTCTTTTTGAGTGTTGGGAACTTGAATTTGCCAGAGGGAGCCTCAATGTTAGCGTCTGGGGCTTTAAGATCAGCGTTCACTTTGGGCAAATTCACACGAGCATCTGGTGCATTGATTTCACCATCAATCTTTGGAGCTGAGAGTTTCAGGTCAGGCGCTGAAACATCAGCATCCAGATCAACATCTGGAGCTTTCACTTTGGTCTTTTTGAGTGTTGGGAACTTGAATTTCCCAGAGGGAGCCTCAATGTTAGCATCTGGGGCTTTAAGATCAGCGTTCACTTTGGGCAAATTCCCACGAGCATCTGGTGCATTGATTTCACCATCAATCTTTGGAGCTGAGAGTTTCAGGTCAGGCGCTGAAACATCAGCATCCAGATCAACATCTGGAGCTTTCACTTTGGTCTTTTTGAGTGTTGGGAACTTGAATTTGCCAGAAGGAGCCTCAATGTTAGCGTCTGGGGCTTTAAGATCAGCGTTCACTTTGGGCAAATTCACACGAGCATCTGGTCCATTGATTTCACCATCAATCTTTGGAGCTGAGAGTTTCAGGTCAGGCGCTGAAACATCAGCATCCAGATTAACATCTGGAGCTTTCACTTTGGTCTTTTTGAGTGTTGGGAACTTGAATTTGCCAGAAGGAGCCTCAATGTTAGCGTCTGGGGCTTTAAGATCAGCGTTCACTTTGGGTAAATTTACATGAGCATCTGGTGCATTGATTTCACCATCAATCTTTGGAACAGAAACATCAACATCTGGTGTGCACAGATCTGCATTAAGATCCATATTAGATTTGGGGCCTTGGAGTTTGGGTTTCTTCCACTTCAGATGAGGCCAGTTTATTTTGCCTGATGGAGCATCAATGTCAAGATCTGCAGTCTGAACATCTACGTCAGGCCCTTTAAGATCAGCTTTTGGGAGATTCAGCTCAGCATTTGGTGCATTAATGTCACCCTTGATCTTTGGACTTGAGAGGTTTACGTCAGGTGTGTTTAGGTCTGCTGCAACATTTAAGTCTGCTTTGGGGGATTGAAGTTTGGGCTTTTTCAGTTTCATATGAGGCCAGTTGATTTTACCAGTTTCAACATCTACAGCAGATGCTTTGACATTTGCTTTGGGTAAGTTAACATCAACATCTGGTGCTCTTAGATCTCCATCGATCTTTGGTGTGGAGAGGCTAAGATCTGGGGCAGACAAGTCAGCACTTAAGTCAGCATGTGGTCCTTTAACCTTGGGGCCTTTCCATTTTTGATGGGGCCACTTGATTTTGCCCGAGGGTGCATCAATATTAGCGTTTGGGGTTTCTAAATTTACACCAGGACAATTGAGATCCACTTCTGGCCCATTCAAGGCCAAATCTGGACTTTTAAGATTTAATTTGGGGGATGATAGGTTCACTTCCGGTGACTCTAGATTTCCATTGACAGAAGGCAGATCTCCAACATTCATTTCTGCTTTTGGTGTTTTGAGATGAGGTAGATTGAATTGTGGCATTGTAAATTTTGGGGGCTCATACATCAAGTCGCCTGCCTTGACCCCTGGTTTCTTCATGTTTAATGAGGCACTGGGAGTGTTGAGGTGGGGAGTTGAGACACTTACATCTGGTGCTTTGAGGGTAGCTAGATCTCCTTTTATATCTGGTCCACTCAGTCCCAGTGAGGGTTTTGTAAACGTGGCATCCACATCAGCTTTGGGTTTATTTAAACTGAGACTGGGTAGCTCTCCATTGAGAGTGGGACCACTTATTTCACCCCCCAAACCTGGTGCAGCATTTAGTTTTCCAGTCAAACCATCAAGCGAAATAACCGGTGCCTCAGCTGATGCATCCAGTGACAGATTCTTCTCTGGGTTGAGCGGCTATTGAAAAATATGTTAGAAACAAAGTAGTGTAACTTATACATGTTTATAGTGTGTAGTAATTATTGACACTGTTTCAGTTGCTGTTAGTATAAGTACATTTTCTGACAATTCAACTAATTGATAACATGTTGCAGAAAGCATTGTTACTACTTCTGTGGACTGTGGCCTGGTAGAAAGTAACATCATATCAGTGGAAGATGATATTGACTAGATTTCTTGTAACTAATATTCCCTGCCTTACCTGTAGATTGGTTTGATGTTATCCAACTTTATCAAAACTACTTTTGAATGAATTTACTGTCTGTACAAAAAGTGTATCAACTTTTTACTAAATCAGAAAAAAACAGTTCCATTCACCTCCAATACTGTGGTGCAGAGGCAGAATTTCAAAACCTAGACAAACAAAGTCAGAACTTTCTTTTCTAATTTAATATTACATTAGCCATGACTGGGGCTGTGATGTTTACCTCTGCTAAGCTTTTAAGTCCTAATCCCATGGAGCCAAGGCAAGCACTGGCACTCAACTCCTTCTTAGTCACAACCTTCATTTTGTCATCATATGGCTCCAGGACCTTCAGTATGCTCTGCACTTCATTTTTGGTGAGATGGTCCAGGTTTATAGTAGCTGCAACAATCTTGTCCCCTGGAATAGGTAGAAATAACTTTTTCTTTACACATATTTTTCAATGATCCGTCACCCACAAATGCTAATAGGACATTGGCCATATTAAAGCCACAGCAAGAATAATATATGAATATCAAAACTCACTCTTACCTGCTTGCAGGCCACTCTTTGCAGCAATTGTCTCATCTGTTATTCCTTTAATGATGACTCCTTTGTCTGAGTCATCCAGGACTAGACATTCTGAGAAACTTGCACTCTTGCCGTTTTTACTCTGTGTAGTTACAAAACATAGGTTTTTAAGTCAACTTTAGACTAAAACTGAATTCACATATTGGTCTCACAGACAATAGACAGCAATTTTGTTTTTGTTTGTCCTACGTACCATAATTTGTAGGTGTATTTACATCCACATATCTTTGCACTAAAACATAGGAAGCAGTGGAAACTCGCATTCACAGCAAACCTATCTGTAAAACCAGAAGAAAGCATCATTAGTATGACTGCACTATGCGCCATATGCAAAGACAAAGTTTAATAAATGATTGTTACAAAAATGTGTTAATGTCCAAAATCTAATAATCTGTAAGTAAATGTTAAGTTAAGTAAATGTTTTGATCTATTGTCCTAGTTTAAATTGGTTTGAAGTGAATGTACCATGATTAATATGACTTACAGTATATCTGTACAACTGTACTAAATTCTTACATCACTACCTGTGCTCAGAGTTCTTTAACCGCCTCTGAGCTTTGAGTTTTGAGTTTCACCTGCCTTTAAATTTC
Organism: Anabas testudineus; assembly: GCF_900324465.2. NCBI lineage: Eukaryota > Metazoa > Chordata > Actinopteri > Anabantiformes > Anabantidae > Anabas > Anabas testudineus. The sequence continues at coordinate 1,095,740 of NC_046624.1, forward strand.
CTTTAAACCCTGGCTGGCAGAGCAAAAAACACCCACACAGTGTTTCACCTCACACTTCAGGAATTCAAAGACTCTGCCAGGTTCATTCAGAAGAATGTATGCATCTAAACCAGTCAGTTTGGATGCATTCTGAATCCCATGCAACAGACACACACACAGCCAACCACACCCCAACATCTTCGCAACACTAAAGTCACTCACTTGCAGAATAATTTGCAGAGTTGATGTTCAGCAAGTCCTCAAAAAATGAGTCAAAGATGTTTTTGTCCACTAAGATCTCAACTGTCAACTAATGCTACACAGTAAATCCAATGTTAATTGGTCACCACCTAGTAATGTTGATGCACCAGCTTTGAGCAGATGCACCTCAAAAACATTTGTCGTTGATGAACTACTCAGCCGTCATAACTGCTGTAGTATAGTTATGACTAAACTGACTTCAGCGTGCATCAAGATATAGAGATTCAAAAAGAGCTCAAACACATCAGAGATTTATGGCTATCATAGCTCCACTTGTCAGTCATGACAGGCTCTATGAGAACAGGATGCACAGTAAAGGCACAGGATAGAATAATAACCAGGGCAATGTAGTTAATCCAAAAGTACAATGCTGGTACCAGCCACACAGCAGGGTGTGAGTCAAATGACAGGTGAGTTTGGTATTTGGAAGTGGGAAAGAGGCCAGCTGTGCTGACACTTTGCCTGTGTTATCTTCTCTGTTATCCTCACTTGTTAATGCAGAAACCAAAACCATTTATTTGTCTTAAAAACCCACACAGAGCGCAGCTAAAACAAATCCATCTGAATTTAAAGAAGCCGCACAGCTCTTCACCAGTGCATCAAACTTAATTCACCAAACGTCTTCAGTGCTCGTTAGCTGAAGGTTGTTCGTTTAATAAACTATGGTCCATTGGAGAGGGACGCTACAAATCACAACGCATTTACAAAGATCTTAAAAAAAAGGTCATTTCATAAATTCAATAATCTTTTATAAAATGTAAAAATATAAAAGTAGAACACAGTAAACCTGAACCAGAGCTGAAATATGGTTTCTAAGGTACTTGACAGACTCACCATGTGTCGCTGCTGCCAGAGATCCTTCACCTGAGGGGAGCTTCAGGAGCGATGTCGCCTGTCCGTGTGTCACTGCTGCTCTGTCAGACGGGGTGGGAAGGATCTGCCTGTTAAACGACCATAAGCTTAAGGCCAGCCAGGAGAACAAGTTGAGCAGCATCAGTACCGCCTCTCCTGGTGTGTCCCTTTCCCTTAGAAGCACCCTCACACACACACACACACACACACACACACACACACACACACACACACACACACACACACACACACACACGCACAGCTCAACTTCAAACTATGCCACAGAGAGATGTGCAGGCCTCTTGGCAGCCGAAACCTGAGTAGAAAGAGACAAAGCCACTCCTTTAACAGGACTAACCAGGTTTGGAAAGGACAAGCGCATAGCAACAGCATATCACACCAAAGCACTTCACTCACACGCTTCATTTTTCTTTTAATTGATGTTGAACGCATGTTTTTTACAGTGAGTTTTGCTTTTATTCAACACGTCATGGCACCTGAATTTTGGGTGATTTTGACATTTTTGCTCAACACAGTTTACTTGTAAAACATATTAATAATAATAATAATAATAATAAATACTTTATTGATCCCCTTGGGGATATTGGTTCTTTACATGTCTGTATTGTATGTATGTCTGTACAATATCGCACATCACTAGCATCGTTTTGTTCATGATCAATATCATTTTGTAGAGCTGTGATAAACTGGATTTACATTCTGCTGTAAGGCATTTCAGTTATTTCAAAGATAACCTCTCCTTAACCAAGATGTATACCAAGCTACGTTGTGCAGCATGAGTCACCACCCAACCCATCCGATCAATTAATACAATGTAACCATGGTGTACAGGAAAGATTAGGAAGGTGTTGCCAGTGGAAGACAATAGCTGAACGATGAGCAATAGAAACTACACTAAAGAATTCCTAATTAGGAGAGGATTGAGTCTTGCTGTTTCACATGGGGGGGTCCCATGTGTCTGATAGCACAGTCAGATGATCAAGCTCCTAAAACACTGGATCCTTCATTAACTTTATTCTGACCGTGGTGTCTTTAAACAGTTATCTTTTATATATTAGTCTTGATGATGCCCATGATAACACTGGGGTTATTGATTTAGACAGGCTGTCTTGATTGACTTGATGTATTTAAAACTCTGACTCAAGCTCAAGCAATGTCGCTCACACCTCTGACAGAAATCATTTTGATGTGCATGCTGCAGCACAGTTTTCCAAACCTGTGCACAGCACGAGCAGAAGGTTCAGAGAATCCCAAGAGAAGAAGGTGAGAGTGGAGTTAGTGCAGTCAGGTTGAATCGTGAAAAACTGGTCCACCCGTCAAACAAACAACCAAAGTCATTCAGAACATTACTCAAGCACGGTCTTTCTACGCTCCCTCCCCCTGCAGACTGCAGCTATAGTGCCTTGTAAGAGGCCTATTAGCATGAGTGTGTCCTTTGACGGGCTAATGAGTGTTCGGGTCAGTATCTGTCCACCAGTCACTGCTCTTGCAGATTGTCAGGACTGTTTGTTTGTAGGAATGAAATCTGATTGCACACAAATAAAGGATTCTGCAATCTTAGCATATGTCCACCCTGTTTTCTCAACACACTTCACAGTGACATCTTTTCCATCCATGTGTTCAGAGACACACATTTGAAATGTTGGACTGTAGGAGGATTAAACCTGTGTACTTTCCAGAGATAAGCAAGGTCACGGAAAAGATCCAGATCTTTATATACCACATAAAATATATTTAGCTTAGTTCTCCAGTAGGCGCTAACACTTGCACAATAGTCATCTCTAAGTGCAGATGAGGTACAATTACTCAGCTACTGTACTTCAGTGTGTTTTCTGACTAATTGTACTTTACAAGAGCATTTTAATCACATGCATCTATTTCATTTTACTCCTTTTTTACCTTTTTTCAATTACACCGACATATTCTTCATCCCTAGAAAGGTGAGAGGCGAATTGTTAGTTCATGTACAACAGAGCTCACACATAGTTCAGTGATGACTGACAGTTAAGAGTTGCCATTAGATTGAGCTGAGATTATTCATTCATCATTTGCCATCTATGCATGAAACAGACAGTCCGGACATGTAGGAATTCTGGTGCAGGTTGTCTTAGAGTCAGAAAAAAAGAAGAGAAAGTATTTAGACACTGTATAAAGAACAGTAGGGTAAAAATAAATGAAGAACTGAAATAATAAACGTAATGGTGAATTTCAAGTATTGGCCTCGACATGGCACAGAGTCATATTGTACATGCTCTTTCACATAGTGAGGTAATGTAATGTAATGTGTTATTGCACATTATTCACATTTTGTGCTGCGTCTGCTGTAGCATGGTGTTCAGTGTGTGATGATGCTGTCTGCTCTGCTCTGCTCTGTCTGAGACAGGGTTTGTGTCTGAGCATTGTGAGCTGGGTGGAGTGAGTCCCTCATTATGTTCTCTGCTCTTTTACAACAGCGCTGAGTGTAAACTGTGTCCATAGCAGGAAGTTCAGTCCCAATGATCCTTTTAGTTTAACAGTTATTGTGATTTTTTCTGACTCTTTGAAGAGCCCTTCTCTCCACCTGCGTGGTGTTACCATACCAGACAGTGATGTCTGCAGTGAGGATACTCTCCATCAGTCCTCTGTAAGCCTCTGTAAGGGTGTGAGGGCAATGATTCAGCCCAGCTCTCCTGAGTACCCTAATGAAGTATACTCACTGCTGGGATCTCTTCACTCTGGCAGCTGTCTTCAGTGAACAGATCAGGTCATCAGCATATTTAAGGATGATGGTGTTGTCCTGGGTGGAGATACAGTCTAAGGTATACAGGGTGAAGAGTTTGGGGCTGAGGCAGCAGCCCTGCAGACAACCTCCACCCTCCCATTCTCACCACCTGTGGTCTTTCAGACAGGAAGTCCAGAATCCAGTTACACCTAGGGGTTGGGACACAGACAGTTTCTCCATCAGCCTGCCCGGGCAAATGGTGTTTAGAACTGCAGTCCAGGAAGAGCATCCTCACATACGTTCTGCTGCTGTCCAGGTGTGGAGCCAGAGCCCCCGCATCATTCACTGATCTGTTGGGGTGGTAGGCAAACTGGTGAGCATCTACAGCGTCCCGGACCATATGGTTAATGTGTGTGAGGACTCATTTCTTCAAGTACTTCATGGCAACTGGTGTGAGTGCCACTAAATTTAGGGTGGATGTGTCCGATGTTTTAGAGACGGGTATATTAGTGGATTTCTTGAAAATGTGAGGGACTACTGCTCGGGTTAAAGACAGGTTGAAGATGTCTGCATGTCCCCTCTGTCGTGGAAGCACCATCTGCTCATGTAGGATTCACTTGTTTCAGGTCCTCAGGGCTGAGAAGCTGTGTCTCTCAAGTCACAAGGGAATTTTGAGGGGGTATCCATGCTCAGCCTGTCGAATCCTGGCACAGAAGGTATTAAGGCTGTCTGGAAGGTAGGAGAAATATTGAGAAACTCATTAGCTGACACACTGAGGTGACTCAAAAGGCCAAAGTACCCCTCATCTGTCAAACATGACACTGGTTGTGGTATAACTTGGCCATACGAGTCAATCACTTACTTTTACTAAGTAAAGAATCTAAATGTCCACTGGCACAGATACTTGAATTAGATGTGAGCTGCAACATGGCTCCAGCTGCAGAGAGGTGTGGACACAGGGACTCCAGTGACTATGGATACTGGTGATCTTGTGGACCACTCCAGTTCTGAACTGAGACTGGTTTGAGGTCTGGAGGCAACATGTAAACAACTGGTAGAAAGTAAAAGGGAAGTCCCACCTGTGCTGTTTGTCATGTCTCAGGGTCTGGTGCTGTTTGTCATGTAGCTCTATCAGATTTAAAGAAGCAGTAGTAAAGTGCTGACATGGCTTTCAGTAATATTAGGGCCTGATTCAACCACATGCATTCTGTTTAATTTCTCACTTCATTTGACTTTAAGTTAATCACAAAGGTCTGTCAAGATTAAAGTGGTGTTTCAAATGAGGGCACACATAGAGGTGAGGAATAAAGAAGCAGCACCTTCATAAGAGTTCCCAGTGATTACTGTCCTGGTGTTTCTCTAGCTCATTCCCAGCAGGGAGATCTGCCCACATAAAGCAGCGCAACAGACGCTGAGAGTGCAACTTGTAATTTGAAGTGTGTAATTATAGAGGAAAGTATGATGGAAGCTGCTGAAGGAGCAGCAGCTGTCAATCGCTGTAAGCATATATCCACAGTCCAGTTCCAGCCAGGGGACCTTGGTGGCACGTCAGCTCCCTGTTTTTCACTACACTGTCTGATCTCAAATAAAAACACAAGAAAAGACAAAAGACTGGAAAGATGGGACGTTTTAGAAGATATAGTAAGAAGTGTCCAGGTGTTCACACGGCAGGTGAGGGGTAGATGCTGATGTTGTTGGTACATGTCTGTTAGCCAAGGGCTGCGTTTTCTGGGATCAGAGAGAAAGGGAAAAAAAAAGGCAAGTCAAGAATGTTCTCCAGGATGTACGAATACAAGTCAACGATTCATGCCTCATCCACTGCCTCTGCTTCAGGTCCAAACTTGTGCCTTTTAATGAATACCTGAGGAACAGTGTTGAGTGGGCTGGGCTTTGGAAAACAAAGATGCACACACACACACACACACACACACACACACACACACACAGCTCCTCACACTGTTTGAGCAGTACAAATGTTACGTCACTCACTGTAACTAGCACGCTGCAGGTTTTGTAGCAGAGAAATTTGTCGTCCAGCCAGTGGAGAGAATTCCCCTCATAGTTGGCCTTCTCCTGAGTTCAAAGCAGAAGTCTTCGTTTATCAGCGCTGTGCTGCAGCCCGCATGAGGGACGGGAGTGGGGCATGCGCGTCCCCATTGTGTGTAGACTACACACTCACCCATCAACACAAACACTATCCCACACTGTAGACGGTGTAGACATTGTCAGCACCACTGTCCGCTCAGTGGTGCCCATGGTGAGGAAATGAGATCTCGACAGTGCTACATTGTGCTCTAATATAGCATTGAAACCAACACCACCACAGGCTTGTTCATTCAAGCCCTGAAGTATGTAAGAGTAACTGTGCTTGGTTCACTTCTGCCACGATGTCTCTCATCATCGTACCGAACATTGTTTAGCTGCACTACAACGCAACAGAGATAAAACATGAAACCAGAATCGTTGTTTTATATCTATAAGATAACCTCCATCAAAATGTGGTTCAAATTTCAATGTACTCATTGAAAATCAAGCTGGAACAGATTCCCACTAGAAGAGAAAGCTGATTGATCTAATAGATGAAACTGATACTTCCTGTCTATCCTGTCCTGTATGTTGCAGTTACTCAGATTAATGGAGTATATATATATATATATATATGATCTGAACACAACCTGAGCCTGATTTACTTCTACGTTGCTGCTTATGTATTTTCCCCGGGGGGTGCCATCAGGACTTTATTTTTAAAGCTAAACGGAGCATTAAACCGGGGTTTAGACAGACCTGGGTTTTTACCATAGCCTTCCATTACCACCCTGTGGGCCTCACTGCTTTGCATGATAGTGATCAAACTGTAGGCGTGCAGAGCAACAGGTGTAAAAGCTTCCATCACTCTGACCTGCTTTAATATGATGTCAATCAATATGTTACAAATGTTAATTAGTGATCTGGGTTCTCCAGCACCACTTTGTAGTAGATCATTCGTTTGACTCAGTTCTAATTTTGTTCTAGATCTGAAGCCGTTTGTCATGTTTCCCTAAACAATGACTGTAAGATTCAAATGTCTTCACCTTCTGACATGGCATGCACACAGTATATCCAGCCTGGTGTCCTGTTTGGCCACTAAGTGTTACAATATCCAATAATGCACTTATTATAGGATCAAATTGGACTTATATGGTAAGAAAGACAGGTGCTGATACAGTCTCTGTTCGTGTCATGTGTTCATGTGAGAATGCTGTGGAGCTGCATTCTTGGCGCTGCCTTCTACTGAGTAGAAACTCAAGAATGTCACACAATCTCCACGGTAAACACAATTAGTCTGTCTAGTTTTAGACGAAGAAGAAAACATTTGCTCAGAGGAATTACGTTCAATAATCTTAAACAAGTGTTGCACAGTTACATCCAGGAAAGTCAAGTGAACACAGGTACAATCAGTCTACGTGTATGAGATCTGCTGCAGTCTGTCTGAAATAAAACATTGGCTGTAGTTAAGTTTGTCGGTAACAGTAAAACTGAACTGGACACTTCTGATTTCTGATTAGATCAAAGTGCAGCATGTTCACAACTGAGCTTCAGACCTGCCGCTCACCTGTGAGCTAAAACGCTGTGTTCTAACGTGCAGCAGCACTCCTCTCTTAATTGCAGGTGGAGCTGCAGGTACTATCTTACAAAAAAAAGTTGTCGTTGTTGTTTTGAGATTTTTTTTTTTTATTCTATTATCCAGGAGCCTGGAATTGTTGGAGTTCAGGTCTTGATTTCCATATTCCTGCATTGTTGCTGCAAGTTGACATCAAGGACCCACAAACACCAGCCCAACACATAAAGATCATCTGTTCAGACACATGACCGCTAGTATGCAATTACAAATACACTGTTGTCTCTGCACCTGCCCCTGAAGATGATCGTGTTGTACACAATGTCCTACTTAGGACACCCGTGTGAGTGAGGCTACTAGACCTTGTGCAATAATCAATGAGGCTGGTAGAAAGAGGACGAAAGCATGCCTGGTATCTGGATGAGCTCAGGTATTCAGCCCAACTGCAACATTGTCAGAATGACTAATGAAATAAAATTCCTTTCATACACATCCATCTTCTTTGACAACACTGGAGTTAAAGGTATCAGTGAGGCTAGAGCCAATCCCAGCTGGGCAAGAGCTGGGGCCCACTCTGGACCAGTCACCAGTCTAACAGCACTGATGTACCTAGACAACTCTGAGACTCCCCAGTTAACCTGCGTGACTTTGGACTGTGGGAGGAAACTAGATAAAGGTCAGCAAGCCTGTTAGAACCAAAATCCTTCTTGCTGTGACACAGCAGCGCAAACCACTGCACCACCAAGCTGCCCCCACACCCCTACACATCCAAACAGTATACAGTGTGTATATAAAGCTGAAGTAGAATGAAACCACTTCATTAGAAAACAGAAGGTTTGACTCATTTCACCATGAAGAAGGCTCCACCAACAATAGAGCATTCATTAGTCACGACTCCATCCTTTTAAACACTTTGTAGATTTCATACATCTCCTCCTACGCTAGATGATACCAACCTGTTCTGCTCTGCTACCATCAGCTTTAAAAACTAATCCACTGGATTCAGATCAGGGGACTTTTGTAGCCAAGCCAAGTTGTTGTTTTCTTTGAACGGTCTTGTTGGATTTGTGTTTGGGAACATCTTCATGTTATCATTGTAACAGGAAAAATGTTCTTTTGTCTTTCTAAAGTTAGACGGCCTCACTCTGAAGTAAAGTCTAACTCTGTAAACCGGTGCCACACACACACAATTATGTTGTCTATTAATATCCTATGTAGCGTATTGGAACCCGTCTTATAAATTAGTTAGTGAATTTTGGATTTAAATGTGTTGTGAAAATGTTTTACTTGTTCAATAAACACACGTGAGGATCCTCACAGTGTTTCTGACGACACAGTCTGCTCTCTTATCGCCACATTCCTTGGCTGGCAGGCCGAGCGTTTTTACTACACACTCAAGTATGTGCATTTTAACAGGTGACACATTCTTTGACTGCTATGAAAAACATACTTCACCACGTTTGTGTTTTGTTAGGGAACCAAATCTCGACCAAACGCAGAACACACCGGGATCAGATTTTATTTAAAAGCATACATTAAGAAAGAGTTTGTAAGAAATCATTGACATACACAGTATGTTTAAAAGCTTCACTTCCATACAGAGCAGACAGCGCTGTGTGAAACATTCATCAGAAGCTGGTGCTTAAGTTCAGGTCTGTCTGTGGCGAGCTGTCCAGCAGGTTGTCTTTGACTGGGGACATGGGTTCTCCTTTCTTACAGGAAGCCATCTTTTGAGTATCTCTGAAAAGGAAGAAAGCATGGTTTTAGAGCTGACGGATAATCATAACGTTCCATCTCTACATGGATTCGAGATGGAAGACAATATCGACTGATCAGTAACATTTATGTGACAATCACAATTGATGTGAGCAAATGTTGCTCACATCAAAGAAGAAAAGATCAAATGATAGTAGTGAGACACATTTATTAAGTGTCTTTACAGATCACTTGTATTTATATTAATGATCAGTTATAAGTTACTAAATAGAACAAAGTCTGGCTATTAAGGCTTTTAATAGTCCAGCTGTTTATAAAGTAGGAGGGTAATAAGTGTCACTTTATCGCTTTCTAATGACCAATCAAATCTCTCTAAATGAGTTGAATGGTATGTTGAATGTATGGTTTGACAATTTAGTTACCTACTGTAGAGATCAAGTATTTCCAAGGCCAACCGGTACATAATTAACTAAGTAGGACAGTCTTTAGAGTTACTATCCAGAAAGCACCATGTAGTTTTTCCTACTGGATGATCATCCTTGCCCCGGGCTACATCTGGGAATCATCACACTCCAGGATCTCCATCCAAAAGGGTTATTTCATATAGCACTACAGTCAAATTAGTCGAGACCAATTAAAAGTCAAATATAGCGACTGAAAAAGGAGAGGATGGTGATTTATTAGTGTATGTCCAGGACCCCTTTACAGGGCATTCAGCTGGAACGTAAGATGGAGATTCTGTTTTAAACCTGCTCATGAGCCCCCAACATTAGTTTAGTTAGTGAACCAACAGTGCCTGAGTGAGAAGCTGCATTTAAACTGTCACTGTTATCACTATGCTTCGGGTTTCAACTAATACTCATTAGTCAGCTCAGTGGTGGCTGTTTGAGCCACAGACTCCGACCATGTTGACCACATTCCAAAAACCAGAACTTCATAGATTATGCAGTGAGTCAACGAAGTAGAATAAACTGAGATATGCAGATGCAACATGGGCATTTCATGATAGTCTGCTTGGTCTTATCAAGACTTCTCATTCAGAATGTGAAAGACTTTTATGAAATATCAGGAATGTTTCACTTTTACTTTTTGAAGCTGAAGTTCTTCCAGAGACTGCTGATGGTGGCCTGGACACCGGGGTTGTTCTCGTTATTGGGGGGGGAGATTTTCTTCCCAGAACCGACAGACTTCTTTCTAAGTCCACTGGCCCTGGCTGGGCCTAACATTCGCACCTTTCGTGGTTGACCCTGGCTGCTTGACTTCAGCTTTGACAGACCTGAAACCTAAAGCGGGGAGGAAAACAAAAACACATAGGGTCTAGATTAAGACACAGAACAAAATATCTTTGTCTTCATTCATTTTTCTAGCAGAAGTGTGTGTTGTAGAAAGTTCACGAGCCTTCTCATACTAACCCTAACCCTCAAACCTGCTCCACACTGCATGATGTGTGACACAGGGACAGGACAGTTTCAGCACATTGACCTGAAGCAAACATCCAACACTGGATTGGTTTCAGCACAAGTCATTGACTGTTCTTGAGTGAACAAACCCAGACTTAAACACCACTGAATATTTGTTTGGAGACCTAAAGATGGCAGGTCACAGGCACTTCAATCCATTCTGATGAAGTGTCTGAAGAATGGGATAAACTGCCTAAGTCCAGGTGAGTATAATAAATAAACTACACCATGACTAAGTTTGCAGATAACACGGTGGTGACGGGCCTCATCAGTGATGACAGTGAATGGGTTTACGAAAAGGAAGGAAACCAAATGCAGGCCTGGTGCAAAAGCAACAGCATGTCAGTGAAGCAGATCCCTGTTGACTTCAGAAGGAACCAGGCTGATCACATCCCTCTCTCCATCCATGGAATTAATGTGAACTTAGTCAGGAGCTCCAAGGTACACACACACACACACACACACACACACACACACACACACACACACACACACACACACACACACACACACACACACACACACACACACACACACACACACACACACACACACACACACACACACACACATTACAGATTACCTAACCCTAAACACCTCATCACAACACAAGAGTTTGCCGCAGATCAGACCCCGGCCAAGAAGAGAAGACCGCAGGAAAGATCACTGGCACTTATCAATTTGAGATATATTTATATGTAGGTATATTCATGATATATTTCTAAAGAATGGTGCTTGGGTGCAGCTATCACTGTTGTAAAAGTGTCCACCCACCATTGATATAATCTCATACTCTCTTTTTTATTCTTCTTTACACAAAATTACACAATACAGTCACTCACATGCTGCTACATAAAGGATGTAAATATACATGCACATTTATGTGTAGTTTCATTTATCACAATGAGCACATGAATGACATTAAATTGACCCTCTACTTGGCCTTTTGTTAGGGATTTGTAGCTACAGTATATGAGGGAAGCTAACATATTCCAGACATATAAATATTTAGTGTTTAAAAACTAAAAAGAAACTCTGGTTCAAAATGTTGGATCTAACTTGGGCACAAACCCACCTTTGATGTCAGACTCCCAGGTTTCTTTTCTGGTCTTGTTAAGTGTGGGGGACTCTCTTCTGGCTCTGACTCTTTGCTTGTATCAATTTCCTGAAAAAGCACATAAAAGGCACATGTGAGAACACAAGGCTATGCTATCAAAGTAGCTTTTTGCACTCCCACTCATGATACACAGATATATGAGAATGTATGTGTGAAGACTGATCCAACCACAGGATCTATAAATATTTATAAAGATAGAAAGGATTTTTATGAACGTACCAATGCTGCATCCTCCTGGTAGGAGGAGGGGAAACTGTAGGTGGGGACTTCCTCTTCGTCAACCGAAGTGAGGTGAAGTGAAGACTGAGACTGGGAGATGTAGGCACTGTCCTGGGAAGGCGGGGAGTCTGGGAGGTTGTCTTTGTCCTCTAGGTTTCCCTTAGAAGAGGATGTACGCAGGGGTGATGTTTTTCCAGAGGGTCTGTGGGCAAAACTGTTTTTATACTGAAACTGCTCCAGGACGGACAGGCCTGAAGTGGACCCATGCGTTTTTGTTTGTTCACTGGAGCAGCTGCCCGACCAAGTGAAATGAGATATGGTGTTAGGCGACGGTGGGGGGCTGGGGGTGTCCACAGATGGAACATCAGGACCATCACAGTCACTAGTCTCAGAACCGGGGAATAATTGTCCTTGAGGGGAACTCACAGCTGTGGGTTCCGCACTGTGAGGTAAATCCTTCGGCGCAGACTCCTGAGTGCTGTGGCTGACCGATGAACTGGAACTACTGAAGAACCTACATGTGGGAACAAAAACAGCCAGATCAAGATTTGATTCAATAATTCAAACCCTTGGTTTAAAGGTTCTGTCAACAATTCTAAAGCACTGCACAGTGCGAGATATTCGGCAGTATTTCCCTAATGTTAAGTGTCCAAATGAGCAAATGAGGGCTCAATAATATTTCTGAGTTCTCAGTTCCTCCTGAACAGGTGAGTACTTTGTTTTGCCCCAGACATTCAGCTGACTTGCTAGTTTGCCAATGTACAACCCCGTTTCCAAAAAAAGTTGGAATGCTGTGTAAAATGTTAAAAAAAATAAATAAGAAAATACGATTTGCAAATCACTTTGACACCAAATTCCAAAATTCTACCCACATCATCATCACTCCACATCATCTGATGTGATTATGAAGAGTAACATACTGCTCTTGACAAACAACAGTAAACTCATGCATCCAGTGGTTTTATGCTACCTCTTCGGCTGCAGTTAGTTTAGGTCTCAAACCTGAGAATCTTAAGTCATCAGGAAACAGTAATATGCCTAACCCCTTAACCACAAACTGTGGTTGTTACTTTCAGTTTATGTGTAGATTAACTGTTCTTTAGTTACAGACAATTTCCCACTGAATTCATTATTTTATTGCAAACTTTTGTGATCTGTCCTGTGTGTAATATAACCTTGTTCTGCAATAGCACAACATGTCCAACAAAAAAGGCACAGGGTGGTTTTAAGGTACGTGAGTACCATACCCTGACTAACCACATCCTGACTACATATCAATGCTAAATGTACTGACATGGGATTATTATGCGAGTTATCTCACTATCACAAACAAAGTGAGTTTGCTATATTTGCCATTTTGACAGATTTTCAAGTAGACTGCTGAAATAAAATTAAGGGATCAGTTAAATCATATTACATCTTGATAAACGAGTTATTCCAGTTGAAAATGTACATTGTATAATTAGTTCAGTACAACATGACAGCAATAATCAGTGTAAACCAAATCATCAACCCATTGAGGGCTCAAATCAAATCACAGACATTTTTAATGACACACTCATCCAGCAGGCACTTAGTATTGTTGGATGCAATGATACATAATGTCCCATAGCTGATTAATTGTATTTAGGTCACAGGAAGGTGAAGAGCATTCAATGGCATCAGTGCCTTCGTCATTCAGCAACTCCCTACACCCACACCCTGCCCTGCACCACGAGGCACCCAGGGCCCAGTGTAAGATCTGACAATTGCATCCCGGTACAGTCAGGATAATGTTGGCTATGTCATGGAGGTCTGTGAAGCCCATCAAGTATGTGCCTCCCCGGACCATCACTAACCATCAAATCAGTCATGCTTTATGATGTTAGAGGCAGCAAAACATTTCACACCTGTTATAAATGCTCATGAATTTGTTCTCATCTGTGAGGACAAGGTGCTAATAGAAGTGAATGCTGGTGTTCTATGGCATATGCCAATTGAGCAGCACAGTGCTGTGCTCCTCCTGTTCCTCCTTTTACTAAGGAGCAGATGCCAATGCTGGTGCTGGGTTGTTTCACCTCTACAGCCCTGTTCAGCTCTCCTGGTGTAACAGCTGGTCTCTTGGTATCTCCTTCATGCTCCTGACACTATGCTCGGAGACACAGCAAACTGCATGTATGAATGTACCATCTTGGAGAAACTGGACTAGCTATGCAGCCTGATTAGGCTACTGCTTCATGCTACTAATAGTGACAAGGACAGTAGCAAAACACAAAGTTGAGAAGAATCAGCTGGGAAGGATATAGAGAAAACATTTGTTATCGCATGTCAAATCATGCTCTTTTTGGGAGGGGTTGTCTTTCTGTTGCTCTCCATTGCACCTGTTGTCACTTTCAATTGCAACAAAGCAGGTCAAACTGATCCACAATCACATTGTTCAGTGTTCTTTATGATTGGGTATTGCAGTTAAACTGTCTTCATATTGTGCATGTCCTGATGTAAATGTATGTCTTTTAGTCTATAAGACTTGAATTGAATCTCTGATGTCACCTGCTACATGTGGCCTGCCCGTCCTCCTCAGCTTCCTGGTTTCTCCTCTGAAACAGGGTGGCAAAGCAATTGCGAGGCCGGGGCGCATTGCTTATGTTGAGCTTTTCTGCCAGCTGTTCTGACCTGGAACGCTTATGACTGGACGTGGAGTACTGCTGCAGCACATCCTGGTCTGATATACTGGACTCTATGTGAGGAAAAAAAGCAAGTGTAAAACTGTAAATTGTTTTTTTTTTTTTCATATTAAACTATACATCAGTCCTTTATTTTTGCCTATTATTTCCATTCTTCTTCTTCTTAAGTTTATGCTTTTAGTAAGGGTATTTGATCATTATGTTTTGCATTAGGTATTAAAAATACGTTAAAGTTACAAATGCAAATACAATTTTTTTTAAATATATATTTCAATCGTTTACAAAAACACAAAACATGAACTGCTACTATAAGATATATTTCCTGATAGAAGTATAAATGGGTAGCATTATAGAATATTTTCTGCTGTGGATCTGGTTCAAGCCACTATTGTGGCTGAGAAGGTATCATAGCATGTATTTGTAGGAAATGAATCAATCTAAAATAGCTGACCTTCTCTTGGTCTCTTCACCTGCAGCTCTCTGCAGGACAGCCTCAGACCATCCAGGCTGATGACTCTCTCCTTCCCCCTGGTGGACAGAGGCCTGTGTGGAGAAGCAGCAGAAACAGATGTGGCAGTAAAGGCTGGCTTGAAGCTTCCACACCAGATACTGGGTCCAAGGGAGGCTGGTGAGTCATTCCAGCTGCGACTACGGGGTTTAGATAGCTAAAAAAAAAAAAAATTCAAAGTTGTTCTAAGTGAAATGCAACATATCATTTTAATCAATAGGGCTCCATTAACTGATTTTGATCTGATACCTGTTGAATGGGTCTGTCTGGGCTGAAGTCATCTATCCTCTCCATTGTGTTGATGTTGAGGTTTCCTAAAGCCATCTGTAAGCCTTTGTCATCACCTACATTCCTGGATTCAGCATCATGAAGGATCAAAAACTGGATAATACAACTTACTATTGGCTAGTTTTACATTAAAAATAACAAAAAGAGTAAGTAAGTTAGAGTGTAGCTACAACAGTGAAACAACTAGCTGTGACTGAGAACAGGAGGATACAATCCAGCATAGGTGAGGGTAGCTGGGTCGATGTGCTCTGGGTAAGGTGTCAGGGGGACAACTTTCCTTCTGACAGGATCAAAGACCAGCTGGTATAGAAAGGTGTTATTGGCTCTGACGAATCCCTCGACGTACTGCTCAGGTACAACTAGATTCATCTTTAGGTACTGGCCCATCTTTCTGATCACCTGACAGTAGAGATATTAGCAACATATTCATTTGGCACCTTAACTATGACTCAAGTTTTCTAAGATAACAAACCTTATGTTGCATAACACTTCAGTTCAGTTTTATAAGTAGTAAAGTACGCTTACAAGCCTATTTTGGTGACATCAGAAAATGCTTTATTACTAATCACGTGTTAAAATTATTAAAGGCTCGAAATAAACTTTTACATTTGACAGCTATAGATTTAGCAAATGTACTTATTAGTGACAGTGCAATATTGAGCTAAAGAAAGCCAAATTGAGCCACTTTAAACCTGTGGTCATGCCAGACTATGTAAATTGTGCCTGAATGTACTGAATTCAGCATTCAACTGTGTATTTTTGTGCTTATGAATACTTTTTATTTACAAGAGATTTGAAGAATTTCATGTTAACTTACCATTTTTAATGTGCTGATTGGTGAGATATTTGTCTGAGTTTTAATCTGATGGTTCTCAGAAGTCAGTTATGTATGCAGTCTAAGTTACCATATTAATTAATCTTTACATAGTGAAGCACCTTTTGAATCCCAAGTTGAATTACTAGTTACCTTGCCAAATGCTCACCTTAAGGATATCCGGGTCTTTAGCCAGCTTCAGCAGTTTACAGGCCTTGCCCAGGCCGATGCCTTGTAGAGAGGGCAGATAGTCGCAGCCAGACAGGATGCACATGTAGCGAAACTTCTCCTCTGTAAAGACGTTCCCCAGGGAGCGACAGCGGCCCAGGTTACTTTGGTCTATCTCCAGACCGTTGCCCTGCTTGTCCATTTTTAGGATCACCTACATTATTGTGAAAGATAAAGATGATTCACAAGCTGGGCAACTGATGTTTTCCTTTGTCTAACAAATACAAAAGCAAAGACCAAAGCGGACTCATGAACCCAACTATTCAAGCCCATCATCTATGAAGTGGGACAGCCCTAGTCCTTCGTGCCTCTCCTACTGTTTTGTTATCCTGCAGGTTGTCTACAGGTAGAGATGAGAGAAGTCAACAAATTTGATGTCCCTTAAACCCAAATGTTTTAGATGTACAGCAAAAACAAATACAGTAGCAAGAAAAAGTATGTGAAACCTTTAGAGTTTTATGGTTTTCTGCATTAATTTGTCATAAAATGCAATCAGCTCTTCATCTAAGTCAAGAATATTAACAAATATAATGTGCCTAAAATAATAACAAAAGAACTTCTGATCTTTCATGTCTTTATTGATTTAATGCAATAACCTCATTCCAATTAGCCTTTTTGAGGTCATTATTCCAAAGGTTCACATACTTTTTTCACCAGCACTGAGTTTTTCTTTTTGTTGTTGTTCTCAATAAAGAAATGAAAGACCAAAGATTTTTTTGTGTTATTATTTTAGGCACATTATATTTGTTAATACTCTTGACTTAGATGAGAAACAGATCATTTTATTTTATGACAGATTAATGCAGAAAACCATGAAATTCCAAAAGGTTCAAATACTTTTCTTGCCACTGTATATTGGCCTTGTCATTCAAATACTTTTAGATAAAATGTAGTTCGCTAAATAAGCACTGTCATATCAAAAAAACACTTGGTCTAGTACTTGACACCTTTTTGCAGCCAAATGCCAGAAGGTCAGAGTCTTCAGTGATCACAGCGTGGGCCAAACCAGACTTAGTGAGGTAAGCCAACTGAGCATCAGCTTCATATGGAGCCACCACACAGTCTACGCCCTTCCCCCTTGCAACCTGGTTCAAGAGAACACAAATGAACAGAAATTTAAATGTATGAGTAATTTTACATTTGGACAAGCTCAAGCTATATCCCTATAACATATTAAACCTCCTTATCAGCCCTGTGGAAACCCAGGAACAATTCTATCTTTGTTCTCTCAGCTTCAATCCTTTAGAAAGCTAATGTCCAACTGCTATGGCTAGTGAGTTAACAATATATGGCAATAATTGCTATGTAACACATAGCATTATTTTCAAATAATAAGTAGTATCACATCCACCAGAACAAGAAAAATAAACATGTGTCATTAAATAAGGTAACCCATTCATAGAAGTCCTTACTTTAATAAGATTATGGGCCATGGCTGGTGTGATGTTAACACAACGGGTGAAGCAATCTCTGGCTTCAGACAATTTGCCTTCTCGTAACAGCTGTCGACCTTTTTGTAGATTGGATTGTCTGCGCCTAAAATGTACATAAAAGAAAGATAATTAATAATGAAACACTTGTGGCTCACTCTCAACTGTTCAGTTGTTTCTTCTTGCATCAACAGTATTATGTAAAACGTGGGATGACACTGTATGACACTAATTACAGTGCAAATACCTGACTTTTTGTCGGCAAAACACTGGAATTCCTTACCTGGTGTTTGTACAGTGCTGCCATGCTTTGTTGTGTGAATAAACTAATGCTGCTGTTCATTGTGTGTGTTTGAGTGTTCCATCTTTGATCACAGAGGACCGTGTCGTGGGTAGCAGCCAAAGCCTCTTTCATGTGTAATAGTTATTAACTCCTGTACTGGACAGCAATACAGAATTTCTCTCTTGTCATACAGGGAACCATGAAAGGTGAGGCAGCTACTGTCACTCAGTAGCTGCCTCACCTTTCATACACAAATATACACGTACTTGCCATAAAGGTTCACCTGTATAGTCTAATGGAATCCAAAACTGCAGCTATGCCATGAATTCTACTTTCATAAGGTTCTAATTTCTGAGTTCAAACTATCAGAAAAGGTGATCATTCTACTACATAGTTATATTAAGGGCATAGTGGGTGGTGCAGTCGTACTGAAATGCATTGTATCAAGACGTGGTTCTAATGCTTTGGCCCACTCCTGTAAGCAAATAGCCTTGGATTCGGTCTGTTGCCTGCATCCACACACAATTGAAGTAAATACTCACTCTCTGCGAGCCATTTCCACATCTTTTTTGGAAGGTAGATTCTGTCCATCAAACACCAATATTGGTTTGACACCGAAGGTCAACAGCATGTCCACAAATTTCATGCAGTACCACACATACCTAGGATTGGGCGATTTAAAATATTCATGTCAGATGTGGATAGTCAACCCACATTACAAGGTAAATACTTACATGTTGATGAAAACCTTTTCTTTGTCATTAATCTGAAATATTAAAAATGCTTACTGATCAGTTGGTTCTCCTTTAGCGAGCTTCTCAGCACATGAAAATGCTCCTTTGTGCAGCCAACAGTACGTGTCCACAGCCACTGTTTGACCTTTGTATTTTTTCACATTGATGGGCTCAGCTGCATCTTTGATAAACTGTAGCAGTCCAGAGATTCCCATTTTCAACTGCAGAACTGAGCAGCACTGATTTCAAAGCTGTGAAATAATCAAGAAAATACTCAAAAAGCTGCCACATTGAATGACAAAAAGGTATATCCACTACTAACAAAGCTCATTGGTAAGAACATAACTGAAAGAACATTGCTCAGAGCACTCCTAAAACTGCTTCATATAAAAAGACTAGATGAGGAGCTATATTTAAGAGCTGAATTATTCTTATTATAGTGCACTAAATTAAAATTGACTTGTGAAAGACTTCAACAAGCAAAGTTCTGGCATATTCAATTTAAAAGACTGGGGCCAAACAACTAAAGCCTCCTTGCAAAACTACAACAATGATATGTGAATTAGCAGCCACTTCTAATTTTATTATTTTACCTACTTGATTGGCTTTGTCAATAATGTGATTTTACTTGGGGATAAATTCAATTGTTTCTCAATTTATGTTGTTTTCTTTTTTCCAGATTTAGTCCATCTGTTACATACTCATAAAGAACCTAGGTTTGCCATTTCTCACATACATGAACACAATCTGTGGAACAAGTAAACAAAAAAGCTAAAGTACATGTATCAGTTGTGTTGTTAACAGTTAGTCTTAATAAGTGTATAGAGGAGCGATTTAAACTATTCATTTGCATGACGTCATGTGATCTCTGCGTCAACACTGCACAGCTGTGCTCGTCTCTCAGAGGTCTCACGTCATCTCTACTAACATCACTGTAGAACAACTAGCTAGCTGTTGACGTTACTACATTTAATGATGAGAAAGCTCCCACATGCAACCCCCGTTTGAATAAAGATATATAATTAGTCCGGTTATTCAAGATATATTTATGCACAAAAACACAATTGGGCTAACGTTAACTAGGTTAGCTAGCGTAACGCCAAACAATTTAAAGTGGAAATTTCAAGTTACGTTAGTTAAAGAATAGTTTGAGGAATACGGCGGATATACAACATAAAACATTATTTATTTTATTGACTTGCGATTGTCGAATTGTAACAGATAGCACTTAGCCTAACTACATCGAACGTTTCTACCTTTATCTATAGCTCAAGATTGATCCTGCGAAGCAGTTAATTAGTTACGGTTAGCACAAGGTAAACAGAAGATAATGACCTTAACGCTGAAACGTTAAAACTAAACTCAGTCAAGGTTATCACACACTGACCAGTACGACGCCTCCATGCAACACAGTTCATGTTAAAGTCAGTGATTGCTAAATGAAAGTAAACTCACTTATTTGCTTGATCTTTGCATCCACACATAAACTCTGCTTGACGAGCGAATTCGGTTTTAGCGGCAAAAGAAGTCAGTCAGTATGTCCTCCTGCTATTGGCCAGCGGGTGAGAGAGGGCGGGATTAATAAAGAGAAGAGGTTCGCTCCAAAAGCTTACCGGTACGGCACGTCTGTCACGTCAAAACCCCAGAAGGGTCATTGCTATGGCCATTACGCATACGCAATTACTATCCCCGCTCTCACCGCACTGTGAAATGAGACATGACGGTGAGTATATCGAGTACCGCACAACAGAACAAAAACAACAAAGCCAAACACCGACGTGTTCAAGCTAAATTCAATTTATAGTCCAGGTCTGTTCATTTGGAGAACACTTCTTTCTTTCTTTCATGAATTTGGATTTTTATAGTGCATTCGATAACACCTAATGGGTTAATTTAATGTAAACTGTGCAATTACGTTAATGCAACAGAAATGTAGGCAGTGTAGCACAGATAGAACATTTGTTAGCAGCACTTGTCAGAGTGATTCATGTGTTATTATTATCAGCTTTTGTGCAAATACAAGAGGAAGTTGTTGTTCGGTGAATCAGAACCATTGTACTGCAGCCCTTTTTTGAAATTAAACACCATGGAACCACTACGTGTCTTGGTCTTAGTTTTTGCAGTTTGTGATTTGTTTTGTGATGAATTGTTCGTCATAACGGAAACGACAAATGCTTAGCATTAACAAAAGTGCATGTTTGCACTGCATTGTGTTGGTCCTTCATTCATCGCATCCACAACAACCTGGCTCTGCATGTTGAAAAGGATTTAGGGTTGGTATTAGCTGTTAGGTGTACACATAGCACCCTGCTGCACACAAAGTTAAGACCTATTTACCATGTGTTCTTATCATTGTGTGTTAGTTAATATATTTTTTTATTTAGTTTTTAATAATTCCTTTATTAATTATTCCATAAATAGGTGTTAGTACCACGGAATACATGTCCACAACAAATTTTCATTTATAATAGATTAAATTAAAGCATACCATCATGATGAATCCCTCCTTCTATGAAGTACTGTGTTTATCTATTGCACTTAAATTATAAAGATAATCAAACAAGATAAACATAAACTTTATTATCATTGCAACATTGTACAACGAGATTAAGGTGCCTACCAGTCTGTGCCATATATAAAATAAAAAAAAAAAATAAAAACAGAATAAATAATTGGAAACATAATAAAAAACAAAACATCAAGTAAACAAAATAACCCCACATTGGCGCTCCGGACACTGCCTACACCCACACAAGTAAGCATTCTGTCACAGTTACCCTCTATAGTCCGTTCTTTACAGTGTTTAATGTGGTTCTTGCTACGGGATAAAAACTTTTCTTGAGTCTGTCAGTCCTAGTTTTGATTGAGAGTGTCAAAGAGAGAGTGTCCAGGGTGTGTAGTGTCCCTGAGAATGTTCTGGGCTTTTTTGAGGCAGCAGGAACTGTGAAGTTCTTATAGAGGGAGGAGAGGGCAACTGTTGATCCTCTGTGCAGAATCTCTGGAGAGCTTTCCTCTGAGCCACTATGCATCTGCTGAAACACACACAAACTCAGTACGTGAGGATGCTCTCAATAGAGCATCGATAAAAGGACACCAGCAGTCTCTGGGAGATGTTGTTCTTCCTAAGTACCCTTAGGAAGTCCAGTCTCTGCTGGGCCTTTTTTCAGCTCAGGTTAGATCCATGTTATTATTTATATTGTATTTATATAATACCACCAGAGTAAGGGAAAAAACTTTCCAAACCTGCCTGGTGAAAAATTAGTTGCCCCATACACTCAATAACTGGTTGTGACACCCATGGTGGCAACAACTGCAATCAAGCATTTGTGAATGGCAATGATCCTTTCACATCATTATAGTGAAAGTTCAAGCCACTGTTCTTTGTAGAATTGTTTAAAATCGGCCCCATTGGAGGGCTTTTGAGCAAGAACTGTCAGAAGTTGGGTTTTTTCTTCTTTCTCTTGGTTAAGCCTGTTATTTTTGCTCCTATATCTTTGTGTTCTTCTATCTCATGTCTGTATGTGTCCCTGCAGTTCTCCTCCCGGCCAGCAGAGGCGTTCCACCACTCAGTTCCACCTCAGTCTGTCTCTGGTCCCTGTTGGTTTCCCATTCCTCAGCTGGCACAGGTCAACACACCTGCTCATCATCATCATCCCTTTACTCCTGTTTATAACCACCCTCATGTCTGTTGTTTGTTGTTAGTGTGTCTCCCTGTCTATCCTGTTCTTCCCTGTTGGTTCGTTTCCTCGACCTCTAGCTCTTTTTCCACCGCGTTAGTTAGTCTTGTGGTTTGTTATAGGTTTGAGTTGGTATAGTCTTGTCTTTAGTTAGTCAGTTAGGTCTTCTTTCTTAGTTTGTCTTTTCCTCCTGCAATTAGAAGTGAGCGTTTAGTTTTCTTATTGATAGTCTATTCCTCCTACCTTCTGTAGTGAGCGTTTAGTTTTCTTATTGATAGTCTATTCCTCCTACCTTCTGTAGTATTCAGTTTTCTTATTGATAGTCTATTCCTCCTACCTTCTGTAGTATTTAGTTTTCTTATTGATAGTCTATTCCTCCTACCTTCTGTAGTATTCAGTTTTTTATTGATAGTCTATTCCTCCTACCTTCTGTAGTATTCAGTTTTCTTATTCAAGATTCAAGATTCAAAAAACTTTATTGATCCCAGAGGGAAATTGTTTTGCCTCATTACCATTGTTCTCAAAACAGACAGAAAGAAAAGGAACCACAACCAGGAAAGATCCAACACCAACATAAATACACAAACATAAATACACAAAAACATCAATACCGAAAAACTCAATATATATACAGAATATGTAAATAGATAAATGAAATTGGGTCAATATATGCACAGCAAGGTTATGACAGTATCACTTCCCCCACACCTTACAGAGGGGGGAGGAATTGTACAGATTGATTGCCACAGGTAGAAAAGATCTCCTGTGGCGCTCTGTGGAACATTTAATGTTAATAAATCTTTGGCTGAACGTGCTCCTCTGTCCAACCAACACACTGTGCAGTGGGTGGGAGGGATTGTCCAAGATTGAGAGGAGTTTGGATAGCATCCTCCTTTCAGCAACAACATGTAGAGGGTCCAGCTCCACCCCCAGAACAGAGCCAGCCCTCCTAATCAGTTTGTTTAGTCTGTTAGTGTCTGCCACCTTCATGTTGCTGCCCCAGCAGACCACAGCATAAAAGATGACACTGGCCACTACAGACTCATAAAACATCCGCAGCATGGTGCTGCAGACATTGAAGGACCTGAGTCTCCTCAGGAAGTACATCCGGCTCTGAGCCTTTCTGTACAATGCTGATGAGTTTTTGGTCCAGTCCAGTTTGTTGTCCAAGTACACTCCCAGGTATTTGTACTCTGACACGACCTCCACCTCCTCCCCCTGTATAGAGAGAGGGATGACAGGACTCCCAGATTTCCTGAAGTCCATCACCAGCTCCTTTGTTTTGTTGATGTTAAGTTGCAGATGGTTGAGTCCACACCAGTCCACAAAACTGTCCACCACTCCACGGTACTCCGTGACATCTCCACCCTTAATACATCCTACAACTGCAGAGTCATCAGAGAACTTCTGAAGATGACAGGACTCTGAGTTGTACCTGAAGTCTGAGGTATACAGGGTGAAGAGGAATGGAGACAGAACTGTCCCCTGTGGAGCACCTGTGTCAGACACACAGTTCTGCAGGCGGACGTACTGTGGCCGGTTGGTGAGGTAGTCCATGATCCAGGAAATCAGGGGAGTGTTGACTTGCATGTTTTTTAATTTCTCTCCCAGCAGTGCAGGCCGGATGGTGTTGAATGCACTGGAGAAATCAAAAAACATGATCCTCACTAAGCCCCCAGGGTTGTCCAGGTTTGATAGTCTATTCCTCCTACCTTCTGTAGTGAGCATTTAGTTTTCTTACCATTTATCATTCCCTCCTAGATAGTGGGCATTTTTCATTGTTCTGTTTCTTCCTACCTTTTTGTAGTGAGCGATTTTTGTTTTCTATTACTAGGTATTCCTCCTGCCTTCAGCAGTGAGTGTTTTCTGTTTGGTTTCCTCTGCCTGTCTACTGTTTATTTGTATTGCAATTTGCTTTGATTATTGTTAATAAATTTCATTCGGCCCTATCTATCCTGTTTGGCTCCTTCTCTTGAATCCCCAAGTGTGTATTGGGTTCTTACATGAACAGCCTGTTAAGAGCCATGCCACAGCATGTCAATTGGATTAAATGGGACTCACACCTTCCTTAATGTTAAACTTTTGTCTCATCATAGAATATTTGCCCAACAGCCTTGGGTAAAATCAAGATATGTTTTGGCAAATGTGAGACAAGCCAGTTTCTTAGATGTTTTTCTGTGTTCTTTTATCACCTCCTGGATGAGCCATCATTGTGCTCAGAGTAATGGTGCTTGAAGTAAATTTGATTCCAGCCACACCTGGGGAGGTTCACCACTGTTCCAAGTGGCTTTGTAACCTTTTCCAGACTGACACACGTCAACTACTTTGGTTATTATCTGTCCTTGAATTTCTTTATACTGTATGATGGCATGATGTGTTGCTTTTTGAAAGCATACTTCACTTTGTCAGACGTTATGTTTGTATAATGTTAAAACTTTTATGTGACTAAAATCATTTAAGTGTGAGAAAAAATAAAATAAAAAATAAAAAAAAAAAACAGGAAGAGGACAAATACTTTTTCACAACATTTAAAATACACTGATTGTGTTGTAGGGACAAGAATGTACTGTATCTTTGGAACTGTAGGTTAGACAAAACAAGTAATCTAAAGAGATCACCTCAGGCTTTGGAAAACTAGTTTAGGTATTTCCACTCCTCTTACTGAGGAATTCTAAAGACGGAACTAGGTTCACTTCTTGGGTGATCTAGTCGTGCGTGCGTCGTGAACTAGTGCGTTTTAATACTTTGTCAGTGTGATGTTCATGTTGGAGTGACCATCGGACAGGTTTAATGTCAGACTATATTTTCACGGACCGACCTTTAAGATGTGGCGGATAAATACAACGAAATAAAATGATGACGGTATTTTTTCTATATATAGGGGTTTTCAAACTAAATGAGAGTTTTGCCCATAAAAATAAAGTGGTGGAGCAGTTTGAAGGCTTCATTGCCTCATTAGAGAGCTGGTCGCTGCTTATTCTGCAGAGCGGGCTTGGTTCATGGGAAGAACCTGTCGCAATAAATCCATATTTCCAGTAGGACTCCTGGTACTGTCTTTGAAATGCAGCTTTCTTTTTCTTTGAAGTCGTAGACTCTTCTTATGTCTCCTCACTGGCTCTCTTACCCTGCGCAAAGAAACTTAGTTAGTTTTCAGTTTAGCGTTAATGTATGATGTGTTACCGGCCGGAGCGGCCCCTTTAAGAAGGTAGCGGATGTAGGTAAGACAGGTGACTGAGGGAAGCATCTTGAAATGTATCAAGAGTGAGTCATAGACAGATGTGGAGGAGAGAATCCAGTAATTTAACATCGTTCAGAATCAGATAATGAATAAAACGGAAATAATGTAAGTTATGTATTCTTTCTGTGCGACTCGGTATCAATTGACCCACAGACCGGTGCCGGTCCGCGGCCCGGGGGTTGGGGACCACTGATCTAGTCCATCTAGTCCCATGGTGCGTAACCCCGCCACGTTTCAATTCTGACTTTTTTTTTTTTTACAAGCACCACGGTAAATACATGTGTCATGGACGTTCTCCGTTGAGCATACACACATTAGTGTTAAATTGTAATTTAACAGTAAAGTATTTGAAACTGTTCTAGCGACATCTCCCAGGTGTATGACGCGCCGTGAATGCCTCATAAGACGTGTCTTATTTCCCAGCATGCTCAGCACTTCCTGCTTTCCGCACCAGAAGTGAGAAACGGAACGAAAACAAATAGCTATACTTTAACTCGACTTTGATCAATGACAGCGTTAATTAGCCCATTTCACTTACTGCCTCTTTAAATGTCATTTATTTGAACCTGAGGCGTGTGGCGATAATATTCAACCATGCAGTTCTCTCCCACCAACGGAGATTTCACTTTCGTCTCTTCGACTGAGGCAGAAGGTAACGTAGGCTCAGCTAACTGCTCAGCTAGCAGGCCTTAAAGAGCTAGTTCACCACGTAACTGTTTACCTACCTTGTTTGTGTTGCCATAAAGTAGCGACATGATACTGATGATACTGATAATAAATGATGATAAATGTAATGTACATTAGAGCAGGTGAAGCAGCTATTACTTAGTTGTAGAGTAAGTTGTAGGCTTGTTCTGTAATGTTAAACACAGTTTTAACATGCGTAATATATGATTGATGTACACTGGTATTTACATTTAGGGTTTAGAAAATGAACAGCAGATGAATCATATATACAAGATGTCATGAATGACTGAATAAATCAAAATGTTCTTCACAGAACTCAGCGGCACCATCAGTGCCCCAGACGTTAAACTAAACATGAGCAGTGACAGCGGTAAAGACCCATACGCCACCACGTTCCTGAGACAGCGAGGATACGGCTGGCTTTTGGAGGTTGAAGAGGATGATAATGAGGAGTATAAGCCTCTTCTGTTAGTACCCATTTGATTTTTTTTTTTTACATCATACGATCATGGCTCTTGTCAAATGCCAGTGTGATTACTTAAATAAAATTTGGGAGACAATCAGAAATCTGTTCTTAAGTTTATGAGAAGCTGCAATAGCTCGGGAAAATACAATTTTAGGGACATGACTGCTGTTGTATGTAAACACTGGTGTTTCCACAAATAGCAACTTTTCCAATGCCTGCTGCAGCAGTTCTGTTGAGGCCTGCATTACAGTGTATTTACAGCTAGTACTGACAGTTTGTCTCTCAGATATGATTATAATGCACACCTAAGGACTTGAACAGGTTTAATCAGGAACATACACAGTGTTGAATTCTTCTTTATCCATACATCATGGCTAGACAGGATTATTTCGGGAATTTCTGTTGAATAGTTGTATTAAAGAGTAAGTTAAGTTGACATTGCTGGCCGAGAGAACATTTATTGTTGTGATTAATTAAAGGCAGAATTCCTAACACGTGTTTACCAGCAGCTAAGTCTTTTGATGCCATTGGCTGAGATGGTAGCTATGATCTTTCTCCCTATTGTCTCTCACTACATTGTTATGCTGTTATAACATCATTTTACTTGTGAGAGTGTCCAGCCCCAGTGAAGTATGCTTGCAGTGGCTTCTTCACATCCCCCTGTATGCCTGCAAACATCAACAGTTTTCCACAGTGCATGCCCCTCAAAACTTTAAAAATTTGTATCTGCACAGGCTCTGCTCTACTTGTCTGTTAGGACCCCCACCCATCCTCTTCCTTTCAGCCTACTTCCAAAAGCAAGTAGAACACAGTACATGTGCTGTACAACATTTACATAAAAGAAAGTCCAAAGTTTTACCACAGAAGAGAGAGCATAAGAGTTCTCGTGGGAGAAAACCCAGCTCAAGTCTTCATACAGTGATTGTTGTGGACTTTGTGTGCACAGAGTACACATCTGCAGAGGAGCTCAGCGGGATTCATTGTGTACACTCCAGCCTTTTACAGGGCTGCAGTTAGTCTTTTAACTAAGGGTTGGGTAATATATTAGAGATTTAAAGATCGCTAGTGCTGAACCACTGATAGGTAGCAGTGCAGAGGCCAAATGCAGAGAAAGTGGTCAATACTATGATACTCTTGTTTAGGTGACATTTGTGAACGTTTGCACTTATGATAGGGTGGTCTTGTCTTGAACAGTGAGGAGCTGGACATTGACCTGAAGGACATCTACTACAAGATTCGTTGTGTACTCATGCCAATGCCATCACTAGGTTACAATCGGCAGGTGGTCAGAGACAACCCAGACTTCTGGGGCCCTCTGGCTGTGGTGCTACTCTTCTCCATGATCTCCATCTATGGACAGTTCAGGGTGAGTGGGATATAACATTCATGTTTCCCATACTGTTCAAGGGTTTTCTGTTAGCTCATCTCCCCAGGAACATTCCCATAATCTGCATTTTCAAGAAGCTTGAAGCTTGGTACTAGGGTCATCCTTCCAATTCTGCTGTCTTTTACAAGCTGGTATGTAGGATATACCTAAATAAAAAGTTCCATAGTCTACCGATCACAGTAAGCACTACTTCCAGTGGTATCACCTCCCGAGCAGAAGCCCATATTTGGTTCCAGAAACTGAAGTGGGCAGAGAACCAGTACGTGTGATAATGGATACACTTTATGTTGTGTTTGTTTATTGCCTGAGGTAGAAAAGTGGTTGTAAGCATCTTGGGAGAGAAGTTAAAAAGCAGCAGCTTCAATATAAAGCTGTGAGCATTTATGAAGCTGTTTTAATCCATATGGTAGATTATGTTAATTCTATGGATGTGTCACAATTTCTACTTACAGGTTGTGTCTTGGATTATCACCATTTGGATATTTGGATCACTAACAATCTTCCTGCTGGCTCGTGTTCTTGGTGGTGAGGTAAGTGCAGCTGCCATTCTCTCTAACCAGTTACCAACTACCCCACTACTGACTTTACTTTATTATCGTAAAACACAAACATTTTTATGGTGTCTTGTTGTCGTATTGTACAGGTTTCCTATGGCCAGGTCCTCGGAGTGATTGGATATTCTCTTCTTCCTCTCATCGTTATAGCCCCTCTGCTCTTGGTAATTGGGGGTTTTGAGGTGGTCTCTACACTAATTAAAGTGAGTCAAGGATTCTTATGTTGTATGTTGTTTAAAAATAATTAAGTTGGCAAGTGTTTATTATTAAATTCTAAATGTGTTGTTTGGACTATTGCGTGAAGCACGCTGATCATGGACAAGAGGAAAAAGTTATCTGAGGACATAAAGAAAAACTCATTGCCATGCATGGTGCACAACAGCATGTCCAACAGCATGTGTGATGTTTCTGGGACCACAGTTATTTAATATTATTAAGAAGGTTAATGCTCTTGGGAACATAGCCAACCACCAGGGCATGGCCACACAAGGAAAACTGAACCTAGATTGAGAGAAACAAATGGCCCACTGTCACTCTGTCTCAGTCGCAGCTCATGGCTCCTCCAGCAGATTCATGATTCAAAACATATCGCATAAGAGCACCAAGAATAAACAACCAGTTGTGGCAGTGATGAGTCCAAATTAACATGTATGGAAACAAGCGAGGAGATGTCCATCAGAACTAAGAGAAAAGCTCATAAAGAGGAATTTGTTTTATTTTAACAATCCAGAGTCGGTTCTGTTGAATATGAAATAGAGAAAAATAAATGCCAGTGACTCTATTACTTATTATTTTAATGCTTTGTCATATGTAATTTGAAACATTTCATTTTCACAGTCAAGACAATAAAACCTGTGACTCATGGTGATAGTGCCAGGTAACACCTATCAGTCCGTCAGCCTCAGCAGACAGCATCTAGCTCCCAAGCAGTATAGTCCACTTCACAAACATTCAGCACAGCAACATTCAGAGCTCAAAGTGTCAGAGCAGCCAGCAGAAAGGAGTTTCAATTACAAGCTTACAACTTCCATGACAGTTAGGTTTGTAGTGGGGATGTGGGGATGGAAGTCTGTCATGCTGTTATCACCTGTTGCTATGTGTATGATCACTAATAAAGCTTGAAAAAATGCAGTAATTCAACTCACAGTGGTATGTTTGAATCAACGTTGTGAATTATATTCGCATAGTGGATTCATATTTCATTTCTTTAATCAGTCTCCATATTATCAGATAAAAAGTTAAGGACAGACAAATACTATAATGAACCAAATCTTGAAAAATCCAGATTGTGCAAATAGTCTCTCAGTAGTATTGATGGATGAATGTAATGATGGTTGTTGGTCTGTTATCTTTCAGCTTTTCGGAGTCTTCTGGGCTGCTTACAGTGCTGCTTCACTGCTCGTCGGAGATGAATTTAAAACAAAGAAGCCCCTTCTCATATATCCCATTTTCCTTTTGTATATCTACTTCTTGTCACTATATACTGGTGTGTGACAGGATGAGTTGAAACTGTGGACCCTTTTAATGGACAGTGAAAAGTCAAACTACAGAACCAGGATTTTTGTAAAAGTTGTCTTATTTCTTTTTTTAATTGTGTTGAACTGTAGACGGTGGGGATGTTGGGAATATATATTAATGTATATAGTTTTGTCCCTAATGTCTTTGGTCAATAAAATGCATATACTCTCACAGCATAAATTGCAGTATGTAGACTGGTTCAGGTTCTGGTTCTGGTTCTGGTTCACTGGTGCAATACAGTCACAACTGTCCTACTTTTATTTGAAGTTCATAAAGCTGGAGATATTCAAAAGATTACATATTAATGTATTATTTGTTTTTCAGTACACTCTACACTGTCATTGTCATGCTCAATGATGTGGTTCCAAATGTTTGTCTGTATATTTATGATGAAGGAAGAGAAACAGATTGCTGAGCACAGTGCTCATTGTAGTGTATTATATTGTGGGAAGAAATGTCACTTTGTGATTTTTTATTTGTCATAGACCTGTTTTCTTAATTGATGGGTTTCAGCAGCAGAACCAGGTCAGTTGAGTATAAACTAATATCTGATTAATGTGGTGCCTTGTTTTCCCATCCCTGAAACTCTTTAATATAATAAGAACTCATTTGATCAATAATGCCACTAAATGAATTGCATGGCTTAATACTACATTATACAATCAACACAGTTGCTCAGACTAACATAACCTGAAAATGGTCTCAACAGCTTGGATTGGACAAAATCTTATTCTGTATAACAGTTCAACACAAGGCCATCAGGAAAATACTTATGTCTAGTTTAACCTGCATGCTGATCCGAAATCAGTTATCTATCAGTTATCAATTTATCTCTGTGTTTCTTCAGTTGTTCATTTCCCCTTTTATTTATTTCTTACCAAGTGCTCTGAATATGTGGGCACAAGAAATCAAACTAAACAAGTGTTGAAGAGCGATAAGCAATTGTCACATCTGTTCTGTTTTATTTCACATTTTTACAAAACACAGTGGATAATGCATGGGGGTAGAAGGGAACAATTGTGGGGAGCTACTTGTCTGTATTGTCTTGTCTGACTTTAGATAAGTAAAAACTTGTACTTTTTGTATTTCAATACCTCCCTTACTGTGGGAAACCGTGAAACCAAGGCTCACTTCAAAGAAGATCAGTTCCATGGGAGCCAGATCCAGTGGTCAGGTATTGTGCGTGTGTGCAGTCTGTGGTTGGGGCTTTCAAAAGTAAAGTAAATGAACCATTCATTAGTTTTCACTTTATCAGTCAGAAGAAAATTAATTAGAACAACAACATTTTCACAAACTGAGGATTAATTTCTCTGCGAGGCATTCTTTTTGTAAATTGCTTGACAACTAATGATGAAACACATTGACAGTGCATCTGCACCGAACGGTCTAATGCAGTTTTGCAGTTAGAGGACATTAGATTCACTAACCTCTGGGGTGATAACAGCCGTTATCTAGCAGCCTTTTTCAATCATAATGAAAGCTGCATGTACAACAGGAATACTTGAGCTTGGTGTTATCTAAAGGCCCATGTACATTTTGATCAAAATCGCAGTAAAAGTGTCGATATATCTGTTGGTGTGATGTGTATTGTGTATAGAACTGCTGGGCATGATTTAACCTTTGTTACTTGCTGTTATTTAGTGCAAAGATATTATTTTGGTGTTCCTGTTATTTTGTCCATCCGTTGTTCTCGTTCGCGCACGCTGTTATCGCGGGAGCTGGTGAAGAGCTACGCCAACTTCGTTTACCCTATCGTGTAAGTGACAGAAAGCCAGCCTGGAGTTCCTCAGCGCTGATGGTGAATAGCCACTGCTGCGGTAACGGGCGGAGGAGAAGAAGCCGCAGAAGGAGTCGTTAGTGGCAGAGGAGTGATAAGTTAGTTTCGAGTTCTACTTGTAGATTTAGCAGTATTACGTGTATCATCGGATCCTTAAAAACCCCATAAGGAAAGGGAACGGAAAATAAGGAAAGATGGCGGCCGCGGCCTCGCCGGGCTCCGGCTCGTCCACCTCCTCAGACTGGATTGTACTGAGAGACGGTTGCCTGCGTTGCGACGAGGAGGGCCTGCGAAGCCTGTCGTACCACCCGGCCCTCAACGCTATTTTGGCCGTTACTAGCCGCGGCAGTATAAAAGTAATTGACGGCACTTCAGGGGCCATTCTCCAGGCTTCAGCTTTGCACGGTAAGTACCGGAGCCCTCTGTCAAGCCCTGACACCAACACTTTCAGTTTTGACAAACCAACCAACCAACTGACTGTCAACAGACACTATACACGACACTGGCCGGGTTGTAACCTTAGCCTCAGCTAGCTAACGTTAAGTGTTGTTAGTTAACCAGCTTTAGGCCCAAGGATACGTTAACTACATTATTGGCCAAACAGGATTTGTTTTGTTAGCCTGTTCGTTTTGTGCACAGCGTCTTCAGGTGTCGACATGTTTGTGGATGAATGTAAACAAGTCCTTATTGAACACCAATGTTTGATTACTTAATGCTTACGATAGCTACAACATGACATATCTACTCATGCAAGCTAAAAGCTAGCTAGTCAATTTAGCTCAATGCTAGTTAGCCGGGCAACCTCCCTTGATCATTTCTCTCACTCTGGTGGTCTGTCACAATATGTCTTGAGTAGAATATTTTACATATTGGACACCTAAAGTGGCATACCTACTATTACTAAGTTAAATATAGTTAGTACAGTGGGTCAGTGTGAATTATTGTGACAGCCACAAAGCTAACTAGCGGCTCTGTAGCTGCTTCACTGTCGTGCCCGCTGTCAGTCTTTTGGAGGCATTAGTGGGATGCTGAGAGTAAACTGAGTTGTTAGTGTAGACACGGTGCAGTGGGGCCTTGCTTGTTTGTTGAACTAGCATGCATAACCTAGTCAAATAGTCAGCTTAACATTGGTGTTGCATGACAGCACGAAAGATCCTGTCACAATGTACTGACAGGACATTCCGTTTAAAGTTTCTGTAGTAGGTTAGGAGTTAGCTTCTCAAGCTGTGCTTCACACTCACATTGCACACTCTACTTGGATTGTTACCCTCTGCTTGTTTACACAGCATCTGTGGTCTTCTGAGTGTTCTATAGACAGTAATCAGGTGTTAACGAACTGTACAATGTGTTTACATGTGCTGATGTTTGTCTCCTGAGGGATGTTGGCCTTTTGGAAGAGCCTTCACTCTGACCTTTATCACTGAACAAAAGTAATACATTTCAACATGTATTAGGTCAAAACTGTTGCTTATTAGCACCTGCTTTTTTAGAGAACAATGAGCCAACTAAGTTTTTGTTAATGTTATTGTTGCCTGTAACTAGTATGGGTTATTTTGCATCGACTGTAGGCTCATGTCATGTTTTTGTAAAGACACGTATATTTATATATATTTATGACAATCAGTTGTACCTTACGGTCTATGTTCTGCTGTGCCATTAGACAATGATAAAACAAATAATGCTAGTATGGCTTCCAATTCTTTTTTTGTTGAATGAACACTGTATACGTTTTTCCTATAAAAAACATTATGATGATTATGACCTTAATGTACTTTATGTCCCTTATATACTTCTCATTAATATTATTCTACATGCTCCAAATTCATATTCCAAAATAACCCAACAGATGGAAATCTGTCACACAGTGAAAGTTTTGCTCAGATTTGCCACTAATAACGCTCATAAAACAAATGACTACCATTGCACATCAGTATTTCAGTCTGTCAAGCTACCCGAGTGTGAGGGCAGAGGAAAAAAAATTATTGTGATTGCCTCTAAGTGAAACAGCACTTTGTTACATCAATAAGACTTTGCATAAGTATCTATGTACTTGTATAACTTGTTTCTAAT
Source organism: Anabas testudineus (assembly GCF_900324465.2). Lineage (NCBI taxonomy): Eukaryota > Metazoa > Chordata > Actinopteri > Anabantiformes > Anabantidae > Anabas > Anabas testudineus. Next base: position 1,129,986 of record NC_046624.1, read on the forward strand.
TTGAACTAGTATTATAGAAGCCAGAAGTCTTAAGTTTTTATTTTGTTGTACTATATGCTCCTGTGTTTTTAATCATAATTACTGACCTCACTCTTACAGCATCATAAAGGCAGTTTATTTAGTTTACATGGCCTCCAGCACAGACCATAGTCCAGTTTGTTGTTGTATTTGCATCTGCAACCAGGGTACCCTGGAATTTTGGAGTTGGTTTGAATTTTTACAATATATTCCATATTTCCTGCTTCCTTTTTTTAAAAATATAATCTTGACAGCATGTCTGACAACCTCAGTGTTTGTATCATTGACCACTTACTTAACCTACAATGTTGACATTCAATGCAGAAGCATGAAAACCTTTAGAAGAAAGCATCGGGAATTGAACCAATGAGACTTGTGGGTAATAAACTATATTACGTAAATCATATATATGCCAGTGGTCTGTAGGGATTGACCTTAGCAGCAAGCTTTGAGGCTACTCACAATATTTGCTACAAAAGAACTGATAACTAGGTGGAAAACCTCACCATGGCTAGGTCAAGGAAAAACAGTTTTCTTCCAAATTAATATAGAATAAAATTTAAAATTAATGTAAAAATGATCTGCACTGGGGTGTGGGTGTGGTAGGGGCAGTTGGACTGATGACCTCAGTATTTTACGTTGCCTCCAAAAACGAACTTGGGATTTTTGGAAAGAAAGACGGCTGTTTCTTTACCAGTTAGAGAGGGAGAACAAACTTGTGTTTCCTAACAATACCCTACAACCCATCAACAAATCGCTCAGTCTATTTTCAGGAAGTTTTGGATGTTACTATAAGCTGTCTAAGGTGAAAATGCCAAAAGATGAAAAACACTTTGTTGGATTAAGTTATAATTCTGTTGCCCTCTCAGCTTAACAAAGCTTAATGTGCTTTGGGATGTAAACTATATAATTTGAAGTTTGTTGAAGTCTTTCATCAGTTCATCAGCCTTTATACTTGTGTATAGGTTTAGAGAAGCCTTGAAACAGTAACTTACGGGACCAAACTCCCGTCTGTCACCACCAATAGCTAAAGCAAAGGGAGATGGCACATTAAATTGTTGTTAAGACAGTTACATGGAAGATTAAGCTTAATGTGTACAAACATAACAGGACTTCATACCCCCTAAACACTGCATATTGTATTATTAAATTAATTTTTTTGTAAAACTAAGGCTGTGAAAATGAACAAACATACAAAGCAAACATATTGCATAAAAGTGTTTTTCCTCTATTATTTAAAAACCATACCCACCGAAGATAAATGTAACTAACAAGTAGTGCAGTTATGGTGGTCATTTTGGATGTGCTTCTCCTTTAAACCTCCTGACATTGTGTGGCGTGATGTCTTCTATTCCTTTTTTCTAGCTAAACCCGGCGGGCATGTCAGGTGTCAGTACTTTCCCGCAGTGGACAAGGTGCTTTTTGTGGATGACTATGCAGTGGGATGCAGGAAAGATCTGAACGGTATCTTGCTCCTGGACACAGCCCTTCAGCCTCCAGTGGCCAAGCCTGAGGATATGGTTCAGCTTGAGCTGCCGGTCACAGAGGTAAGAGAGGAGTACGTGGTTATCATGTTTTACTGTTCTGTGACACCAGGAAGCACCTTACAGAGATGGTTGGTGTGACCTGATATTTGACACCAGCTGTTGTGTTTGCCCTGGTTTACACCAAGCCCTTTGTTTCAATCTTACTATAACCCCCTTGTTACAATAAAGAAAAACAAGTTAAACCTTTCACAAACAATAAGTCAGCAGGTGAAAACTGCAGACTCCAGCACATTACTTTAGAATCACACTCAGCCACTTTTACACAACAATAATTTTGAAAACTGCAGAAGTGATATAAAAGTGTAGAGCACACAAAGGACCTGCTGGACGGTGTAAGACTAACATTCACGATTGACTGCACACTATTCATCTACTTAACGCCCCCCCACCCAAACGTCAGTAATATTTTTCAAACCAAGAACTTGTCAATAATAATAATAATAGTTGTCAATTAATAATAAAAATGTCTTATCCAGTAGAGTGTGTGTGTGTGTGTGTGTGTGTGTTTTTCAGGCCCAGCAGATGTTATCAGCCTGTCAGGAAAAGATAGATGTGTCCAACACAGAGGGTTATGACCTTTTTATCACCCAGCTCAAAGAAGGCCTGAAGAATACCTCACACGAGACAGCAGCCAATCACAAAGTGGCCAAGGTTAGTATGCTAGTAATAAGATGGAAAAGGTGCTTTTACTTTATTGTTACATCCTGTAATAAACAGAGGTGTACTGGTCTTCAGCCGATTGTTCGGCGCATCTCTAGATTGTTGATCTTATAACTTTTGTAATGTTGTGATGACAGCAGTATTCAAGTTCATGATGTGTGTCAAATAGTTGCACCTTACATTTTGGAATCTTTGCAAATATCAAGAGAATTGAGACATCATAAATTGGGAAAAATCCCAGATGGTTAATAAAAAGAGGATGAGAAGGAGCATCAGTAAGATCTATATTTATCAGTCCAAAAGGACAGATGTCTCTTTGGGAAGTAGTAAAGCGACGCCATGTAGTAGTTGCTAGAGGTGATTGCAGTCTAGTAGCAGATGGATTAGGGAAGGGCTACTATCACAACTTACTGAAGGAGCATTTGTCAAATGCAAGGATATCCAATATCCAATCCAGCAAGGTCAGATTTGACAGGAGTTGGATGAGATCTGAAACCCTGTGATTGAAGCACTCAATCTCTGAGAGACATTAGAGCTACAAACTACGTGTAATAATATAATAGTGTTGCTGTGTGGGCATATGTGATGGTTGTTTTAAGGAACAGTACTGTTAAATGTTATATAGCTCTACAAATTTCTGAAATTCCACAGAAGGTGGTTGAGAGGTGGTCATTCATCTGTTTGATGCTCTTTTTTAACCACCTGCACAGGAGGTTTAATGGCTTATATTTTAATTGTGCTGTATGCAACCTGCACATTGTGTTGCTTTAGTCCTTTCCCTTTGCAGGTGATGTTTGATCTTCACAGGCTGATGGGGAGGTCAGTATAGCAGACAGTACACTTTTCATTTAGCCAGTTTCTTTTAGCAATTAGCTGAAATTGCAATTTTTTTAGCTAACTCAATTATATAACACAATAACAGCTGTTCTTTGTACTGTAAGTCCCTGCAGAGTAGCTGTCACTCTATTTAGCACCTTGCCTTTGTGTTTACCCAGCTACCCCAAGTCACCTTGTGACTTTCTTTTAGCCTTTTTTGCTGAACTCCTTTGAAGCTATGATTCATACGTACTGTTCACGTGATAAATTCATCTGCAATATATAATCAAAATGCATTGGAAAGTGTCAGATGTTCTACTACAGTAAAACCAGATAAATGCTGTACTAATAGATCAATTGAGCATCTCAGTGTTGGCTGTCAGATACTAATCAGGTTATCTAAGCTTGTATAGTGAGTATTGTTGATGAGTGTTCACAGCTGGAAGAGTCTCTGTTGTGATGTGGTTGTCCTGTTTGTCAGTATTATGGTTTCCTAGGGAATTATTCCAACACTGAATCTGTTGTATGTTACTTGATGTTTGTATACTCACTGATGTTTGATAGATCAAATAGGCCTTGGGCTTTGCATATTAAAAGACATTTTGGGAGGCTGTGAATCCTCTAGTAGAGTGGTCTTCCATCAGTCATGGGGTTGGCGGTTTGATCCCTGGCTCTTCCTGTCCTTGGGCAAAACACTGCAGTAGCTCTTGAAGGTCAGGTGAGATCAGGTCAGCTGCATGGCGGTTTTACCATTGGTAGAATTCTGAATTTGTGTTGTTCTCTAAAAAAATTTTACATTAATTTAAACTTTAAAAACCCTAAGAGTCTGGTGCAGAATGTTGAAACATAAAGATGGATTTTGTTTAATTATTTTGCCCCAGAAAAATATCAGTTTAAACAAGTCATTGATAGCCTAATATTGCCATGACATTTGTGTTGGTGTCTGTGTATTAGTGAATAAGTACTACAGCACTACCAGCAGCAGCACTTCTCAGAACATGGGCCTTGTGTTGATTTGTCCTTAGTTTCGAACGTTTCCTTTATGCCACGGCATTACTATGTAATGAGTGCACTAAGTTGTCATCATAAACTGAAATAAACATATTCCATTGTCTGTTCCAGAGGTCTGTGGTCCTGTTTTTATTATCTGCTATCATCTGCGTCTTCTTTTCTTAGTGGGCAACAGTGACCTTCCATCTTCCCCACAATGTCCTGAAACTGGTGGCCAGCGCCATTGTTAATGAGCTGAAGAAGATCAACCAGAACGTAGCTGCCTTGTCTGTGGCCTCATCCATCATGGACAGGCTCTCCTACCTCTTGTCAAGCGCTAGGCCTGAGCTTGGTGTGGGCCCTGGACGTTCTGTAGATAGGTGAGCAAACACCTTTAGATTATTTGAAGAATCAAATAACTAAACGGTTATATAATATATCCACAACCTTCACTGGCTGCAGTGTAATTAAATCTTTAATTTTAAAGAGCACATTTTAGTTTCTTCCTGCTATGTTTCTTTCATTATTTAACAGGGCAAATGTGCAGCTCTGCCCAAAACCTTAAGGATCACGTCACATTCTCCAATTATTAGTAGATAACTATAATGAGAGGAAAGAATTCCTGTGGTGATGATATCCAAGCATTTATCCAAGCAGCCTATTAGGCTAAAGCAGCTGGATATGTAACGTGACATGTGAAGGTGTCAAAACAGTGAAAAAGAAAAAAACACACACAAGGAGAGTCAAAGAATCATACAGGATGATAACATTGTAGCCATGAGAGGCTACACATCTGTTAGTTGTACATGGTTTGGATTTCTAAAAGTTGTGTTCTTTTTTTTTTGCACAAGCATAGGCAGAAAAAATGCAAAACACAAACGCAAAACTCTTTACACCATCTGAAAAGTCTGCTTTCCCCAAACTGCTAGCACTAGCAAACAAGGCTCCTATGGTAATGTTAAGCAGACTAATTGCTTCTTGTAGTCACTGTTAAACTTCAGCAGTAGTCACTCCTGTCTGCATTTTTACTCTACTACTTTTATTTTATTAATGCCTTATAAAACTGAGAAGAGCTAAAAAGAAAAAATAATAATTCAAAAGCTATTGAAAAGCCCAGGGCAGTGTCATTTTTCACATAGGCTTTTATACAGAATGGAGGGGAAAAGTGGAAGAGCGCCATTACACACTTTACCACCTCTTCTGACATGCATCATAGCTTAGATGTGTCAGATATGTAGAAATGTTAAATCATGTAACCATGCAGGTTATTGAATTAAATTATTTATAATAAATATATACATCAGGAATTATACCAGTTGATAAGAAGAACTCTGGTTATAGCCTTATATTATCCCTATGTTGCAGCTCTGCTTTGTGGCCATGTTGTCATTTTAGGCCTTTGTCACTTCGGGAACTTATTGAACAGTCACTTCCACACTTCCATCCATTGCCCTGGGTTTTGCATTTTTTTCCTCTATCCTTTACCCACATTGGTTCCCACAAGTTCCAGGAACTCAATTTCAGCATCAGGGACTGGCATCTGGACTAAGTTGTCCCAGTTCTGCTGCAGTATTACATGATTGTGGAATACATGAAATCACTTGATACTACTACACTATTGCAATATTAAGGGCACTACTGTGCGACTTGTATGTGTATAGATAAAGAGACCAGTGGACCCTTCAGTTGTCTTTATGTGACCAGGGCTATATCTAGTGAAGCAGTTTGTATTTCTGTAGCTGAACCCTAAAATTCATTTGTCAATATATTTATTGTTTATGTCTCTAGTAGATAAAATTTGAGACTCGCACTGAGAGAAGAAGCGGGAAATCTTTGTGGTTGAGAAACCAAGGTTTAGCTGAAGACTTATTTACTGATTTAAAAACAACAAAAGTGCTTTTTTTTTTTAATTTAAAAAGCATTTTCTGATTGTTTTTTGACGGTTACATGCACATCTCATACACATCTCGTGTAAAACATGTATGAAAAATAAATGACAAATCATTCACAAATGTCCACTAATCATTCACAAATGTCCACTAAAGGTACAGTGACACTTTACACCAGCATACAGAAAACTGTGCATGTTGTTCTTTGCAGATCTTTGATGTACAGTGAGGCCAACAGGAGGGAGACTTTTACATCATGGCCACATGCTGGTTACAGATGGGCTCAACCTGATCCAATGGCTCAAGCAGGTTTTTACCACCAGGTATGTTCTGAGGGGCACATATTCAATAAATCTCTTTTCACTCTCATACACATTCACAGTATTTACATGAAATCAAAGGAATGGTGAGTTGTTGGTATTTCAACTATTAGAAATGCCACAGTGATGAAATGTTAATGTTGGTAATGCATTTGTTTGTTTACACTTGTTATAGAAGCTCAGAATTATCCACTGGAATTGGAGGGTTCAGAATATAACTGTCAAATAGTTTGTAAGCTCTGATGATCCTGCTGTCTTTCCACAGCCTGCCTCAACAGGGGATGATAGAGCCATGTGTTTCACCTGCAGTGTGTGTCTGGTGTGTTGGGAACCTACAGATGAGCCTTGGTGAGTGGAGATCATTAATTTTGCTCTGATCTAGTTGCTAGCTGTAGGAAATATGGAGCTAAAGCCTGCTAGTTAAAGGTATCTTGTTCCACATATAATGCCTGGTGTTTCTCCATTAAACCTAGGTCAGAACACGAGAGACATTCTCCCAATTGTCCGTTTGTGAAGGGTGAGCACACACAGAATGTCCCACTGTCAGTGACATTGGCAACCAGCCCAGCACACTTTCCCAACAGCCCTGACAGTTCAGACAAGATTGCCTGCTATGGCTTTGGCAGCTGCCCGCAGTTCCTGGCTGCTGCTACCAAGAGGGGCAAGGTGTGCATTTGGGACGTCTCCAAAATGATGAAGGTCAGATCATTGATCTATGAATGCATCAAGAAGAATAATCTGTCTTCTCCACTCTCAAAGATGTGTCTGCCATTAAATTTTAAACAGAGCCCAGGTTTAAGAGTGTGTGATTGTGACAAACAGGTGCACTTGAAGTTTGACATAAACCCGTACGACCCGGCCATTCTGAGGCAGTTGATCCTGTGTGGTGGTGAACAGAGCCAGCAGACGCTAACAGAGTCTCGAAGACCAACTCTGGCTTGGCTAGAGAAGTCGTCATCCTGCTCTGACCTACCCAAGCTAGAGGGAGACAGGTGAAACACACACATATTCACATAAAGGGTGAATGTGAGTCAAAATACCAGCATATACACAATGTGAAAATGTCTTACATCAGCTAGTGTGTTGAATATCAGCATATACTGTTGCCTAAAGTTGTCTCTAATCTGGTTATCGCCCCCTGTTTATAGTGGGTATATACCTCTATTTAACACCAAAAAAAACTTCAAATCAATGTCAAGAACCTCAATGTGAACTATGGTGCAGAACAGAGTAGGTAAAGGAGAACATGTCAACCCTACAAGAAAATAAAGGGAACAAAATTTCAAACTTGTATACACTACCAGTCAAATGTTTGGACACACGTTGCATGAAATATCACAGATTAACTATTGATATGTCACACTGTGGATTGAATATCGATTGATATTCCAGGTGACTAACTTGTGAGAATGATTCAGAGAAAATCCCAAAAAAGCTGTCATCAAAGCAAAAGTTGGCTACTTTGAAGAATTGAAAATACAAAACATACTCTGGGCTATTCAACACATTTTTGTTGACTACAAAATTTGTTCGGTCATATTATATGTGACACATATAATTTAATTATTTTCAGTGTCTTTTGTATTAAATTATAAATAATATGTTGAAAAATAAAGATAACCCAATGAAGGCGTGTTAATACTTTTGAATGGAATTTTGTATTTGTATTTATTTGGATCTATCAGAAAGTTGGTTGTGAGCTCTAATTCTAAACTTGTTCTATCACGTTCATCATATATTTTTCCATCCATATCTTCCAGTGATGACCAGTTGGAGGATTCAGACAGTGATGAGCATTCCCGAGCAGAGTCAGTGACAGGTATGAAGATGCTGGGGTCTGGTGGTGCCCTTTTGTTAAATTGCGAATAAACCATATTTGAAGTTGTTTGAATACATATGCAAGCATGCTCATTAATACAGGGCCTCATGGTGTCATGTTTTGTACAGGAAACATCTAAGACCTCTTCTCTTGGTTCTGTTTCAGGCCAACCTTCTCAGTGGGAAAGCATGGACGTGAGCCTAGGGGTGACAGCCCTGAGTGTGCTGCAGCAGCCAGAGAAGCTTCAGTGGGAGGTGGTAGCCAGTGTGCTGGAGGACACGGTCAAGGACTTGGAGGAGTTGGGTGCCAACCCACCATTAAACCAAGCAAAGGCCCACAGTCAGGCCAAAGCAAAGGACAAGGTCCTGGAACACCACAACATTCCCTTCCCCTGCCTGCTGGCCGGAGGCCTGCTCAGCTACCGCTCAGCATCCAGCACTCCAGTGGCTGGACCCCCAGCAACAACTCCAGCAACACGCAGGACCACAGATGGTCCCCTTAGAACTCACGGCCCTGATCTTTTCCTCTCCAGGTCTGTAAAGGAACAGGGTTCTATGGAGATGGATACCTGCAACCCGCAGACTGCAGGTCAGGAACAGGGCTTTTCTAATCTAACACGTTCCCAACCTCCAAGCCCATCTTCTCTACAAACTGTACGTAGGACTATACCTGTGCTGTTGCTGTACAGTATTAGAGAGGTGGATGATAAGTCCTCAGGACAAGTGTTTGCTCAAATGAACAACCTCATGAGCAAGGGGCTCAATGAGGAAGGCTTTACTGTGCCACAGATTATAGAGATGGAGTTTGACTCTCATGAGCAGCTTCTTCTTCAGGATCCCCCAATCACCTATATCCAACAGTTTGCTGATGCTGCAACTAATTTGGCAGGGCTGGATGGGCACATGGACAAATGGAGCACTCTGGCCACAGGAACTGCTTCCACTCCATCACGGCCTGGATCACTGGTGCAGTGTTTGAGGCTACCCAAACAGTTGGAAGAAGAAAATCTTTATGTGGACTCCATTACACCTTGCTGGGATGGCGTGCACCTTCTGGTTGGACTACAGCCATGTGCAAGTGAATCTCTGAGTGCTACAAACCAAGTGGAGGCTCTAAACAATCTCAACCGTCTGCATTCTGCCCTCTGCAGCCAGCGTAAAGGAGACACTCTACACCCAGTGGCTAATGGGGTGGAGGGCCACCATCCAGGGGGGTCACCACCTCAGACACCCCTCATCCTGCCTCCGAGAGACCAGCAGCAGCAGCAAAGGTCCATAAGTTGTGGAAGTGGAGGAGGTTATCTTGCACTCTACAAGCTCAACTATTCTACCCGTATTGTCACCTTGGACGAGGAGCCCGTGAAGGTACAGCAGATCTGGGACCCTTGTGATGCTATCACCTCTCTTATATTACTTCCTCCAGATGTGCTAGATAGCAGGGAGGATGAGAGTGAAGAGACTCCCGAGGAAGGTCTTCCTTCTGCGTCAAAAAATGGCTCTGGATTTCGAATTGGCCTTGAAGGCACTGCTGGCTCTGGAACTGGCATTACATGTGGAGCCGCCACCACTAGCTCTGCCTCCAGCCACAAAGAGTGCAAGCGGTTAGAGGTGGCAGGCCTTGGCCACCTGGTGGTGACCACAGGGGCAGGGTACATCATGATTTTGGACCTGTCTACATTGGAGGTCCTAGCCAAGGTGGAGCCGCCTAAGAAGGAGGGGTCAGTCGAAGAGACGGACCCCTTTGTATCAGTTACCTATTGCTCTGGGACCGATCGTCTTTGTGCCTGCACTAAAGGTGAGTGTTTTATTTCTAAACCAGTCAGCAACACTGTTAAATCTGGCTGGCATGGATAGGTCAGCTGTAGCCTGTCCTCATGATATCTTTGCCATTTGTACATGCTTAATAAGTTTTTGTCCTTGATTTATTTATTTACTTGATATATAACATATTGTATAATTGTCAGTAAGCCTTTTTTATTGCATAAGAGTTTTCTGTATTAAAGTGCTTATATTATGCTCCTTTGAAGTTCCCAAAATGTGCCTGTATACTGTCATGCTGAAATACCGAGTACATTATAGTGAGTGGCAAATCAGACTGTCGCCAAAGAGACAGAGAGGTTTTGCAGTCCCCCACCCCACTCCTCTGTTTGCAGATGCGTCTGTGACTTTAGAAACCATGAATGAAGTCCAAAAAAAAAGATACTAAGAGACGCTAAGAGTTACAAAGACATAGCAGCTGGATCACAGACAATATGTGGCAGCAGCACACACAGCAGACACAGCTGAGCTTTAAGTTAAATTAGTGTCAGATACACATGCTACACATGGTACACATGCTACTTTACCACAGTTTAGCAACATTTTTTACCAACACTTTGTGTTGGTAACACTTACAGCCCGAAACTTTGAACGAGGTCCGAGGTTTAGAATAGCTGCATTCAGATTCAGTCTGTCTTTGAACATCAGTCCTGAAATTATTCCAGCTGCCATGAACAGTTTGGAACTTAACATACAAGCTCATATACTGGACCTCTCTGTCAAAAAAGGAATAAATCCACATTTTGTTTAGATCCTGGGAGGTTAGGAAGAAGAACAGAGACTTCTCAGATTGTCCATAAATCCAAAAGGTTAGCTCTGTCTGTTGTGCTGTGCTGCTGTTCTGAGTCTGGTGCAGCCAGGAAAAACAATGTCAGACTGAAGTGTTTGACCTAGGTTGTTGTGGGCGGTACTTGGACCAAGCTAACGGGCATTGGGTCCCTGAAACTTGACGACAAATCATTTTGAGCGCAAACTTTAAATGGAACACTCAAAAACTGCTTTCTACAGAATCACAAAAAATGTTTAAAAAAAAAAAGAATGGAGTGCACTGGAGTGCATGTAGGCACACACTAACTTGGTGTGTGTCTACATGAACCATAAAGTGGATTTTACATACTATGGACTTAAAGAATTACTTGCTGCAGCTGCTGCTGATATTTTTAATGAGATCGAGCTGTGACTCTCAATATCAGTACTACTACTCAGGTCACAGATATTAGTACTGCTATCAAGAGTAGCTAAAGTATCTATCTACAGTCATGTTCCAAAGTTAGTACCCCCTCTTTTAATTGTATGTTTTCTGTGTAAAAACATAAAAACAATTTATCTGATTGTAGCAGGTCATAGTATGAGGGGATGGAAAAAAAACAAACAAGACCTGTCCTGTACTATGTTCAGATGCACTTTTGTAAACATCAGTCGTGCTTTAATCATACTCTTTTTAGAGAGAAGAGAACTATACTTGTTCGATCTTGTCCTCTACTTATAACATGCTTTTCTGGTCTCTGCTAAGGTGGAGAGCTTCATTTCCTTCAAATTGGAGGTGTGTGTGACGATATTGATGATGGAGACATGTTTATTGATGGCCCCCTTTCTAAAGGGGCTGAACTGCTGCTTGAAGGGGCCAAGCCCTCCTCCAACCCTTCCAGCCCTGGGATCACAGGTAGAACTGACAAACAGTTGATTGAGCATGTCAAACCACACGGTCTAATGGTAAAATATTCCGTTTTTAGGCCTCTGTATAATAACATTTTTATCCACCACACCACCTGACCTTTGTGCAGGAGTGGACCTCCTGGTAGACCAACCGCTGACCACAGAGAGCCTGATGTCGCTGGTAGAGCTGACACGCTTTGAGACGTTGACCCCACGCTTCTCAGCCACAGTGCCACCGTGTTGGGTGGAGGTGCAGCAAGAGCAGCAGCAGCGCCGCCACCCCCAGCACCTTCACCAGCAACACCACGGAGATGCAGCCCAGCACACCCGAACTTGGAAGCTCCAGACTGATAGGTAGCGTTAAAATGCGGAATATCTGAATGACTGAAAGGTGATAGGATAAAGTGTGAGTGAGACAAGTGTTTTGAAAACAGCTGGAGTGCAGTTAGTGCACTCCAGCACAACAAAGAGGAACCTGTAATAGCTAAGTTCAAGATAATTTCAGCTGCTGAGAGTTTGCAAAATGAAAACAAAAAAATGCTTGATTATCAGGATTTGTAAGAAGTTGAACCCTGCAGTGTAATTAATTGAATCCATGACAACTTTATACTTATTACCATTATGTTTAAACTCTGCAAATTAGGAGGAATGTTCCAAAACCAACAGCAAGGGTATCCCTCAAGTTGGTGTATGATGACTCATGACTTATGTACTTCCATGCAATATTAATAATAGAAGATAAAACCTTCCTACAATCTGTATTTCCTCTGCAGCTCCAGCTGGGATGAACATGTGTTTGAGCTGGTGCTGCCCAAAGCCTGCATGGTAGGCCATGTGGACTTCAAGTTTGTCCTGAATGCCAACATTGTCAACATTCCTCAGATCCAGGTCACTTTACTGAAGAACAAAGCACCTGGGCTGGGGAAAGTCAGCGGTGAGGACTCTGCTTTGACATCTAGTTCTTTTCTTAACAATGTTATTATACAACAATTGCGAGAATGGTATAGGAAGATTTTCTTTGTGTATTTAGTAAAATGAACCACTACTTTGTGCTAGCAGTAGCTCAGGTGGTAGAGCAGTTGTCTACAAACCCCAGGGTGAGTGGTTTGAATCCTGGTTCCTCCTGGCTACTTGCCGAGGTGTATTATTATTATTATTATTATTATTATTATTACTACTACTACTACTACTACTACTACTACTACTACTACTACTACTACTACTACTACTACTACTACTACTACTACTACTACTACTACTACAGAAGGTTCTCAAAAGGTGTACCGTGTACAGCTAATTGTGTAATATTGTTGCTTCTTGTCTCTTCAACAGAGACAGCAGTTGACAGACAGATCTCCTTCCCACTTTCCCATGTCCTCCATGCCAATGGGGAGAGGAATGGTCAGCCTCTCCTGCATGATTTCACAGAGGACATCCAATTCATGGATATAGAGGAGACAACAGGTGAAGAATCAAACCCATTTAGTGTTGGATTATTGTTTACAGCATTTTGGATTCAGAAATATTACGTTTATTGTAAGATTTCTGAAAGACACTAGCAACGATAAAACATTTACTCAAAGCATTAAACTAATTACAAACGTGAATACTGTACAATAAAAATTACATCATTATCATTTATCATCATTTATCATTGTCTAAGCCAAGAAAATCAAACCATGGCCCAGGTTACATTTCTGTTACATATGGACCGATAGTTCGTCTGGAGATCAGAATGGGAATCTGTCTTTCAGATGCTTAGCTAGGTTTGATGTGTCAGACTAATGCTGCCTTTGTCAGTGCTGTAAAAATCACTTTCTCTGTGACGGTTATTGCAATATTTTATGTACTTTCAGTGTCATCAGAAAATAAGTACTGTGATTGTTTTCAGAATTCTGGTATTTGTATTGTTGTGACTGTTTCTATTACCTGTTGCACCTGTTTACATCTGGAAGTACGAAGTAAAAAAAGTGCATTTCATCTTTACTTTTATTTTAGATTTTGTTTAAAGGTGAGTGAGATAAAGATTGAAAATGTAGAGGTATAAGAGTTATTTAAAAGAGGTTTTTATATTATTGCAATTAAATCATTAATTAAAGAAAAGTTACAGAAATGTTTGTATGCTGCCAATTATAATTTAAAAAATATATAAAATATAAAAAAAAAAGAAAATCAGAATTCACCAACATAATTGCAATTCTGATTGATCATTATTACTAAGTAACCTAGCCTAGTCAGTTTAGCTTTATTACAGTTATAATAATTGAGCTTTCTTTAGTCATTTAAGAGCAGCAGTAAATGTACAGAGGTAAAATAAGACAAGTCTCTTAAAGGAGAAACTAATTGGGTTTTTCTTTTTGGACAAATCCAAATTTTAATTGCTTAAATCACCGACAATATCTGTCAAAACTAAGCCTGATTAGTACGTTTGATATAAGAATAAGAACAAGAATCAATGTTAATCAAGTTCAAGCTTTTTAGCTCACCTGGTCCAACTTTTAGGACAGAAGAAATTAGAACCCTGTTAAGGCTAAAATGTATAGCAGAGCTGCTGTTTTTGATTGCATTTGATTGTAAAGATGTATACAGTGACCAGCAAGTGTATATGTACTATTCACTGTGAGTAAAACAGTTCCTGTTTTTGTTGTAGGCTCCATTCTGTGTCCATTCCTAGAGGACCACAAGGAGGACATCCTGTGTGGTCCAGTATGGTTGGCCAGTGGCCTGGACCTGTCTGGTCATGCAGGCATGCTCAGCCTCACTAGCCCAAAACTGGTCAAAGGTAAGAACAGTTATATCACCTGATGTGTGCAGAATCAGTACCTGGCAGCTGTGCTGTTTGTGCTCATCCACGAAGTTGTGGGTGGATCAGTGATTGTCTCTGTGCTGCAGGCATGGCAGGAGGGAAGTACCGCTCCTTCCTGGTTCACATTAAAGCAGTGAGTGATAAAGGCATGGATGAGAGCCCCCGGCCTGTGATGAGAATGCCCAGTGCTAAGCCACAGGGAACCAAAGCTCACTCGCTGTCCACGCTGCTGCAGCGAGCTCAAGCCTCCAAGGTACAAATTCAAAGTCTTTAGCTTTAGTGAACAAGTATTTTTTTCTCTCTGGATAATTTGTGTCCTAAGGTCTGTGTGGAAAAAAGATCATGACTGTGAGGGACTACTCAGGAACAGTGACACTATCACATCAATGTGTATGTTTATTTATTTTTTATTTGTGTGTATGTGTAGGAGAAGGTGTCTGCCGTGAAGACTGAGACATCAGCATCTTCGAAGAAAGCAGAAAACCTGCGAGGCTGTGACCTGCTGCAAGAAGTTTCTGTCACAATCAGGAGGTTCAAAAAGACTTCGGTACCCAAAGAAAGGTAGGGCAACTGCTAAAGGATGGAACAATCAACGAGGAACAGTTGCTTAGTGTTAGTGTTGGCCATCAGTCAGATAAGGATTTGCCTCTACTGTACCTGAGACTGTCTGTGTTCTGTGCTTTTCAGGGTCCAGCGCTGTGCCATGCTGCAGTTCTCAGACTTCCATGAGAAGCTGCTGGATGTGCTGTGTCGGCGAACAGAGAGCAGCCCGGCCACTGAACATGCCCAAAGCCTTATCCTAGATGTCCTGTGCTGGCTAGCTGGGGTTTTCTCCAATGGGCCATGCAGGTAGGAGTAAGCTGCAGCCACACAGCAAATGGGACCAAATGACATTTCACATGTTGAATTCCATTTTGACTTTTTCCAAAGACAAGTTATTGGGCAAATGGCTTTCTTTTTTTTTTTAAGCTTAAAAGAAGGAAAGGAGGGACTGTTGGTGAAAACCCGGGCAAGACTGATGGATATTGTGCGGGTGTGTTTCTTTGAGGCCGGCAGGAGCATAGCGCACAAATGTGCTCGTTTTCTTGCACTTTGTATTAGGTAAGTGACATGCTTGATATCAGATACGATGCTTTCTGGCTATGATAACTTTATAAACTGGAGCTTGAAGAGCGTGTAAGTTCTAGATTCTAGCTTCTGTCTTGCTTTTCATTGTTTTACAAACAGATGACTTAATTTTTCAGTACACACTGAAAAGACTTACCTATATGGTGACACCAGGGACAGTATAATTTTTGTGAACTGTTTTGTGGACAAAAAAGGTAATAGAGATTTTCTTTTGCAGTGTCTTGAAAATGTTTAAAAGCAGGAAGTAGAAAGAATAAAGCAAAAATGTCGGGCAATAGATGACCTCCCACTCTGCTGACCGGCTCTGTAGAGCCATGTGTGTCCCTTTTGATATATCAGCTGGCCAGAAAAATGCCACTTTCCTTCAATGTTTATCTAATTACATGTCCCACATTATGCCCATTTTGGGTCCTAAAAAACCCTGGAGTCATCAAAATGTGCCTGTACATTTTCATGCACATTAGGCTTGGTATTTTGTTGCTGTTGGCTGTGAGTCTTAACGTGAATCCACCAGCCATGAACTGGTGTGAATTTTTCGACACATGCACACACATATTTGCATACATGCTTTGTGCTCTGCTGCTACTGTTTTCAGAGTGGGTCTGTTATAGCAAGAAAAAACCAATGATGGTGGCGTGACGTCAGACAAGGTTGTCATGGGGGCTGTTTTGGCAGAACAGGAGAAACGGTCTCCCTGAGCATTTTTCCAAAAAACAAGAAAATGTAAAAAAAAAAAAAAAAGAAAAAGAAGAAGGAAAAACAAGAAAAGAGTGAGAGTACTTCTAACATACTTGGTGTGTGTCTACATACACCAGAGAGTCATATATATGCACAATAAGTGGGTTTTGCATACTATGGGCTCTAACACATTATGAGCAGTTCAGGATCTCAAAGTAAATAGTTGTACCTAAAGTAAGTTTCTGTTGTGGAGGAAGTCTATTTCCCTAAGTACTTTCTTAATCAGTAGTATTTATGAAGATAATGAGAGAAAAACATGATGTTTTATTTCCATTGCTTTAGCAATGGAAAAGGAGACCCAAGTCAACAGGGTTTTGGTGCAAGTCTTCTGAAGTCTCTGCTAGACAATATGCCTCATTTGCCTGCAGCAGCAACAGGTGGTAAGTAACTGAGCACCAATACAACAGTCTCTTTCATGACTCCACCCTCCTATTGATTTTCTGACCTCTCCTTCTCCTGTCTGACTTCAGGATCCGTATTCTGGTACTTCGTGTTGGTGAACTACGTGAAAGAGGAAGATCTAGCAGGCTGCAGCACTGCCTGTGCCTCTCTGCTCACTGCAATCTCTCGACAGTTGCAGGACCGCCTCACCCCACTGGAAGCACTGCTGCAGACCAGGTACGTCACCAACTATTCAGTTTAACAGTGGCTTATAGGCTCTGTAGCTGTTGCTGCTGAAGTAACCGAGTAAAAAACAGTTTGATAATATCCTAGTAGGAGTGTCCTTACTCATTGAGGTGTATTCTAAACTCAACCCTCCTGTCCACTTTCCTCCAGGTATGGCCTGTACAGCTCTCCATTTGACCCAGTGCTATTTGACTTGGAGGTCAGTGGTTCTTCCTGTAAGAATGCTCTCAGTAGTAGCATTGGAGTCCAGTCAGATGAGATTGACCTCTCTGACATTCTTTCAGGTATGAGTTATGCAATGATTGTATTCTACAGCTGTGTTATTGCACTTGTTTTGTATTAGACACATTAGACCGACATGGGGTGCTAGGGACATTACACTAATTTTAAACTATAATAACTTTATTTAACTTTAGCATGTCCACTGTTGTGGTACAAATTAGGCTCCAGCACATATACTATCAGAATACGAACATAGTTATATTTCATAGTTTTTTTTCTTGAATGTTCTTTTTATGTTTGCTGTTTTGCAGGGAATGGAAAAGTTAGCAACTGTGCAACAGCAGAGGGCAGCTTCACAGCATTAACAGGACTTCTTGAGGTGGAGCCTTTGCACTTCACTTGCATCTCCACCAGTGATGGTACACGGGTGGAACGAGATGATGCTAGCATGTTCACTGGTGATCACTTTATCTTTGATTTGACTTTTTTTAAGTTTCACTGTGAACTGGCCTTTGCTTGAACCTCTTCTCTTAAACTCTAGTGAGCACATTTGGTGTGACCCCAGCAGTGGGAGGCCTCTCGACAGGAACCGTTGGTGAAGCCTCTACTGCTCTGAGTTCTGCAGCTCAGGTGGCATTACAGTCACTGTCCCATGCCATGGTGTCAGCAGAGCAGCAGCTGCAGGTCCTACAGGAGAAACAGCAGCAACTGCTGAAGCTGCAGCAGCAGGTGAAAGATCAAGTCACTGTTACACAGCCCATTCAGCCCTGCAAGAGCTTAATAAAATCTAACATGTAGTCTTGGAACAGTTGCTGGTACTAAATTTTGGCCCTGCTTATGAGATGACAAAGTTCTAGACACTAAATGTGTCAAGGTCTTTTTATTTTTTGTATTTTAGCCTTCATTTGATTATTTTTATTTTTATCTTTATTTTTTTTACTGAGGACACATAGACATAAAAATGGCATGATCTCATGGTAAATGATCTGCACTTATAGGGCGCTTTTCTACCTAACTGGCACCCAAAGCGCTTTTAATGCTTCCCATTCTCACACACACACTCACAGCAATAGCAGAGCTGCTATTCAGCTGACCTGACTCACTTGGGGTTCAGGATCTTGCCCAAGGACACTTTGTGTCCTTCACATGTAACAGGAGGAGCCGAGAATCGAACCACCAATCACACAATTGGTAGCCAACTGTGCTACCTCCTAAGTCACAGCCGCCCCTCCATCATCCAACAAAGGTTCCCAGCCAGACTTGAACATTGTGGT
The DNA here is from genome assembly GCF_900324465.2 of Anabas testudineus. NCBI lineage: Eukaryota > Metazoa > Chordata > Actinopteri > Anabantiformes > Anabantidae > Anabas > Anabas testudineus. The sequence goes on from NC_046624.1 coordinate 1,148,313, forward strand.
TAGAAGGCATTTGCAATAAACATTAGGCTACCAGCATTCTTGTGTAGATTTTGTGAATAAACAAATGCAAAATTTGGTATCTTGGGGTTAGTAAGAAGTCTCTGTCTGTCCTGAAAACAGAAGGCCAAGCTGGAAGCCAAGCTGCATCAGACCACCTCTGCAGCAGCCGCGGCTGCCTCTGGTGTGGGGCCTATCCACAACTCTGTGCCTTCAAGCTCCTCTTCTGTCCCAGGCTTCTTTATTCATCCTTCTGACGTCATCCCCCCAACACCTAAAACAACACCCCTTTTCATGACCCCTCCTCTCACACCGCCCAATGAGGCAGTATCTGCAGCTTTTAGCGCTGAGTTGGCTCACCTGTTCCCCGGCTCAATGATGGACTCTGGGCCCGTCAACCTGGCTGCACACAAGAACACACAGAAGTCTAAGCCGGTTAGTAACATGAAGTTCAAAGCTTAATTAGTTACTGACAACTATTGCTTCTCTCATATAGGGCTCGGCATTGAATCTCAGTACATTATTAGCAACCACAAACTTGGTTTGCTGGCACCGAATAGAATCTTGTCAGTTGACTACTATTCTATTCTGACTGTAGTGTAATGTTTTGCTATTGAAAACCTAGATGGAAAAATGGGAGAAAACATGCGGGTGAATCTATGGTTAACAGCTCAGTAGTCAAAACATATAATTTTAAGCATAAAATGGTATTGCATCAACAATATTATTTTTAATTATTGGAATAGCTACCTAACTTGCAATTGGATTTTATCTTCAATAAAATGAAGTATTTATTGTTTTTTCATAGAGTCCTATGGGCAGTGGTCTGGCTTTGGCCATTTCCCAAGCATCTCATTTCCTGCAGCCTCCTCCACACCAGTCAATCATCATAGAGCGGATGCACTCTGGTATGTCATGTAGCAGAATGTCATATTTATCATCTAACTGGTGGTATATACACATCTGTTAACATTTACATGCTGACTTAAACGTTTAGCATAATTGAAAATATCTTTTTAAGTCTTGTTATCTTGCAATTAGATTTTTGCAAATAAACAATAAGACAAATTAACGACAGCAATGTTGATCAAATTACCAAAATGACATTGTTGTAAAGAAAACTTGTTGTTTGTGCAATGCTTCCCCCCCAGGAGCTCGTCGCTTTGTCACTCTGGACTTTGGTCGTCCTGTGCTGCTGACTGACACGCTGATCCCGACCTGTTGTGACCTGGCCTCCCTGTCAATAGATATCTGGACGCTGGGTGAGGAGGTGGACGGTCGCAGGTTGGTGGTGGCCACCGATATCAGCACTCACTCCCTAATTCTGCACGACCTGCTGCCACCACCTGTCTGCAGGTTTATGAAGGTCCGTTTGCAAGAATTGGTGCCTGTAGCTGAGAGTTTTTTTTCTTTAGGATCCCTATTATTACTTTAACACACTGATTCATTTTCTTCCTTTAACCATCAGATCACTGTGATCGGGCGTTACGGCAGCACCAATGCTCGGGCAAAGATCCCTCTGGGCTTCTACTATGGTCACACATACATCCTGCCATGGGAGAGCGAACTGAAATTGATGCATGATCCTTTGCGGGGAGAGGGCGAGGCAGCCACTCAGCCAGATGTAGATCAGCACTTAACCATGATGGTGGCGCTGCAGGAGGATATCCAGTGCAGGTAACTTAAGAATTAAATCATCTCTTAACACTTTCTTATTCCAGTTGCTTTCCTAGTTCGATTCAAGATTCAAAACCTTTTCCTAGAGGAAAATTGTTTTGCCACGTTACAGTAGTAGTAGACAGAAAGTGAGGGAACCACAACCAGGAAAGACCCACACCAACACAAATAGAGAATAGCATCAATACAGAGAACTCAATATATATACAAAATATGTTCGATAGATGAGAACAAATAAATGAAAATGGGTCAATAAGTGTAGTCCAGGAAAAAATTGAAAAATTGTCAGTTCCCCCACCCCTCACAGATGGGGGAGGAATTGTAAAGACCTTCTGTGGCACTCTGTGGAGCACTTAATGTTAATCAGTCTTTTGTTGAACGTGCTCATCTGTCCAGCTAATACTGTGTAGTGGAGGGAAGGGATTCTCTTCACGATTAAGGAGTTTGGACAGCTTCCTCCTCTCAGCTACAACATGTAGAGGGTCCAGCTCCATCCCCAGACCAGAGCTAGCCCTCCTGATCAGTTTGTTGAGCCTGTTAGTGTCTTCCACCTATATGTTGCCGCCCCAGCAGACCACAGCATAGAAGATGACACTGGAACCACAGACTCATTAAACATCCGCAGCATGGTGCTGCAGTTGAAGGACCTGAGTCTCCTCAGAAAGTACATCCAGCTCTGAGCCTTTTTGTACAGTGCTAATGAGTTCTTAGTCCAGTCCAGTTTGTTGTCCAAGTACACTCCCATAGCTATTTCTACTTGGATACTACCTCCACCTCCTCCCCCTGTATAGAGAGAAGGGTGACAGGACTCCCAAATTTCCTGAAGTCCATCACCAGCTCCTTTGTTTTACTGATGTTCAATTGAAGATGCTTTAGTCAACACCAGTCCACAAAACTATCCACCACTGTACTTTGTTGTGTTTGAGTAACCCTTTCTTTCCCTGACTCCACATCTGACTGCTGATTAGTCATTTTGTCAAACATTTTACATTACATTTACATTTATTTATTTGGGAGATGCCCTTACAAGTGCGGTACAAAGTAAGCAAAATATTTAAGCCAAGAAACAAACTAGTAAAGTTCTTTAGGAAGCGCTGTTTCAGTTGCATGGGGTATTCTTTTTTTTTCTTTTTTTTTTTACGATTTTAAGAGCAGAGAAAGATTTGGAAGAGTTTTCAGCAAGTTTTTGAAAATCAACAGTGAGACACCTGAGTATGCAGAGGTGTGTAGGTCATTCCACCATCGTGTAACCACACGATGGTACACGCTCCCAAAACTGAGCTGAACAGTTTTGCTTGGGATCTTTGGGGGTGAGGTGAGGGAACCACAAGACATTGTTTGCTTGCAGAGCAAGAGGTGAGTGTGAGTAAGAGGTATTGTAGACCAGGACAAGGGTGTTCAGGTAGGATGGTACAGTAGGCAAATATGGCTATTTGAAACTTGTCAGGTGAGACCGTGAGAAGATGTGATTATGCACAAAATCTGACTTTGCCTGTCAAAATGGAATATGTCTATGTGTGAATTTAGTTAAGGCTCAACACTTCTTTTCTGTGGTCATTAACTGTTGTTCATGCAGAGATGATGGCACTGAATGGATCATCTACTGGGAAGTCACAGTGGAACTTTGAACCACAGGCATTTACAAATATTACTTTAAGGAATATGTAACAATAGGGTTTGGAATCAGTTCGTTTTACTCCAATAAAATGGAAAGATTTTGAATAGCTGCAGCAATGAACCAGTTGCAATATGCTCTCCTATTCTCACCAGGTACAATCTAGCTTGCCATCGTCTGGAGACCCTTCTGCAAAACATTGACCTGCCGCCTCTTAACAGTGCTAACAACGCCCAGTACTTCTTACGAAAACCAGACAAGGTAGTGGAGGAGGACCAACGTGTTTTTTCAGCCTATCAGGACTGCATCCAGCTGCAGCTGCAACTCAACTTGGCTCACCACGCTGTCCAGCGGCTTCGCGTGTCCCTAGGCGCCAGCCGCAAATCGCTTCCCACACCTGGGGCTCTGGAAGCCCAAGAGTTAGTTCACAACTCATCCACAGAGCAGCTGAGAACCATCATCCGGTACTTGCTGGACACACTGCTCAGCTTACTGAACTCCAATAATGGTGAGCAGTCTGCTGGCCCAAATGGAATTATATTTAGCTGATGTCCTAGTTACAGTTAGTTTCTTCCTTTTTTAAACCAGTGGAAGCATCCTGCTAACATAGATAACTTATATTCTTCATGTGTCTGTATATTTTCAGGCCATTCTGTGCCCTCTGTGCTCCAGAGTACCTTCCATGCCCAGGCCTGTGAGGAACTTTTCAAACACCTTTGCATCAGCGGCACACCTAAGATCCGCCTTCATGCTGGGCTGCTGCTGGTGCAGCTCTGTGGAAGTGAGCGCTGGTGGGGACAGTTCCTCTCAAACGTACTGCAGGAGCTCTACAATTCTGAGCAACTGCTAATCTTTCCACAGGATAGGTACAGTTACCACACAATACACAAAAGGGATACACGGCTTTTAAACTTGTTAGCAATAATGAAAGTAATTGAAATATATCATTGCTTAAAAAGTGATTTTTATTTTTATATTATCAAGGCTGTTTCTTAATTATTGGTGGGTCTTATGTCTATGCGATAGTAGAGAGATTATATTTGGGTTTATGGGTGGCATGTCAACACCAAAGCCATGATATTGCCGCATCAAGCCCATGTAATGATCCTGCATTTACCTCTACCTATATTTTTATGCCAGTCTGACAGCTGGTGACCACTGCTCTATAATGAGTAATATATATTACATTACATATTATACTATATTGATTGAAAAATGTGCTCAGCATATTGTTTTTATGTCAATTGGTGACAGATTTTCAAATCTTTCACTCAGCATTGCGTGATACCTTAGCTCAGCACAGTAAGCAGGATCCTTCAGACATTCAACAATCTATTTACTGCAAACGTGTTGTATTGCACCACAGTGTATCTCTCTGAAAGTATTTTGGACAGCTTGATTTGTTTGCTTGTGCATTTGGGAGCTAGATCGGCCCAGATCCTGTATCCCAGTGCAACATTTTTGATAGAACTTAATCTCCTAAAAACAATTCTGGTACAGTCTGTTCTTAACTTTGCTGCTCATCTAGATTTCTGTCCAGCTATCGGACGACAGTGCTGGTAGTAACTGCAGTTTTTATCATATTCCAGAGTGTTCATGCTTCTGTCCTGCATTGGCCAAAGATCTTTGAGTAACAGTGGTGTGTTGGAAGGCCTGCTAAATCTCTTGGACAGCCTGTTGTCTCCCCTGCAGCAGCCACAAGTTGCTTCCCACCACAGGACTGAAGGTAAAGAAACATCACTGGCTGAGTTGTGGCATGTAGAACATCTAAAGTTGTGAGGAATACGAATCTGGAGAGCAGAAATTACAAATAGAGGTTTTGTGTGCGTGTGCGTGTGCGTGTGTGTGTGATTTGCGATTTGCAGGTGTTTTGGATATCCCCATGATCAGCTGGGTGGTGATGCTGGTTTCAAGACTTTTGGACTATGTAGCCACCATAGAGGATGAGGCTTCAGGTGTGAAGAAGCACCTAGGTGGGAAAGAGCGGGAGAGAACTTTTACAGGTATGTAAACTGGCAATAATACACCTAATACATTGAGTATTTGCATTTCTTTCATCCATCTTTTCCCATCTACTCTACATGTAGTTCACATTTCCTTAGAAACTTCCATGTGTGTACCATTGAACTGATGAGTGTTGTTATTGGTCTAACCTAAAGGAATTCAGTGGAGCTTCATCAATAACAGCCTTCAGTCTCAGAACTCCAGTAGGTCAGCTAAAGGCAGCAGCAGCCTGGACCGACTTTACTCACGCAAGATCCGCAAGCAGCTTGTCCACCACAAGCAGGTAAATGTGTCTCACTTCAACACCAGCGCACCAGCACTATATTGTATGAAAATGTGCATACAAGTCTCTTACCAGAAACACACCCAATATGCCCCTCTCATAATTCTGCAGCATTAAAATTGATTGTCTATAGAAGTTGCTTTTGCAGTTCCTATATTTATCCCATCCTTTTTATTGTAGCAGTTAAATTTATTGAAAGCAAAACAGAAAGCTTTGGTGGAGCAAATCGAGAAGGAGAAGATCCAGAGCAACAAAGGGTCTTCCTACAAGCTGCTGGTGGAACAAGCCAAGCTCAAACAAGCCACATCCAAGGTGAGCAACACTTCACACATATTGCTTCTCAGAGTTCACAGTCTGCTACACCAACATACTCTCAATGCAGAATTTACTACTATTGATGGGGGTTCAGCTTGTTTTTAGGGGTTTTATTGACTCCATGTTTTAGGATTTGCTTGGAAACAACATTTTAAAAGTATATTGAATTATGAAGACAATCAAATATCAGATTATAGATTGTTTCATCAGAACATTAAAATGCAGCAGCTGAGGTTGGGAGAAATAAGTGTGCCCTGGGAAAATTTGTAGGATGATAAAAGTTAATTTATAAGCAACTCAGGAGCCGTCACACAGTAGTCCAAGATGGTGGTTGTCCACTATGATGTTGTCGTTACTGCTAACTTAGCTAACCAGCTGTTACAGCATTGGCAACATGTTACTGGTTGTTACTCAATACATGCAATATGTTAGTAGTTATAACTACCTTTTAAGTATAAATATTTACTATAGATATGGTATGTGGCAAAAAAAACTTGGTTGTAACATAAATACACATTGGTTTCAGTTTTTGTTGGATTTTGAGCATGGCTCCGTGTAAAGATTTCTACTATGATCCAGCTGCACTTCTCAGCTGATAGTATTAGAGTGGTGAGTGTTGGCAGCCTTTGTTATGCACATATGTTCCTGTTAAAAGCAGATTAGAAACCTGGTTACACATTTACATGGCAGAGTAACCGGTTTTCTGGTAGGGGAATCTACCTAAGGAAATCAGGTTTTGCTATTCTCCTGCTCAGATTATGGTAAGAAGGTATTAAATTTACATTATACTTAAGAAATCAGCATACTCGAGAAAGCTGACTGTAACCTGGTTATTTCAGTGCATGTAAACGCACTGAATGTTAGTCTGATTTGCCTGCAGTTAAAGTAGCAAGAAAACTACAGGCGCGTGATGACGAGTTGCTTGTTTAAACAGCCAGAAATAAACTGATATAAGTGACAATTACTAACAGTTAGACAAATTAAAGAAGAAAACTATTGCTCACAAATCAAAACCAAAATTTAACTTTGCCAAATGACATGAACATAAGTCTGATTGGCAGTTTATCCTTTTGTCAGATGAAGCCAAAATAGGTGAGTCTATATCAGATGTGAGGGTTTCAAGATTGCTACTCGTCTTGTGACTCCAAATTAAATTTAAATTGAGTGGTCCTTGAACTGTATGTTAGGCAGATACAGTGTGATACAGTGTTGCTTATTTTCTATTTTCAATGTATCATAATTCCATGCTTACCCTTGCTTTTCCTTTTTCCCCTTTTAGCACTTTAAAGACCTTATCCGTCTACGGCGGACAGCTGAATGGCCTCGCTCCACACTGGACACCGAGTCCACAACAGCCAAAGAAACCCCAGAAGTAGAACCTCTGCCTTTCACTCTGTCCCATGAGCGCTGTATCTCTGTCGTGCAGAAGCTGGCCCTTTTCCTCCTCTCTATGGACTTCACCTGTCATGCTGACCTACTGCTCTTTGTCTGCAAGGTATTCATGTGACTCTTTCAAATGGACTTCTGAAATGTGGGAATCTGTAGATACCTATAAAGATAAATATAATTTGTTTTGTTTTGTTTTTAATTAATTGATTATCCATTTAGGTCCTTGCTAGGATAGCCAATGCCACAAGACCCACAATCCACCTGTGTGAGGTGGTGACTGAGCAGCAGCTGGAGCGCCTACTTCTTCTGCTTGTGGGGACAGACTTTAACCGGGGGGACATCTCCTGGGGAGGTGCCTGGGCACAATATTCCCTCACATGTATGCTACAGGACATCCTGGCAGGTGTGTGCACTGTGCTTGTGGTTTAGGGTCACATCAGTTTGGACAGTGATTGATCACGTTAAAAAAAATATTTCATCCAACACAATCTTTTACTTTGTGTTCCATCTGACTGAAGAGCACTGTTTTCTAGTGAAGCTGCTCTTATTCAGATTGTTGAATATGAAGGTCTGTGAAAACCCGTAAAGACTGTCAGTCCTCCAGGTGAAGTTATCTGGAAGTTTTATGTTTAAAAGTTTCGCTAATCATCCAAATAGATGCTGCATGATGTGAGTAGATATAGTCACACCTCTACACTTGTGACACCTCCTACTCAAATGCATTGTTAGGTGCGGCCAACCTGGTGGATGTGTGAATTGGGCCTGATTTTTTGAGAGTATAATTGCTCTCAATTCGACAAGTGTAACCAACTGGGAGGATACATTTGTGGTCTCTAACCAACTTCCTTCAGAGTGATGATGCTAATTGGATGAGTGGTGAAACCGCAAGCAAAGCAATCTAATTTAACTGTCATTGAAAAAAGAGCACACCACCATGTGCAAATATTTAAATGTAACCTTTTTTTTTTTTTTTTTTTTTTTAATTCAAAATTTTAAAACGTTGACACTCGGAGTTTAGATGACACAAAATGAACCACAGTTAACACACATTTAAACCTTTCTAAATCATGCACCATGTATTAAAATGACTGTATGACCCACACATTCTTTTCTGTGCTGTTGTAAACATACTCAAATTAAAACACTGTCACTGTCTAACTGTTCATACTGAACATGCTGGAGCACAGAAAATGTGAAAATATCCAAATTAGTTTGATCTGTATATAAACAAAATAACTGTAGTAAACTCTGTTGGCTTTTGCAGGTGAACTGCTGTCCCCGAGTTCTCTAGATGGAATGGATGAGGCTGCAGGGGGTGAGGATGCTGGTGCGTCATCCTCCTCAGCAGGGGCAGATTCAGATGACTCTCTGCCCCAGCCTGCACCCATCCCTCTGGTAGAAAGCATTGATGAGGCTCTGGTCCCTGATATCATCTCAGGTACCGCTGGGACTTCCTCAGTATTCCAAAGTGCGTGGGTAGCACCCCCCAAAATTCAGTACTTCTCACACAGATGTTGACATGAACCTTGACTTATTATGATCATGCTACAATGTATTAGTGTGATTAAAATGTTCTCCTCTTTTTCATAGTTGCATGTTTACTGTGTTTGTTCACTCATTTGTTTTAGTATTGCATTAGTTCTGAGACATGGAGGAGTGCAAACATGTAAAGAGCTATTTTGGGATCTGCAACTTGGGAAAATTAAATGCTAACAGCTGTGTTCCCATACAGAAACACAAAATTTGCATTATCATTACTGTGTGTTTGGACTCCTCTACAGTGTAAGAGCTAAATGCTTGATCGGCATTAAAATTGCCCAGTAACGTGCTAAAAAGCGAGTTTCTTGCTTGTATGTTTTTCTGGTGTGCTTGCTTGGCAATATTAAAGCTGTTTTTATTATCCAAAGGTGCTCCACCTCTGTCATCTTTGGAAAAAGATAAAGACATAGACTTTGACTTGCTACAAGACCTGATGGATGTTGATATTGATCCTTTAGATATTGATTTGGAAAAAGATCCACTTGCTGCCAAAGTATTTAAGGTATGTTAATTTCTTTTTACTATTTAAAAAAAGTCAAAGAATGAAAAAGAAAATATTGTAATTTTTACAATTTTACAAAATGAAAAAAGAATCTAGCTGTAAGTTTAAAAAAAAAATTAATCAAGTAATTGGAAGTTTACTAGTGTATTTTGTACAAGTGCTTAGTATTATGAGATGAACTCAGAGTTGTAAAAAATGTCTTCTTTTTTAGAGTGGTTAGGATTTTCTAAAAATGGCATTATTAAATAACAAATCAGCAGTGAACAGGTGCTAGAAATGTGTTAGCTTGCTGGTCAAATTAAAGATTATCATTGAAATCTAAATGTTGTACAAGTAAATCCTTTTTTTTTCTTGCAATATTATACTTCTTGTAACAGTCCATTTACAGTCTACAAGTCTACAAGACTTGACAATTTGTGAACATAATATTTTTTTATTGTCCAAATAAAACCTAAAATCTAATCAGATTTCTGAAGGTAAAAAGCTGCCTTCCAATATAATGCACACAATGAGCTTTACCTTTTTGTTACATTGCAAAGTTGAACAATTTACAAGCTGTTCAGTTTGTAAGCTAAGTCAACTGATGCACCAGATTTTGAAAATGGACAATGTGAAGGTAAAGTGACTTCTCTGATCTTTTTGAATTGACTTACGAATTAAAAGTGTTTTGGCTGAGATAGGTTCTACTTCATGCAACTCAGTTTAAAATTTTCCCTGTGTGTTTCTCATTCTGTCTTTTTTTATGTTCCTTCCCAGCCTATAAGCAGCACCTGGTATGACTATTGGGGTGCTGATTATGGCACATATGGGTACAATCCATACATCGGAGGAGTTGGTATACCAGTGTCCAAACCTCCAGTTGCTGCTGAAAAACCTGGGTCACAGGGTCTGTCAGTCTCCGTGTCACAGGGTGAGCATAAGTAGAGTTTTACTTATTTGTGCAGTCATTGCCTCTTTACATTTACCTTTTGATGTCTTTCATACTAATCTTTGACCTTGTGTTTTACAGCTTTGGATGCCCGGTTGGAAGTGGGCCTTGAGCAGCAGGCTGAACTGATGCTCAAAATGATGGCAACTCTACAAGCGGACTCCATTCTACAGGCCCTCACCTCAAGTTCATCCACAGGTAACAGCCTGGAGACAGAATATTGTTTTCAGTGTTTCAGTCTATGCTGGAGTTTGTAAAGATAGTCTATATGTAGCCTTACACAGTGCAAAGAAAAGGTTTGGAAACATACCCCTATTTTTTTTTTTCTCGCTAGAAATTTTAGTGCTGATGGTCTTAAAATGATCATGTATGTCCTCTCAGGTTCTAAAACATCTTACAGTAAAATAGGTTAATGTCCAGTAAATCAATGATATGAGTTTATATTTGGGTGTTCCTCCATAGGGAGGTTGGCCTGTCATTTTCAGTGAAAATTAAATTAGAAGTAAAAATGACCAAATAAATACATTCTTAGAAACTTTTCAGTCTACTTGTCTTGTGAAGGAAGGTTGTTATCTGTGATACAGCCAAGACAAAGATTTCTTTAAAAGGAATTGTTGCAACTGGATCCAAACAGGACTGTAGACACAGTGGAAGGCCCATCTGCAGATCTGCCAAGATGCACAAGCAGTGGCCTTTTGATGACTGGAACCAAGTTTTGTGGACTGATGAGTTTAATTTTGAGGTGTTTAGGATTAGGGTTAGTGAAGAACATACATTACAGAGCTTAGATGTGGAGTTCATTAAAAGATGATAGATATACAGTGGCAAGAAAAAGTATGTTTGGAATTTTATTTTTCTGCATTCATTTGTCACTAATGCCCCCAGGCAGCAATAACATCAACCAAGTTTGAGTGTTTTTTGTCAGTTGGAGTAGCTCCACTACTCTAAATTAATTTTCTTAACAAGACTCCAGGCATGCTAGCACCTGACTCAGTTAACTTTTTGAGCTCATTATTTAAAGGGTTCACATACATTTCCACTAGTTTTTATGGTTGTTCACAAAAGAAAGGAAAGATCAGATTTTTTGTTGTTATTATTTTAGGGACATCATATTTGTTAAAACTATTGACTTAAATGAAGATCAGATAATTCTTTATGACAACTTAATGCAGAAAACCACACAATTATAAAAGGTTCCATTAGTGAAACATGGAGGTGGAAATGTGATAAACTCTGATGAGTGGGCGATCTGCATGTGTACAAGACATTTTCAACCAGCATGGACACCACTCCATACTCAAGAGGCATGGCATTCACTGAGTGAATAGCAAGACAATGATCCTAAGCATTCTAAGTAGTGTAAGAATTGTTAACTCAAATGATGAGTAAAACCAGCAAAAGATAAGAATACCTAATTGTGTAGGTGTTTCTAAACTTTATCGTGACAGTGTATACCATGACTATAAGGCCAGTTTTGTGACTTTCAGTGAGCCAGACCTCAAATGGGACTGATGACTCCCTGTTGAGGGCTCTCCATGGAGGAGGCTCTCCTCCGGGAAGTTGCCTGATAACCCAGCCCTCATCCATCCCCATGCTGAGTGCCTGCTTTAACAAGCTCTTCTCCATGCTTCAGGTGCACCATGTACAGGTCAGTATATGGTCTTTATAGACTTACTAATTAAAATTACAACTTGACACACTGACACATTAAATACTCAGCTCAGGGGGATTGTAGCAACTCATGTCAAAGGGAAAACTTCCAAAAATCTAATTAAATTAAGTGCAAATGTAAAACACAAGATAACTTTGACTGCCACTGCCAGGGAGGTTATTTAAGCCAGTACTGTGTGGTTTTGCCTACATGTTTGATTTGGATTAGAAACTGTCTTACTATAAATAAAGTTCTCTGCAGACATATCCAGTTGAAAAGCTATTTACTGAAAATAATAAAATTAAAGGTAAAAAAAAAACAGTAGAGTAGATATCTGAACTACTTTTCAAAAAGTAGGCAAATCAATCAAATCAGTTTTATATATATATATATTCTAATTTCCGTACAGGTTTGTGCAAGTCAAAGTGCTTTAAAGATGACAATACGACAGAGTAAAAACATTTTCAAAACAAAATGAAACTAATGGATGCAACAAATCAAAGATTGCATTTGTAAGGTACATTCACAACTTGACTTGAAACTTTTTCTTCTGTCTCAGCTGGAGTCCCTGCTGCAGCTGTGGTTAACCCTCAGTCTCAACACTTGTCCTGGTGGTAGTGAAGAGAGTGGATCAGACATTTTCCTGTTCAATGCCAGCCGAGTGCCGACCATCCCACTCAGCCAAGGTCAGGATTCCTTCACACTGTCTTTCCTTTTATGCCGGTAATAAGGAGCTGTAGAAGCCCAGTTTGTTATGTAGCTTCATATTTTTGTGTTTGTTTAGCGTCCATCAGCAGTTTCCTAACGGTGCTGGCGTGGTACCCCAACACCTCGCTGAGGACATGGTGTCTGGTGCTGCATTCCCTCACCCTGATGACTAACATGTCTGCCTGCGGTCAGTACTTCACACTTATTTCACTACTCCTCCTGTTAGTGTTAGTGTCAGTATAGTCCATATAGGTGTAGTTGGGGATTTAAAAAAATCTTCTTGAAAGTGGTCAGCAGTGTGTAACAGAGCAAATGTAGAGGGTGGGAGTAAAGGTGTTATTCTAAAAGGGTGTGTAAGTTGGATTTATACATGGTATATATTTTTTTTAACTTTGTAGTTCTCTGGTGTGTAGTGATCAGCAATAACACCTCTGTTTGAACTTCAGCCTCCAGCAATGGGATGAGTTCTCAGGAAAGCACAGCCCAGCAGATGGTGTCTGATCCCAACCTGGTTCATGTACTGGTGCGTTTCCTGTCTGGCAGCAGCACCAATGGAACAAGCCAACATACCTCACAGGTGGGACCCACCGCCACCCAGGCCATGCACGAGTTTTTGAGCCGCATGCAGGTGCACCTGTCCTCTACCTGTCCACAGATGTTTAGTGAGTTCCTGCTCAAACTCATGCACATCCTGTCTACTGAGAGGTAGGTTTTCTTTTCTCAAGACATTTATTTACATTCAATGTTTTTTTTACAAGAATATATACAATAACGATTAGTAATTCTTATATGAGTCAATAGGTTTGGTAGAAACTAATCATTCTGTATCTTTCAGGGGTCCATTCCAGTCAGGTCAGGGTCCATTGGATGCTCAGGTGAAGCTGCTGGAGTTTACTCTAGAGCAAAATTTTGAGGTGGTGTCAGTGGCCACCATCTCCTCTGTCATAGAGTCCATCACGTTCTTGGTTCACCACTACATCACTTGCTCTGATAACGTGGTGTCCCGCTGCGGCTCAGACAGCTCTGTGGGTGCCCGGGCTTGTTTTGGCGGCCTCTTCGCCAACATCATCCGTCCAGGAGATGTAAAGGCTGTCTGTGGAGAGACCACTCGCGACCAGCTGATGTTTGACCTCCTTAAGCTGGTAAATGTGCTTGTGCAGCTGCCGCTGTCTGGGGACAGAGAATTCAGCGGACGGTTGCCTCTGACTGGCAGCGGAGTAGCTGATAGCAGTGTGTCGGACGAGGAGAAGGTCTGTGGCAGCAAAGAAGGTGTGACTGGTGGATCTGGGTCTAGTCAGGGTCCTCCTGCAGGTGTGGCTGACCTGGTACTAGCCAATCAGCAGATAATGAGCCAGATCTTGTCAGCTCTGGGCCAGTGCAACAGCAGTGCCATGGCCATGATCATAGGTGAGACAAACATGCTAATAATTGTACACTGACTCTACAGTTCCTGTCTGCTCTTCTAAGTGTTTCAACATCTTTCATTCATTGTTTTGACTTGAAAGCCTGCACCTTTATAAATCTGGTTCACTTTTACCTCTCTCATGAAGCATGTTTCCTGCAGAGAGTAAGTTTTTAGTCAAAAGAAAATCTACACCTACCTACACTTACACATCCTTTACCAGACTGCTGACTGACAAAGTTAGCTAGTAACTGGATCAGGTAAGGTATTTAGCAGTTTAAGAGTCAGATATTTTTGTTTGTTTTGAGTTATTAGAGACCAAAAACTAAAACCGGCAGCAAATGGATGCAAACACAACTGTTCCCACAATGTTTACCAGAGCCATTTTATAACTCTTAATTCTGCTAGATATAGGAGAGCTCCCACAATGTAATTTTCCTAATGAGAAATCCTAAAATTATTGGGGCATTTGGGTTAAACATCTTCTGCTGCCAGCTGACAGTCTTCTCTATTCATCAGGAGCAAGTGGTCTCCACCTGACCAAACACGAGAATTTCCATGGTGGGCTGGATGCCATCTCAGTGGGTGACGGCCTGTTCACTATTCTCACTACTCTCAGCAAGAGGGCAACCTCAGTCCAGGTTATGTTACAGCCCATCCTCACATATATGGCCTGTGGTTACATGGGCAGACAGGTGGGTATCAAATTGTGGTGTGATACTGGGTCTTGATGATTTCATATTAAATACATCCAAACACATTTAACAGATAATACAAAGGTATCCTTTTAATGTTTATAGGGGTCTCTCTCCACATGTCAGCTGTCAGAGCCTCTTCTGTGGTTCATTCTCCGTGTGTTGGACACCAGTGAGGCTCTCAAGGCCTTTCACGATATGGGTAGGTGTAAAGACCTACCCTCTTGCCCTCTTGCTTCTCTCAGTTTGACTTACCCAGCCTTTAAGGGGTTTTTATATTGTGTGGGTGTTGCACTGTGTGCATTAAGCAATCCTGTGAACTGCTGTGAGCGATCAAGGTTCACTGACCTCTAGTGATTGTTCTTTGTCATTCTAGTAATTTTTGGAAAACTTGGTTTTAAGAAACCTTTTATTTCCTAACCAGGTGGTGTGCAGTTGATCTGTAACAACATGGTGACCAGCACCCGAGCTATTGTGAACACAGCACGCAGCATGGTGTCCACCATCATGAAGTTCCTAGATTCCGGTCCTGGAAAGGCAGCAGATGGTAACCTCAAAGCCAGAGTGATGACCTCAGAGCCAGACAACGCAGAGGGACTCCACAACTTTGCCCCTTTAGGTTCTTTTAGTTAATTTTATCTTAATCTGTTACATCCTTCTGTATATATGTATATGTTTTCTAATGATCTGTCTGTCTCCTTATAGGCACCATCACATCCAGTAGCCCCACAGCTCAGCCAGCAGAGGTCCTCCTCCAGGCCACGCCACCACACCGTCGGGCCCGCTCAGCAGCTTGGTCCTATGTCTTCCTCCCAGAGGAGGCCTGGTGTGACCTCACCATCCACCTCCCTGCTGCCGTTCTACTAAAAGAGCTCCACATCCAGCCCCACCTTGCTTCTCTAGCCAGTGAGTAACACTAGTTGATTAATGAAAGTGATACAGTTAACAGTATGCCTTTTTATATATATATATAAACACACACACACACACACACACACACACACACACACACACACACACAAACACTCTCTTTTAGACCCCACTGTGTATATGTGGAATTTGCGAATTTCAAGTGTATTTCTGTGTTTTCTGTTATCATCTAGCCTGCCCATCCTCAGTTTCAGTGGAGATCAGCGCAGACGGCGTCAACATGTTGCCACTCTCCACACCAGTCATCACCAGTGGCCTGACGTACATAAAGATCCAGCTGGTGAAGGCGGAGGTTGCCTCTGCCGTTTGCCTAAGGCTGCACCGCCCACGTGATGCAAGTACTCTGGGACTGTCTCAGATCAAACTCTTGGGTTTGACAGCATTTGGTAACACCTCATCTGCAACAGTCAACAACCCCTTCCTGCCATCTGAGGACCAGGTTTCTAAAACCAGGTACCACAAACTGATCTGGGTTTGAGAGTTTTTACATTAGTGTTAGAAATGAGAGTGGTAACCTTTTCTTTCTTCTCATACAGCATTGGGTGGCTGCGTCTCCTCCATCATTGCCTCACCCATGTCAGTGACCTGGAGGCCATGATGGCCAGTGCTGCAGCACCTACTGCCAACCTGCTGCAGACCTGTGCAGCACTGCTTATGTCACCTTACTGTGGCATGCACTCACCCAACATTGAAGCTGTGCTAGTCAAGATTGGCCTGCAGTCAACTCGCATTGGACTCAAACTCATTGACATTCTGCTGAGAAACTGTGCCGCCTCTGGCACCGACCCTGCCAGTGAGTCACACTTAGCTGTGGATGACTCACACAGTGTTAATAGTCTGGTTTCATAGCTGATCTATAACACTTAAAAAACCTTAAAATTTCCAATCAAATCAATTCAACTGAATTTGTATAGCGCCAAATCACAACAGAAGACATCTCAAGGCGCTTTACTGTGTAAGACCTTATAAAGTAGAATTGTATACAGAATTATATAGAAAACCCAACACACTTTGAGCAACCACTAGGCAACAGTGAAGAGGAAAAACTCAGTTTAGAGGAGAAAACCTCTACCAGAACCAGGCTCAGGGTGAGCGGCTATGTGCCTCGACCAAACTATAAGCTTTAGAAAAAATGAAAGTTTTAAGTTTAGTCTGTCCAGTTGTTTGACAGTTGACAGCTGCACGTAACATTAATGACAATTGTGGTAGGTTTGTACTTGTACATCACATAAGCTTAAGAATGTGAACACACAAATCTTGAAGACTAACAACATGATTCAGGTTCAGACAGGGTTTGAATCTAAGTTTAAAGAATGGAGTTTCTTCCAAACAAATGTAATTTGATGGGTTGGATAATGCAGTCTGTTGTTTAATTATTAAAGGATCTTAAAGGATATTAAAGGTATGCACTAAAGGTCACAAGCTATCAAAAATGAAAGCCATCGTTTTTAATGTCTTTGCTTCTGTCTTTGTAGATCTGAACAGTCCTCTGCTGTTTGGGCGATTAAATGGCCTCTCCTCAGATTCTACCATTGATATTCTGTACCAGCTGGGCACCACACAGGACTCTGGAACCAAAGACAGGTACATTAACACAACAGTTACCTTAAATTATCATCAAGTCTCCCCCAATAAGAGTAATAGCCAAGGAGAGAGTCAAGGGTACATTTCAGACGGAGACTTAACGTGATTCTAAAGCATGTCCTTAAACTTTCCCTGTCATCTTTTACTGTCATTTGGTTGTGTTTTCTGTATATAAATTCCAGTGTGACTCAGCTCAGACTGAGTGAGTGACTGCAGAGATACTGCAGTGTTTTTCAAACCTTGTGATATTATTTATCAAAACGTTGGTTGAATTTGAACCCTCCAGGATTCAGGCTCTCCTTCAGTGGGTCCATGACTCTTCAAGGGTGGCAGCCCATAGGATGAGCGTCCCCATGGGATTTGCTGCTGCGGGTGCCAGCTCTTCCTCTGCTTCATCGAGGGAGTATGGCCTCCTCATGCCTTCACCCTCCCACCTTCACTGTGTGGCAGCCATCCTATGGCACAGCTATGAGCTGCCTGTTGACTACGACCTCCCTGCTTTGCTTAACAGAGAGCTCTTTGAGTCAGTCTTTTCCCATGTTAATATTACACATACACATACACATGCAATACAGTAGATGACTTAAAAGAAATCTGTGACTTTTTGCCCAAGTGTTACTAGCCTGTAATGTTAATGTCTCCAGTTGCACGACAGTTGATAGTTGCGGGTAACTTTAATGACAATTGTGGTAGGTTTGTACTGGTACATCAAATAATATAAGAATGTGAACACACAAATCTTGAAAACTAACAACATGAAGTAGATTTCTGAATAATTACTGATTTTATTTATTGTCCTTCCCTCCAGAATGATGTATAACTGGTCTATGTCATTACCATGCAACATTGTGTTGAAGAAGGCCGTGGACAGCCTGCTGTGCTCCATGTGTCACATCCACCCCAGCTACTTCTCCCTACTTATGTCTTGGATGGGGATAGTCTCAGTGCCTAGCGCCAGCCACTCTCAAGCCCAGCACCGCCGCCTCGCCATGACCGATGACAGCAAAAAACAGCACGATGCCAATGCAAATGCTGCAGGACTTACAGATGACTCTAAGCACGTGAGACCCCCTGTTAATCTGTCGGAGTCCCAGTTAACCACTCTGGCAGCTGCCTCCCAGTCTCCAGGAGCCATAGAGCAACTGTTGGACTCAGGCTTGCCCTCATTGCTGGTTCGCAGCCTTGTGCAGTTCTGTGTTGGACTCCTGGCCAGTGCCGACCTCCCTCTGCCTGCTGGTCAGGCTGAGAGACGACACTATCATCACCACTATCACTCCTCACACAGTCGACCGCCTCTGGCTGCAGAGCTGGCTGCTCCTGTGCTACGCTTCCTCACAGAAGTAGGCAACAGTCACGCTATGAAAGACTGGTTAGGAGGACCAGAGGTCAACCCACTGTGGACCGCACTGCTTTTCCTGCTGTGCCACTCGAGTGCCAGTGCTAGTGCCGGTACCAACGCAGGCTGCCAGCCGCTGAGCTCTGGAACTTCCACAGGTCCTTTTCCATCCCACCCTCAGCCGTCTGGGTCTCGATTCTCTCTGGCATCATCTGGGCAAGCAGGAGGGCTCACCACCCAGCAGAGGACAGCTCTGGAAAATGCCACTGTAGCTTTCTTTCTCCAGTGTATCTCCTGCCACCCTAACAACCAGCGGCTTATGGCACAGGTCTTCTGCAACATTCCACCTCTCACCTTATTTAAGACCCAAGGAATTCAATATTTGCATCCCTAGGCATAGATTTGTTGATGTTATTTGTCATATCTGTTTTTTAACCCAACACAGCTGTAGACTTAGCTGCTTTACTTACTATTTAAAAACTGATCATGTCTGAAAATGTACAACATAATTTCTTAAAGACATAGGAAGCCCATGAAGACCCAAGTTGCTATTTCTGGTAATATTTTATGTCTTGACATTCCTTTTTGGCAGGTCCTGTGTGAGCTCTTCCAGTCTGCACCCCAGCAAGGCAATGTGCCAATGTCTGGAAACATCTCAGGCTTTATTCGAAGGCTTTTCCTGCAACTCATGTTGGAGGATGAGAAGGTCACAGTCTTCCTACAGTCTCCCTGTCCGGTGCGTAGATCATCAGCTGGGCCATATAAAATGTTGTCATAGCAGAACATATAGTGTGGACTTTCAGCTTTATTTTAAGTCTCACAAAAATATTGTATTTACCTTTAAGAATTACAGCCATTTTAAGCAAAGTACCTTCATTTTCAGGGACTCAACAATATTCAGACAATCAAGTCCAGTCAAACACCTGCAAAATGCTAACCAAGTACCTGATATCAAGTCCGGACTTATTTGCTTCATTTGTCTTGAAGTAACAAGGAAATGGATTACACCTGGTCTGTTAACTTTGTCAGTTGTCCAATACTACTGAGCCCCTGAAAATGGAGGTACTCTGCTTAAATCTAAAAATCTACACTTTGATCACATTTTGAATTATTTCAAATTTATTGTTATGCTGTTTAAAGGCAATCTCTGTCAATGTCCAGATGTTTAGGGTCCTACTTTATGACAAAACATGGCTTAAGCCTACATGGACATCTCAACAAATTAGAATTTTGTGAGTTTTTGTTTCATAATCGAATTTAGAAAGTGAAACCGTGATATCCTACATTCATGATATGTAAAGTGAAATATTTAAATCCTTAGTTGTTTTAGTTTCAATGAATATGGCTTATACCATAGGACAATCAAAAATCCAGCCTGAAAATCCATCTCAATATAGAATATATCCTAAGATGAATCAAAAAGGATTCTAAAAAGCAGAAATGTCCAGCTTCTGAAAAGTATGTTTTATTTATGCACTTAGTACTTGGTTGGGGCTCCTTTAGCAGAAATTACTACATCAGTGTGGCATGACACTGTTGAGGCCTATGGCATGGCCCCAAATCATCACTGAATGTAGAAACTTCACAATGGGCTTTAAATAACCCTTAACCCTTAGCTTTGTGCCTCTCCACTCTTCTTCCATACTCTTGATTTTCAAATGAAATGTAAAACGTAATTTCATCTGAAAAGGACCTTAGAACACGTACAATTCTTTGTCTTCTTAGCCCAGGTATAACACATCTGACATTGTCTCTGTCTGTTGATATTAGGACAACAGCTTCTTGTAAAGCTCTACCAAGTTCTTGCATCTTGTCAATCGTCATGAGACTGAGGTCATCCCTGTTGTGTGTGCGCGACTCTCCCTTAGACACTTTTCTCGTCCAGTCAACTTACCATGAATAGGCTTCAATACAGCACACTGTCAACAGCCAGCTCTTTCAGGGGTGGCTTTTTGTGGCTAACTCTTATATAGATGTTGTGGATGATCCTCTGGACAACTGTTTACTTGATCTTAAAATGAAATATTCCAGTACAGTATTTTGCTGATCATTATCATTATGTAATAATATTATTGTTGTTATCATTGACTAAAAGGCTTAAAATATTTCATTTTGTGTAATCTTGAATATGTGAGAGTTTCACTTTTTGAATTAAGTTAGGAAACAAAAAACAACTCTTTCACACGTTTGTAATTTGTTGAGATGCATTTGTAAATGACTGTACTATTCAGCTGTGGCCACAAGAAGACAGTACAACTGTATGAGACAGAGCGTTCCTGTCATTTCCCAATAATTTGTTGGGTTCTCTCTATGCGTTTATGAAGTCAATTTCTAATTAACCCTAATTGTAAGGTGCCTTGAGAAAATTCCGTTGTGATTTGGAGCTTAGAAATAAACTTGAATTGAATTGAGATGAAATTGAATAATACTTCACACTGATGCAGCCTGATGTGATGTGTCCTCACTGACTAATTCTTTAAAATGTACACAGGCTGTCTGGATAAAAAAAATCAAAGAACAACAATTTAAATAGCTCAAAACAACTAATGTTACCAGTGGTTTCTCAAAAGTCAACACAAAGTGCAACTTCTAATGGCTACCATGATCTCAAAATTAATATTGAGTCACAGGTATCAGCTGCTGCATGTGACTGTAAATAATCTGTGTAAAGACACTTCAGAGAACAGCGTCTGCCAAATCAGTAAATGTTAATGTAAGTCCACAGATGAGTTGTGGGGTTTACTAAAAGTAAATTTGCAATTGAGATGCTTTTCAACCAGTCTGTTTGATCTAGAAAGGATTTGCCAGGAAAAATGGGATATCCTAAATTCAGGTGTGGGGAGCTTTTAAACATTTACACAAGAAGACTTGAAGCGAAGTGGCTTCTTCAGTGTACTGAATTAAGGGGTATGAATACTATTTCAAATTAAATTAACAATGCAGTAAAATGTGTATAAAGTGAGTGACATTGAGTCAGCACCATGAAGGCTACATGGGGCAGTATACAATGCTGGTAGTGTTCTTCATATTTAACATAGATGCTGGGTAAGAATTTAGTTGTACATTACTTTTTAGTTTCCTTAGCTTATTAAAATGTTTCTCAAATGTGGTAAAACAAGGCTATGTTTTCTACTATCCTCAGTTATACAAAGGCCGCATTAATGCTACCAGCCACATGATCCAGCATCCCATGTATGGAGCAGGCCACAAGTACCGCACCCTCAATCTGCCCATCTCCACTACACTGGCTGAAGTCCTGGATCGGGTGTCTGGTATGTTTAATGAAGAAAACTGAAACTGAAACTCACTACAGAAAACACTATATGCTATGTATATGTATACAGTATTCTAATTTCACACATGCACTAGAACCCTGAACTTCTCTGCACTTTACCCAGGTGAGCTGCATGTGAAAATGCAAATGTCCAAGTTGTTCAGTTCAGAGATTACCCAGAATTTATGCTGTGAGCCCCCAGAACAAAGTCAAACTAATGTCTGTGTAAACCCAGGTGTGAATACAGCAGGTCTGTAGTATTCACAGCGAGCCAGTGGGCCTTTCCTTTCAGCTGATCCATTCAGAAAGTATAAGTGATGCAAATCAGGCTTTCTGTTGTTGGAAAATTGTTCAGGAAATTAAGATTAGATACGTAGCGTGTTATTTCTAATCATGTGACTTGCTTTACTGATGTGCTGAAATAAAAAATAAAAAAAACATCCATCATGTACTTTGTGACATGATATCATGCCTTCTGCACACATTCTCAAGTGAGAATGTGTGAGAATTTTCTCCTGCTGTGTGCTGCATGTGTTAATGCACAACTCCACAGAATGCCTAGACCAGGTTCTCCAGACATTGCTCAGAATGCATATCTGAAAACAGATTATGTTAGTTGTGTGCAATATGATATTAGACTATTAAAATTAAAATGTCTATTTAGCAACGTACCAGGCAGCATGATAGATGACAACACAAAGGAGTTGGTCCCTAAAAATAATTCAGTTTGATATTATGGAACGGTTTTGAACTTTTCAAAATCAACACTGTGCAACAAACCGTTATATATGTATGTTAAATATATGTTTGCAGTCAAACAGTGAGAGGACTCAGCATAAGTGCATCAGCCACAGCTACACAGCAGGCAGCCACAATACCAAAACAAACAACTCTAGTGACAAGATTTGTAAAAGAAACTCTATATGGCAGGACAGGGAGGCGCTGGAAAGACGTAACTGATGCTATGAAAAAATGGATAAAGCTCAAAATAGTTAATCCATACCCAGATACCCAGCTGCAAACATTTTTCCAACACAGCCATTCCACTGCTGTAGTCTGATGTTGTAACCAGATTGAACACAAGATCCAGTTTTTTTTCTACAACAGCTGATTTATGGTCTAGCTGCACTTCTGAACCTAATCTAAGTCCGAAATATATTTAATTTACAACGTCTGTTATTATTTTCCTATGAGGTTTTGTTTTGTTACCTTGTTGTGAATTATGATGCTGCCCCACATCCATCCATGCGTGTACTCACCATTTATTCACACAGACACACCCAGCATTACAGCCAAACTGATCAATGAGCAGAAGGAGGACAAGGAGAAAAAGAATCACGAGGAGAAGGAGAAGATGAAAGCAGACAGTGGCTTCCAGGACAACTACAGCGTTGTTGTGGCCTCAGGTACTTGGCCCTGTTTGTACATGCCCCTTGTTCAGCTATTACCCAGTTAGCTAACTTCTGCCTTTAATGCAGTTTGTTGACAGTGATGTTTCCATGTTGTTTATGTCTAATCAGGTTTAAAGTCCCAGTCCAAGCGCGCTCTTTCAACCCCTCCTCGACCCCCATCAAGGAGGGGTCGTGTGATGAGCGATAAATTGACTGCTTCGTCTGGTGTGGATCCATCAGCTAAAACCATCAGTGTACCTGTCTTCCACCTCTACCACAAGCTTCTTCCAGGTACCATATGCACATATGTAAAGTTAACATGCTGAGTCCTATCTGGGAGGAGGTGAAAGAGTTGCATAATGAAACTGAGAAGCCAAGACTGAATGACATTTTTTTTAATGTTTGTCCTGTCAGGTCAGCCCCTCCCACCTGAGATGACCCTGGCCCAGCTACTGACACTGCTGTACGACCGCAAGCTGCCACAAGGCTACCAGTCCGTCAACCTGACCGTCAAACTGGGCTCAAAGGTCATCTCTGATCCTGGCCTTTCCAAGACAGACTCCTTCAAGAGGCTACGCACAGAGAAAGGTACAGAAACCTACAGTTAAAATTATGTTTGAACAGTTTAAAATTAGTTATTGTTGCTTTTTAGGTTTAGTCTGTTTGTTTTGACCTGTCACAAGTGTCTCGAGGAGTAAACTTGGAGTCTTAAACACTGATAACTTGCAACATTGTAAAGCCTAGGATATATCACACGTGCTTACAGATTAAAACCTGTATTATGGTACAGTATTATTGAAGGATATACACAGTTTGGCTCCTGCTTTTCACTAACTTTTTAAGCAAGAACACACATTAGTTTCAATACTTTTTAACTGTATGATGTTAGGGACAAGCTTGTGCTATCATGCTTTAGCATATGATCTTGAACATTCATGGATTTCTTTTGTATTACACCAAAAAACACAATTTCTGAACTCTGCATTAGATCACATTGTTACATGTATGTGAGTTTGAATTGTTTGGTTAAATTACTTTGGAGTTCACTTTTGAACTAAATTCACACAGCACATCTCTTTCATCTCTCCACATCTGATTGTGGACACACATGTTCATGTTGAACCAAAAAGTAAATGCAGGTTAGGTGTGAAAGTGCCCTGTCATACTCCATACTGTCTAACATTACTCACAACATTGCTCCTGCTATGATTCTGGGAGTTGATTTTCTGCTAGCAGTATCACAGTCAACTGCTGGCCCTGTCAAGATCTAGTGACTGGGTTATTTCTGTCTTTTGTCCAACAAATGACCATAATGTTGTGCAGTCAAAACTGTTTGTGCTAGTATAAAATAATCCAGCCCTGTGCCTTTTACCCTTATCCTGTGTGAAGATTTGATGGACTTTTACTCCAGTAAGAGTTCAGCTCACATCACCTTGGCTGCTTTGAAATAAAGTATTTGAAGTCTAAAAGCTGGAGTCAGAGATGGAGTGGTTTTCAGAACCAACTCTTTAATCACAGTTGGTCTTGTGCTTACCTTTAGAGGCTTCAGGGAATTAAAGCTTTTTAATCGTTAGAAGTTGCTTTCATACAACATTCAAGGCATTTTCACATGCAATGTGTTACTTTAAAGCAATCTACCTGCTGCTTCCCTTATACTGCAGTGATAGAAAGCAACATCAAGACCTGTGCACAGCTTCTGCTAGTATCTCCTAACTGATCATTGTAGATACATCCACAGAGGAGCTCGCACGTGGCTCTTTGCATTTAGCATGGTTTTTAGCCACATAATGCAGGAGCATTATGTGGAGTCTTATGTAGACTTTAGGTCACAACCCAATACAGTGCAGAGTGTTCAATGTGCATGAATATACAAGAGGTCCACTTTTTACCCTACTTGCAGTGGATCATTGTGACATGCTGAACAGCTGTCCTGAGGACGAACCGATGTTGGCAAGTGAAGAATGTCTGGATGCTGCCACTGACGAGTCGCTGTTGGAGACCAATCCCATCCAGTCACCTTTGCAGGTCTTTGCAGGCATGGGTGGCCTGGCCCTCATTGCAGAAAGGCTTCCTATGCTCTACCCGGATGTCATTCAGCAGGTGAGACTTGCAGGCTGCTTTAGGCTTGTAGATATACATGGACTGTAAAAGTACTGGCATCAAGTAGGGCTACAATTTTCATATGATCTAATAAATTCTGTATTTGATAAAAATATCATATGCTTATTTACAGGTCAGTGCACCAGTGGTGCCATCAGCCACACAGGAGAAGCCCAAGGACAGTGACCAGTTTGAGTGGGTAACCATTGAGCAGTCGGGTGAATTGGTGTATGAAGCACCAGAATCCATTGCTGCTGAACCACCACCCATCAACAAGCAGCAGTCCCAATCCTCCTCCTCATCATCGTCCTCAGTACAAACAATGTCACCCATCCCTGCCCACTCACTAGCAGCTTTCGGGTTGTTCCTGCGCCTGCCAGGGTATGCAGAGGTGTTGCTGAAGGAGAGGAAGCATGCCCAGTGTCTTCTGCGCCTTGTGCTCGGTGTCACAGATGATGGAGAGGGCAGTAAGTTTGAGTGCACTTCTCTTGATTCCTCCTCCTCAGTTCCTTAAAAAGACACAATATACAAACGGTACCAATTTTCAATAACAGTTTAATGCATGATAAAAACTGTGATTTTCTATATGTTTGTCTTTTGTTTTTTCTAGCTTGGAACAAAATGTAAATATTTGCTTTGACATTCTCTTAGGCCATATCCTGCAGTCTCCATCAGCCAATGTATTGCCCACGCTTCCATTCCACGTTTTGCGGGCGTTGTTCAGCAGCACTCCTCTGACCACTGATGACGGTGTGCTTCTACGCCGCATGGCTCTGGAGATTGGCGCCATTCACCTCATCCTGGCTTGTCTGTCAGCTCTTAGCCACCATGCTCCACGCAACCCCAATGCCAGCACCAGTGTCTCTGAGGTATGGTCATCACACACAGTTATTGTGATATTCTGTTTATTAGAGTTGATTCTAAGCATCAGCTGACCCTTTGAAGAAGTAAAGACTGGGCAGATTGGCCTCAAATGCAGAAATGTCTCTGGTAGCTGAATCAGTCATTCAGTCATTAACTTCATCTTGAAGAAAGTCAACACTTTGCACTTGCACAGTGTACTTTGACTGTCTTAGGTTTTTATGCAAACTGTACATAGGTATGTGAATCCTTTGGAATGGCCTGTTTTTCTTTCTTTCTTTTTTTTTTTTTTTTGTTGCATTAACTGACCATAAATTCTAATCTGATTTTCATTCAAGTCATAGATAAAGAGAAACACAATGTGCTTAAGCAAAAAAAAAAAAGATCCATTAATTATTTAATAATTATTAACTTATCAGACTTACAGCAGTAACCTCAAATGAATGGCTTCCTGTTCTTTTAACACAACTGCTACTGGTGGACTAGCATCTTTAAATACATTGTCCATTAAGATACCTGGATAAACTTGGGAATTAACTTCCACGCACTCTTGGGATTATGTAACAATTATTTGAAACGTATTAACAATATATTTTACGACAAGTGGTAACTTAGGTAATGTTTACTCCCTTTCCCTCTTTTCTGTGTGGATTTATGGAGATGTCAGAGCTAAGAATAGATCATATTTCTTAAGTTTAAGCTGAAGATTTGAGACCTCTGGTCCTTGAGACATACACTCCATGGTGCCCTGAGAGGAGCACAGACATGAGATAAACCAGGGGTATTCAACTGAAATTTAAAGAGGTCCGGTTACTCAAGTTTTTTGGAAGCAAAGGTCCAGAAGATTATAATGTCTAACTATTTACCGCAATATATTATCAAGTAGCCTGCATGTAATCAGTACTTGACTGTCAAATCAAATTGATTCAGTACAATTCAAAAACCTTTTGACAAATTTATTTTTATGTACCATTGAACTGAGCATGTGGCTCAAGATCCTGGTGGACTGGTCATATTGGGCTCTGAGACTAACAACTTTCTGTGATCACACTTCAGATTTGAGTGGGTATGTGTGTTCAAAACCTTTGTGTTTTGTCTCATAAACAGAAAGGCAATTGGTCTGTAGCTCCGGGTCCGTATGGGACAGCTTCTGGGTCCGGATCCGGACCGCGGTCCGCCTGTTGGTGACCCCTGAGATAAAACATAAGACGGCAACAGTTATTATTTATAAGCATTACACATCCCAGGAAATCCCCAGTCAGTCCTCAACTTAAATGCAGTTACTGATTTTCACCAGCAATGTTTTGTTCCTCTTAGGGCTGCAGATATCAAGTATTTAGTAATTAAATATTCAGTTAATTATTTCCAGCAATAACGTAATCTGTTAAGAATAGGGGTGGGTATGGTCTTAAAATTATGGGTGGTCTTTTGTCTCTTCAAGCCATCCTGAGTCAGTTGGATGTCTGCTGCTGTTTCAAGAGGAAGTTCAGGTGCATTGTGACTTTGCTCGGTTTGAAAGAACTCCACAAACTCGGATGGCTTTCGCTTGTGTATTCGTTGCGGAAACAGAGGTCGAGTGGAGTTTGTCAGATTGATTAGTTCCTCAGTCACCGCATCTCCATATTTGCTGTTCATGTAGTCTAGTATAGGCTGCTTTATTGTCTTTGTTAGGTCTGTCATTCTACTTTGCCTGTAGGATGTTGTTATTATTAAATAACCGAAGAACAGGCTTCACACATGAGATGGTAATGTTGTCCTCAGCAGAAAATGCATCAGTGAAAATGGCTTCAACCACTTTTGACCCGCAGTCTGTTATCACACACACCTTTATGTTCTCACATCTACAGAAGAGAACTTAAGACCAGTTTCTTACAGAAACACATTTTATGACAACTTAATGCAGAAAACCATGAAATTCCCAAAGGTTCACAAAGTTTTTCTTGCCAATGTAGCTCCAGTTTCAATAGATTACACACTACTTGTATCCATTCTTTATACCCCAGATGACAATAGAAACAGTCTCACAGCTAAGAGTTTCATAGCGCATGGTCGCGGGCAGCGCAGGCATGGAAGTTAAAGACAATATTTTCTAAATCAAGTCTCCTCATGAACTGAGAATATATAGTACATCAGTCTTTAGCGGAAAGTTTACAAGTGCAACGGTTGCATTAAGGTGAATTTTCTAGGATTTTATGTAGGGCTCATCCTGTGCACAGCATTTTTTTCATTGCTTTCACATCTTGGAATCAGTGTGCAACAGCTACCAGTTATCTGTGCAGAAAAGCATTTAGCTCAAACCTTCAATAGGCACGGAATAATTGGATTGAGGTTGATCGGGTTGGTCATTATGGGGAGTTTTTAATACTTCTAACTACTGAAGAAGTTAAAAGTAAGGTAGCAGATATTAGGTTGACAGTCCTGTCTGTGGATTCAACCTCACCCCATACTCAACCCCCAACATCCTTCATCATCTCATCGGATGATTAAATGATATAAAATATCATGCGTATTTTAATCCTGTACAACATTTCTGTGTCTATGTTGACAGCCACAGATATCTAGTTGCCACGGTGGGGGGACTAGTGAGGAGCAGCAGCTGTACTGGGCTAAGGGAACTGGTTTTGGTACTGGATCCACAGCCTCAGGCTGGGATGTTGAGCAGGCCCTCACCAAACAACGGCTAGAAGAGGAACATGTCACATGTCTACTGCAGGTAAGTCAAAGGTTAATACGTCACACACGTTATCTTGTATTAGAATTATTATATTTTTTTTTTTATGTACACATATACACACTTGTATTTCTTTATGTATTTGTACTTTCCCCAAGGGGATCAATAAAGTGCTTAATTATTATTATTTATTTTGCTCTGGTGCCCCGAAATAAGCCTCTGACGCAGTGTTTTAGTTTGAGTTAAGTTTTTATTTTGTAACTTGTTTTGAATCTGCACTGTTTTGTTCATCAGGTCTTAGCAAGCTACATAAACCCAGCAGGGTCAAGCAGCTGCCACAGTGCTGATGCTTCTTCAGCAGACAGCAGAGCCCACAACATTTCAGCTCTGCCAACAGTGCTGCAAGAGCTCCTGAGCCAGTCCTGCCTCATCCCTGCCATGTCCTCCTACCTGCGCAATGACTCTGGTAGGTTACCTGTTCTTTAAAATGACAAGGATATTATAAAATTGGATGTTGGTGTCAGTCTGAATTGCTATTTTTATTTTAACAAGATCATTAAGTGAACTGCTTCAGATGGAACAGCGAGCTACTTTAATTGGCATTTGATCTCTGCTTGAACTGTTAAAATGTTAAATTGTTTAAACAAAAACATAAACGTAACAATTCATAAATGCATTGCATTGTTGGAAATTTTCCCACACACCATGCACCCCTTTTTTTTTTTTCTTTTTAACATGCACATACAGTGAGATTTGGGATGAAGGTTATGGTTTTGTTTTTACACTGATTTATTCATTATTCAATTTGCGTGATTTCAGATAAAGTAATCACACACAGAAGAACCAAGAACATGCTTGCCCTGAGACAAGGGAACTCGATTATTAGATGTAAAAAGTAAAACTTCAAATACTTAATCTAAGTGCGTAATGAAAATCCCACAAAGTAACTGAAACTATGTGGCATGTGTTATACTGTAATGTCTGTAGCTTTCCAATAGTAAATGTACTACAGCACCATGGCTGATGTAATGTCACATCATGCACCATCAAGTATTTTAAAAGACAGTACTTTGAAATAGACATGGTTTTATGATTTGCAGCATCAGCACTGCTTTCAAGATTAGGAAAGGGGAGAGTACCTCTTCATCCTGCAGTTACTTAAAGTTTACAAGTTGTGTATATATATATATATATATATATATATATATAGTAAATGGTTTTAACAATTACGTTGTGATGATATACAACAGACAAAACAACACATAATCGGTGGCTTTATTGCATTCAAACTCCTTTTTAACTGCAGCTTATTTACCTAAAAGATCCTTAGTCCACTCTGTGGTTGGGTTACTCAACAAAACCACTTTGTTTGTGGTTAAGGTTATTGAATGCTCATTATTTTGAACGTTTAGCTAGTGTGAGATCAAATATTTAACAGTGTTGTTAGTAATGTGCTGTTGAATTTCCTGGCTTTTTTTAAAATATATATTATGCTCTGCTTCCCATAAAATGGTTTAAGTCAGAGATATGTAACATTGTTTGTTCATTAATTCATTTAAAACACCAGTGTACGTCAGCACAGTGAAGCATGTGAAGATGTGTATCCACATCTAGCTCTTTAGTCTTGAAAATGTTATGGGATACAGGGAACATATATGGCTAATTTGTACATCAGCACCTTTAACTAAGCATTCTTTCTGTAGGCTGGGTTCACTAGTTTATACAGTAGACCAACCATCACACTGAAAAAAACATTTTCAATTGTTCTACTATATAGCTCATCAATTTGATCCTCTAATGTCTTATATTTCTGCAAGTTGTAAATTCACTTTTGATGAACATTTTACTGCAATAAAAAGGCCACGCCTAAGATTAAAACATCTACACTGGACTAATGTCTAAACACAGCTGTACAAAACAACACATGAAAGCAGCTCAAGACATACACAAATCACCACATGATGCGACAGTGAATTTTAGGCAAATTTCTTCTGATATTGGCAGAAATGCTAATGCTATTTTTAGTTTTTTGAGGCCACTGGTAGGGAGGCTTATCATTTAAGGTGGTTAACTTCCCACTCCTGTGTAAAGTCTGGAACAGCACTGCATTATTAAACTGGAAATTTTTACATTGCAAACTATCAATATGCACAAGCAACAAATTGCATTTAAGATTAGAATGTTCAATGTTGAACTTGAATTACAGGCCGTCATGAGGAAACTTAGTTGCCTATATTACAGCTGATGTTTTACTTTAGGAGTAGCTACAGGCGAGTGCTCTCTGAACACAGACATAATATTAAACCATACAGATCTAGGTCGTTTCTGTTTTTGACACCATTATGCGGTACCTGTTAATTTTAGTTGTTTGAGCTAAATGTTAAACAATCTCTAAACTATACTGTGTGTTAATGCAGTCAAGTTGATTATATAGTTGATTTCATGTTGTTCAGTTTCAGGTGGTAGACATTGTAGCAGATTGAAAGCCTGTGTAGAAGCTAATGATTTATCCAGTGCAGTCCTGGTATGACATGTCTTTACACTGCCGTCTTGTAGACCATTCACCAGTAAGGGCAAATTAACTTTATAGAAGTGATTCACTGATGAAATACTAATTCAGTCATTAGATTTTGTTTGCTTGCCTTGTTCCTCACTTGTAAGTCGAGTTGGATAAAAGTGTCTGCTAAATGACTAAATGTCAATGTAAATTAACCGGTGGTGCAGACAGTTTCTATTCCCAGCAGTTAATTTTTTTTGACCAGGTTGGTTTTTGTCTTGAGTTTGAATATAAACAACTTCAGGCAAAACGAGACATAAGGATTTGCTTTGAGTGTTTGTGTTGTTTCGCATATCAGCCCTGAGCTAGTTACAACTGAGTGTGTTCCACCTTTTTGCATAATGCTGGTGGTTGTTTATAGGAGTATCTGTGTGCTAATTCATCCCTGGTCTCATTAAATAACAGCCGATAAAAGGCATTGTGAGTATTGTTATTGCTCCTCATTATGTGCTAAATGCCTCAGACACACAAGTTTAAGTGTGTGTGTGTGTGTGTGTGTGTGTATGCGTACATTCATGTAAAATATACTGCTGGATATTAATTCCAGTTGAGGCAATTATAGCCTAGTAGTAGTCTGTAGTATTAAACATGGCCTCACACAACCTGAGCATTGGCTGAAGTCTGTCAATGATGATTTTGTTGTAGAAGAGTAAAAAGAAATATACAAGCAGTAGGATAGGGATTGAAAGCCGTAGAAAGCAGTGGCTACATGATAATACTGAAATTGACAACATGTTGGCAGTGTTAAAAGGTTCATTTTTAGATGATCCTGCTCACTACTGAAAACTAATACTCAATCTAATCTAGAAGGGGTGAAAGGTGTTCTCCTCCAGCCCAAGTTGGGTGCAGATGCAGGACCAAAAAAATAGAATCAAAGAGAAAGGAGAGAGATTGTCTGCACATTTAAATAAGCGCCCAAAAATGTTTTTACAGTGGGTCAGTCTACATCGTCTTCATCAGACAAATATTCATTTGAAACAGACACAAGATATATAGATGAGGTGACAACCCCACCTACAGTACACTTAAGAGAATCATATGATGTGAAAAATAATATGAAGGCAAATAATATTAACAGTGTAGTTCATTTCCACAATCTCTTATAAAACATGTAATAAATAAAAATATCAGATATCAAATATCAGTTAAAATAATAAATAGATTAGATCAAAATAAGTTTGTTCACATATGTGCCTTAGACAACATTTTACAATTTTACATTTTCAACAATACATAACAACATAATCAACAATCAACTTCCAGTCAGTAACAAAAAAATTAATTAATAGATTAGAATAGTAAAAGAAAATAACTTCAGCTTCAGGCTTTGTAAACATGTTTCAAGCTAATATGGCCAAAATGCCCTTCACAACTTTAGTGGGACTTCCTCAGCATCCACTGTCTCTGTCTGCAGGTACAACTGTACCTCAGGAGCTATGGCCTGGTCCTGTTGCAGAGGAGGTCCTGCAGCTATGTCTGTGATGACCTTGAAATAGCTACACAGGCCCTTCTACTTTTTTGTCTTTGGAGCAGCAGCTGTACTGTTCCTTTGTAACGTAAACAGACATTAATGCTGTCTCAATCGGGCTTTCTCCTTGGAGGAAACAATTGCGGTTGTGGTATTAAATGTTCAAATTATTTTGTCAACACATGAATCCACTTAACTATTATTATTACCATTTATTTGTATTATTATTACCATGGCAGTCATCACACTCTTGATCTCAGCTCAGTCTGTCTTCAGTAGTTCCTCGGTTATCTTCACTGACATATTTAAGCTTGAACCTTGAGTCCAGTGCAGAGGCCATGTCAATTAACTCCTTGTGTCGCTGAGTCTCTGCATCTGTTATTGATATAGTCTAAAATCTTCCTTTTGATGCTTTTGGCAAGGTCTGTGTTGTCCTCCTGCACTTCCAATATTTAAATGCTAAAAAGGTAAGGCGTTGGTTTCAGAAAAGATACACTGATACATTTCTCTCCACTAACTGTGTCAGTGAATTCAGCAAGAAGGCTACCTCCAGTACATCAATGTCCTGCCAAGAGAGAGTGAGATGTCTGAATTTTTGGTCGCTAGAAAGAACCTGGGCAATGGCTTTATGCAGTTCAGGGACTATGTCTATCATGGCCTGCCTTGATCCATATCTGGTTGGGCATTCTGTTTTAAGGGAGTGTCCAGGTAGCTTCAGCTGCCTCTGTGCCTTTGCAAGTTCCCTCCTTTTTTTCCAACTATAGGAAGAGCTGCCGACAAACTAGTTCAAGTGATAGTATTAACAATAATAATGATAAAAAAGGTTAACATAAGAGAGACAGTCACACAGAAATTTGAATAATTTCTGGCCTATATTTCTAGTGTCATTATTGCTGTTTTTAAAATCACATACAATTAAATCACCACATTACCAATAATATGTATGAAGGATTCCTACTAACCTATGGCCAAGAGGAGACATTTTGTATTCAAATTGAAATCAGTTTCAATTGAATACAAGTTTTGTAGTGTATTACTAAGCAAATGTATGGCTCACTTGTGCGGCTAGACCATAGGTCTGTTGTGTTGCCAATTTTCATATAAAGCAGGTGGAACTCTTGTCCAGATTATTTACCATTTTGTTAATCCTTTGTTCTTAACTGTGCTAATGGGACACATGCCTTTGGCTAAGAAGTGTGTAATGGCATCTGTTATTTTTTTGGTGCCTTTCCGAGCTGGATGGATATAGAGTTGCACTGAGAGTGGCTTTAATTGAAGAACTGTGTAGCGGAGGACCTTGTCGGGGTTGTTCATTGCTCTTTCTGTTTCTTTTTTAGTAGTTGGCCATATAACAGTCTGTGTTTAAATTTTAGATGGTTAAAAAGATTTGTGGTGTTACCAAGCGATGCTAACACTACTGCGTGGCAAATCTTGCACATATGTTTTTGATCCACTCCTGCTTCTTTGAATCCAAAGTGTTTCCAAACAGAATAGCTTCTTCCTCTTCTGTTGACAGCAATGGCTGGGAGAGTTTGTGCTTTGGGGCATAAGTGCGCATGTGCGTCATAAGCAGAAGAATAATCTTTTTTTTTTTTTTTTTCCTTCTCAATTTCATAGTTTTTGTGATCTTTGAGACCCGAAATCAAAATAAAAATTTGTTTAATTGCACAGCCCTAGGGTCTACATTTGCTTAATAACACTCACATTTAGCAGGAGCTTTAATATTAATTTCAATCCATAATACTACAATGCGCATGAGAAATACAAAATATATTGAAACACCACAGGAGACACAAACAAGACAGCCAATGAAAAACCCCATTGGTATACAGCAGGGGTTTTCAGCTGATTGTCTCCTGGAGAGTGCTGCTGTTGGGTGTGAGGATAGGCTTGAAATCAGGTTATTTCAAGCCTTCTTTTTGTTTGTATATGTAAAAGTACACTGGACACATTTATCACATCTCTAGTAACCCGCTGTTTTTGACGTGGCCCTGGTTTCATTCATCCATTACCTCCCATATCCTCCTATAGAAAAATGTGCCAACTGCCTCTTGAATGAGTCATCATCCCTGCAAATTCTGGCAAGCTCTTACAAAAGGACGAGTGTCTCCTCTCAGTATTGTGTTTCTGTTTTTCAGGGAAGCACAATTTACCATCTTTCCAATATAGTTTGTGTCACAATCCATAATAAATTTGAGATACTGTGGGTTGAAACATTGACATTATGGTCTTGAGGGTTTGAGGGAGTGGACAAAGCTGTCCTTTATCTTCTAAGAATTCAATCTAAACTTGAAACCATAGAGACCTTTTTTTGTATGGTCGAAATTTACTACTGTTAAGTTACAGTGAGTAATCGGGCATTGTCTTATTTTTTTTGCTAACTTCATGTCTCCAACTCTGCTTTTCTCCTTATATACACCACCCTATGTTACAAACTCTTTGCCAACATGTCGTAACGCAGTTTTAGACTTATTGTGGTTGTGAACAGAGGAAGTTTTAATATTACATGCTGCAGATTGTGTCCAGTTTTTTCATTTTCATTTCATTTTTAATGTTTTGCCAGTGTGGTAAGACAATGATGCTTGAGACAGAAATTGAATATATACAATTTGATACACATTTTGCCCACATCAAGAATTTCCCCTATCTCAAGACATATTACTGGAGTCAGTACAAGCTCAAAGTCAAGCAAGACACTGCACCACCTTCATTCTTTACAATTATTTCCTTGTGTCTTTGTGAATTTGCAATTTATCACCACTCATGGAAATGATTGATTCTGTTACCACATACCTATGCTGAATTCACACAGGTATTTAACCTACAATACAATAATAACTATGTATTATTGGGGTCTGTGTTGTTTCATGTCCTGTTAAGACAATGAAATTAAATTTACGAAGTCAGTTGGAGGGACAGATTTGTTGCTCCGTCTCAAATAAGATCTCATCAAAGCTCATTAGATGCTGAATCGCAGCTCAGTGCTAATACTCAAGGCAGGATTTTACCATTCTCCAGGTGGCACCTGTTTCATCTTTAGTTCAGATGATTTCAAAATAAACCATGGAAATGCAATATTCCATAACAAAGTAATCCACTAGGAATGTGCTCTTGCATGTAAGTCATTAACCAACAAATACCTTGTCAGATGGCATCATGTTGCATTGCAGAAAAAGTTGAACCAGAGTCAACTTTTTTGATGCACGATGCACTGTTGTTGTTGTTGTTTTTGTTGTTGTTGTTGTTGTTGTTGTTGTTGTTGTTGTTGTAAATTACCCCAAAACCCCTTCTTGTTAATTGCAGCCCTTCCTTTTCCATGACTGATTTACACAAGAGCATACTGCTGCACTATGCCACTGATTGTGCCAGTAGGCATGTAGCAAATAGTGGTAATGTAGCATACTCTGTGTATGTGTTTTTTGGAGTTTTTGGAAACATTTAATTACATGTTGCCCATGGTAAACACACTTGCCTATAATGATTCAGAACCTTTTCACATACACTTCTGAGGAATTTCTAAAATGTACTGTTCTGCATTTTTAATATAAGGAGTTTGCTGATTGAGACTGGGGTTCTGGCCTATTTCCAGCAGGGGTCCTTAGGCAAGACCTCCTTACGCTTAGCCTGCCTACCCTTGTTCCTCACTTGTGAGTCGCTCCAGATAAAAGCGTCTGCTAAATGTAAATGTAAATGCTAGGCTAGGCTGAAATAAATTCAAATAAATGTAGAGAATCTTTCAAACCTCCTACTGTAATCATCATATGCTAAAGGTGGGCAGAGAGGAATTAGTAGAAGAGAGGCTGTTTTATGTTCTAGAAGGGTTTTTTTGTTTATTTATTTTGTTTTTAATTTGGGGGGGTTAAAAATTCATCCTCACAGTTGTGTTAATGTCATTGTAGTTATGCTTTTAAATAGAAAATATTTTGTTGTCAACAATTATTATTTGTGTTGGTGCATTTTAGACCCTAATTTCTATGAAAGACAGGAGGCCTAAAGCATTAAATTTGATTTCCATATTGTCTTCACAGCAGCTTCCCGCCAGTGTTCTCAGGAATGTAACAATTTAAAGTCCAACAAGCTTAACATTAAAAATACAAAACTGTCTTGTTTGACTCATCTTTCCAAATCCAGCAGTCTAAGAAAATGAGGTTGAGGGGTAGTTGGTATTTGTTATCAGCCCATAGGTGTGTTGGTCCTGGCTGGGGGGACTTGCTAGTATTCATTTGTCTTTGTTAACCCTGATTCCAGTACTGCCCTGCTCCTGCCATGTCCTCCAGCCCTTTGTTATCTCCCTGGTGTATAACTGTGACTTGACAATATGGCTTCTTTGTCTTCAACCTTAGACAGTCTGTCCAGTTTCCTCCTCCTGTCGCTGGGGAAGATGTTCATGTCAGAGTCCTTTCCCAAAAATGTGTCACTTTCTAATTAACCACAGCAGCTCACTTCAGTCTGTCTTGGAGAAGTTGCATCTAATTGCTGATTTCCTTCATCTTTTACTTTGGCACTTCACAGTGTGGTATAGATGTAAACAAAAACAATTACAAAGAGGTTAAGGAATGTGCCAATGATGCCTAACATTGCCAAGATGGACTCCTCCTGCTCCTCCTTGACCTCCAGTGCTCGCATGTCTTCAAGTGTGATGATTGTGGTGCCCATGATACAGTTGCTCGTCTAAATTGGCAAGGAGACACTTAGCTGAAATTAAAAGGAAATTATGGAGATAATTTCAGAAGTAGTTAAACAAAATAGAAAGCCACAACAATATGGAATAACATCTTGCTCTTAAGGCTTAGCAGTGCTTCTTGTGTTCTTTATCCAGGCTAATCTACCAGTTCTTGAATAAGAACCCAGTACCGAACAGCTCTGGGTTCTCACAGCCCTTCGAACATAATCCTCCCAAGCAGAAAGAAATCAAGTATGAATCCAACAAAACAATGCCACAGCTAACACAAAGCATAGTGAAGTTAGTCACCAATGTTTATGACCCGTCACAGCTCAAAGCCAAGGTCCTCAATAAGAACAAGCTTGACAGCAGCACTTTCTCATTCTCATCATTGCATTATCTGCCATGAAACCTCTAAATTACGAGCACTAACTCTCAATGGCATTCTCCCATGCCAAAAAAGACTTGATTTAATGATGTCATTTGCCATCCCCTTACATTCACCTATCTCTTTTCTAATGCGATTAATAATTAACCACTCCAGAGAATTGTAATTGGTTGTTCTAACAACTGCTATGTAACATAACTAATTTGCAATTCTGTCTAGTATGGAGGACATAAGAACTAGGAGCGCTTGACAGTGTCGTCTCTTAGAGAAATATGTGCGCAAAAAGCTAAACACGATCATTCTAGGCTCATACTTCACAAATGTTATACCAACATACACTATGGCTTTCCTTAAAATGAAAATCAAGAAATAAGGAATATACAGGTAAGTAAAAATGATTGGGTAAAAAGAAAGTGGCTTACCCTAAAGCATCTAAGGTGTAAGGCAGCATCATCCGGCATGTTTTGTGGATCCTCACTGAAAAAAATCATGGCTTTAGGGGCATGTTACATGTGGATCCCTGGGGGAGAAGATGGGAGAGGCTGATTGTGTAGCCACAGTTCCTTTTCCTGTGAGCGACAGACGAAGTGACAGAGAGAGGAATAGAAGGCATTTGTGTTCAGCGATGTTTCCAGTGAAAACCTCCTTATGTTGCTGCTTCTGTCCTCTAGTCTGTAGCGCCACCAGTAGGATTCAACAACCCATCTACCCCCCAACTTCCCTCTTGATTAAGTTGGCCCCTCTACCAGTCTTTGCAGTCAGTTTTTATCAGCAGGTTTGCATTGCTGCTGCTAATATGTTAGCAGCCTCTGTGTAGGGGGCAAGGAGTAATCCTCTCCCCATTTGCCCTCTCCCACCTTCCCACCTTTCTTCTCATCCTACTCGTCTGCCCCTTTGCTAAAGTTTCCTGTCACTGCTTTGCCTTAACTCGTCCTCACACAAATCCCCCACCTCCCTGGCTTATCAATAAATCTACACAGCACCTTGTTTTGTAGTGCCCCCCAATGCTTGCTTCAGGACCCGCTGGGGAACAGTGCAATTAGTGCCTTTCAGAAAAGCCTGTTGACCATTGCTGAAGCCCCCATGCCAATGCATGCATATGTCTGTGGCATCAGCTGAGTCTCTGTGACATCCAGCCTCCGATGATTTAGGGTAAGAACAGGCAGGTTCCTGAATTAGCCGCCTCTGGCAGGTGGTACTCCAGAAAAGCAGAAAAAGCTGTAAAATTCCATTGAACAGACGTCTGTAGAGAAGCAAAGGTAACCAGAGCGCCAGACAGTCACTATGGAAATTTGGATGTGCACCTACCACCAGTGACAGCAGTGTTAACGGTCTCCAACACCAGTTCGTCACCATGGGAGGACTGTGCATTGCATAACCAAGCAGAATGATGGCAAGAGAGGGACGACAGATTCTGACGGCTGTGGCAACGAAGGAGAAGGAGCATGAGAATGAGGGATAGAAAGAGTCGGGGAGGAATGAAGGAAAAAAAGCAGGAGGGAGGGGGAAATGACATCGCTTACACTTACTGTCTCCTCCTCTCCGACTGCTGTGGGGGCTGGTTGAGTGCACGCACACACACATAAATCTACCATCTAAATAACACAAAACAAAAAGGAGGGGAAAATAACAAAAGGAAAAAATCACCCCCCACGCTCGTGCCATGCTCTGCTTTGACTTCACTTGCTGCTATTCTGGCAGATCTGTGCAAAGGGGAGGAGTGGAGGAATAGGAGGGGGTAACAATAGGAGGCGGCGGGGAAATAAAGGATGGTTGAGGCTGGATGGAGGACAAAGGGGAAGGCAGTGGAAAGATGTGAAGTCTTTGCAGTTAGATATTTATCTTCAAAGCCTTTGATAAAAAGACACCATTTCTTCAAACTGTCTTTGCTGCCTTTCATTCTCATTTCTTTATGTCTTCATCTTGTTGGTGTTTCTGTTCAGGTGGGCTGTAAACATGCACTGCTGCCTGGAAGCCAAGAATAATCTAATAATAATAATAATAATAATAATAATAATAATAATAATAATAACCTAAATCTAAATTCATAAAAAAGATTTTTTTCTACTTCAAATAGTTGCTTCATTTCAGTTTTTTTATGGTTGATTAACTGACAGTCAGTTCTGTATAAAAATTCACACAAATAACATTATTATATATATTTTCGCATAAAATATACACTGAATTTCAAATGAATGGCTGAATTATTGTGAAATATGCCACAGTACCGTATATTTGCTGCTTCAACTAACATTGTTACTTTTTCACTCCTAGTATTCTAATGCTTTGTTGTACTGTGCTGGCTCCACACCTGTGAAGTATGGGTGGTCTGTCAATGCAGTAATTAAATTATTAAATACAGAAATATATTGAATAAACAGTGACTGCTTGATTTCAGGACTGGTTATTAGATGGTTGCATCCATGGTTGAGCTGGTTTCATCAACCCTGCTTGGTCCTCCTTTCAATATGTCTAGGCAGATCAATAATTTATAGTTTTGTTGTTGCAGCTATTTTGACCTCAGGGATAATAGAGCATTGTAGCTAAACTGTGGGAGGCCAGTAAAACCACAATGCTGTAACAATGTTCTTTCCTTCACATATACTAATTCTACTTACCCCATCACTGACCCATAGGAGCCTACAGTAAATGCAGGTCAAGAATCATCTGATCACAGGCTACTTCTGGTAGACAAGAGAATATAATGTAACATGTGCTTTATCCAAGATAAATTAAACAAGCCTAATCAATTTAAAAGATATTAAATTAATTCAGCTCCTGCAACACTCCACCCGTTTTTTTATGTCGAGTGGTGGTCAAGGGCACAAATATCTGAAGTGCATTTTTACTTATGTTCATAGTGAATTGTGAGAGTGGAAATGAAGCTTGTTCATGTGTAACCAGTTCTAAAATAATTGAAATTTATAAAATTATGTTATTAGCCAACACTGATATGTGTATCTTTATAAATCAGTATGTACATTCTGAATTTCAGAGTTCTAGCACCTGGATTCAATGAAACCAGTGGCAGTTGTGGATCAAACATCTTGACTTTAACAAACACTCTTGCTTTTCCTAAGAAGAATATCCTGGAATGAATTATACTACAAAGGGGAAGAACCTCAGAAAATAAACTTGCACAAAACTTACAATGTAATCTCAGCGTTAGACACAGTTAGGCAAACTGTCTAAAATGTAGAATATGTTCTATGGCTACTTATTCTGCAATGCAATGCTTAGTCAGGTGGGGGTGCAATTAGAGTACAACGCAAAAATTGTGATAAGTAACCATTTACAGGGCTGACTTTATTTCTTAGGTCTTGTGTTTTCTTACTTATTGTAATGCAGCTACGATGTGCACACAGTGTATGTCAACATAAAACTAAGTTACTTAAGTTACCTAAGAATCTTGGTTAATAATGGCGTTCTTTGTGCACAAAAACTCAGCCACTGTTCCTTATGTACTATGAAATGACACAGAGCTTCAGGCAACTTTTTCTGGTTGTTCCACATGGTCTTGCTTTGATGCACATCATCTACAGTGTCCACTGAGGCAGACTGTGTGTTGGCAGAGACATGTTGGAGTTTTGCTATTTCAGTTACTCTTTCCCCTATTCAATTGCCCTAAAGGGCTGAGGAAGACCTGACACTGTCCAACCATGAGCTTGAGTCAGAGCATGAGCCACCCACACGCAGTGTGACCTGCATGTTTCTTCTCTTTGGGAATCCGACAGAGACCTGTCACTTACAGCAGCAACCAACCCACACACCAGCTCTCCTGTCTTAAACCATGAGTTTAGGCCATTTAATGTTAACAAGCTTTGTATTTTTATTGAGATATACAGTTCATTGGGTGAGTGTGTAGAGCGTGTGTATTTTAAGAAGACCAATGGGTGTCACATCCTGTTGTCTTTGTGGGTTTGTTAGACATTAACACACTGCTATAGAGGTCACAACAAAATGGAATGATGTATGTTTATAGATGGGGAATATAGATACTCTGCAATAGGCTGTTCTTTTAAAGCTGCATAAATGGCTACAAAATAGTAGCCTGGTTACCCATCTGCTAGAAATGGAGCAACACTGGCATTTTTTAGGTCCAATCCTTTTGACCACCTTATAAAACCCCAATATTGATTCCACTTTTGGGTTTGTTGTGGTCATCCCCCAACCACTGGAAATAAAACATATGTTTAACTAGACTAGACTGTACTATAACACTTTTTTCGCTGGTTGGTGAAAATGGTAGGCAAAGGAACCCTTATCGACTCAAAGCCAAAAACTATCTGAGCCTCATTTAGTACTTTGCATCCACAGTTCTTAATCTGGCAGCCTGTACTTATCTCTTGTCCTTGTCTGGTGAGCTGCTCACAGACACATATAGAGTGTTGCTCAACAGAATGGGTGGATGGCCATTTGCTTCAGC
Organism: Anabas testudineus; assembly: GCF_900324465.2. Taxonomy (NCBI): domain Eukaryota; kingdom Metazoa; phylum Chordata; class Actinopteri; order Anabantiformes; family Anabantidae; genus Anabas; species Anabas testudineus. The sequence goes on from NC_046624.1 coordinate 1,190,667, forward strand.
CAGTTAGAATGAGTGGAAAGAGGAGAGAGAAAAGAACATCAAGCAGCAGACAAACATTGGGCAGTTTGGTAGGGACAGTAACTGCACACTAGAAACATACAGCTCTGAGACCAATTAAGTAATTTTTGAGGCAGCTGAGTTTACTTGGCTCTTTCTGTTAACTTAGTAGTACTCTGTTTTAAGGTTAGGTTAGGTAAAATTTTGTTGTGCATCTATCTAGAAAATCAAGATCTAGAACATAGTGTACATCTACAGTATGTCAGTGGTTGTTTATGTTTCCTGATGATTCAGACTGGATTTAAATGCAACTTCCTGACACATTATTTTGGTGAGACAATTGATTTCACATGAGGTAAGGCTACATGAGCAACAGGGGAGCCATTTAAAGTAGCACTTTTATTTCAAACAGCCCTCACATATACCCCTCAGTAATTCATTGCAAGCGCTACTGTTCAGGTCTTCAGGTCCCTGTTAATCAACCTGAGCATCCAACACAGCTACACACAGCACCCATCTCAGAACAGACCCCAGGCCTTAAATCAAAAAGAGGTGGAGGCTTTCTGTTTGTAGCACTGTGATGACTGCAGGTCAGCAATACCAAGATAGTCATAGCTGTGATGAATGTCTGGCTTCTTTATGCTACTGCTTGTCCTGTGGCTGAGAAGAGAATCAGATTCTTCCCCTTACTCTTGGTGCTACACCAGAGTTCTAGCTTCCACTTCCTATTATACAAATTGTATACCAGAATAATAAGTCAGTTATCACAGCAATTGCAGATGTAAATGCTACTCAATGATTTATATCATTAGGTAGAAAGGGAATAGCATTTTGTATGCAGTTGTGTTTTCCATAATTCCACATACGTTGTGCACGTATCTCAAACAAAAAAGTGTATATTGGATATAGTGGATATGTTGACTTTTTATTTTTTCTGATCAGTGGATCTGTTTGGAATTTATTAACCCAATGGGGGAAAACAGAAGTGACATTGGCGCAGAGCAGGATGAGGAGATCTTACTCACAACTATGCAGCTTAATTACCTAGCTATATCTTAAAGGGATTTGGATTTCATGCATTCAGGTGCCATTTAGAAACAAAGGTTAAAGTATTTGAAAGCAGATTAAAGCTCAGGGAGGTCAGTTTTTAGCGGACGCTGGGACAGTAGGGAGCTGAGAATTTTCAATATAAATGTAAAACAGTCTGGGAGCCACAAACAAGAGCTGCTCTATTTATTTTTGGGACTGACACTTGGATACACAAGCAAATGGATACACAAGAACTCAGACACATGCTAAAGAGCCCCACTCAGAAAATGCTATAGTTTCCATGGTCAGCCTGTTGATACTTATTTTAGTCTCAACAGGCCCTTGTATTTGATTGGCTTCTGTGTGTAGTTCTGATTGATGGAACTAAGCCTACTCTTCTGTAATACCACTTTCCAAAATGTTTCTTATTTTGTTTTAGTATTAAAACCGACAACCACTTTCTAACACGTATATCTACATTGCTCATATAAATTTGTTGTCATCAGGGTTTGCAAAGATTATTCCAAGAATGTAAATCTGTTTACTGTTCCACTGTTTTAACTTTAACTTTACTTTGTGGCAGCTCACTCTACCGGTATGTCACAGCAACTCCTTAATATTGAGTTGAAATGAATAAATTAAGGATATGAATTGAAATTCAATCAGTATATTGTCACCTCTGTTGTTTGAGCATCTAACACTTATTATAATTCTTGTTTTTCTGCAGTGCTGGATATGGCACGCCATGTGCCTTTGTATCGGGCGCTTCTGGAGCTGCTGAGGGCCATTTCCACCTGTGCAGCCCTGGTCCCTCTGCTGCTACCTCTGTCTGGAGACCCGGGACAGGATGAGGAAGAGGAGGATGAAGAACACCCTGAGGGCCAGACCTCTGTTGGGATGTTACTGGCCAAGATGAAGACATGTGTGGACACATACACTAATCGCCTCAGGTGAGATGGAGAAATCAACAGAATTGAATAGTGATTAATGTTGAAATACTTACATTAGTTTTTAGAGGGGAAAAAGTGGAAAAAGTTGTCTGTTCAGCTGTTCTCTTGGCCAGGTGCTGGTAGTCCTTAGTTCATTTGCAAGTACAAAGATAGAGTTCTAGAATTGATTAAAGTGGGCCACATCGATTCTGGTAAAACATGAAGAGGGCAAGAAAAAATGCAGCACTGTCGCCACATCTTCAGATCAATCACATCACTCAACCTTTGTGAATGTGTAATGTAATTGCTAAATAATGCTACAATGTCTTCTGGTGAAGAGATGATAAATTACTAAAATGTATCTTTTACATACAGAATTGGATTTCTGAATTTCAAGTTCAGTATTCATCCACTCTATGCTTTACTGTATATTTGTCTATGTCAGGTCAAAGAAAGACAAGAGTAAGGGTGTGGTGAAGACTGATACATCGGATCCAGAGCCTGAGGGTCTGACTCTACTTGTCCCTGACATTCAGAGGACAGCTGAGATAGTCTACGCTGCTACTACCAGCCTACGACAGGCCAACCAAGGTATGTACAACACACACGTAAGCTCTCTCCTTAGGGGAAGTTCAGAGAAGCAGAGTAAAAATTACAATTACCAGAAGTCAAAAACTCACATGATAGCACAAAATACAGAACAGAACAATAATGATAATAAATGTAGTCTTACTACCAAATATTGTTGCGTCAACTTAATTACATTTGCACATGTAAAATGAGTGGGATAATATGCATACTACAAAGGATAAGGACAAAAGGATAAAAATGAAAGAAGGAAACCCTTCAACTGTATCTGGCCATTAGTCACCCTAAGAAAGAAATGCCGTCAATAACATGTCTACCGCATGATGAAACATTACACCTCCCCTATTATCTTGTTTCTACACCATAAATAATATTAATTATCCACCACCAAGTTATTTCTTCCAGCTCCCTCCAGAGAATCTTTTTCCACATAAAACGACCATCTTATGCTCTACCTAAGTTGGCCATTAGATATGACGTAAGTGTGTATGTGAGGTAGAGAATATGGATAAAGATCAATGTCACATCTCATTAAGAAATGCATAAGATAAAGTCCTCCACAATTACATGTCATATGAAGGTGTACAGTATAGAGCTAGCAATATGAGGATGTATAATCATTTAATTATTAAGTGGCTTTAAGTAATATCTCTGAGAAAATCCCTGAAGAGCAAGCTAGTATTGATTTGAGGAAGCGACATATTTCTCTAAAGCACTGATGTACCTTAACTGTCTGTCTTAACCGAACAGTCCAAATTAATGATGATCTTAACTGTAGATTTGCTCTAATGTAAATTCTTCTTTAAATTTGGTAACCTGAGCTTGATCTTGAGAAATGCAAGTTAAATTAAAGCTACAGCATGTGCTTGTTTTCCAGCCCAAATTTACATCATGATTGTGTGCGTGGCTCTAAATTTGTTTGACTTTGACAAAGATCAGTGCACAGATTGCAGATAGTACAACGAAAACAACAACATAGTTTGCTAAGGTAACTTTTCTGATAAATAGCTTGGTGACATACTGGCCTCTCAGGTTTGCACAAGGGAAGATGTTCTTGTGCCATGGTTACATGCTGCTTTTTTTTTTCCGCTGCCAATAATTTTTCTTTCCACTCTTAACACCGCCACCTTAACAGAGAGGAAGCTGGTTGAGTCTTCAAGGAAGGTGTCCAGTCGGCCTAAGCCCCTTTCCATTCTACGCTCTCTAGAAGAAAAATATGTAGCTGCCATGAAGAAGCTGCAGTTTGGTGAGTATATGCAATCTTTGGTTGTGAGTGCATATACAAGTGCTCATTTACGTTATTTATTCTATTGGGTACAAGATTTACACTTACATTTAGTCATTTGGCAGACACTTTTATACAAAACTATACAGCTGCTATCCAGGGTACAAGACAGACCAGGCAACACTGTAATCCACCCATGCTCTTTAGACTTCCTCAAATACAAACACACACTTTACTGTTTCCCTCATCCTGCTCACCCTTTTTGTCCTGTCCATCCCTCTCCATTCAGCCATGTCATGATTAATTACACTCGTTTTGCTATGTAGCAATTCATTTTGTAAGCAGCTTGATGTTTGAGGTAATTGTAAGAGACTTAAGTGTAAACAGTGTTGTTTTAGTGTGCAGACAGAAGCTAGAGTATAACTCACTATAACAAGACAGTAGTCTAATTTTACCAGAATTACCACAGAGGTCAGAAGTCAATGCAAAGCTTAAAAATGTCTGTTGTTATTTAGAGTGTTTCCAGGCGTTAAATATATTACTGTGGTATGCCAAGGGGTGTATTTCTATACACAATATGATGGTGACAATCTGAACTTGTCTCCTCTTTCTCCAGACACCTTTGAAATGGTCTCAGAGGATGAGGATGGGAAGCTTATGTTTAAGGTCAACTACCACTACATGTCTCAGGTGAAGAACGCCAGTGATACAAATAGTGCAGCTCGATCCCGCCGCCTTGCCCAGGAGGCCGTCACCCTGTCCACCTCTCTGCCCTTGTCATCCTCTTCCAGTGTCTTTGTCCGCTGTGATGAAGAGAGACTCGACATCATGAAGGTAAAGTTCCACTTCCACTGCTTCTTAGTTGTGTTAGGCTTAATGCCAGTGCAGACTTTTAAGATCGTATGAAACCACACAACAACAATAATTAAAATGACAATGTCATAGATTGGTTTCTATGTGGATGTGATTAAAAGAAACTCATGTTTAATAACAGAGCAACACTGAACAAACACTTGTGTCTTCTGTAAGGTTGTTATGTACTGTGTTACTGCCTCTGGTGTTTTTACTATACAACTTGTCATCGATGGCTCCTACTCATTCCCCCAGTGACATTTAATAAATGCCTCTCACCCCACAAGTTAATTAATGGCTAAATGTCAACATCCTCACTAATTTAGCTCAGTTTTGGTAAAACAACATTCTAAATAAAGACAGCAGCTTACCAACAACAAAGTCTAGAATCACATTAGTGTAATCATGACATTTTTAAATAATGTGTTATTGGCTCTTTAAACAATGGTAGGTGCTCAAACATGGCAGCAACTGTAACTCTACATAATTTACTAGGATTAGGGTGGAAAAGCGAAGGAGCAGCATCAGCAGAAAGAGAATGTGGTTGGTGAGGTAGAAAACTCACAATCTGTAAGGATTCAGTACCCTTGTACCTCACTCTTGAATCCTTCTATTTCACTTTATTTATCCAACCCCATAACGCTGGGTTTTAGTATTAGAAAATATCTGCATTAGATGTACCTAACTTTTGTTTCAAGTGTTGGGTCTGAATATTCATGTCAAATTATACTTAATGTATGAGCAGGGTCCAGTGCCGTCAAAGAAATGGACAGCAGTAAAGCTGAACCATTTCATCTTGCACTACACTACTCAGACTTCGGCAAATCTTTGTTTTTTTGTGGAACAGTTTTGCCGTGATGGAGCTCCCCTGGGATTTTCACTCATTGGACCTTATTTAAAAAACGTCCAACGTTGTACAAGAAGATTGGTTCTCCAACGACCAGTTTAATAGTATTCATGATGTTCACCCATTTCTCATACTTACTTTAGAATAATTGTTGCACCTTCTATTTTACTGCTGCCTTAATTCCTGTAAGCCTGGTTTTATTAGCAAAGCTACGTCACACTAGGACTAAAATGACGTTAGCCTTTTTCCCATTAGACCAAATCCTTCCTTCATTAAGACTAAATATTGTATCAAGCTGCGCATGCAAATTAGTTCTGTTCACAGCCAGTTAATATGGCTCCAGAGTACTGTAGGTCTTTTTATCGGCAAGAGAGCAGGAGGAAGACACAATACAAGCTAGGGATGGTGGACAACAACTTCTTTTTCTCTATGTAAAAGGTTTTTCATTCACTCATCATACAGAATACCATAAATATAAATGCACCATGTTGCAATCTCTATAATCTTTAGCCCAATCTTAAGATGTTTAATTAGTCACAGACTCAGTAGTGTGTAGTTGGGTTCACTATTTGTGAAAGCCTACCTGCTATCTGCTATGGTTTGTTCATCAGGTTTTACCTCATAGTACAGCTAGTACAGTAAATGAAATGCAATTAATTGTTAAATCTTTGAAGCCTGTCATGTTGGTACTATACAGTAATGGCACACACTATTGATTGGACCTGCAAATTGACACTATCTGCTAAGATATTGCTGGTCATTATTTGTTTACATATATATACAGGTTCTTATTGCAGCTTTAAGTGTTTGTTTTTTTGACCAAAAATTAGTTAATTGAATTTAGTGAGAAAATAAATTGGAAATGGCTACAAATGTCGTAAGTACAGTAGATATAAATTGTTCTTTTTCTCTTGCTAACTTCACCCTTTAGCCTATTTGTTAATTACATTGTTGTGCCTGTGGGGAAGTTTGAAAGAAATTCAATACCATTTCTCCATTAATATTTTGCCATGCACCCCTTGTTTAATGCATATTTACTCTTATCAGTGTTTCCACCTTTCTTTAATTAACCCTCTCTCACCGTGTGATTAATAACTGTTCGGGCTGCGCACTAAAGCATCTCCCTTCGTTGTATTTACAGGTTTTGATCACTGGGCCAGCTGATACCCCATATGCCAACGGCTGCTTCGAGTTTGATGTGTATTTTCCCCAAGACTATCCCAACTCGCCTCCTCTCGTCAACCTAGAGACCACTGGTGGACACAGTGTGCGCTTTAACCCTAACCTCTACAATGATGGCAAAGTGAGTTAGTCAAATATGGTTTCTTTACTTTCTGTTAAAGTTGACTACTGCTAGTCTTTAGTCACTTGTAAATGCAATGTAGTATTTTTTCCTTTGTAACACTGCTCTGGTTTCTGGCTAAGATTCCCATGTCTTGCTGTTGAGCTTGGGTTACAGTTTAATGTTTGCATACATCATGGCCAACTTCATGTGGTCCAACTCAAACTACTGACTTGGACAAAATTGTTGTTATCCTTCCGTTAAAGAAAGAAAAACCCACAATAGTCACTGAAATAACGTAAAATTGACAAAAGTAATAATAAGTAAAAAAATTAATTAATTAAAATATGACATTGCTTGTTGGTTCAACAGAAGTGTTTTTAAAAACAAACAAAAATAAAACCCCCTTTAGAAAAGATGTTAAATAATTTGACCATAGGAACATTTTAAACTAAAGTATGTCATATAATTAGCTTCACATGTGTCTTCAAACTTGTAATCAGTCAGTCTGCCTATATAAAGGGTGAAAAGGGGTTACTGTGCTGTTTGGTATCATAGTGTGTGCCACACTGAACATAGACCACAGAAAGCTAAGGATAGAGTTGTTTCAAGAGATTAGAAAGAAAATTAGAGACAAACATGTTAAAAGTAACGACTGTAAGACAATCTTCAACAGCTTGATTATCCTATGAATACAGTTGCACATATTATTCAGAAGTTTAACTTTCCCAGGAGTGTAACTAACCTCCCTGGATGTGGTTGCAGGAAGATTTATGACAAATTAAAGAGACAGATAATATGAATGGTAACCAACGAAACCCAGAATAACTTTCAAAGAGATGAAAGAGGTGAAATCCAAGGTCAAGATACATCAGTGGCACCCTTTAAACCTGACACAGCTACAGCAGTTTGCTCATGAGGAGTGGGCCAAAATACATGTCAACGGGTGCAGAAGTCTCATTAAGACTAACAGAAATAACTCGCTTGCACTGCCTCAAAAGGTTGTCCAGTAAAATATTAGTTAAGGTAACTATCTTTTTAGATAGCTTTTTTTGTGCGTGTGTTTTTTAACCTTCTGTTGAACCACAACTCAAAAGCAATGTCATGAGTCATGATTTTTAGTAATCTTTTCTTGACTGACACTAAACATTTGGTGGGTGGGGTAACATGAACCTGCCTGGTTCTCAATATCTCAATGTTAGACAGAAGTTGGAATACACTGCCCAACCAAATAAGTCACACACTAATAGTTTATTGGAATTCCTTTAGCTTTGATTATGGCAAGCATTTGCCATGTCATCATTTCGATAAGCCTCTGCAATGTCGCAACATTTAATCCCGTTCAGAGTTGCTTTCATTTTTTGAATTGATGATGAAAGAGTCAGACCGCTGTGCAAAGTCTTCTCCAGCACATCCCAAAGACTCTCAGTGGAGTTAGGGTCTGGACTCTGTGGTGGCAAATACATGTGTGAAAATGATGTCGTGCTCCCTGAACCAATCTTTCACAATTTGAGTTAGATAAATCCTGGCTTTGTCATCTTGGACTATGCCAGTGTCATCAGGGAAGAACAAATCCATTGATGAAATAATTTGGTCATTCAGTATTTTCAGGTAGTCAGCTGATCTCATTTTTTGGCACATAGTTAGAATTTGATGCATAACTCACAGCTGTGCACAACAAAAGACTAAATTAATTCTAATGCTCCTCAGAAACAAGCTTGTTATGCTGTATCTACCTTTTTTTTCCTGTATTTAACTAACCGTCTATCTCTCATCAATCGTGCTGAATGGTAGCTTGCTTCCCTGTAGCTGTACCACTGATGTGTGAAACCCTGGGTATTTCTTATAGCAGCTGTCCTGGCCCATTATGTCAATACATGTGGACTGTCAGCAGCTGCCTAATGATGTGTATCTCTCAGTGGAGAGTAGCCAAGGCCATAGTGGACAAGCCATACATACATTGAACTTCCAAAACAAAAGTCACCACCTGGATTTAACTAAGCAAATGGGTAAGAGCCTTGGAAGAAGAGGATGTCGGAAGACACATCCTGTGTTTGTGGAAAAGATGTTAATCTGTTTCAGAAGGGTCAAATTATTGGCATCCATCACTCAAAGAAAACATCTGAGGAGATTGCTGAAACTACTAAAATTTGGTTAAGAATCGTCCAGTGGAAGAAGGTCATGTGGTCTGATGTGTCAAGAGTGATGACCACAGGAATCAATGAAGCTTATTGAAATGATGTCATGGCGAATGGTTGATGGTCCCTCCTCCCTTTAGCTTGGAAGACATAGTGTCTGGGTTTTCCAAAAAAGGATTTCAGGTTGCAACTCTACAGACTACAGAACAGTTTTCCACCTTACCTAAGCTGTCTTATATATATTTATTGATTTATTTTGTGTGATTGAGTTCTAACTTTCATTGGTAGATGCAGTTATGAACTGTATTAACTGACAATGGTTTTTAGATATTCATGAGTCCATGCAGTGATTTTAGCTACAGAACCACATTTGTTCATATGTGTTCATGGATCTATAGGTTGCTTATGCTGTCTTAGTGAATTTCACCCCATCCTTACACAATCATG